>NC_136067.1:2047846974-2048446974 GCF_964261635.1 Lissotriton helveticus
GCGGTCAGACGCTCCTTGCCATGACTGGGAGAGAGAGAGGGACAACCTGCAACTCTCCAGTGTTACCGCCACCGCGGCCGGATCCCGTCGGCCTCGGCCTCTGGTTGATGGTGGCCGGACTGGGAGAGGGAGGGGAGGGTCGAGGACACAGACATTCCCTCCCCTGCAACTCTCCAGGGTGGTCGTAGCAATCCCCCTGGCCGGGTCCCGTTGGCCTCGGCCTCTCCTCCGGCTACACCCTACGTGATGATCTCCTGTCGACGGTTGACAGCAGGACCCGCCCTATATGTGTTGTTTCCGGCTGGGCGTAGCCGCAACCCTGTTGCACTTTGGAAGTTTCCAGAATGGGGCGGATGTCTGCTGACTTGTATCTTTCCCAGTTTTGCCGTTATTTGGGCGTGGCAGGCGGTGGGACAGACATGTTTGGGGCAGTGAGGGGCAGTGAAACCTCGTTGCCTTGTGACCGTTGCAATGTCACGCTTGGTTTCTCTTATTGTTTTCAGGTTTCTTATTACGGACTTTTTCTAACGTTTCTTGTTTCTAGGACAGTCATAGGTTTTATCATTAAGTATTGTTATCGTTTCCTTTGTTCGTTATTTAATAAAAAGTTCATCAGTGGCCTACTGATTTTCGTTTTCCTATTCCTTTCTTTCCAGGTTGTTTCATGCTAAAGTTTCTGTTAACAGGGTATAGTGATCACTTCGTTATTATTTTATATATGTCCTTTTCACTAGGGGTGCTCTCTGGTCGGGCCAGATGACCTTCCTCTAGTAAATGGTCCGGGTGAGACTGGCGTATCAATCAGTGGGGAGTAGATAGGCATGACAGATTACAACAGGGGACAAAGGTCCGCATTACCTACCCTTCACTATTTGCAAAGACTAGACAGAGCATGGCGACTCTGTGCTTGTTTGCAAATAGAGAATACCTCCAAAAGGAACCAATTCCAAACAGTCAATGTTCGGACAATCAATCAATCAATGAGGAATGAAATAGGTACGACGTGTTAAAGGTTTGCGTTACCTACCCTTCACTATCGGCAAAGGGAGAGAGAATATTCCTATTCTTCCCCGTTTGCAGGCAGAGAAGATCCTTAAGAGAACCAACTTCGAACAATTCAATGCTCGATTCAATCAATCAATCAATGGGGAGAAAAATAGGTATGACGGATTACAATGGGGACAAAAGTCTGCATTACCTATCCTTCACTATCTGCAAAGACTAAACAGAGTATGGCGACTCTGTGCTTGTTTGCAAATAGAGAATCTCTCAGAAGCAATCAATAAGTAATACTAGTATTTTCAAACAATCAATCAATCAATTTCGCAATTTGTCGTGTGTCACGACCTTACCCGGACCAGACCATGTGGACAGTTCTTCGCCTTCCTTTTCCAGCGCCCGATCGTTCTCTTTTCTCCATGTTTTTACCGCAGCAGTCCTGTGGGATTCCAGTCAGGACAATAGGTCACTTGAGAGAGGTCCGTTCGGAATCGGTGAAGTTCATTCAATCGGCAGCCGGACGAGGGCCCTCTCAAGGCAGGTATACTCCAATCATTTAGATGTTCACCCCATCGTCTGGACCTCTCTTACCGGACCTTATGTCGCTGATGGACCCCGCGTTGGGATGCCAATTGTTAAAAAGTGAGCCCATATCGCACCCGATGCCCAGGCTGCTGGTGCAGGGCGACTCTTCGTTTCCATCTTGAATAATTACCAAATAAAGAGACGGGCGCTGGAGGCAGGAAAACAAGAACAGAGTTTATTACTCCAGAGGAGAGCATGTCATTTGGGACGCTCGCATAGTGTCTTCGGGAGGTGCTCTAACAAGTTTCTCTGAGGCTTCGTCTTTTATACACAGGTTTATGACCCACACACATCCTTCATTACAATCAAGACATTGTAAAGTACGAAGATATTCCAACACGTGGCTACAGTAGGGGCCCTTATCCTCCATACAATAGGAGGGGGCTGTCATGCAGCTGAGTGTTCTGCTGATTCCTTTGGAATGTGTGTGTCTGATCGAATCTCAGGGGGTGGGGTGGTCATGATCAATAGTGGCTCTTTTTAAGAGAGGCGAGTGCATACAGTAGTGGGCAATGAACTGTATCCTCAGGCTAAGGGATGACCAGCGGTCCATGTGGACAATTAGGTTCAGAGGAAGAGGTCATCAAAGGAGGGGTATTCATGGAGGGACAGGAGGTGTTGGTCAGGCGCGGGGTGCGATTCTCAGAGACAGAGTCATGCGGGAGGGGAGGGCTCATGACTTGTGCGTGTGAGAGCGGGGGCAGTCAGGGTGCATGGGGGAAGCTTGCAGGGTCAGGGAAGGGGCGCTGGTGATCGATCGCAAACTGGGAGACCATGATACCTAAAATGGCTGTCGTGTACGTGTGTGCATGGGTCTATGCTAGCGGGATAACACAGTCAGTGCTGTAGCGATATCCGTTCTGCTTACAACAAGGGGTACAGTGAACACAAATGAACGCCGCTTATGTGTATATACAATGCCAATTTCAACACCTCCCACCTCAGGGGTGTCTCTTTGTTGTCGTCTGGCATCCCCAGGACGCAGGGTGTTTGCACCCCCATCAGAGTGCGCCCCCCACCCTCGTGACAAAGTGCAGAGGCGACGCCACATCCAGTGATTATTCCCACTAAAGTGTGGCCCGCGGCTGGTAATTGTCCCCCAGGAGTTTAAAGAAGGCCGCGGGGGCCGCAGGGGGGCCACGACCCACTTATGGAATCGATATGTACATGTCAGCTGGGAAGAGAGGTGCTTATCAGCCTGGCCCCGAGGCGTGTGACAGGCCAGCGCCTTGAGGCGCCCAATCCGCTGTTTGTGAAAGGTTTCCTAAAACACTCAGCGGTGCAGCTGATAACAGAAGGGCGCGCGATAAGGTTTACCCAGGGGGGGTCAAAGGTTGAGTTGTTTTTAAGGAAGCATCGATCGTTAGCACTAAACATAACAGTGTGCAGCTAATAGAATTTCAAGAAAAGCGTGAATTAAAAAGCACTTTGCAGCCCTGAGTTTATAGTAGTGAAATCGTGAATTTAAATGCGTGACTCATTTCAGTGCTACGGCGAATCCCGAGGATAGCCACAAACTGAGCGCCTGGCCCTTTGGACTATCAAATGGCGTGCCCGTTTGAGGTGAAGAAAGTAGTATAGAAACACTGGTCTTCCCACAAAATGGCACGGGAAAACAAATCCAAGATATTCTGGCTTCAATGTGCTAATGCGTGTGCAAGCAGGCGTGCACAAGTGTGCACAGTCTGTGCCTGGTCACTGTGAAACTTGCTGGATGGCGCAGCAAGACGGGTGGAAAACAGGGCACGTGCCCAGAGGGCGCAGTACGAGGCAGGTCACTCAAAGACAAGACACTACTCTGCATATTTGTGTTAACTTAATAAAGTAAACTATATTGGCTTTGCCAATGCTTGTCTGTGTTGTTTGACACTTGCAGTCTGGAATGATAATTGAAAATGCAAGCTTTGTATACCAGAATGCAAAGCGATGCCTGGATTGTGTGAGATACATTTAACTTTTAACAGCGTCAGGTGTCTTCTAAAATTGGGCAAAAACGCAATGATTCCTGCGAAATTCCATGGGTTGCCTTTAAATTTTCACTAGAACATGAAAATTGTACTTTTAAAGCAAACTGTGGTTTGCAGGTATTTTGAGTGATCTTTCCACGCGTATGTTCACTTCGGGTAAACTAAGTCTTGTGAGACACTGGCAGAAGAAGCTAAAAAGGCCCTTGCCCAATATTTTCTGCACAAACAATTTCCCTGCCTTCACAAATTACGCGAGATTGCGAAATGACATGCTATGAAATGTGGGTATTGCACACTTTTTGCCAGTGTAATAGATTTTTCTTCTAGTCCTGCTCTCTTCTCCACCCACCCGCTGTCCCTCCGGTCATCTCGTTTCCTCTGTTTCGTCCGTCCTCCCCGTCCGTGACGTATATCTTGACGTATAGCAGGAACTTCAATAGCGTAAGCTAACTATGCATAACACACATACATAGAGCGAGAGAGAGAGACACTATCTCTCTCTTTGTGAACAGACTCACATTTACAAGGCCACATTGACCTAACATTACCTGTTGCAGGACTCCACCCTGCGACCCCCGCCCCCTCTCCCTTCCCCCGGGAGGGGGCTGTCTGTGGCAGGACTCCACCCTGAGCCCCCACCCGTCTCCCTTCCCCCGGGAGGGGGCTGTCTGTGGCAGGACTCCCCCCTGAGCCCCACCCGTCTCCCTTCCCCCTCCCCCGGGAGGGGGCTGTCTGTGGCAGGACTCCCCCCTGAGCCCCCACCCGTCTCCCTTCCGCCGGGAGGGGGCTGTCTGTGGCAGGACCTCCCCCTGAGCCCCCACCCGTCTCCCTTCCGCCGGGAGGGGGCTGTCTGTGGCAGGACTCCCCCCTGAGCCCCCACCCCGTCTCCCTTCTGCCGGGAGGGGGCTGTCTGTGGCAGGACCTCCACCCTGAGCCCCCACCCCGTCTCCCTTCCGCCGGGAGGGGGCTGTCTGTGGCAGGACTCCCCCCTGAGCCCCCACCCCGTCTCCCTTCTGCCGGGAGGGGGCTGTCTGTGGCAGGACCTCCACCCTGAGCCCCCACCCCGTCTCCCTTCCGCCGGGAGGGGGCTGTCTGTGGCAGGACCTCCACCCTGAGCCCCCACCCCGTCTCCCTTCCGCCGGGAGGGGGCTGTCTGTGGCAGGACTCCCCCCTGAGCCCCCACCCGTCTCCCTTCCCCCGGGAGGGGGCTGTCTGTGGCAGGACCTCCACCCTGAGCCCCCACCCCTCTCCCTTCCCCCGGGAGGGGGCTGTCTGTGGCAGGACTCCCCCCTGAGCCCCCACCCCGTCTCCCTTCCGCCGGGAGGGGGCTGTCTGTGGCAGGACTCCCCCCTGAGCCCCCACCCGTCTCCCTTCCCCCGGGAGGGGGCTGTCTGTGGCAGGACTCCCCCCTGAGCCCCCACCCCGTCTCCCTTCTGCTGGGAGGGGGCTGTCTGTGGCAGGACTCCCCCCTGAGCCCCCACCCCGTCTCCCTTCCCCCGGGAGGGGGCTGTCTGTGGCAGGACCTCCACCCTGAGCCCCCACCCCCGTCTCCCTTCCCCCGGGAGGGGGCTGTCTGTGGCAGGACTCCCCCCTGAGCCCCCACCCGTCTCCCTTCCGCCGGGAGGGGGCTGTCTGTGGCAGGACCTCCCCCTGAGCCCCCACCCCGTCTCCCTTCCCCCGGGAGGGGGCTGTCTGTGGCAGGACCTCCACCCTGAGCCCCCACCCCGTCTCCCTTCCCCAGGGAGGGGGCTGTCTGTGGCAGGACCTCCACCCTGAGCCCCCACCCCGTCTCCCTTCCCCCGGGAGGGGGCTGTCTGTGGCAGGACCTCCACCCTGAGCCCCCACCCCGTCTCCCTTCCCCAGGGAGGGGGCTGTCTGTGGCAGGACCTCCACCCTGAGCCCCCACCCCTCTCCCTTCCGCCGGGAGGGGGCTGTCTGTGGCAGGACCTCCCCCTGAGCCCCCACCCCGTCTCCCTTATTTATTTATTTACTTATTTATTTATGCATTTTTCTATAGCGCGGACTTTACCCAAAGGTGTCAGAGCGCTTCACAAAAGGAACAGAAATGGAACATAATGAGAAACCTTACAAAAGAACAGATTACAAAAGCATACATTTCGTTACATAAGGTAATAGTGAAATTTGTGAGCAAACAAAATACATGAGGTAGTAAAAATTGTGAGCAGCCAAACATACATGAGGTAGTAAAAAGTGCACAGGAGAAAAAGTGACAAGTGTGCAGTTACAAGAGAAGAGAAAGTATCATTTGAGGTATAATACTGCAAAAGGTGCTAGACACTCAGGCACACGAACAAGCGTTATGTAGGCAAAGGTGGCACTTGTGCCAGTATCAAAGGTAAAAACATGTGAGAGGTAGCAACCGTGTGTTACAAGGGCAGAGTGGTGTGCGCATGTTACACAAGGGCACCAAACACAAGTACATGGAAAATACTCCAAAGAGGCAGACACTCCAACCCCAGGAATACCCTGGGAAGGCACTTCCATGGGCATGGAAAATAGAAATTATCAGTAGTGGGAAGTCTTCCTCCAAATAACAAGAGGACGTGAATTACTTTTGGAGGTGTCTCTGGAGGAGGAGAACTTGGAGGTCCCTTTTGAAGGCCTGGGAGGAGGCGGTGGTCCGGAGCAGAGGCGGAAGGGAGTTCCAGATTCTCACTGCGTTGCCTGAAAAGGATTGGGCCATTGTTCTCTCCTTCTTGAAAGTGGGAGGTTCAAGTAGTTGATTCTCCGCATTGCGTGAGGGTCTAGAGCCACCAGAGAGTTTCAGTTTATTCGCCAGGTAGCGAGGAGAGGAGGAGTGCAAGGCTTTGTGGGTAATGCACGCAGTCTTGTAGATAGCTCTAGCCTCGATTGGAAGCCAGCGGAGGGTGGATAACATCGGTGTGATGTGGTCGCTTCTTTTGGCCCCATAAATGAAGCGAGCTGCTGAATGGAGAACAGACTTAAGTGGGGACAGATGAGATTTGGGGAGGCCAGTAAGAAGAGAGTTGCAGTAGTCTAGTCTGGAGAGGACCAGCGATTGCACCAGGGTTATAAGGTCCTGCTCCGGGAAGAAGCGTCGGATTCCCCAAAGAAGGCGCAGTTGGTAACGAGCAGATTTTGCAATAGAATTGATGTGGGGAGTTAGATTGAGTTTTTTGTCGAGAATGACTCCAAGGGATTTTGCGCTGTCGACAATGATGGGTTTATTGTTTAGTAGATTCATCTGATCCATCCATGATTGAACCGGGGGGGGGGGGGGGGGGGAGGGGGGAGAGAGTGAGGAGGAGGAGAGGAGGAGGAATTCAGTTTTGGAGGGATTCAGAATCAGTTGATGAGTTGACATCCAGTTTTGGACAGAGTCCAGAGTAGAGCTTAGGAAGGAGAGATCATGAGTGGAGGCAACCTTGAGGTAGAGTTGAGTGTCGTCTGCATAGAGATGATAGTTGACCCCAGATTTACTTAGGAGATTTCCCAGTGGTTCTAAGTAGAGATTGAACAATGTGGGTGCAAGTATAGAGCCTTGAGGAACACCCTGACCTACCGCTACAGGAGAAGAAAGACTGTTCGCTATTTTGATCATTTGGGATCTGTCAGAGAGGAAGGAGGCAAACCATTTAAGCACCCTTCCGCCGGGAGGGGGCTGTCTGTGGCAGGAACTCCACCCTGAGCCCCCACCCCGTCTCCCTTCTGCCGGGAGGGGGCTGTCTGTGGCAGGACCTCCACCCTGAGCCCCCACCCCGTCTCCCTTCTGCCGGGAGGGGGCTGTCTGTGGCAGGACTCCACCCTGAGCCCCCACCCCGTCTCCCTTCTGCCGGGAGGGGGCTGTCTGTGGCAGGACTCCACCCTGAGCCCCCACCCCGTCTCCCTTCTGCCGGGAGGGGGCTGTCTGTGGCAGGACCTCCACCCTGAGCCCCCACCCCGTCTCCCTTGTGCCGAGGGGGCTGTCTGACAGGGACATTACTTACATTTTTCCAGTCTTCAGAGGCGCCTGTGAACCAAAGGAGAGGCCCCCCCCTTCAATGCACAAGCGCCACCATGGCCTACGTAACGTTTGTTCGTGTGTTTGAGTCTCCTCCATTTATTACAGTATTACACCTCTACTGGTACTTTGTACGCTTTTGTAACCTGCACACGTCACTTTTCCCTCCTGTAATGTACCGTTTGCTCCTCTTGTATTTTGTTTGCTCACGATTGTCACTTTTGCGTCATGTAATGTAACGTTTGCTTTTGTAATTTGTTCACTTGTAATGTTCTCTTGTATCAGTTCTGTTCCTACTGTGAAGCGCTCTGACGCCTTCGGGTAAAGTCCGCGCTATATAAAAACGCATAAATAAATCAATCAATAAATAAATTCTGCTTTGCAGAATGACCGACCTCTGTCCCAGAAACCGAGGCAGGCATTTAAAATGCAGAAAGTTTTGGGACCCTGGAAAAAGGGACTGTCGGACTCCAGGGAGGACCGCGACCTCTGGTCGCCCTAAGAAGAGCAAAGAGAAGAGGTGACAGGGGGCGAGGAGAGAGAGAGGGGAGCGGGCGGTGCGTGAGGCGCGCGTGTGTGTGCGTGCAGCGCCATGGACAGAAGTGTAGGGACGTGAAAGGAAGGAGTATGAGGGCCCGAGAGAGGGGAGCGAAGAGAACAGTGAAGGGGGGAAGGATATGAAACGGCAGCTTTAAACAGTGGAAAAGTGAGGGCTGTAAAGGAGGAAGCGAGAGATAACTGGAGGAGGGGGAGAGGGGCACGCGAGGGGCGGGGGAGGGGTGGGGGAAGACAGGGGGATGCCGAGATGAGTGAAAGGACGAGAGCCAGCGAAGGCAGGAGTGTGCCAGTGTGTCCTTTTGATGTAGCAGCAGGCAGCGCGGCGCTTTGCACCCATGTGCCAGCAGCCGCGCGCGCCCCAGTGCTGGCACTCAGCGAGTTCATCCTCACCCCGGTGCCAGCGGCTGCGCGTGCCACACGGTGCTGGCACTCAGCCGGTTCATGGCTCCCTCTAGGCCGGGGGTTCCCAGGAGCAGGTGGGGGGTTCCCGCCTGGTTGCCCGCTGGCACCGAGAGCCTGGCTGTATGTGAGCGCCAGCTCCTGCCCACTCGTGCCTCCCCGGTGAGTCCCTTTCCCTTGCGGCCCTTCCAGCCTGGCACCAGTGCCCACGCTGGCCGGCTGCCCGTCACGCTTCTCCAGGCACTGCTGTGAAGGTTGTGCTCTGCCGTGTGCGTGACTCAGGGGGCTGCTGACTGCCCCGGGTCCAGTTGTACTTGCCCATGGAGATGCCCAAGGAGATGGGAGGCGTCTCTTACCCCCACCTAGCGGTGTGAAGTCGTGATTCCTCTCACGTGACTGCTAAGAGAAGAGTGGGGCAGATTTATAATAAGTGGCGCATCCCTGCATATCAGCTGGGCTGCGCCACTTATTGTGCGCCATGCCTCCGCCACCATTGATGCGCCGCATTTACAGTGCGGCGCACCATGGGGCAAAAACGGCACAGATGCGTCACGCATCTGTGCCGTAAAAGCGGTGCATTGCTGGAGTTGTGTCGCAAGCGCGACGCAGCTCCAGCAATGCTCTAGGGGGGCCTATCTTGTTAATGCTGCGTCAATCCTTATGCCTGCTTCAAGCAGGCGCAGGGTTTCGACGCAGCCTGGGCCCCAAAGTGACTAAGTGAAACACCCCCCCCACTGCGCCGGAACGCCTCCTTCTGGCGCAGGGCTTTACAACGTGACGCATCTCCCAGATGCGTCACGTTGTAAATACCTCGCACCATGGCGCATCTTTTGCGTAAAAGAGGCGCAAGGGGCTTGTAAATCTGCCCCTACTTCAGATGTGTGTCAAACTACACACTCCTGCTGTCTCGTCACTGCCGTGGGTGGCCAGGTTTGGCCATGACATCACAGTGAACGTATAGTTCAGCGGACATTCACCCCGGTTTTCACAAGTGTGTAGTGTATCTCACAGGCTTCTCTCGCAGAAGTTCACGATGTGCATTCCGGTCGCCTGCCTCTGGTGGAAACAGTATTGGCAGCGCCTGTGAGCTGAGCGCAAATTGTGTGTGCTTAGGTATTGCAGTTTTAGCTCTTGGGTGGTGGTGAAAGCGCCCAGTACACATAAAATGTAAAATTCAAGAGCGCTACAAATATTGTTTCCACCTGTCTGTGTAAAGCGCGTTGAATGTGTGCAGTGGACACACGTGTCATTTGCGCCCAGTGTTCTTGCAAATCCTTTCTGGATATCTTCACACACTTCCTCTGGCTCGGTGCGAGGCACAGGTGTGGGAACGATGGGCTGTGCACACATCTTTAGAAATCATTCCCAGGTACCTTTGATAGAGATCGCAGGTCACCCGACCAATAATTTCACTACTTAGGTTTCGGGCCCATATACTTTAATTTATCATATACATTGATCAGATGACCTCACAATCTACTATCAATAACCATGAGTCCTTTTGAATGTTTCTAGTGTACCCGACTTACCATCCACCGTTACGGGTACCTATGACCACGATGGGTCAGGGAGCTAGCTGTAAAGGAAAGGCAGGAAAAATATACAAACCCAACTTTAAATAACTTTGATATTTATCAAATGACCACGGACAACTGGGAAGTTTTAAGAATTTTATCTAGTAATCAGTTTCGGAAATCATGAGGTTTACAGTTAAAAGACAATCAATGATCAAGATAATGAAAATCACATAACCATAAAGGAATAATGTAAGGGCAATCATTTGAAGTCTCTAAAATGGTGAGAACATAAAATATTGCTAAGCAGAATTCAAAAATGAAATTCGAGAATGGGTATCTATAAAGGGCAAATTTATGCACGTACTAGAAATGTATTACTGGGAAATACTTCAGGGGTAGGGAGAGAACTTAGATAAATTCTATGCACCTATAGGCAGGGAAGAATGGAGCATGCTAATTATAGCAATATTTACTTCAGGTCAGCTTGCATGAGAAAATTATAGACCACATCAATAATTCACAGTAGTACGGAGGGTTTGTACTAAAAGGAAGGGTAACATAGGAACATGCTATGAAAAATAAAATGCAATGACTTTAGGATATGCAATGGTTGCGGAAAGCATGGAAAATTAACGTATGCAAAGGTATGTCTTTATTGAAGCAAAGACAGAAAATAGAAGGTGCAGTAAGAGTTCTCAGCAATATTTACCTAGAATGGTGTGAAAACCAACCCTGGCCACGGGTCAGTTAAGGACAGGAAATACCCCAAGGAAGGACAGTCATCAACGGGACAGCAGGTGCAGAATGGACACCCCAGGACAGGACAGGAAAACCAGATTAGGATCAGGACAGGACCACCAAGGCACGACCAGCACCCGCAGTTTGGAAGCAACGCCTGCGCTCCACCCTCTCTGCAGTTATCAGTCAGAACCCCGATTGGGTTAGCGAACTCCCCAGCAAAGTGCTCCGCCAGCACTTAAGGTTTAGTAAAACCTTTGAGTCTATGGTCAAAATTCGGACAGAGTGCTCCGCAGCGCTCTGTATTCAGTCACCTATTGAGTGCGTTGGGTCAGTGACAGGTCAGCTATTCAGACAAGTCGGACAAATTCCCTAGGTGAACCTAGGCTAGTTATACTGTTTTTGGGTCAGTGTACCACCCCCCAATGTTGCAAAGTGTCAGAATCCCCAATTTCAATTGGTCCTAAGGTAGGATGGGTTAACACACCAATCAGAACAGACTTTTCTAAGGCCTAATTTACATTCTAGGGTACCGCCTAGCAAGATTAGGGTTCCCATGAGAAGTCGCACAGAATACAATAGAGAATTTACAATGTAGCGAGTTAGGAACACAATTTCTCCATCCTCCTGGGTCAGAGGTGGCTCTCACAGGAGCATCTTGTCTGTGGCTGCCAGCTGGCTGAGTTCCACTGCTCAAGGCTACTTCTCCCTGGGCTGCGCGGTCATGCACGGAAGGGACCTTCAAGATGGCTCTCGACCCATTCGGACCCCCCGTTTACCATGATACATGAAAAGTAAGCGAAAACAAATTAAAACATAGAAATAAATGAGTATACTACATATCATGATTGTGTACTTAAGGTTTCTCATTATAAAAATATACTATGCAATTATAGGTTAGAGCAACACACATTAACACGAGAGCATCTGCACGAGCTTCACCACGTTAATACATAAGCAGCCATTTTAAGGCTATTACGCATGCGCACCCTTTCCCTCCAGAATTTCAATTACGTCACATCACGTGAGTATGACTAACGCATGCGCAGAAGCAAATTTCTAAACAGCGGCCATTTTATTATACAAGGGTTATTCGTATTAATAAAACACATAGGCAAGCGTCACTAATATACACACATATCAAAATAAAGGGAATTAGTAAACATACAAATGGTATTATAGGATTATAACAGATTCGAGGTTCTTGACTCGAGCAAGTCGCGATGCGAAATCTTGCTCTATCAATCCCCTCTTTGATGATATTTACTATCATCACAAATAACGGAACCAGATGCCAACTTTTCTTTCACACCTTATACAACTCTATCTCTTCCAACAGGCGATTCAGTTTTTCTTTCGCATCTTTGGTAGGATGAGAATTTGTCACCCTTTTGTAAATCTGATTATTCATTTCTTCCAATTCAAGTTCATCCACACTTCCTTTCACTCCTCTTGCATTCACTTGGTACTTCTTTGTGTGTTTGCGACATTTACAACAGACGAATATGAGAAATAGGATAAAACCTATCACTCCAATTGGCATCAGTACCTTAAACAATAAGCTTTTACCTAAGCTAGCAAACCAATGACCTACATTGGAGAGACCATCGACCAGTCTCTTCCAGGCACTGTCAACCTCCAGTGGTTTGAGTTCCTTTTCCAAATTAGTAATGTTTTTCACATATCTTTTGAGCTGTACACTTTTGTCCGGAATGTAAGTGCAACAATGTTGCGCCTTCAGCATCCGGCAGACTCCGCCCTCTTTTGCTAATAAGGTATCAAGCGCAAGTCTGTTCTGCAAAACCATTGATCTGATCGCAACCATTTCGGTATTGACCATCAGAAATCCATGAGCTGTGTCAGTAGACAACACATCCACTATTGTGGATAATTTGCAAATTCTATGAGTGTTCAAAACCACTCCCACTCCAGGTATCAGTGCACTAAAAATACAACCCATTATTTCACCTACGCTTTCTCTTTTGCTACGCACTAAGCCATTAGTATTTTCATTGCTTCCAGCAATTTCATTCACATGGTATATTTTCAGAAAAACAATGCCAAAGTAGCAGCTTCCATACCAGTGATCCGGCAATTTGAAATAAGCCTTGTTTCCACATATATAATAAATTCCGGGAAACACAGGTTCTGACCCATTTTTGAAACCCCAACCTCCAATTACCTTGTAATTGTGCTCACATTGACTGGAACCGATGAAAATGTTATTATAATAACTAGTCTTCTCGCGATGAAGACAAAGTTTCCCTTTCCTTTCGAAATCCAGCAACAAAGCAGGACCACTCCCACCATCTGAGGTGCTTTCCATGTTCTCAGCCCATTTAGGAGTTTTCTGTCCCTTATCATTTGCCTTTCTTTGGAAACTCTCCCTTCTTTTCTCTGCCATGTTTAGAAACATTTTCTCTTGTTCATGTAATGAACAGGTCAAGTTGTCCCTGTGTGCGTCATTTAGGTCTATAGTACCTATAGTCAGAAAGTACTCTCCCATATAACGTGTAACGTCACTTTTAGTATGTACAGGATTCAGATTTCCACGTATAGGAAGTTCAGAAAATATCACGTCTGAGTTTGAGTAGTAGTACTGTAACGGTCCTCTTTTGTAAAATAAGCTTGCTAAAATACTACAGGAAATTCCATAACTCAAAGGTAGGTGGTGATAAGTCATGCCTTCAGCTACAGAAGTAGGTAGCTTCATGCAGACATAGCAGTCTTCTATTTCCATAGTTTCTACATAATGCACTAACAGGTTTGCGAAAACATTTAAATGAGTCTGGTTCTTAACTCCATGATAATGTAGTCCTTCCTCATCGGATGCTTCTAAGTCTGATCTTGTTTGTCTGAGTGCTTTTTCACGTCTTTCTACACTTCGTGTTGTCAGTTCTTCAGTGTCGGTAGTCTGTGTAGGGTCAACATTAGTATTTTTGCTTACCATAAAAGGAATGAAAACTGTTAGTCCTATCCATATTATTATTACTATAGCTATACTACATATACATACTTTGCAGCATGTTTTGCAACAACTGCGACTAGGTCTACCATTCACTCTTGAATCAGACATTTTTCTCAGAAGAAGTTTTCAACCCCTCTTTGAAACTTTGCACAGGTAGCTTACTCTGAGCAACTTTTCAGGTTAGTTCGTCTTCTTCGGCAGATAGATCGGCAATCTGTTCTCCGTCACTTTCGTCAGAGATATCAAGATCCTCAAATTCTTCCAAAACTAAGTATGTCCATTCAGGATCCTGGTATTTTTCGTTTAGTCTTTTTATTCGATCACTCCTTCTTTTGGAGCTTTCTCCAGCTTGCTCTGTAATTCGTGGACTTTTCCTTCTGTCTGCAAGTTTCTCTTCTACTGTTTTTATTCTTAGTCTTAGTCTCTTAATATATCTTGGCTCGATATTTTTCCTTTTCTTTAGTCTTTTGGCTGGCACTGTGATTTGGCTTTCTTCTAATGCTCTTTTATTTTCGTTTGTTTGTGACACTTCGGCTTCTGTTTCTTCCCTTCCTGTCTGACTAGTCCCAGGTCTTGTATCTATTTCTTCTGCCTGGTTACTAAGCTGGCCTGGTTCAGGTGAATTTTGGTTTTGGCTTTCGACTGTCTCTGTTTCTATGTCCTGAACACGTTCTTCTAGTTCTATCTGATCCTGTTCAAGCACTTCGATCCCTTGATTTTCTTCTGCTCGAACTTTTATACTAGTTCTAGACTGTCCCTTTTCAATTTCAGGAGTTAGTAGAGGTGTGTCGATTACTTGTTCTGTCCCTGTCTGACCTTCTTCTTCGTCCTCAGACTTGACGTGAATCTCAATAATCTGAGGGTCTTCACCTGTGCCTGTCTCGTCCTCACTATTCCACTCTCTATCTTTGTAGTTTCGCTCTCTTGTTCTTATTGGGTCCTCAGTGAGATCGATTATAGGTATCCACTCATCTTGGCTGGTGCTCGGCTGTTCATCATCAGCTACTTCAGGACCGACGTCTGCAGACCCCTCAGCTGGACAACCTTCAGCTCCAGGTTCCTTGTCAGGTATCACCTTCTGTGTATGGCTGGCATGGATCCACTTGGGAACGCCTGCACACTTCACTGCTGTCGTGGTCACCAGTATTATCTGGCGCTTTTCTCCCCACCTCGGTGCAAGGCAACTCGAACGAGTATGCTTCTTGATTCTAACCCAGTCACCAGGAACCAACTTGTTTACTGGAGTTGTCGGGTTGGCGACGGCGTCTTCCCCAATCTGGCGAGAGATAGAACGCACTTGGTCACCCAGTTGCCTGCAGTACTCAAGTACCAAATCATCAGTAATGCTTAACAGTTTGTATCCTGGTACCCATGCTTGTCTCATCACTCTTCCCATTAGGATTTCATGGGGGCTCAGGCCTGTTTTTCGATCTGGAATACTTCTGAGTCCCATCAGAACAAGAGGCAAGGCAGTTATCCAATTCATACCAGTAGAGTCACACATTTTTGCCAACCTCGATTTTATAGTGCCATTTATTTGCTCTACTACTCCAGAAGCCTCTGGACGATGTGCACAGTGCAGCTTTTGTGTGATTCCAAATGCTTTACAGAGCTGATCCATTACTTCATTCTGGAAATGTCTGCCTCTATCTGATTCAATAGTGACTGGAACCCCGAACCTAGGTATCAATTCTTTCAGTAATAGTTTGGCTACGGTTATGGCGTCACTCTGTTCGGCTGTGTAAGCTTCCACCCATTTTGAAAACAAGCAGACAATGACAAGGACATATCTTTTTCCCTCACAACGAGGCATGGTGATGAAGTCAATCTGAATTCTTACAAAGGGACCCCCTGATTTTCCAATTTTCCCCAGTTCAACTACTGTTCTTTTCCCAGCGTTAACTGTTGGCAGGTCAAGCACCTCTGGCAGAGTGATTCCGCTACCTTCCTGAATTTCGGATTATACCAGGTTTGTTGAAACACCAAAACCATGGCATCCCTACCAGTGTGTGAATTTCCATGTATCAATCTTGCCATAGAGGCAAGCAGGTGTCTAGGTAACACAGGCATACCATTTGGGCCCACAATGACACCATCCTCACGTCTTGGTCGACAATTAAGTTTCCTCCACTTCTCTTTCTCTTCTGATGGTACAGCATTCTGCCACTCTCTCACTTCATCCCAGGTAGGCACTTCTTCAAACACCATAAGTTGGCAGCTGTTTCCAGTCCCTCCCAGTTTCATATTTATTGACATGCGATCCCTAGCACACTGTTTTGCCACTTGATCAGCAAAATCATTTCCCAAAGATACAGGGTCAAGGCCCTTTTTATGAGCAACACATTTGACCACTGCCAATTCTTTTGGTAATTGGATTGCCTCTAGAAGGTCTTGTACAACCTTTCCATTTCGAATGGGGGTACCTGATGAAGTCAGGAATTCTCTTTGTAGCCATAATTGGCCAAAGTCATGCACAACCCCATAACAGTACTGGCTGTCAGTATACACTGTTATTCTTTTGTCTTTTCCCAATTTGCAAGCTCTTATCAGGGCAATCAATTCGGCTACTTGTGCAGACTTTATTCCAAATAAACAGGATGCTTCTTCAATTTTGTCTAAAGCGACCACTGCGTATGCAGCACTTAGGCCTATAAGTTCGTGTCTCATGCATGAACCATCCACAAACCACTCTTATCATGTTCAGGCAAGGGCGTTTCTTTAACCCCATCGCTGCTAGGCCTTTTCCCCTCCTGTGCTAAGCCTTTTTTTGGCGTTTTGGAGTAGTGCGCGCTTAGGCCCTTGTAACTTTTTGACCACATAAGGTATCCGCGCCAAATTTGCGTCCTTTTCTTCCAACATCATGTGGATTCTAAAGGCGCCCAGGGTTTGTGGATTCCCTTGGAGGGGTCCCATAAATTAACCAAAATATAGTGATTTTTTTTGGTTTTTTCAGAAAAATGGGAAAACGGGCTGCAAATGAAAGCCTCTGGGTTTTTTCCTGAAAATGGTATCACAAAAGGGTTTGTGGGGCTGAAATCTCCATTTTCGCAGCTTTCAGGGAATGACAGACTTTTGTCAGAGAACCGAAATTGTTCACTCAGTTTTGGCATTTTTCTGGGACTTAGCCTATTTTTGCTATTTTTAGAGCTTTCCACCTCCTTCCAGTTAATGGTAGAAATGAGTTTGAAAGCAATAATGGATCCTGAACAGCTTTACATTTTCGAAAAGTAGACAAAATTCTGAATTCAGAAAGGGGTCATTTGTCTAAATCCATGAAGGTTTCGTTATAGAAACTAACAGTTAGATATTGGAATATTTGAAATTTTGTTGAAAAAAACAGCCTTTTGTCTCAACGTTTTAACCTATAACTTTTTCTAATTTTGACAGCTCTTGAAAAGCAATATACCGTTACATTCGTTAGACCTTCCTGGTTGTGTGGATATATAGGACTTGTAGTTTCACCAAGAACCCGACGAACCCAGATCCAAAAAACTGAGCAGCAACTTGCAATGGTATTTTTTCATTTACTGGGTATAGTGCACTTTGTCTTGGAAAATGTATACATGGAATAATCTGTATGAAAGACACCTATGTATTTCTGAATTGGGTACAAATTATAGAGTTCAGAAACAGTATATAATTGCACATTTTCAAAGTTGGGAATACTCATACTAGCATGAGAATTATTGGTCATTTTTCATAAAGATTTTTTTTTTTACACAATGTCTTTCATTGAAAGGGAGAAATGCATGAAAGCTCAATTGGTAATAACAGTTGATTTACAAATCTGAATTACCCGATAAAAACGGTACCTCACTTGTGTGGGTCGGCCTTGTGCCTGCGACAGGAAATGGCGCAAAATGCAACGTGGTCACACCTAAATTTAGCAGTTACAAATTGACCCTTTTTTGGCAAAGTGCCTACCTGTAGTTTTTGCACCCTAGCTCTGCCGGCACCTAGGGAAACCTAGCAAACCTATACATTTTTGAAAAGTAGACACCCAGGGGAATTCAGGATGGGGTGACTCGACTGCCTACCACCAGGTGTTGTTACCCAGAATCCCTTGGAAAGCTAAGATTTTGACAAAATAAACACATTTTCCTCACATTTCTGTGGTGGAAAGTTCTGGAATCTGCGTGGATCAACAAATTTCCTCCCACCCAGCGTTCCCCCAGGTCTCCCGATAAAAACAGTACCTCACTTGTGTGGGTCGGCCTTGTGCCTACGACAGGAAACGGCACAAAATGCAACGTGGTCGCACCTCAATTTCCCAGTGAAATTTTACGTTCTTTGGATAAAGAGACTACCTTTTGTTTTTGAGCCGTAGCTCTGCCAGCACCTAGGGAAACCTAGCAAACCTATACATTTTTGAAAACTAGACACCCAGGGGAATTCAGGATGGGATGACTCGTCTGCCTACCCCCAGGTTTTGTTACCCAGAATCCCTTGCAAACATAAAAATTTGACCAAAAAAACACATTTTCCTCACATTTCTGTGGTGGAAAGTTCTGGAATCTGCGTGGATCAACAAATTTCCACCCACCCAGCGTGCCCCCAGGTCTCCCGAAAAAAATGGTACCTCACTTGCGTGGGTAGGCATAGTGGCTGCGACATGAAACAGCGCAAAACGCAGCATGGTTGCACCTCAATTTCCCAGTGAAATTTAGCACGATTCGGACAAAAAGACTACCTTTTGTTTTTGCGTCCTAGCTCTGCCAGCACCTAGGGAAACCTAGCAAACCTATACATTTTTGAAAACTAGACACCCAGGGCAATTCAGGATGGGGTGACTCGTCTGCCTACCCCCATGTTTTGTTACCCAGAATCCCTTGAAAACATAAAAATTTGACCAAAAAAACACATTTTCCTCACATTTCTGTGGTGGAAAGTTCTGGAATCTGCGTGGATCAAAAGATTTCCACCCACCCAGCGTGCCCCCAGGTCTCCCGAAAAAAATGGTACCTCACTTGCGTGGGTAGGCATAGTGGCTGCGACATGAAACAGCGCAAAACGCAGCATGGTCGTACCTCAATTTCCCAGTGAAATTTAGCACGATTCGGACAAAAAGACTACCTTTTGTTTTTGCGCCGTAGCTCTGCCAGCACCTAGGGAAACCTAGCAAACCTATACATTTTTGAAAACTAGACACCCAGGGCAATTCAGGATGGGGTGACTCGTCTGCCTACCCCCAGGTTTTTAAAAATTTGACCAAAAAAACACATTTTCCTCACATTTCTGTGGTGGAAAGTTCTGGAATCTGCGTGGATCAACAAATTTCCTCCCACCCAGCGTTCCCCCAGGTCTCCTGATAAAAACAGTACCTCACTTGTGTGGGTCGGCCTTGTGCCTACGACAGGAAACGGCACAAAATGCAACGTGGTCGCACCTCAATTTCCCAGTGAAATTTTACGTTCTTTGGACAAAGAGACTACCTTTTGTTTTTGAGCCGTAGCTCTGCCAGCACCTAGGGAAACCTAGCAAACCTATACATTTTTGAAAACTAGACACCCAGGGGAATTTAGGATGGGGTGACTCGTCTGCCTACCCCCAGGTTTTGTTACCCAGAATCCCTTGCAAACATAAAAATTTGACCAAAAAAACACATTTTCCTCACATTTCTGTGGTGGAAAGTTCTGGAATCTGCGTGGATCAACAAATTTCCACCCACCCAGCGTGCCCCCAGGTCTCCCGAAAAAAATGGTACCTCACTTGCGTGGGTAGGCATAGTGGCTGCGACATGAAACAGCGCAAAACGCAGCATGGTTGCACCTCAATTTCCCAGTGAAATTTAGCACGATTCGGACAAAAAGACTACCTTTTGTTTTTGCGTCCTAGCTCTGCCAGCACCTAGGGAAACCTAGCAAACCTATACATTTTTGAAAACTAGACACCCAGGGCAATTCAGGATGGGGTGACTCGTCTGCCTACCCCCATGTTTTGTTACCCAGAATCCCTTGAAAACATAAAAATTTGACCAAAAAAACACATTTTCCTCACATTTCTGTGGTGGAAAGTTCTGGAATCTGCGTGGATCAAAAGATTTCCACCCACCCAGCGTGCCCCCAGGTCTCCCGAAAAAAATGGTACCTCACTTGCGTGGGTAGGCATAGTGGCTGCGACATGAAACAGCGCAAAATGGTCGCACCTCAATTTCCCAGTGAAATTTAGCACAATTCGGACAAAAAGACTACCTTTTGTTTTTGCGCCGTAGCTCTGCCAGCACCTAGGGAAACCTAGCAAACCTATACATTTTTGAAAACTAGACACCCAGGGCAATTCAGGATGGGGTGACTCGTCTGCCTACCCCCAGGGTTTGGTACCCAGAATCCCTTGCAAACATAAAAATTTGACCAAAAAAACAAATTTTCCTCACATTTCTGTGGTGGAAAGTTCTAGAATCTGCGTGGATCAACAAATTTCCACCCACCCAGCATGCCCCCAGGTCTCCCGAAAAAAGTGGTACCTCACTTGCGTGGGTAGGCATAGTGGCTGCGACATGAAACAGCGCAAAACGCAGCATGGTCGCACCTCAATTTCCCAGTGAAATTTAGCACGATTCGGACAAAAAGACTACCTTTTGTTTTTGCGTCCTAGCTCTGCCAGCACCTAGGGAAACCTAGCAAACCTATACATTTTTGAAAACTAGACACCCAGGGCAATTCAGGATGGGGTGACTCGTCTGCCTACCCCCAGGTTTTGTTACCCAGAATCCCTTGCAAACATAAAAATTTGACCAAAAAAACAAATTTTCCTCACATTTCTGTGGTAGAAAGTTCTGGAATCTGCGTGGATCAACAAATTTCCACCCACCCAGCGTGCCCCAGGTCTCCCGAAAAAAATGGTACCTCA
This sequence comes from Lissotriton helveticus, assembly GCF_964261635.1. Taxonomy (NCBI): domain Eukaryota; kingdom Metazoa; phylum Chordata; class Amphibia; order Caudata; family Salamandridae; genus Lissotriton; species Lissotriton helveticus. Next base: position 2,047,867,537 of record NC_136067.1, read on the forward strand.
CTTGCGTGGGTAGGCATAGTGGCTGCGACATGAAACAGCGCAAAACGCAGCATGGTCGCACCTCAATTTCCCAGTGAAATTTAGCACGATTCGGACAAAAAGACTACCTTTTGTTTTTGCGCCGTAGCTCTGCCAGCACCTAGGGAAACCTAGCAAACCTATACATATTTGAAAACTAGACACCCAGGGCAATTCAGGATGGGGTGACTCGTCGGCCTACCCCCAGGTTTTGTTACCCAGAATCCCTTGCAAACATAAAAATTTGACCAAAAAAACACATTTTCCTCACATTTCTGTGGTGGAAAGTTCTGGAATCTGCGTGGATCAACAAATTTCCACCCACCCAGCGTGCCCCCAGGTCTCCCGAAAAAAATGGTACCTCACTTCCGTGGATAGACATAGTGGCTGCAACAGGAAACGGTTCAAATCGTACGGTGGTGAATTTACATTACCTTATTGCAAAACTACCTTGATTTTGGGGGGGGGGCATCTGAGTTTGTGGCCCGGGGCTCGGTGGTATTCTTTGCAAAGTAGCAAACCCAAACAGTTCTGAAAACTAGACACCCGGGAGAGTCCAGGGAGGTATGGCATGTGTGGGTCCCCCAATGTTCTCCTACCCAGAACTCTTTGCAAACCTTAAAAATAGGTAAAAATAGCACTTTTCCAAACATTTTGGCGTGGGATCGCCGTGTTGGCAAAAAAGTCCTACCACCCTGCGTTCCCCTTGTTCTCCCGAGTAAAAGGATACCTCAGTTGTGTGGGTGCCCCAAAGCAGAACACGCCAAAAATGAATTTTGAAAAAAGTAGTTTTTAGTCATATTTAAGTTTTACAAATTAAGCACCCCAGCCTGAGTCACATGCCTTTGGCCCACCCACACAAGTGACGTATCATTTTACTCGGGAGAACAAGGGAAACGCTGGGTGGTAGGACATTTGTTCCGGCAGCGAGATCCCACCCAAAAAAGTATGGAAAAGTGGGGTTTTGGACCAAAATTTCAGGTTTGCAGGGGTTTCTGGGTAGGAAAACATTGGGGGACCCACGCATGCCATACCTCCCTGGACTCCCCCGGGTGTCTAGTTCTCAGAACTGTTTGGGTTTGGTAGTTTCCAAAGATGCCTGCCAAGCCCCGGGCCAAAAGCTCAGGTGACCCCCTCAAACAATAAGATTATTTGGCTAAAGGTAATGTTTTGGTCTCCACAGTATGAATTGGGCCTTTTCCTAAAGCAGCCGCTATGCCTACCCACGCAAGTGAGGTACCATTTTTATCGGGAGACCTTGGGGAACGCTGGGTGGGAGGTAATTTGTGTGAGCCCAGTGATGCCACGCTTTCCCACACTAAAACGTGTGAAAAAACTGATTTTTTCCAAGCAAAAAATGAGGTTTGCAAGGGATTCTGGGTAAAGGAACGTTGGAGGATCCACGCAAGCCATACCTCCTTGGAAGCCCCCGGGTGTCTACTTTTCAGAAATGTGTGGGATTGGTAGGTTTCCCTAGATGGCTGTCTCGCACGGGGCCAAAAACCCAGGTAACCCCTCTTGCAAAAGCTGGTGGACTTAACATTTTCACCATTGTTAAATTCACCAGCTTTTGCAAGAGGGGTTACCTGGGTTTCTGGCCCCGTGCGAGACAGCCATCTATGGAAACCTACCAAACCCACACATTTCTGAAAAGTAGACACCCGGGGGCTTCCAAGGAGGCATGGCTTGCGTGGATCCTCCAACGTTCCTTTACCCAGAATCCCTTGCAAACCTCAATTGTAGCAGAAAAAAATCAATTTTTTCACACGTTGTAGTCTGGGAAAGCGTGGCATCACTGGTCTCACACAAATTACCTCCCACCCAGCGTTCCCCCAGGTCTCCCGATAAAAACGGTACCTCCCTTGCGTGGGTAGCCATAGTGGCTGCAACAGGAAAAGGTCCAAATCTAACGGTGGTGAATATAAAATACCCTGAAGCAATATAACTTTGATTTTGGGGGGGGGGGGACCTGAGTTTTTGGCCCGGGGCTGGGTGGTATTCTTTGGAAAGTAGCAAACCCAAACAGTTCTGAAAACTAGACACCCGGGAGAGTCCAGGGAGGTATGGCATGTGTGGGTCCCCCAATGTTTTCCTACCCAGAACTCTTTGCAAACCTTAAAAATAGGTAAAAATAGCACTTTTCCAAACATTTTGGCGTGGGATCGCCGTGCCGGCAAAAAAGTCCTACCACCCTGCGTTCCCCTTGTTCTCCCGAGTAAAAGGATACCTCACTTGTGTGGGTGCCCCAAAGCAGAACACGCCAAAAATGAATTTTGAAAAAAGTAGTTTTTAGTCATATTTAAGTTTTACAAATTAAGCACCCCAGCCTGAGTCACATGCCTTTGGCCCACCCACACAAGTGAGGTATCATTTTACTCGGGAGAACAAGGGAAACGCTGGGTGGTAGGACATTTGTTCCGGCAGCGAGATCCCACCCAAAAAAGTATGGAAAAGTGGGTTTTTGGACCAAAATTTCAGGTTTGCAGGGGTTTCTGGGTAGGAAAACATTGGGGGACCCACGCATGCCATACCTCCCTGGACTCCCCCGGGTGTCTAGTTCTCAGAACTGTTTGTGTTTGGTAGTTTCCAAAGATGCCTGCCAAGCCCCGGGCCAAAAGCTCAGGTGACCCCCTCAAAAAATAAGATTATTTGGCTAAAGGTAATGTTTTGGTCTCCACAGTATGAATTGGGCCTTTTCCTAAAGCAGCCGCTATGCCTACCCACGCAAGTGAGGTACCATTTTTATCGGGAGACCTTGGGGAACGCTGGGTGGGAGGTAATTTGTGTGAGCCCAGTGATGCCACGCTTTCCCACACTAAAACGTGTGAAAAAACTGATTTTTTCCAAGCAAAAAATGAGGTTTGCAAGGGATTCTGGGTAAAGGAACGTTGGAGGATCCACGCAAGCCATACCTCCTTGGAAGCCCCCGGGTGTCTACTTTTCAGAAATGTGTGGGATTGGTAGGTTTCCCTAGATGGCTGTCTCGCACGGGGCCAAAAACCCAGGTAACCCCTCTTGCAAAAGCTGGTGGACTTAACATTTTCACCATTGTTAAATTCACCAGCTTTTGCAAGAGGGGTTACCTGGGTTTCTGGCCCCGTGCGAGACAGCCATCTATGGAAACCTACCAAACCCACACATTTCTGAAAAGTAGACACCCGGGGGCTTCCAAGGAGGCATGGCTTGCGTGGATCCTCCAACGTTCCTTTACCCAGAATCCCTTGCAAACCCAAATCAATTTTTCACCCGTTGTAGTCTGGGAAAGCGTGGCATCGCTGGTCTCACACAAATTACCTCCCACCCAGCGTTCCCCCAGGTCTCCCGATAAAAACGGTACCTCCCTTGCGTGGGTAGCCATAGTGGCTGCAACAGGAAAAGGTCCAAATCTAACGGTGGTGAATATAAAATACCCTGAAGCAATATAACTTTGATTTTGGGGGGGGGGGGGCACCTGAGTTTTTGGCCCGGGGCTGGGTGGTATTCTTTGGAAAGTAGCAAACCCAAACAGTTCTGAAAACTAGACACCCGGGAGAGTCCAGGGAAGTATGGCATGTGTGGGTCCCCCAATGTTTTCCTACCCAGAACTCTTTGCAAACCTTAAAAATAGGTAAAAATAGCACTTTTCCAAACATTTTGGCGTGGGATCGCCGTGCCGGCAAAAAAGTCCTACCACCCTGCGTTCCCCTTGTTCTCCCGAGTAAAAGGATACCACACCTTAACAGAGTTACTCAAAAGTCAAACATTCCAGCACGGCTATCTATTCCTCAAAGACACACACATACAGGTTGGATTTGGCACGAGGGCGAGTGATGGTTCAGTACATAAAATTTTATTAACAAGATATTTCAAAAAAATGAAATGCTCTGTCAATAAATAAATGCATAAAAACTGAACCAGTGACTCGTGAGCTGTAAAGCCACGACAAGGCACCAACCGTTTTACAGGCCATTCACGCACCTTTCATACCTGATACAAACCAGACCATTGACACCATCCGAATGGAAAAGCAACACATAACAACAATCACAATAAGGGGCAAGGTACACCCTACTGCAGAAAGAGAAAAAAAACAATTATTACTGCACACCCATCTAAGCAAGCACACACACATACTGGTTTGATTTGGCACGAGGGTGAGTGATGATTCAGTACATACAATTGTATACGCAAGTAATTTCACAAAAATGAAATACACTGTGTATAATTGAAAGTATGATAAACTGAACCACGGACTCACAGCTCGTGAGCTGTAAAGCCACGTCAAGGCACCAACCTCTTTACAGGCCATTCATACACCTTTCGTACGCGTGACACATACAAAACATTCACACCGCCAGCCGCGGACCCATCACATTCCAACACTCACACCAGCAAACAGCGCCATTCAAGGGCCCATCACTTTCACACGCCCACATTTCGGACACTGCAACTACACAAAATGATGGACTGTGTGGAGTGTCACTCAACTAGCAGTGTGTGTAGTGACCAACAGAAAGTAACTACTCACACACCGCCTGCCGAGTGCCAGTCCACCCACACCACCATCCAAGCACCAGACCATGCACACCGCCAGCCAAACACCACTCAGCGCACACCGACAGCCAAGTACCACTCCACACACAACACCAGCCAAGCATCACTCCACGCACACCACCAGCCAAGCGCTACTCCACACACACGCTAGCCAAGCACCACTCCGTGCACAGACAGCCAAGTACCACTCCATGCACACCACCAGCCAAGCGCCCCTCCACACACACCACCAGCCAAGCGCCACTCCACAAACACAACACCAACCAAGCACCACTCCGTGCACAGACAGCCAAGTACCACTCCACGCACACCGTCCAGCCAAGTGCCACTCCACACACACAGCCAGCCAAGCACCACTCCACACACACCGCCAGCCAAGCACCACTCCGTGCACAGACAGCCAAGTACCACTCCATGCACACCACCAGCCAAGCGCCCCTCCACACACACCACCAGCCAAGCGCCACTCCACAAACACACCAGCCAAGCACCACTCCACAAACACAACACCAGCCAAGCACCACTCCGTGCACAGACAGCCAAGTACCACTCCACGCACACCGTCCAGCCAAGCGCCACTCCACACACACCGCCAGCCAAGCAGCACTCCACACACACCGCCAGCCAAGCACCACTCCGTGCACAGACAGCCAAGTACCACTCCATGCACACCACCAGCCAAGCGCCCCTCCACACACACCACCAGTCAAGCACCACTCCACGAACACCACCAGCCAAAGACAAATCCAAACACAACACCAGGCAAGCGCCAAACCATGCACACAGTCAGACAATGGACACTACACGCAAACCAACATCATACTTTAGTTTTTTTTTAAAATAAAAGAGAAACAAAAACAAATTGCAAATTGATACAAATCTACTAACTCGACAACTAAATCTAAAAAGACTACACAAATACAAACTTTGAAACTGAACAATAACTATTACAGAATAAAGACCAACCAGTTCACTTTACCACTCATTGATACTCCCAAAAATTCTTTTGCGTGTGGTACAATCTAAAACAAGCAGGTACACACAGCCCGGGGTTTGAAGGGCAGTCGGGGCAGTACATGCGAACCTCCTTCCACAAACCTCTTCGCCAACAGACTCTACATCTCCGACTGGGAAAGTCTTTTGAGGGTGTAGGAGGAATATGATCAGAAAAGTGGCGATCTTTCAATCTGGCAACATCCTCCACCACTCCAAATCTAGGAACACTTGCCTGTTCCACTAAAACAAGGCTGCCTATTACAGACTCCTGAAACTTTACAAAAGTCAACTTTGACTGGGGACAAGATTTCTGGAACACAATAAAAGCATTAAAGGTTGCCAAGTGGAAAAGATGGATAGCCAACTTCTTGTACCAAATGTAAGCCTTACGAAGAGCAGCATACGGTTCCAACCTCTGATCAACTCTGTCAACACCACCCATGTACTTATTGTAGTCCAGTATGCACACAGGTTTGCGCACTTCTGCAACCTGACCCCAAACATTCCGCGGTTCAGTGCTTTCATCATGTATTGTAGTCAACATGTAGACATCTCTCCTGTCTGTAAACTTCACAGCTAGAAGCTCCTCACAACGCAAAGCACTGCACTGTCCCCGAGCAAGCTTTCGACAAACAAGTTCTTTTGGGAAACCTTTACGGTTTGAGCGGATTGTGCCACAAGCAACAGTGTCCACTTTGGCCAATTCCCTGAACAACCGCACACCAGTGTAGAAGTTATCGACATACAAATGATGGCCTTTGTTAAAAAATCCACGACCAAGTTCCCACACAATTTTCTCAGTCACTCCAAAAGTCGACGGACAACCAGGGGGGTTAATCCTGGATTCCTTACCAGTGTACACCCTGAAATTAGAGACATATCCAGTCTCACTGTCACACAGCATATACAGTTTGATTCCATAGCGTGCCCTCTTACTAGGAATGTATTGCCGAAATACCAAGCGGCCCTTGAACAACAGCAAAGACTCATCCACTGCAATTTCTTTCCCAGGATAAAAGATCTCAGAAAATCGATCAACCAAATGATCAATGACAGGCCGAATCTTGAAAAGACGCTCACAATCAGGGTGATCTCGTGGCAAAGCAAGACTATTGTCAACAAAATGCATCATCCGCAGCAGAAGCAAATACCTATCACGACTCATGACTGCCGGAAATATAGCTGTTGCCATCAAGGGACTAGTAGACCAATATGAAGCCATTGATGGTTTCCTAAGCAAGCCCAAAAACTTTTTCATCTCCTCCAAATGGGTGGGAGTCCACCGGGTAGCTCTAGCGTGGGGCTTAAGGCTGGCACTGTTCACCCTCAAAAAATTTTCAGCATACAAATTAGTCTGCTCTACAATCTCTGCCCAAAACACATCATCCATAAACAACTTGAAAAAATCAATAGGCAAAAAGTTTTCAGTGTTCACCCTACACCCTGGAACACCAGTAAATTCAGGCAATGCCGACTGCACCATGCCTGGTGCAACCCAGAGGTCAGAACTTTCATCGTCAAGTCTTGCAGCCGCAGGCCGCCGCCCAGCTAACTCTTGTCCCACAACACCAACTGGAAGTCTAGCAGCCCCAGGCTGCAGCCCAGATGTCTCTTGCAGCACAATTGGCACATCACTGTCCTCCGCAACCACAGGCACAACCATGTCCTCCAAAACTGTAAACACAGCAATGTCCTCCCCAACCACAGGCACATCATCCACACCAAAAGTAGCTTCATCAGCACTCAAGTGTCTTCATCATCAGATGAAGCCATGTGTAGAGAAAAATCACTACCTGAATCTTCACCTCCCACCTCTGGCTCAGAATCAGAGTCAGACTCTGGACCATGGTCAGAGGAAGAATCAAAAAGCATTCCAACAACTTGCTGAGCAGTAATCCGGCGGCTAGCCATTATCCTTACAAATAAAGGAGTCTGCACAAACAACTCAACAACCCCAACATTGCGCAAAGTAAAATAAACATGTAAGACTTTTTCACCCAAAAATAGATTTAGAAAAAATATACAATTCACTTACAAGACACAACTACACTCACCAGCACCTACTCTGCAAAGACACAGCAAATAGGCAACGATATCCCACTAGAAAGAAGAAAAAAAAAAACTTACATCTACAGAAGGACACATCAAAAACAAATGCAAAACATGTTTTACAATCACAACAAACAGCAACAACACATACTCGTATTACTACACACTTTGCAAAATAAACAATTACATTACAATTGAACAAAAAAAAGGTCTCTTACCAAACACATGCAACTACAGAAACAGCAGAACAACAGAACCACCAGTAACAGAACCGCACACTGCAACAATCTAAAGAGAAAAAAAAACAATACACATTAGAAGAAACAAAAACAACACACATTACAACAGGCTATGTCACAGGGTATGTCACAAATGGGGTGTCTGTCCCCAAGGGGGGAAGATTATAAATCATTATAAACGTGGGCCCCCTGGAAGCAACCCTACGGAGGGCAGAGAGGCCAAATAAAGACACGGCAGAACATACTGAAAACAAATGGGCCCAAGGAAGCAACCCTTGGCCAAGGGGTCGCTCCCTATAAAAAAAATAACCCTGGAGTCTAGTGGGCTTTTCTATTCCCCCCCAGAAAAGTCTAAAAAAATATTAGGGCCACTAGGAAGTGACCCTTCCCCAAGGGGTCGCTTCCTTTTCAAATAAAAAACAAATCCCTGGTGACTAGTGGGCTTTTCTGCTCCCCCTGGGTGCAGATCGGCTGAAAAAACGGCCGATCTGCCCCAGGGGGTGCAGAAAAGTCTGAAAAATATTTTATCCCCCTAAGGAAGCGACCCTTGCCCAAGGGGTCGCTTCCTTTATAAATAACAAACAATCCCTGGTGTCTAGTGGGCTTTTCTGCCCCCCCTGGGTGCAGATCGGCCAAACAAAACGGCCGATCTGCCCCAGGGGGGGCAGAAAATTCTAAAACATTATTTGACCCCCTAGGGAAGCGACCCTTGCCCAAGGGGTCGCTTCCTTTATCAATAACAAACAATCCCTGGTGTCTAGTGGGCTTTTCTGCCCCCCCTGGGTGCAGATCGGCCAAACAAAACGGCCGATCGCCCCAGGGGGGGCAGAAAAGTCTAAAACATTATTAGGCCCCCTAAGGAAGCGACCCTTGCCCAAGGGGTCGCTTCCTTTATCAATAACAACCAATCCCTGGTGTCTAGTGGGCTTTTCTGCCCCCCCTGGGTGCAGATCGGCCAAACAAAACGGCCGATCTGCCCCAGGGGGGGCAGAAAAGTCTAACAAATGATATGGCCCCCTAAGGAAGCGACCCTTGCCCAAGGGGTCGCTTCCTTTATCAATAACAACCAATCCCTGGTGTCTAGTGGGCTTTTCTGCCCCCCCTGGGTGCAGATCGGCCAAACAAAACGGCCGATCTGCCCCTGGGGGGGCAGAAAAGTCTAAAAAATGATGTGGCCCCCTAAGGAAGCGACCCTTGCCCAAGGGGTCGCTTCCTTTATCAATAACAACCAATCCCTGGTGTCTAGTGGGCTTTTCTGCCCCTCCTGGGTGCAGATCGGCCAAACAAAACGGCCGATCTGCCCCAGGGGGGGCAGAAAAGTCTAACAAATGATATGGCCCCCTAAGGAAGCGACCCTTGCCCAAGGGGTCGCTTCCTGCAAAGAAAAACATTGGCAAACACAATCCCTGGTGTCTAGTGGGCTTTTCTGCCCCCCCTGGGTGCAGATCGGCCAAAAAAAACTGCCGATCTGCCCCAGGGGGGGCAGAAAAGTCTGAAAATATATATGCCAGCCCAAGGAAGCGACCCTTGCCCAAGGGGTCGCTTCCTACACACAGTTTGCCCAAAGAAAACAATCCCTGGTGTCTAGTGGGGCATTCCTGGTGCACGATCGCGACGCTGTGCGCGATCGTGCACCAGGAATGCCGTGCATTGGGACATCAGGGGAGAGGAAACACAGTTTCCTCCCCCCCGATGCCTCAAGGCACCGAAAAACGGCCCCCCCGCCCCACCGGAGCACCGAACACCCACCTCTATGCTGGACGCGCTGGAAAGAAATGGCTTCCAGCGCTTCCTGATGACGTCGGCGCGCGCTGTGCGCGCTGACGTCACCAGGAAGCGTGGGGGGGCCAGGGGGTGGCAGCGGAAAGTCTTCCGCTGCCACCCATGCAAAAAAAAAAAAGATCGCCGCACAGGGGGGGGGGAGCGCCAGCGCTCTCCCCCAGGGCTGTACTGATGACGGAGCGGTTCCGTCATCAGCACAGCCCAACCGATGCTGATGACGGAACCGCTCCGTCATCAGCATCGAAGGGGTTAATGTCTGGGCGGGGTTTAGTACTGAATTCTGTCAGATTAATGCAGTCATGCTCGTTTTCTCCCCCATCTTCCATAATCATTGAGTCAGGGAGTAGGGTGGCTAGGTTCAAGATATTACACCGAGTAATGACTACATTTGCAGCACCCACGAGAAACCCTCGTATTTAGTCAGCCGACTAGGGGTGAGATACTGAGTCTTGGTTCGGGTCAGCAAAATTACAACTGCATGTGGAACATACACAGTTACAGGATGTCCCATAACAATGGATTCACTCTGTTCTAAACGTGTGCAGGTTGCAGCTACTGCTTTCAAACACCCAGGTAATCCAGCAGCTACTGGAGCCAAAGTGGCTGAGAAATATGCCACTGGACGTCTAGTCAACCCATGCTCTTGAGTTAAGACCGACAATGCACAATTGTCTCGTGTGTCACAGAATAAAGCAAACTCTTTAGAATAGTCAGGCATCCCTAAGGCAGGGGCTGTACACAGACAATCTCGTAATTTAGTGAATGCTGTTAAGCTTTCATCATCCCATTCCACTGGGTCCCCTGCGCCTTTCTTTGTCATCTTTATCAAAGGCTTGGCTAGGACTGCGAATCCCACAATCCATTGCCTGCAGTAACCTACAACTCCAAGGAACATTCTGACTTCTTTCTGAGTACAGGGTAACTGCATCTTTTGGATTATTCTGACTCTCTCTGAGGTGACTTTTCTGATTCCCTTTTCTATCTGGTGCCCCAGATATTTCACCGATTTTGAACAGAACTGCAATTTTTCGGGGGCCACTTTATGTCCCTTTCCACCTAGGTGATTCAGTAGGGCAATGGTGTCAATCACGCAATCCCTATGACTTTTGGACGCCACCAAGAGGTCGTCAATATATTGTACCAACACAGACTTTCCAGGTAAGACTAAAGATTCAAGGCATTTTTTCAAGACCTGATTAAAGATAGAGGGGCTTTCTGTGTACCCCTGGGGGACACGATTCCAAACATACACGTGACTGTTGAAAGCAAATGAGAAAATAAATTTGCTGTCTGGGTGCAATGGGATCGAAAAGAATGCGTGACATAGGTCTATCACAGTGAACCACTCAGCATCCCAGGGAATCTGATACAGGATCACTGCGGGGTTCAGGACAATAGGACAGCAAGGAACCACAATCTTGTTTACCTTTCTCAGGTCCTGCACTACTCTGTACTTGCCACTAGGTTTCTTGATTCCAATTATGGGGGAATTACACGGGCTGCTCATCACTTCTTGTATGATGTTTGCTTCTAGCAATTTCTGTATTTCAATGGCAACTCCTGCTCTTACTTCGGCACTCATCCTGTAGGGCTTGGTATTGGGGTAAACTGCATTTTCTTTCATGGCTATTTGTATGGGATCTACATTTGCCATTAATCCTACATCCTTTCCTGTAAAGTCCCATACTTCTGGCTTCACTGTCTGTTGAAGTTCTTCAGGTAAGTCTTGTATAGTCATTCGTTTAATTTCTGAGTCAGGTCTGATTAACATTAATTTGTAGATGCCATCTTCATCTGGTGTCTGAATTTCGACGCCTTTTGGTGTGCAAAAGATGGTACAGTTCATTTTGCACAGCAAATCACGTCCCAGTAGGTTCACTGGGCGACAACAGACGACAAATCTGTGCATTTCTTTAAAATTCCCTACTGAAATCTCCATTGGTTCAGTAACTGGGGTACTAATCAATTGATTAGACACACCTACTACCTGGATTGCTTCTCCCGCGAGGGGTAGATTTGGAACGTCTGCTGTTCTCACAGTAGAACGGGTAGCACCAGTGTCCAACAGAAAGGTGACATCATTTCCATCAACCTTTCCTTCGATGTATGGCCCTGACTGGTCTACCGGCAAGGAGGCGCCAAGTACACACTCCTTGTCCTCCCCTCTCAGGCCCTGTCAGCACTGATCGTCACAGAAAAAGGTGTCATTTAACAAATACTGCGAAGTTGCTGCATTTCTGTTCTCATTGCCTCCCCAGATCTCTACGTCGTCACCCTGCGGTGATTTTCCCTTAAAATTAGGCTTTGGCGCTCGGGGTAATTTTACCTGTTGCTGGGTCTTTCTTGGTTTTTCATTCTGCGTCTGTGGAATTAAATCAGGGGTTTGGGTATTATCATGCTGTAAATACGGACACTCGTCTCGCCAATGTCCAATTTCCCCGCACTGGTGGCAGGGAAATTTCTTTTTAGCTTCCTCTCTACTCATTTTTGCTCGGAGCTTTCCCCCACCCCCAGGGCCTTGGTTCTGAGTATTCTTATTTAACTTATTCAATTGCTTTTCCTGCTGTTCAGCTAATTTTACCTGTGCCCACATAATTTTCTCCTTCAGGGCCTTTCGCTTTTCTGCCATCTCGTCCTCACAGTACTTTGCGTACCGTAGGACCTCATCCATTTTCTTGGACTGCCAACAAATTTTATTATCTTTTATCCACTGACAAATTTCGGGTCTTAAACCGTTTACAAACCTGTAAATAAAATGGGTCATGTCCTTCATCTCGATGTTATCTATACCACTGTATGTTTTAAACACCTGTAACAGTCTTTCATAAAAGGAGTGTACAGTCTCATCCCTTTCCTGCGTGGTTCTATCTATCTTGGTCCAATCAGTTTCCTTTGCAGGCACTTTTCCCTTAAGGTGTAATATTACCTGGTCATATTTTTTCATCACTTCATTAGAGGGTGCGCCTGTGACATGGTCCCTCGGGTATTCCTCACTAGGCCAACCTATGGCGATCTTACACTCGGTCCATAAATCTACCGGGACCACAATATCGAAGAACCCATCCAGGTCCTTCCATAAGCATTTCTGCACCTTTACAAATCTTTCCACCTGCCTGTACCAATCCACAGGCTTTTCTCGTAATTTCGGGAAATCATTTGTAAAGGACACAATATCCTGTCTGGACCACGGAACGTGCACGTATTTTCCACCTGGCACTTCACGCATAGGGTATAACTGCTCTGGCTTGTCAGCTTCCTTTAGAACGAATTCTGGGGTCGCTTGTTTAGATCTAGCCTCATCTTTCTTTTTGGCCCACCTGGCTTTCCATCTTTCTACATCTCCCCATTTCTGCAATAATTCTTTGACCTGTGCCTTCTTCCCTGACACGTTCAGGTTTTCTAAATCTTTGTCTGAGAAATCTGCTCTGTACGGTTTCTGCAAGGGCTTCGATTTAGAAATATCTATTCCCATGCTAGCAGCAGTGTCTGTCAATTTTTCATGAAGTACTCGGGCATTTCGGGTAAGACTTTTGCAAATGAACAACAGCTCTTCTTCAGAGTAAGTATTTAATCGGTCTAATCCTACATTTCCTGCCATTAATTCTTCTATTTCTACTCTCAATTTGTAGAGATCTAAAGGTTTAGTCTGCGGAAGTTGTTTTTCTAATTCTTGACTCCATCTTTCGATTTCCTCCGGAGTCATCGGTGTGACACTCTTAGTACCCGAAGTCGATTCCATTTGAATCTCCCTCGTATTGAAAGGATTATGTCTTTTCTGCATCCTTTTCCCTGTATTCCTAATGGGCAGATCCAATAGTGAGACTTCAGACTCGCACTCGCTCGTCTGTTCATCTACGATTAAGGGTTCTGGTCTGAGTTGTGCTATGACTGGGGTAATGACTGGAGTTTTTGGACTTCCTTGTCGGTCCCCATACAACGGAACCACTGGTCCAATAGTTACGGGGATTGTCAAGGCTTCAGGGCTTGTATTTAACTGGGAGATTTTCTGAACTATCTCTGCTCTTTGTTTTGCTAGAGCTTCTCGCTCTTTTTCTTCCAATAATCTCTCTAATGATTTGTCATGTAACACCTGCGGGGTCAGAGTGGGAGCATAACTCGGGGCAGTGGGATGGGTCTCACTTGGTCCCTCACCATAATTAGGTTTTGGGAACAAACTTCCTGTACCTAGGGATCTTGGTTCCTTTTCGTATAGAGGTTGTAAGAACGGTATTCCTGAACCTGATGGTCTTGCCTCACCTTCGTAGGGAGGTCTCGGGAAAAAGCCGCTTTCACAGGAGTATCTTGCATCCCCACTACCTGGTATTCTTGGATAAAGATCTCTTGTATCTACGGGTCCTAAGCTCTCGGTATAGGGAGGTATGAAGCAACCCCCTCCTATACTGGCAGATCTGGCCTCATCCTGGCGATGAAGTCTTCGAGAATTATCCCCTTCACTGCAAGGTCTATTTCTTTCATTGTAAGGAGGCGGACTTCTCATAAACATATCGTCTAACAATTCATCATCAGACTCTCCAACAGGCACCCAATGTTTGCACTTCTCTGTCTTCTTTTCCCCCCCAGGAGGATCACCCACTGGCATCATTGGAAACAGTCCTTCTACAATCATATTCTGTCTCCACTGTTTCATCTTTTTAGCTCGGGTTTCCTGCTTCAACTTTGGATAAAATTTAGTTAACCCTTTATCCATTCGGGGCTTATCCCTTTCAAAAGCCTCAATCTCCCATTCCTCTAGTGCTTCGTACTGCGTTAATCTAGGTCTGGGATGTAAATCATTCATTCGGGTTCTCAAATTGAATAGAATCCTGCTGTTAAATGTCCCTTCTAACGGAAAAGCCAATACTCCGTCATTTTTCGTGTATTCCGCCCAATTTTCCAACCATACACATGTGTTGTACCCTTTATCAAACATCATGAAAGATGCGGGAGTGTTGGGCGGCGGTATGACAACACCTTCTCTAGTGTTAATCGGCTTGTCCTTTTTGAAGTAATTCTTTACCTTATTTACAAGAGACAATTTTCTTTTGTTTCCGTACATAATGTCGTTTTTAACACCTTTCCACTGATCGTTCTCAAATCCCATATACCGAGGATCAGGTCTGATATGCGGTCTATACGAATGCCACATACGATTTTTACGAGTGACTTTGTTTACAAAATCACTTCCAATCCAAGTGCGTCTTTTATTTTCGTGTGACCAATGAAGTGCACGGATTCAAATATTCTCGACCAATGGGTGCGCGGCCCTTTCGCGAGACAGTTCTCACGCTTCGGCACTCACCCCTCCTTTACAATTCCAGCTCCGCTACCCACCCGCTGCGTCTACCAATCCCAGCGCGGCACAGAGTGACGTCAGAGGAGCTTCGCGACTGACTCCCTCTTTTACAAGGTAACGGAAACTTTCTTTCTTTCTAAAGTGCTAGTGCTCGGTTATTTTACAACAAATACACATTCGCCACTGTACTCAAGTGTCTAGACAGGAAAGAATTTTGTTTCACTGCAAGTAAACTACTTCCATTTACTTTTCACACACTACGGATAGATCTCTTCTGCCTATCCTTCACACTAGCATTGGAGAACCTCCTACTTCCCTAGAGTCATCCACCTTTCCGGGATATATCCAAGTCTAAAGTTTCACCAGTGAGCCCTTTTGCTTTCACCCAAGCTCCGATGAACCTGCTACTTTTCCGGTGTGACCCTTACTAGGTTATGCCACAATAGGAATTTTGCCAATGAACCTCGTTGCTAACATTTATTCAAACATATATTCAGAAAAACCCTAGTTAGTGCTTCCAGTTCTGCCTAACCTGCACCAACTTTCCTTGGGCCAGTGACCTCAAAACAAGTGGATTCTCTTCACCACTTGCTATTCAATTCCCCGGGGATTTCCAACAACACAGAAGACGTTTTACGAACGAATGGATTAGTACATATATCAATATAATAACAAGAATAACAAATTTAAAACATTTCATAATTTTTCAAAGCAAACATTCCAAGTGAGTGATCAAATCACCTGACCTGCCTGCCCTCGTAGCAGCACTAAGGTTCGTTATTTAGCAGCATCCAACTTAGTTAGTTTAGCTAGTCCTACCTAACCTTTAACTATTCCCTAACCATCCTCTGTGCTACCAGTAAATTACTGATAGAGATCGCAGGTCACCCGACCAATAATTTCACTACTTAGGTTTCGGGCCCATATACTTTAATTTATCATATACATTGATCAGATGACCTCACAATCTACTATCAATAACCATGAGTCCTTTCAAATGTTTCTAGTGTACCCGACTTACCATCCACCGTTACGGGTACCTATGACCACGATGGGTCAGGGAGCTAGCTGTAAAGGAAAGGCCGGAAAAATATACAAACCCAACTTTAAATAACTTTGATATTTATCAAATGACCACGGACAACTGGGAAGTTTTAAGAATTTTATCTAGAAATCAGTTTCGGAAATCATGAGGTTTACAGTTAAAAGACAATCAATAATCAAGATAATGAAAATCACATAACCATAAAGGAATAATGTAAGGGCAATCATTTGAAGTC
The DNA here is from genome assembly GCF_964261635.1 of Lissotriton helveticus. Lineage (NCBI taxonomy): Eukaryota > Metazoa > Chordata > Amphibia > Caudata > Salamandridae > Lissotriton > Lissotriton helveticus. The sequence goes on from NC_136067.1 coordinate 2,047,883,727, forward strand.
TCTAAAATGGTGAGAACATAAAATATTGCTAAGCAGAATTCAAAAATGAAATTCGAGAATGGGTATCTATAAAGGGCAAATTTATGCACGTACTAGAAATTTATTACTGGGAAATACTTCAGGGGTAGGGAGAGAACTTAGATAAATTCTATACACCTATAGGCAGGGAAGAATGGAGCATGCTAATTATAGCAACATTTACTTCAGGTCAGCTTGCATGAGAAAATTATAGACCACATCAATAATTCACAGTAGTACGGAGGGTTTGTACTAAAAGGAAGGGTAACATAGGAACATGCTATGAAAAATAAAATGTAATGACTTTAGGATATGCAATGGTTGCGGAAAGCATGGAAAATTAACGTATGCAAAGGTATGTCTTTATTGAAGCAAAGACAGAAAATAGAAGGTGCAGTAAGAGTTCTCAGCAATATTTACCTAGAATGGTGTGAAAACCAACCCTGGCCACGGGTCAGTTAAGGACAGGAAATACCCCAAGGAAGGACAGTCATCAACGGGACAGCAGGTGCAGAATGGACACCCCAGGACAGGACAGGACAACCTGATTAGGATCAGGACAGGACCACCAAGGCACGACCAGCACCCGCAGTTTGGAAGCAACGCCTGCGCTCCACCCTCTCTGCAGTTATCAGTCAGAACCCCGATTGGGTTAGCGAACTCCCCAGCAAAGTGCTCCGCCAGCACTTAAGGTTTAGTAAAACCTTTGAGTCTATGGTCAAAATTCGGACAGAGTGCTCCGCAGCGCTCTGTATTCAGTCACCTATTGAGTGCGTTGGGTCAGTGACAGGTCAGCTATTCAGACAAGTCGGACAAATTCCCTAGGTGAACCTAGGCTAGTTATACTGTTTTTGGGTCAGTGTACCATCCCCCAATGTTGCAAAGTGTCAGAATCCCCAATTTCAATTGGTCCTAAGGTAGGATGGGTTAACACACCAATCAGAACAGACTTTTCTAAGGCCTAATTTACATTCTAGGGTACCGCCTAGCAAGATTGGGGTTCCCATGAGAAGTCGCACAGTATACAATAGAGAATTTACAATGTAGCGAGTTAGGAACACAATTTCTCCATCCTCCTGGGTCAGAGGTGGCTTTCACAGGAGCATCTTGCCTGTGGCTGCCAGCTGGCTGAGTTCCACTGCTCAAGGCTACTTCTCCCTGGGCTGCGCGGTCATGCGCGGAAGGGACATTCAAGATGGCTCTCGACCCATTCGGACCCCCCGTTTACCATGATACATGAAAAGTAAGCAAAAACAAATTAAAACATAGAAATAAATGAGTATACTACATATCATGATTGTGTACTTAAGGTTTCTCATTATAAAAATATACTATGCAATTATAGGTTAGAGCAACACACAATAACACGAGAGCAACTGCACGAGCTTCACCACGTTAATACAGAAGCGGCCATTTTATGGCTATTACGCATGCGCACCCTTTCCCTCCAGAATTTCAATTACGTCACATCACGTGAGTATGACTAACGCATGCGCAGAAGCAAATTTCTAAACAGCGGCCATTTTATTATACAAGGGTTATTCGTATTAATAAAACACATAGGCAAGCGTCACAAATATACACGCATATCAAAATAAAGGGAAATAGTAAACATACAAATGGTATTATAGGATTATAACAGATTCGAGGTTCTTGACTCGAGCAAGTCGCGATGCGAAATCTTGCTCTATCACCTTCACACGCCTTCCTCTGGCTCTGTGCGAGGCACAGGTGTGGGAATGATGGGCTGTGCACACATCTTTTCAAATCCTTTTTGGATATCTTCACACGCCTTCCTCTGGCTCTGTGCGAGGCACAGGTGTGGGAATGATGGCTGTGCACACATCTTTACAAATCCTTTCCAGATATCGTCAAACGCCTTCCTCTGGCTCTGTGTGAGGCACAGGTCTGGAAATGATGGGCTGTGCACACATCTTTAGAAATCCTTTCTAGATATCTTCACACGCCTTCCTCTGGCTCTGTGCGAGGCACAGGTGTGGAAATGATGGGCTGTGCACACATCTTTAGAAATCCTTTCTAGATATCTTCACACGCCTTCCTCTGGCTCTGATCGAGGCACAGGTGTGGGAATAATGGGCTGTGCACACATCTTTAGAAATCCTTTCCAGATATCTTCACACACCTTCCTCTGGCTCTGTGCGAGGCACAGGTGTGGGAATAATGGGCTGTGCACACATCTTTACAAATCCTTTCTAGATATCTTCACACACCTTCCTCTGGCTCTGTGCGAGGCACAGGTGTGGGAATGATGGCTGTGCACACATCTTTACAAATCCTTTGTAGATATCTTCACTCGCCTTCCTCTGGCTCTGTGCGAGGCACAGGTGTGGAAATGATGGGCTGTGCACACATCTTTAGAAATCCTTTCTAGATATCTTCACACGCCTTCCTCTGGCTCTGATCGAGGCACAGGTGTGGGAATAATGGGCTGTGCACACATCTTTAGAAATCCTTTCCAGATATCTTCACACACCTTCCTCTGGCTCTGTGCGAGGCACAGGTGTGGGAATAATGGGCTGTGCACACATCTTTACAAATCCTTTCTAGATATCTTCACACGCCTTCCTCTGGCTCAGTGCGAGGCACAGGTGTGGGAATGATGGGCTGTGCACACATCTTTACAAATCCTTTCTGGATATCTTCACACACCTTCCTCTGGCTCTGTGTGAGGCACAGGTGTGGGAATGATGGCTGTGCACACATCTTTACAAATCCTTTCCAGATATCGTCAAACGCCTTCCTCTGGCTCTGTGTGAGGCACAGGTCTGGAAATGATGGGCTGTGCACACATCTTTACAAATCCTTTCTAGATATCTTCACACGCCTTCCTCTGGCTCAGTGCGAGGCACAGGTGTGGGAATGATGGGCTGTGCACACATCTTTACAAATCCTTTCTGGATATCTTCACACACCTTCCTCTGGCTCTGTGTGAGGCATAGGTGTGGCAATGATGGGCTGTGCACACATCTTTACAAATCATTCTCAGGTACCTTCACACACTTCCTCTGGCTCTGTGCAAGGCACAGGTGTGGGAATAATGGGCTGTGCACACATCTTTAGAAATCCTTTCTAGATATCTTCACACGCCTTCCTCTGGCTCAGTGCGAGGCACAGGTCTGGAAATGATGGGCTGTGCACACATCTTTACAAATCCTTTCTGGATATCTTCACACGCCTTCCTCTGGCTCTGTGCGAGGCACAGGTGTGGCAATGATGGGCTGTGCACACATCTTTACAAATCCTTTCTGGATATCTTCACACACCTTCCTCTGGCTCTGTGCAAGGCACAGGTGTGGGAATAATGGGCTGTGCACACATCTTTTCAAATCCTTTTTGGATATCTTCACACGCCTTCCTCTGGCTCTGTGCGAGGCACAGGTGTGGGAATGGTGGGCTGTGCACACATCTTTACAAATCCTTTCCAGATATCTTCACACACCTTCCTCTGGCTCTGTGCGAGGCACAGGTGTGGCAATGATGGGCTGTGCACACATCTTTACAAATCCTTTCTGGATATCTTCACACACCTTCCTCTGGCTCTGTGCAAGGCACAGGTGTGGGAATAATGGGCTGTGCACACATCTTTTCAAATCCTTTTTGGATATCTTCACACGCCTTCCTCTGGCTCTGTGCGAGGCACAGGTGTGGCAGTGGTGGGCTGTGCACACATCTTTACAAATCCTTTCCAGATATCTTCACACACTTCCTCTGGCTCTGTGCGAGACACAGGTGTGGGAATAATGGGCTGTGCACATGTTGGACTGGGCCCTTCTGGCAGGTCCGCCCCTGAAGTTTTGCGTGTTATATGTGACCTGGGGATGGTGATTCCCACTCTGAGTGCATGTAGATGAGAGAAGCCTGCCCTCCCATAGGAATGCATGGGGAATGGGTGTGTCCCTGATAGTTCCTGGTGCGTGGGGGGTACAGGCTCGAGTCTGGTATGGGTCGACTCGTGTGATTGAATGCTGCAAGATGATGTATGTGGCGTGTGTGTGCCTAGAAGGGAAGTGCCACTTCTAGACATCGGTGTGTGTGTGCAGTAAGTATGCTGGCGCGTGATTGGCTGATGTGAGGGAGGGGCTGTGCCTGTGTCCTGTATGGGTCTGGGCTTTCCCCCCACAATGCTGGCTCCACCCACCTGGGGTGCGTCTGGTGTCCCTAGCCTGGCCAGTAACAAGAAATTCCTGATAACCAGTTCTAGCTGGTTCTCATCCTGCCTGCCCCTTTTTTAGACAAAGGAAACTCATGTATAAAAGGAGGGTGTGCCCTCTTCTCTCTCTCTTGCCTGCTTGTCCTGACTGAATCCTGCCAGGGGCATGCTGCTGCTTGGGCTCAGGGGAAAGGCTTGCCTCCCTGAGCCCTGCCCTGCTCCTGGACTACTGGGATCCTGGACTTCCTTTGGACTCTGCTATCTATGGCCCTAGCGCTTGGGAGCGCTTTCCTGCTATCCTAGCGCCTTGGGGCGCTTAATTCATGCTTCTAGCGCTTGGGAGCGCTTTCCTGCTGTCCTAGCGCCTTGGGGCGCTTCATCCCGGCTTCTAGCGCTTTCCGGCTGTCCTAGCGCCTTGGGGCGCTGCCTTCCTGCTCCTAGCGCTGAAAGCGCTATATTCCACAAGCCGGTGCCCACCCGGCATTTGCCCCGTTCGTGTGAGGGGGCCCGAGCCCCCAGCGAGTGCCTACCTCGCTTGCCCCGTCATTGTTGCACTTATCGAGGGAGCCTGGCCCTCGTCAATTTCCCCCCGAGTTCACCGCCGCAGCCCGGGACCCCTCGTGAGGCCCGCCCCCGGGCCGCGCTCTGATTGGCTGCCGGCCCGGGCTGGGCTGATGACGTCTCCCCGGGCCGCGCTCTGATTGGCCGACGGCCCGGGGAGCTGTGGAGGCGGAGGAGTGAGAGCCGAGCAATGCAGGGGGCAGCGGGAGCCTACTCCGCGCCCCTGCGTCCCCCCCGAAGACTGTCCGCTTACCCCCCGGGGCCCCCAGGAGCGAGAGGGAGCCCCGGAGAACGAGGAGAGACCGGCGCGGCCGCCGACCGGTGAGTGCTGCAGGAGGTGAGGCGGGGCGTCGGGGCACATTGACGGTGCCCGCCCCTCCCCTCCAGCGCGAGCACACATGTGCTTGAAGGCCCGTGGGGCCCCCAGTGATGCCGGGTCCCCCGAGGGGGACCCCGCCTGGCCATACCTTGCCCCCTGAGCCCCGAGAGGCTCCATCTGCATTTCTGGCCTCTGAGCCCCGAGAGGCTCCATCTATAGTTTATCCCCTGAGCCCCGAGAGGCTCCACCTATATTCCCTGAGCCCCGAGAGGCTCCATCGGTATTTGAGCCCCCGAGCCCCGAGGAGGCTCCCCCACGTGGCCCAGTGTCCTGAGCCCCGAGAGGCTCCACCACGTGGCCCTTGCCCATTTCGAGCCTGCGAGGCTCCCACAATGGCCCCATCCTTGCTCTACAGCTGCCCAGCACTTCGTGGGCAGCTGCTACGTTTAGGTTTATTGTCCCTGGCTACCTGCAGCCTGCCCTGAACATCGTGACATTGGGCGTCCTAGCCCCCGGAAGGCCAGTTGGCCTGTGAACGCTAATGGTTATTATTAATGTGATTGTGAGAGTTATTACGTGTTGCCCTTCTGATGATGCCTCTGTTGTGCTATGTACCTTGTCCTTCCTTCCCTCCTGAGTACCCGATGTCCCATGCATGTAATCCTGGTTAGAGTGAGTTCTACCGCTAGTTCCCTGAAGCTCCTGGGTGTAATGTGTTCTAGTGCTAGTTCGAGGAAGCTCCCAGGGGTTATGTGTTCTAATGCCAGTTCCATCATGTGCATATTCCTGGCAGTGGTCCCATGGCACTGCCTGTATATCGTCCCTTGTAAACCCTGCCCGTGCCCCTGGCACCCTGTAAGTTGCGTATTCCTGTCTAAGTGTGTTCTTCAATACAAAAGCTATTTTCATATATATCCTGTGTGGAGTCCTTTTGTGGGGGGCCCGGGAGGTGGTTGCTGGGGGTGCGTGCGCAAATGCTTTACACATGACCTCCGAGATAGGCCTGACTGCTCGTGCCAAGCTACCAGCGGGGTGAGCAGGGGTTGTCTTGGCGGGTGACTTCCCTACCCTAACTAGAAATGGTGATTTCTGCCTGGCCTTGGCTCAGGCCTCGGCCAACCAGGGATCCCATTTCTAATAGCACACATCTTTACAAATCCTTTCCAGATATCTTCACACGCCTTCCTCTGGCTCTGTACGAGGCACAGGTGTGGGAATAATGGGCTGTGCCCACATCTTTACAAATCCTTTCTAGATATCTTCACACGCCTTCCTCTGGCTCTGTATGAGGCACAGGTGTGGGAATGGTGGGATGGGCATCTTCCCCTTACAGTCTTCCCTGTGCCCATGCGGTTGGTGAACAGTATTGAGCTGTGGTGCTGCAACAGTTTTCAGATTGCAAGTTCTGCCATAAGTGTTACGTCCAGTGGCGTAACAATAAATTTTGCTGATATGATGACAATATCACAAAGAAAACTTTTCACCACAACGAAAATAAATGACTATGTCTAAAATATTGGAATCAATCATTTGATCCGTTTCGGTGTTCCTCTTTGGGATGTACCCGCATATCCATGCGCACACGACTCTTTCTAGTAACAATAGCCCATGCCAGGGGGTGGGGCTACACCAGGGGGCCCCTGCCGGTACTGTGCACGGTGACGGGAGAGCTCCAGACTGGGTGGGAGAGTGGCGGGCCCCCTCCATATACTTTGCAAGGAAGCCCCCTCAACTTTCAGTACGCCACTTGTTACATCACTGAAGCCTTAGGGACAGTGAAAAATCCAAGTGTCTCACAAAGAACAAGTGTAACAAATGAGCCACGCCCATTCACGAGGGACGTAATAAATGCCTATCAGTGCATTTTGGAGAACCTTGCCCTGAATGTACGAGAAAGCATGGCCTAGGAGGGTAGAGCCGTTTCCAAAGAGCACATTTTCTATTGAAATGGCTACTAAGTGTGTATCAGGCATGCAGATTCACTGTGAAAGATATAAGGTGCTCAAACAATAACATTTGGAAATCGAGTATCTGAACATATGTGTCATTTGTGCATCACCCAAGTGTCTGGGTTGTTTTGACCCTATTAAAATATTTTTTCATCACATTTCAGAATTACAAAAAAACACCATTTGTTCTTTCATTCCTGTTGATATGTTTTGAGATATTTGTATAACCCCTTTACAACCTTTTAATTCCAATAGACACTTCTAACTGCAGATTCCTCACCTTAAGAATATTCCCTAGGTGCCAGACTGGGTGCAGAAGCTTTCATAGCAGTGCTCCTACATGCCACTAGGTGGCGCTGTGTGGCTCTGAGCTAGCTTTGTTCCACCCCAGAAGTAAGGGAGCATAGTTGCATATACACCCACTGACATCAGTTCTTTTCTTTATGAGTCCTGGAACATGGTTCCAGAGCTCCACGACATTTTTTGCCGGTTAAACAAGGTATTCAAACCGAATTCCAGTGTGCAAAGGGGAACTGTCCCCACCTAAAACTACAGGGTTCAAACCATGCCATGACTGTTGTAAATAGATGTCTGTGACGGACCCCCATGAGGTGAGCCTTTGGTCTTTGGATTGGGGCACAGCTTCAAGTTATGTGATGAATGTGGCCTTATGCACCCGAAGGCTGAATGTCACAGAACATGGAAAGCAACTATGGACCTCACTTCCCGCTTTTAGTCGAGGAGGCGGACCCGTTACCGCTCTTGAGACTGGTCCTGCAACAGGGCTCCTTCATGGTCGAAGTCCAAATCGAAGAGGAAATGCAAGAAAGCGAAGTAGGACTGGACCCTATCCTACTATTCTTTAGCTGAAGAGAAGTCGCAAGGGCGTCAAGGTACCGCTCGATCCTCACTCTTGATCTCCGATTGTGGGGTCGATCCCACAGTTGATGCTGATGTTCCCCAAGTTCCCCAGGCCATCAGTGGTGCTACAGCACATCAAGGTCTTTAAGGAGGTCATGCTGTACATTTTTGTCACTTTTCCTGTTCCCTCTGGTGCCTTCATGCCCCAAGGATCTGCTGGGGCCACCAGTCAGGTTATCGCTGGCTGATCCCTCTCTGAAGCCGTCTGAGCCCCTGAAACCCTCCTCGTTTTCTTCACCAACACCGGTGCCGACTCCCATTCGAGATCCAAGACCCGTGTCTGTCCTTCTTACATCAACACCGGTCACGATGTCACTGCTGCCAGCGGGGGATCTGCTGTTGACTGGGGCATTCAAAGCTGAGCCGAATCCATCTTAGTTCGATAAGGTTGCCCTCTGGCTTCACTCCGGTGCACCTACTTCCCGTACAGCCGGATTCAGACTCTACCCTCTCTCCACCATGGAGATGTCCTCAGCTGCTCCTTCAGCTTAGACCAGTGGTTCCCAAACTGTTGTCCAGGGACCCCTGGGGTCTGCGACTACTTAGATAATTACATAATATTAACAGATAATAAGGTGTGTATAAAAATAAAGAAGCTAAATGCACAACAAAAATTTTTTAAACGTACTGTAAATGTAAAGGAATTTGAAATTGGTGGCAAAAAAATTAAATTAGTATATAGATTATTTTGTGGAAGCATTGCAAGTGCATCAACCAGAATATAGTATGGATGATAAGTGGTCTCAATTGAATTTAGAAAAGATCCAACCTTTCTATTAAAATTTTTTTTTTCATTTTATTGATATGTTTGCGAATTAATATAATGTACCAACATTTGCGTATTTGTTTGATGAATGCTTTTTTGTGTATTGTTATAGGGGTTCAAATTGTCAACAAGGCTTAGGCCGGAGTGCCAGGCATCCAGTTATGACTCATTGGAGGGCCCCGGTTTCCAGTCATTATTCAGTGGGGGTCCCCAGGTTCCAGTAATGATTCAGTGGGGGTCCCCAGGAGTCAAAGGTTTGGGAACCACTGGCTTAGACAATAGTGATGATGGGGATGAGTTATCCCCACATTGTGACAATGACGGCGTATACGTGGATTTGCAGAAGGCCCGTGGGTTTGATACTTCCCCAGATAGAGAATTGATTTCAGCCCTTAGGCGGCCAATCGAAGGGAGTACAGCCTTTACTGTAGTCGTTAGACGTGCTGCTGAGGTACCGTACCTTACAACTACCTTCTGTTGAAGTTAAAACAAACATCCTTCAAGCTCCCCATTTTTGGAACTCCTTGCCTTCTGATCTTCGTCTTATCCCCTCTTATCACTCATTTAGGAAGGCCTTGAAGACTTGGCTGTTCTCCCAAGCTTTTGATTAATTGATTGATGTCCCCTCCCTGCAGTTCTATCCTTTGCCTGTCCTAAAGCGCCAAGAATCCGTTGGTGAACGTATAAATTCTTTTATTATATCATATCATATCATCATATCATATCCTTACTGAATTTCTACAGCCAGTGCCTGTTTCTTCTGGGCTCTTACTGCAGTTCAGCAAATCTCTAACGGATAGCCTTATGGGCACTTGGTCTGAGCCTCGTTCTTGCCCACCAGTGAGCAGGCTGGTAGCCAGATGCCACCGACCAACGCTTGGCAACCCTGACTTTTTTACTCAGCAACTTACAACAGGAAGGTGAGTCCTAATTCATTCCCCATGCTCTCTCCCTGACAGCGAGTTGAAAAGGGTTGAAGCATTTGGGAAAGAAACATTTTAGTAGGTCAACCTAGTCCAGAGGTGAGTCAACACGATTTACCTCTACACTGAGGCCCTCTGGGACAAGGCACGTGAGATCTTACCTGCAGTCCTGGAAGGGGTTAGAGCCTTCATGGCTGAAACCATTCAAAATGGTCAGGATGCGGCTATATATGTGATTTGTGTTGGTCTGGACGCTAGTGATTGCTTGGGGCGAACAGTCGGCACTAGTGTGGTGATCTGTTGCGATGCACAGATCTCGAGAGACGCTGTCGACATACCACCCTCTATAAATAACAATAACGTATGTTTCCTCTTCCTCACTGTCTTATGGTGCTCTTTTCCTAGAGGTAATGCCCAGGCCTCTCTCTTTCACTCTCCTGACATTGAAAATGACATGTCTATTTCAGTGAATTTGGCACTTTGCTCCATTCTTCTGTTTGGATATACTTTGAAGGCTGTTTACGAATGCCCATGAGAATTTGTCAAATGTCAGCTTAGTCATGAATGTCCAAATCATAATTTTTAACCTGTACTCCAGTCTGTACGCCACCCTGTTTCAGTTGCCTCCAAAGCACCACATTAACCCATACAGTTGCCTGATGTGCCCCAGTTTGCTGTGATCTAGCTATTTCTCCTTCCTAGGGGTTGGAGGGCCACTCACCACTGGTCTGGCGGCCGTGGTGCCGATGTCCAGCACATATGCAATGTGTATAATATCTATCTTCAGATTGCGACCCACAAATCCGTTTGCCATGTTTGGTTCCCATAGATCTTGCCATGTGCCTCTTTTGCGCTAGTTAGACGTATCTAGTACTCTGTCTTCCACGGTATATGATCAACCCTTCCCCGAGATCATTCATTCTTACAGCCGCAGTGCGGACAACACACAATTCATTATCTGCCTCAATAGACCCTGCCCGCGATCTCGGTTTAATCTACGACAAAAATCCCAAGCTCAGCTGATCAGGACCTGCAGACATGGATTGGATGAACCTCAAATATGGCTGCCACCATTAGGCATGTTACTAGATCAAGAGTTCACTGGTTATGCCTACTTTCATGCTGTGTGCAGCACAGGTTTTTACACAGTTCATTGTAAAGAGCTCCTCTTTATTTGGCATTAGACCAGCTGTTGTTGCATCTGGGCTTTGTGAAGTGAAATTCTTCAATAGCATTGACTTAGGCCTACCGGACTGTGCCCTTGCAAGACTTCAGTGTGTACAGAAAGCAGGAGTCCATCGTATTCGTAATTAGGCTTAGGTGGTGAACTTCTCTCAGTTTGCGGAGTTTGTGGGATTTTCTGCACTCCGCCCTCCACGGAGTCCAGAAAACTCCACCTCGCGATGTGCAGCGGAGTTTTTTCCCGCTTGCGATTGCTAGCGGTAAGTTCGCGAACGGTAAGTTCGCAAATGCGATCTGCCGTTTGGCTAGAATTTTTACCCGAGCGGCAGGAATACCAGCACAAACTGCAGTTCGCACTGCACTCTGCCCCTCACAGAACTTCGTGAAGTTTTTTGTAACTGCGCGGAGTTCCGCGTAGAAGAACTCCGCAAACTACGCCCAGGCCTATGACGTCATCTCGCTCATATGTGAATGAATGAAAAGCCACTTGTATAGCGCACCGTTACTCCAAGGTATGTCCCATGTGCTGAGATATTCACCGGCTGCTTTGAGGCTGAGGATACAAGTTCAAGGTATCTGTTTAGTGTTAGAGTCTTCCACACTTGCTCACTCTTGTCTCACCCATCCCTCTGGGCTCTGGATTCAAGGGCTCGCTCTTCGTTCCTAGTCTCTTTTACTTTTGTTTCTCCTGAGTGTTCAGCGCTTCCGGGTGGGAGAAAGGACCATCAGGCTGCCAGGGTTTCCTACCTCTGTGGTTAGAAGTGATATCCTCTTACATTGCTTTTAGTAAAGCTGAATGTCTTTTTTTTTATTTTGCAACTGTTTGTCAATGATGGCTCCAGTTTTTAGGTGGAAGCCTTCTGGACAGCGCACCTGTCTGGTTGCTGAAGAGTTCCTGGGGACATGTCGCTGGCCGAGCCTTCCTTTGCTCTCCATTGTCTTTTCGTTTTGTCAGCCTTATTGTTTTGCTTGATATTCAAGGCTTATATTAGTTGTTGCCCGTCCGTCTAGTCTTTGCCCCTCCCGTGGAGCTTAGGCTGTTTACATCTCTCTAATTCTACAAGTGTCTGCTTTTTCCCTTTGTCTGAAAGCACTGCATGAGAGCACACATTTCGCCTTTTCTCTGCCTTCCCACTTGTCTCAGCATTATATTTTCCATAACTTTGTCCTTCGAGCCACTCTTAGTAGGCTTTTGCTTTTGAACAGCTTTGCCCTTTTACCCCCCCCCCCCCTCTCCTGTGTGCTGTAACTAGACGGTGCACCAGCTGCGGCTCCTCCGCTGTGGCGGTGGAGCCTCGCCCCTCCACCCCGGTCAGCAGCCAAAAAAATGTCAAATTAAATGATAATAAACCCTTGTTTATTTTTGTTTTATTTTTGCTCTCAGAGCCGAGGCTTGGGGTCGGGCCAGGGGTATGACATGCACTGGGGGCAGTGTTTGCACTGTTATCAGTGCACATGACAATTTGGCCGGTCGTCTCAGGACGCCCAAACAGTCATGCGCATTAAAGCTCTCTCCGACCCGAGCTGCGTTGCCGAGCTGTAGAGAGCAGGCACAGGTTCCAAGTCTAACTAGGAGCACAAATCAAGGGTGCTCAGGATAATTTATACGCTGCTTTGCTGCTGCTAAAAGCAGTGTCGGGATTGGCCGCAGTCGGCTACAGAAGCTTCCGCCTGCAGTGGAGAGGAGCACAATATGGCAGGTAAGTTGTTTTTTTGACTCGTCATCCGTCCATACCCCACACTGCCCCAGCACTGAAAACCGACCCCTACTACTTTACACTCTCTCTTGTTCACTCTGTTCCACCCCCTGCATGTTGCTGTCTCTGCTTCCCTCCCCACGCTTTCCTTGTTGCTTCTCATACCCAGGCCCCGTCTGTGCTGCTCCACCCCGCACACCTAGGTGTGGCTTCCGTTGCCCCCTTCGCCCTCCTGTTGCTCTCCTGCCCTTCGTGATTCCGCCCTCTGTGTCGCTTTCCTCACCTATGTGCTCTTCATCCACCCACATTCTTTGCCTCAACAATCTCTAATTGCACCTACAAAATAACAGAGTCGTCCACATAGGCTTTATTTTCCTGTTTATTTAGCCATGCTGCATAGCATTACAGAAAATGTTAAGCAATGCTAAAACGACTGTCAAAGCCAGTAGGTCCCAAAAGCTAGACTTATGGGCTTTGCCAATTCTTATGTTGTGAGTTGAGGTTTCGGCATAGTGGAGCCAGTTCATGCGTACACTATGCTTTATATATAAAGTAACTTCAACCAAATCATTCTCCTGTTCAGGAAGTTGCTACCTCTCTGTTTTTTCTGCCACAAGATCCATTTTGAGGTATGCGTGGCATGGCACCAATCACATTCTCTCACCCGTGTTTGATGTTGGTAAGCTATCACCCGTCACCCCCCGCCCATGCTTGAAGTTGTGTTGCTGTCATCCCTCACCAATGACCTGTTTTCTTTTGCTGTCATCCCTCACCCATGCTTGAAGTTGTGTTGCTGTCATCCCTCACCCATGTCCCATTTTCTTTTGCGGTCATCCCTCACCCATGTCCCACTTTCTTTTGTTGTCACCCCTCACCCATGTCCGATGTTGTTTTGCTGTCATCCCTCGCCCATGCTTGAAGTTGTGTTGCTGTCATCCCTCACCCATGTCCTGTTTTCTTTTGCTGTCATCCCTCACCCATGTCCGATGTTGTTTTTCTGTCACCTCTTGCCTATGTTTGATATTGTTTTGCTGTCATCCCTCACCCATGTTTGATGTTGTTTTCCTGTCATCTTTCACCCATGTTTGATGTTGTTTTGCTGTCATCTTTCACCCATGTTTGATGTTGTTTTGCTGTCATCCCTCACCCATGCTTGATGTTGTTTTGCTGTCATCCCTCACCCATGCTTGAAGTTGTGTTGCTATAATCCCTCACAAATGTCCGGTGTTGTTTTGCTGTCATTCCTCACCCCTGCGTGATGTTGTTTGGCTGTCATCCCTCACCCATGCTTGAAGTTGTTTTGCTGTCATCCCTCACCCATGCTTGAAGTTGTTTTGCTGTCATCCCTCACCCCTGCTTGATGTTGTTTTGCTGTCATCCCTCACCCATGTTTGATGTTGTTTTGCTGTCATCCCTCACTCATGTTTGATGTTGTTTTGCTGTCATCCCTCACCCCTGCTTGATGTTGTTTTGCTGTCATCCCTCACCCATGTTTGATGTTGTTTTGCTGTCATCCCTCACCCCTGCTTGATGTTGTTTTGCTGTCATCCCTCACCCATGTTTGATGTTGTTTTGCTGTCATCCCTCACCCATGTTTGATGTTGTTTTGCTGTCATTCCTCACTCATGTTTGATGTTGTTTTGCTGTCATCCCTCACTCATGTTTGATGTTGTTTTGCTGTCATCCCTCACCCATGTTTGATGTTGTTTTGCTGTCATCCCTCACCCATGTTTGATGTTGTTTTGCTGTCATCCCTCACCCATGTTTGATGTTGTTTTCCTGTCATCTTTCACCCATGTTTGATGTTGTTTTGCTGTCATCTTTCACCCATGTTTGATGTTGTTTTGCTGTCATCCCTCACCCCTGCTTGATGTTGTTTGGCTGTCATCCCTCACCCATGCTTGAAGTTGTTTTGCTGTCATCCCTCACCCCTGCTTGATGTTGTTTTGCTGTCATCCCTCACCCATGTTTGATGTTGTTTTGCTGTCATCCCTCACTCATGTTTGATGTTGTTTTGCTGTCATCCCTCACCCCTGCTTGATGTTGTTTTGCTGTCATCCCTCACCCATGTTTGATGTTGTTTTGCTGTCATCCCTCACCCCTGCTTGATGTTGTTTTGCTGTCATCCCTCACCCATGTTTGATGTTGTTTTGCTGTCATTCCTCACTCATGTTTGATGTTGTTTTGCTGTCATCCCTCACTCATGTTTGATGTTGTTTTGCTGTCATTCCTCACTCATGTTTGATGTTGTTTTGCTGTCATCCCTCACTCATGTTTGATGTTGTTTTGCTGTCATCCCTCACCCATGTTTGATGTTGTTTTGCTGTCATCCCTCACCCATGTTTGATGTTGTTTTGCTGTCATCCCTCACCCATGTTTGATGTTGTTTTGCTGTCATCCCTCACTCATGTTTGATGTTGTTTTGCTTGTCATCCCTCACCCATGTTTGACGTTGTTTTGCTGTCATCCCTCACCCATGTTTGACGTTGTTTGCTGTCATCCCGCACGCATGTTTGATGTTGTTTTGCTGTCATCCCTCACCCATGTTTGATGTTGTTTTGCTGTCATCCCTCACCCATGTTTGATGTTGTTTTGCTGTCATCCCTCACTCATGTTTGATGTTGTTTTGCTTGTCATCCCTCACCCATGTTTGACGTTGTTTTGCTGTCATCCCTCACCCATGTTTGATGTTGTTTTGCTGTCATCCCTCACTCATGTTTGATGTTGTTTTGCTGTCATCCCTCACCCATGTTTGATGTTGTTTTGCTGTCATCCCTCACCCATGTTTGATGTTGTTTTGCTGTCATCCCTCACTCATGTTTGATGTTGTTTTGCTGTCACCCCTCACTCATGTTTGATGTTGTTTTGCTGTCACCCCTCACCCATGTTTGATGTTGTTTTGCTGTCATCCCTCACCCATGTTTGATGTTGTTTTGCTGTCATCCCTCACCCATGTTTGATGTTGTTTTGCTGTCATCCCTCACCCATGTTTGATGTTGTTTTGCTGTCATCCCTCACCCATGTTTGATGTTGTTTTGCTGTCATCCCTCACCCATGTTTGATGTTGTTTTGCTGTCATCCCTCACCCATGTTTGATGTTGTTTTGCTGTCATCCCTCACTCATGTTTGATGTTGTTTTGCTGTCATCCCTCATCCATGTTTGATGTTGTTTTGCTGTCATCCCTCACTCATTTTTATGCTGTTTTGCTGTCACCGTTCAACTGTGTTTGATGCTGTTTTGTTGTCATCCATCACCCCTGTCATGTGTTCTTTTGCTGTTATTCCTCATGCGTCAGCCTCAGTGTGTACAAGTAGATGTGACGTGTCTTGTTAGTAAAAAAACTGTTTTCGCGGTTAGTGACGCAGGAGAAGGTGAGCTGACGTGGTACCCGTGGCGAGATGTCAGGTACACCGGGTGCCCTGCTCTTGCCCACTCCGTTCGACTTGTACCTGATAATTAGGTGTCCGGATCCCCAACACGGCGCCAAAGAACCAGCGTCTCAGGAGATGAAGCGCTAGAATGACCCACATTAGGACCAATTAACTGGACCTCCGGAGAGAATTAAAATGGTTATTAATTCATTAGACGCCCGCTGAGAGCTGGCAGACCCTTCCTTCTCCTCCTTCTCTTAGAGTCAGATATAGGGTTTGAACTCATCAACCATGTTAATACTCCTTTGCGAGCATGTAAGCTGCCTATATGTACATTAACCTGCTTTACGTTGCCACCTCCAGCTGCTGCCTTTTAGAACATTATGTGCCTCATTCACAGAGGTAAACTTGCACTTTTGTGTGGAAGTTTACCATTCCTTTGCAATTCACAAAGCAATTTATATGAGTAGTATCTTTACGACTGCCTATCTTTTTACGTGCGTAGTCTCCGCAGTCGTAAAGATACTACTCGTAATAATCCATTTTAAATTGCAAAAAATCGTTAATCTATGCAAAAGTATAAGCTTACCTTTGTGAATCAGGCCCTATGTGCATACCAGTAAAGCCAAGAAATGGATGTTTGGCACCTAAGGATAAATACACTTGTTTGCTCATACATTATGAGATTATTTTTCCGTCGGTGAAATGTAACATATTTTTTTCCTTTGGGTTGCCCAGTTAGATGTCCGTGAATAAGGTTTTGAGATTTCTGTGTTTGCTGAATTTTACACTAACATAACTATTATTTATTTGTCATTATTTTTAATTGTAGTAAATTACAATTTGACCTCCCATGTTGCCAGTCTGGGCTACCAGCCAATAGCAGTGCATATATTGATAGCAAGGGGGGGTAAAATGGAGATATTTCCTAGAGAAGGGAATCACTTTGGGGTTGATTCACAGAATAATGTGAGATGAAGTCCGAAAAGAAGTGGATAACCTATAAGTGTCCTCATGCCAGTATGCACTGGTATAGGGGCAGCCGCGACACACGGGAGTCACCCTTTGTGTGACATCCTCGTCAGCATAATGCGCTAGTTTCGTGGGTATATCTCATCAAGCTTCGTTGGGGTTAAATACCACCTTGCAGTCTGGTGGTATCTCGCCCCCCCCTATATCCACGATGTGTATTATGTCTCTTCCCCCTCAGTGTGGGATAGGTCCCCTTTGGGATGCTGTATAGGAAACCGCTCCCCCTGCACCCTTTTCCAGTTTCACATCTTTCCCATTCGACCTTTTCACACGTTATACCGTTTATTACAATTCATGCCATACTCTGTTTGCACCTCCTCCCGCGTTCCATTCTAGAAACCCACCTGCAATCCAATCCCAAAACACTATTCACACTTCCTGACTTTAGTCCAGTCCATTAACCCTCTGTTCACAATCACAACTGGTGCCCTTATTCCACACCGTAAACCCACCTCTTGGCATCGTGTAGCCCTCTTGCAGTCCCGTCATTCTAAGTATAAACCCACCTCCTGGCACTGTGTATCCTTATTCCAACCATATGCCCACCTATTGACATCATGTACCCGTATTCCAACCACAAGCCCACCTATGGACATCATGTACCCGTATTCCAACCACAAGCCCACCTATGGACATCATGTACCCGTATTCCAACCACAAGCCCACCTATTGACATCATGTACCCGTATTCCAACCACAAGCCCGCCTATTGACATCATGTACCCGTATTCCACCCACAAGCCCACCTATGGACATCATGTACCCATATTCCAACCACAAGCCCACCTATGGACATCATGTACCCGTATTCCAACCACA
Organism: Lissotriton helveticus; assembly: GCF_964261635.1. Lineage (NCBI taxonomy): Eukaryota > Metazoa > Chordata > Amphibia > Caudata > Salamandridae > Lissotriton > Lissotriton helveticus. The sequence goes on from NC_136067.1 coordinate 2,047,901,457, forward strand.
AGCCCACCTATGGACATCATGTACCCGTATTCCAACCACAAGCCCACCTATTGACATCATGTTATGTTATGTTATGTAGTTTTTATATAGCGTACGGCTACTCGGTAAGAGTGTCCCGACGCTTTCCACCAGCAGCTCAGAATAACACAACACAGCTAATGTACCCGTATTCCAACCACAAGCCCGCCTATTGACATCATGTACCCGGATTCCAACCACAAGCACACCTCTTAACATGCTACACCCATATTCCAACTATAAGCCCACCTTCTGACATCATTTACCCTTATTCCAACCATAAACCCACGTGTTGACATAATATACTCCTATTCCAACTATAAGATCATTCTTTTGACACCGTGTGTTCTTACTCGAACCATTAACCCTCTTGTGCACAACTTGAACTTTTATTCCAATCTATGGGCAGATGCATAGCCACATCTGTTCCTTATTCCAGTCCTCAAGAGACCTGAAATCCTCATTATAATCCCTAAATGCTGCCCAGAGAAGTGTAAAAGCAGGGTATGGCAGACACTCCTTTGAGCAACATTTCACTTAACCACGAATACTGTTCTAGACAGTGGACACTCTGCCAGGCGTGTGACAGTGCAGGCATCTACCGAGAGGGCTAACCATGTGGGAATTGTGGCATCTGACTGTAGGACAAGGTGCCTGATTTAGAGTTTAGAGGACAGAGTAATGTTCTTCATGGTGATGGAATAAACTAATGTGTTGCCTCAGCAGAAACCCCCTCCCCCAAATGTAGAGATGTCTGCTGGCCTTGTGGTGCTCGCTTAATCTTGACAGGAATCACCTTCATAGCAGTTTTTGTCAAAGCTGGAAACTTTTTCACGGATGGCTCTGTCAAACATGACGGCCGCTATCATGTGTTTCCAAAATTTCACTTAAAAAAAAACTCCTAAAGCGGGAGATTGTTTTTGAAAAATGTAAACCTAATGGCCCCCGCACCATGGGAGATTTCTTCCATGGCATGGGGTAGATTTTTTTTATTTTGCTGCCCCTCACCGGGGGATGATAGAACGGCTTTACTCCGACAGCCCATGCTTCATCGGGCTGTCGGAGGAGTGTGTCGACGACAGAGCCGGAGTAGGCTCTGTCGCTGACACACTGTTGGTCCACCTGACTCAACATCAGGTACGCGGACCGAGATATTGGTGGAGAGGGTACTCCGTTGCGATGGGGTATCCTCTCTGCCAAACTCTAGATCAGCCTCAAAGTCTCTTCGAGAAGAGGAGCTTGTGAGAAGTTGGCCTGATATATGATGCTCACTAATTCTAGTGATCACCTTGTATCAGTCCAAACAACCCTTATGGTGATTGGTTGTAAGTCAACCTTATAGACCAGCTATCCTAATGGTAGCATGGACAAAGCAGTCTTAGGCTAAACTCTTTTGGCATGTGAAGCCAGCTGTTTTACCACAATATAACCCCTTGAATACCAGATGAAAGGACACCACACAGGTTGTTATGAAAATAAACAGTATATTTATTAATAAAAACACCTCTGAACTCTTTATGAGGTCAGAGGGCTAAGCACATTACAATCTCTTAGGAAAAATACGATAAGTTGCACAAAATTACAATGGTGCCCTAGAGGCACGACAAACCATATACTAAGTAAGTGGAATGTGAAAGTCGATAAAAGGAATGGAGCTGTCCAGAGGCTGTAGGATAATTGGGACCACGCTACACTAACTCTAAGTAAGTAATAGGAGGCCCACGGAACGCGTGTGCAGAGTGTGAACTCTCACGCGAGATGCGTAACAACGTCTATGGACAGTACAGTTCAAGTTAAAGGTGAGTACGGACAATCCTGACTAGTTAGGACTAAAACGACTGTGGAACTGGACACTAGAACAGTTAAACTACCCTTGAGCACCGAAATGCTCTCGTTACCTCACCCACGGGCTGCGGGTGCATAGGTGTCAAAGTGCGTCAGGTTCTCGCGTTGAAGTCTATGGAGCCTGAAAGAAAAGATGCTGCAGGCGACCAGGAGGAAGATGTCCGGTGCGATCCAAGGGTGGATCGGTGAAGAAGAGGACCTGAAAGCAGAGGGGACAATGTTCAAAGTCACTAGCCAGTGACTGGAGTGGAACCAGGAAGGAACCAGATGTCGTCGTCGCGATAAGGTGAAGAGTGGACGCTTGACTCTGCAGCCACGTGGACCAGGAGGTGTCTTCGACGACCAGGATGGAGGCACGAGCAGTCCCACGCCGGCTCTCGCTGTCGGCGGTGTTGAATCCGGAATCGGCGTCAACAGGCCTTGGCAAAGGCAACCCACGCGGTGAGTGGAGAAAGCGTCTGGCGCGGACTAGGAGAGTCCGAGGTGCCCCTCTTTTGGATGGGAGCAAGGGCCAGTCTGGAGCAACCAGACCAGCAGCAAAGATTCAAAGGTTCGTCGTCTAGGAGGCCACTAGCCAGCCGGCAAGTGACCAGACAACGCGTCGAGCAGCAAACAAGCAGAAGGGCCCCACGCAGATCTCGTGAAGGCTGGAGGGCTGATCTTCGGTGCTGGAGCTGCTCGGGGCTGGGGCTTCTCAGTCCCCAAAGCACTTGGTCGAGTTTACCTCGGGAGTCGTGCTGGAAGCGAAGTGCAGTTTCTTTCAAGATGGCTGGTCCCACGTGTCTCGTCGCACCCACGGATCTCAGCTGTGCTGCAGATGTAGGTAGAGGTCGGAGAGATCTGGGAATCCGGGTCTCGTCAGGCTCTGAAGTCTGGATCCTCGAGGGAAGACGACAAAGTGAAGCCGCTGGACGCTTGATGGTGCCTGCTTGTGCAGGGTGGACACTCCTTACCCACAAGGGAGATTCTTCAGTCTTCTGTGGAGCAGAACGTTGAAGTCCAGAGTTTCTTCTTGTAAAGTTGTTCAGGATAATCTAATTTGGAATGGGACCAGCTCCTACCTTTATCCTGCTAAAGGGGGCTGCACTACTGACTAGGTCCCTCCCCTGGGTGGGACCAGGAAGGGGGGTGGCTACACCCCCTATCCTTTGTCCGGTTTCCCGCCAGAGCTGGGGCAGGGATGCCCCAGCAACTGGTTTGAACCGGTGTATGCACAGGGCACCTTGTGTGCCCCAGGCATGTCTCATTCCTTTCAGGCCTATCCTACCCAATACACAAAATCCTGTCTGGGGTGGTGCTAGTACCTCCCAAGGCAGGAAACCCTTTGTCCAAGCCTCCCTCGCTGGAAGGACTCCCAGCAGCAGGAGGTCAGACTTGTGTCAGTGGTGGTGGCATCCATTTTGTGATGCCAAGGCTCGAGTTAACTTTAACCGGGGTTCACAGTTACATACATGTCGTGTCCCTCTAGAAGGGTGGAATGCTACCCCCGTCGCCAGAATTGGCGAGGGGGTAGTATTCCAATTCGTATGACACCTTACTCGACATGTTTTGATAATGTTATACCAAAGTTAGCATTTAACCGCGAGGATTATAATGCACTTAAGAGTATATGGTATAGCGTTATCATGGAACAGCTATTAGGACTTGGTTCTGCAAGCTGCAAACGGGCTCAGCTCATGCCAGAGCACCATCTCACATAATTCCAAGCACTCTGCCTTCAGGATCGATAAGGCCTGCCATAGGAGTGACTGATAGGAATATATGTGTCCATTTTAAGGTTAGATATAGGTATACTATATCTACAGCAAAGGGTGATTACACCACCTTGCCCCAGCTGTCGTGCAGCCAGTTGTGTCTGTTTAGATGGCCAGCCAGGGGTGGCATAATACATGCTTCAGCCCCTGGTAGGCCCTGGGTACACCTATGCCCTGGGTACAGGGAGATAAGGTGGCCCAGTACCAATTGGTAAATGCACCTATGGTACATGGTTGTCAATTTAGAGAGAGAACAGCTAGGCTGTGGGTCTGATTAGCAGGCCCACAGCCAGGGAAAGTCGTAAACCAGGGAAGCAAAAAGCAAAAATCTGGGGTGACCATAGGATTGCAGACCCCACTCTCCTACAGAGCTCTCCTGTTATCTGGTCTTCCAAGCTGTACAAGAACACAGCTTCCTAAGCAGACACTGGGTTGCCCCATACATGGTGCTTGGTTTTGACAGCAAGTCTACACAATAAACATATTGGGCTGAACCTTGAGTCTGCATAAAGACCGTAGTGATTGGTACAATGTATCATGCATCAAGGGTCAGCTCAAGGTCAGTGCAAAGGTCATACAGATCCAATGGGGAAAGAATGGATGTCCCCCATCATACATAGCAAAATCTAAAAATGGTGGGTGAGGCTAGAGTATGAGCAAGAGGCTTGTGCTGTGACTGACAGGTCTGCGGGAACATTTCTATATTCTTAGCGCTGGAAGGCCCGCGGATTGACTCATCTGCGCTGACGGTTGCTCGTGAGCAGTAGTTAACCTTAGACACGAAGTGTGGGCGACTGTTCTTGCAAACCACATGGTATTGTTACACACTTACAATTACTGTCATGGCTATCTGTCATCGAGACATGTCCTTTCCAAGATCTGTTCCTACTGGAAGACTAGCTCGGGTACTTGGGTGCAGGTGTGCGCCGCAGCTGGACTTAACGAGTGCACTTTCTTCAGTGATGTGCCAAGCTGATTTCTCTCCCGCCTACAGGTATCTCTGAGCACACCTGGTCACCTTATACTAAAGCCCTTTATCCAACAAGCCGCCTTTGGTTCCTCTTTATTCTTCCATTAGTTGATTTATCTGATTTGTTAAGGACACAGTCAGTCCCCTGAATGGATCCCTTGCCACAATAATAAACTATGGGCTTAGACAGACATGTCAAGGTGAGAAACAGACTAGAAATGCTCCCTGGATTGACAGCTCAGATTGGTGATGGCTCTCAGATGGTTCCATTGACTGGGTCTAGTGCAGAGAAGCCCCGGCCTCCTCTCCCTACTGACTTAGGGCGCTGGAAGGAGCGTTGACGTTGCTGACTTCAAGGTTCCTCTCCGGTGGTAGCGGGTTAGTTTCTGCTTGAGGAATATGGGACTGAGGCATGGACGGTCAGTGCGTAAGATCAGTCGACTCTAGACTTACGCCCATGGGTGTATTTTTCATACTTGCGGCCAAGATCTACGCGCCATCACACCGGCCGCCAAAGGTTAATTTTCATCAGTGTCTCACCGAAGATGCAGAGCTGTTTCCAAAAATGATAAATTACATTTACATCACTATGAAAATGGAGGTGGGATGTATGCAAAGGCCAGTGAGATGGTAGCTGAGCAAATCGGGATATATATACTGTATGAGACAGTCACTCCGTGCGCCCAGGTGTGTACGCACCTTTTGTTAGCTAATAATACGCTAGGTCAGAGGGGCCTTTTATATTTATTCATGTATCCATTCAGAGAGACTGTCTCTCTGAGGTCTCTTAGTTGTTCCGGTGAATGTCTCAGGTTTTTCTCATATCTGGCTGCACTTCTGAGGCTGTGTTCTTCTCACCTTACTTCATTTGTGTAGTTGGATCATACCTCTGCAACCACATGTTGCCACTGCTTGCACTATTGTCGCTAACGACCTTATGCTTGTTTTCATTAAGATTTAATGATGTTTTCTGTGTCATTTATTTTTACACATGTTCGCCTATGTCAGGGTCCTTCGGTTTACAGCAAATGTTCATTCACACAGATGCCCCTGTGTCGCCCCAGGCCCAGCAGCGTGGGAATGTTCCATTCCTAAACAGGGGTCTTCCCAGAACCATACCCCCTCCCCGCCCCCCGGGACGTGACTTCTGTTCAGGGTCGCCCTAACCTCCTTGTGTTTGCTTCACTAGTGCAGGGGGCCGTGCTCAAGTCCTTGCTCAAGTCCAGCAGCCACTCTGCTCTAATGAGCTCTACCAAGAAGGCAGCACATGCAGGGTTGGTGTTGTTTGTTATGGTGAATGATTGGTTAATATTAGGCTCAGCGTAAATGATTGTTTAGTAACCCAGTGCTTAAAGACTGTCAAACAGGCATTTGGGTGATTCTTGGAGAGTCACTAGGTGAGAAAAAGCTGTCACTTTGCCTGACCTTCCTTGTTCTACACTGAGCAGTTACCGCCCTGACCCTCGCCTGACCTTCCTTGTTCTACACTGAGCAGTTACCGCCCTGACCCTCGCCTGACTTTCCTTGTTCTACACTGAGCAGTTACCGCCCTGACCCTGACCCTCGCCTGACCTTCCTTGTTCTACACTGAGCAGTTACCGCCCTGACCCTCGCCTGACCTTCTTTGTTCTACACTGAGCAGTTACCACCATGACCTTCGCCTGACCTTCCTTGTTCTACACTGAGCAGTAACCACCATGGCCCTCGCCTGACCTTCCTTGTTCTATGCTGGGCAGTTACCACCCTGACCCTCGCCTGACCTTCCTTGTTCTACACTGGGCAGTTACCGCCCTGACCCTCGCCTGACCTTCCTTGTTCTACACTGGGCAGTTTCCGCCCTGACCCTCGCCTGACCTTCCTTGTTCTACACTGAGCAGTTACCGCCCTGACCCTCGCCTGACCTTCCTTATTCTACACTGAGCAGTTACCGCCCTGACCCTCGCCTGACCTTCGTTGTTCTACACTGAGCAGTAACCACCATGGCCCTCGCCTGACCTTCCTTGTTCTATGCTGGGCAGTTACCACCCTGACCTTCGCCTGACCTTCCTTGTTCTACACTGAGCAGTAACCACCATGGCCCTCGCCTGACCTTCCTTGTTCTATGCTGGGCAGTTACCACCCTGACCTTCGCCTGACCTTCCTTGTTCTACACTGGGCAGTTACCGCCCTGACCCTCGCCTGACCTTCCTTGTTCTACACTGAGCAGTTACCGCCCTGACCCTTGCCTGACCTTCCTTGTTCTACACTGAGCAGTTGCCGCCCTGACCCTCGCCTGACCTTCCTTGTTCTACACTGAGCAGTAACCACCATGGCCCTCGCCTGACCTTCCTTGTTCTATGCTGGGCAGTTACCACCCTGACCTTCGCCTGACCTTCCTTGGTCTACACTGGGCAGTTACCACCCTGACCTTCGCCTGACCTTCCTTGTTTTACACTGGGCAGTTACCACCCTGACCTTCGCCTGACCTTCCTTGTTCTACACTGGGCAGTTACCACCCTGACCTTCGCCTGACCTTCCTTATTCTACACTGGGCAGTTACCACCCTGACCTTCGCCTGACCTTCCTTGTTCTACACTGGGCCGTTACCACCCTGACCTTCGCCTGACCTTCCTTGTTCTACACTGGGCAGTTACCACCCTGACCTTCGCCTGACCTTCCTTGTTCTACACTGGGCAGTTACCACCCTGACCTTCGCCTGACCTTCCTTGTTCTACACTGGGCCGTTACCACCCTGACCTTCGCCTGACCTTCCTTGTTCTACACTGGGCAGTTACCACCCTGACCTTCGCCTGACCTTCCTTGTTCTACACTGGGCAGTTACCACCCTGACCTTCGCCTGACCTTCCTTGTTCTACACTGGGCAGTTACCACCCTGACCTTCGCCTGACCTTCCTTGTTCTACACTGGGCAGTTACCACCCTGACCTTCACCTGACCTTCCTTGTTCTACACTGGGCAGTTACCACCCTGACCTTCACCTGACCTTCCTTGTTCTACACTGGGCCGTTACCACCCTGACCTTCGCCTGACCTTCCTTGTTCTACACTGGGCAGTTACCACCCTGACCTTCGCCTGACCTTCCTTGTTCTACACTGGGCAGTTACCACCCTGACCTTCGCCTGACCTTCCTTGTTCTACACTGGGCAGTTACCACCCTGACCCTCACCTGACCTTCCTTGTTCTACACTGGGCAGTTACCGCCCTGACCCTCGCCTGACCTTCCTTGTTCTACACTGGGCAGTTACCACCCTGACCCTCACCTGACCTTCCTTGTTCTACACTGGGCAGTTACCACCCTGACCTTCGCCTGACCTTCCTTGTTCTACACTGAGCAGTAACCACCATGGCCCTCGCCTGACCTTCCTTGTTCTATGCTGGGCAGTTACCACCCTGACCTTCGCCTGACCTTCCTTGGTCTACACTGGGCAGTTACCACCCTGACCTTCGCCTGACCTTCCTTGTTTTACACTGGGCAGTTACCACCCTGACCTTCGCCTGACCTTCCTTGTTCTACACTGGGCAGTTACCACCCTGACCTTCGCCTGACCTTCCTTTTTCTACACTGGGCAGTTACCACCCTGACCTTCGCCTGACCTTCCTTGTTCTACACTGGGCCGTTACCACCCTGACCTTCGCCTGACCTTCCTTGTTCTACACTGGGCAGTTACCACCCTGACCTTCGCCTGACCTTCCTTGTTCTACACTGGGCAGTTACCACCCTGACCTTCGCCTGACCTTCCTTGTTCTACACTGGGCAGTTACCACCCTGACCTTCGCCTGACCTTCCTTGTTCTACACTGGGCAGTTACCACCCTGACCTTCACCTGACCTTCCTTGTTCTACACTGGGCAGTTACCACCCTGACCTTCACCTGACCTTCCTTGTTCTACACTGGGCCGTTACCACCCTGACCTTCGCCTGACCTTCCTTGTTCTACACTGGGCAGTTACCACCCTGACCTTCGCCTGACCTTCCTTGTTCTACACTGGGCAGTTACCACCCTGACCTTCGCCTGACCTTCCTTGTTCTACACTGGGCAGTTACCACCCTGACCCTCACCTGACCTTCCTTGTTCTACACTGGGCAGTTACCGCCCTGACCCTCGCCTGACCTTCCTTGTTCTACACTGGGCAGTTACCACCCTGACCCTCACCTGACCTTCCTTGTTCTACACTGGGCAGTTACCACCCTGACCTTCGCCTGACCTTCCTTGTTCTACACTGAGCAGTAACCACCATGGCCCTCGCCTGACCTTCCTTGTTCTATGCTGGGCAGTTACCACCCTGACCTTTGCCTGACCTTCCTTGTTCTACACTGGGCAGTTACCGCCCTGACCCTCGCCTGACCTTCCTTGTTCTACACTGGGCAGTTTCCGCCCTGACCCTCGCCTGACCTTCCTTGTTCTACACTGAGCAGTAACCACCATGGCCCTCGCCTGACCTTCCTTGTTCTATGCTGGGCAGTTACCACCCTGACCTTCGCCTGACCTTCCTTGTTCTACACTGAGCAGTTACCACCCTGACCTTCGCCTGACCTTCCTTGTTCTACACTGGGCAGTTTCCGCCCTGACCCTCGCCTGACCTTCCTTGTTCTACACTGGGCAGTTACCGCCCTGACCCTCGCCTGACCTTCCTTGTTCTACACTGGGCAGTTTCCGCCCTGACCCTCGCCTGACCTTCCTTGTTCTACACTGGGCAGTTACCACCCTGACCTTCGCCTGACCTTCCTTGTTCTATACTGGGCAGTTACCACCCTGACCTTCGCCTGACCTTCCTTGTTCTACACTGAGCAGTAACCACCATGGCCCTCGCCTGACCTTCCTTGTTCTATGCTGGGCAGTTACCACCCTGACCCTCACCTGACCTTCCTTGTTCTACACTGGGCCGTTACCACCCTGACCTTCGCCTGACCTTCCTTGTTCTACACTGGGCAGTTTCCGCCCTGACCCTCGCCTGACCTTCCTTGTTCTACACTGGGCAGTTACCACCCTGACCCTCGCCTGACCTTCCTTGTTCTACACTGGGCAGTTACCGCCCTGACCCTCGCCTGACCTTCCTTGTTCTACACTGGGCAGTTTCCGCCCTGACCCTCGCCTGACCTTCCTTGTTCTACACTGGGCAGTTACCGCCCTGACCCTTGCCTGACCTTCCTTGTTCTACAGTGGGCAGTTTCCGCCCTGACCCTCGCCTGACCTTCCTTGTTCTACACTGAGCAGTAACCACCATGGCCATCGCCTGACCTTCCTTGTTCTATGCTGGGCAGTTACCACCCTGACCTTTGCCTGACCTTCCTTGTTCTACACTGGGCAGTTACCGCCCTGACCCTCGCCTGACCTTCCTTGTTCTACACTGGGCAGTTTCCGCCCTGACCCTCGCCTGACCTTCCTTGTTCTACACTGAGCAGTAACCACCATGGCCCTCGCCTGACCTTCCTTGTTCTATGCTGGGCAGTTACCACCCTGACCTTCGCCTGACCTTCCTTGTTCTACACTGAGCAGTTACCACCCTGACCTTCGCCTGACCTTCCTTGTTCTACACTGGGCAGTTTCCGCCCTGACCCTCGCCTGACCTTCCTTGTTCTACACTGGGCAGTTACCGCCCTGACCCTCGCCTGACCTTCCTTGTTCTACACTGGGCAGTTTCCGCCCTGACCCTCGCCTGACCTTCCTTGTTCTACACTGGGCAGTTACCACCCTGACCTTCGCCTGACCTTCCTTGTTCTATACTGGGCAGTTACCACCCTGACCTTCGCCTGACCTTCCTTGTTCTACACTGAGCAGTAACCACCATGGCCCTCGCCTGACCTTCCTTGTTCTATGCTGGGCAGTTACCACCCTGACCCTCACCTGACCTTCCTTGTTCTACACTGGGCCGTTACCACCCTGACCTTCGCCTGACCTTCCTTGTTCTACACTGGGCAGTTTCCGCCCTGACCCTCGCCTGACCTTCCTTGTTCTATACTGGGCAGTTACCACCCTGACCTTCGCCTGACCTTCCTTGTTCTACACTGAGCAGTAACCACCATGGCCCTCGCCTGACCTTCCTTGTTCTATGCTGGGCAGTTACCACCCTGACCCTCACCTGACCTTCCTTGTTCTACACTGGGCCGTTACCACCCTGACCTTCGCCTGACCTTCCTTGTTCTACACTGGGCAGTTTCCGCCCTGACCCTCGCCTGACCTTCCTTGTTCTACACTGGGCAGTTACCACCCTGACCCTCGCCTGACCTTCCTTGTTCTACACTGGGCAGTTACCACCCTGACCCTCGCCTGACCTTTTTTGTTCTATGCAGAACAATAACCGCCCAATGGAGGAGAGTTTCCGTCAGTGACTTAAACGTTCTTCCATCGGCAGCAATGCTGGGGGCCCTTCACATAACAGGACATGATCTTACGACAGAGGTTTCAAGCACACTCCAGACCCACCCTAGGTTTTTATAGTGCTGGGTGATGTGTTCTGTTTCATCTACATTTCCAGTGAAGTATGCATCTGGAGTAGGTCCACCTGGAACATAGCAGGCCCTAGATTCAGCCCATTGCCATGGCATCAATACGATGAGGTAGGCTTCAGGTACCCATGATAATGCCTGGTTCAGGGCTGGGGGAAGCTGTGATGAAGGGGGTGACTGTGAATCTGGGTCCGGTTGCGGGACAGATGTGAGTTTGGTAATCATGCGAGTGCCCTAGCACAAGTCATGTCTGTTTGATCCAAGTGAGTGTTGAACGGCACCTCCATTAACCTCTCCACCTCTCTCTTTTCCAGGACTACACCGATGCCCTCATCACCAACTACTATGTGAGTACAGTGACGTAAACAGGACTGGGTGGGAGCGCGTGGGCAGCGGGGACCAGGAAACAGCCCGGGAACAAAATATTCACCCCCATCCCAAGCGATACAGTGCACGCAAGTGTGCAAAGGCAGGCCAACGCCACCACTGGACACGGGGGTTCTCCTGCCCACAATGAATGCCACATGGTGCACTTAACTCTGTATATTTTCCAATAGTTATTGGGAACCTACCCATAGATGTTTTTTTATTTTAATTTCAACATGTTTTATTGAATTTTTATACATGAACATTTTGGCGGATCCGTTGCGGCGTTCGTAAAATGGCAACAATTGCAGTTTGTGCTGCAGTATGTTGAGACGTTCTGTCCCGTTTGTTTAGCTAACCCCACCTGACGATGGTTAGAGAAGAAGAGAAAGAGACAGGTTTTTACTTGCAGTTCTGAAGGGGACCCGATGAAATGTTTGTGCCCAGGAGCAGGGTTTCTCTCCAGCACACTTCTCTGCTTCTCTTACGCGACAGCGCGTGTCCCTGGCAGTCACTGACCGGGGAAGCGAGGAATGTGGAGTTTCTTTACTTTATTTGTGTGCCAAATGTGAAGGAACATGGAAGGTGTGTGGTAAAACCAGGGGGGTAAACATTGTTTTATGTCTGTCCGAAGTCTTTCTGAACTCTGTGCTTCATCCTTTCCCTGGAGAGGTTTGTCGTGTGTAATCTGAATATATCTTCCATTGTAGACATACTTTGCACCTGGGTTTATCTCTGTAAGATATATACCATTCACAAACGTATAGGCGCAGCCAAGTTGAATTTAGGTTTGTGTATTTGAGCCTATAATGTCGCGTTCTGTATTTACAGTTGTAAATGGGTTTGAGCGAACTTAATTTTGCATCGTTTGCCCCAACGGGCGTGTTTTCGGCGTCACATTGTGAAGATGCGAACACCCACTAACATTCAAGGTTGTAGGTATTCACAAGTTCTTCAATGAAAGTTTCAACACTAGACAAGGCCAAATATTTACTTCTTCAAAAGGCAGAATTATATCCCCATGTAGAGTGGGGACGTGCAGGGAATCACCCTATAAAAGGAGGGAAAATAATGTATGCATGTCGAAGAAAAGATTTGAAGTGGAAATAGACTTTTGCATAGAATTTATAAATATACACTTATCATGTTTACCCATGAAAATGTCATACACAGGTAAAAATCGTTGAATTCACAAAAGAATCCCCCCTTACTGCTTCTAGGAGCAACTTTTTTCGAGTACTCCTGGAATTTTTTGAGAATTCTAAAAATTGTCCAAAGTTTACTCCAGCTGTAGCCGTGTGCCCATGGGAGTAAATTGACAGCTTGCTTTGAGAATTGGACATTTTATGATGCGTTCTGTCTGGTTGAGCAGCTGGAAAGTAAACACCCAGTTCTCAACTCACCATCATGCCATGCTGCGTAGAGAAACCCAGTAGTTTCGGCAGAGGAATCTTTGCAGCGGGCTAATAGTTTGGGGGCTATGGCTTGCAAAACTGCACCCGTGGTAGCCACTTTTGGCAGAGATGCCCAACCTGAGGCCAACCTCTCAGAAGACAAGGCAATCAATGCAGCATTCAGGGGTAAAACGTGTATATTGAGCACCTGTCAACTAGCTAGCAGCATAGCGCCTGCATATGTGATGTCATTCACTCATCTACTCAGCCTCATTCACTCACTCTTTCATGGTGCAGGCATGCCAAACACAGTCGTGGTACAATACTCCTGGAGCTGTCTGAGGACCCAGCAGCAATAGCTTTCTATAGCAACGTAACATGTGTCTTCCCACTTTCTCTCTCTCTCTCTCTCTATTTACCCCTCTCTTCCCTCTGTCACTTTCTCTCTCTCTCTCTCTCTCTCTCTCTTTACCCCTCTCTTCCCTCTGTCACTTTCTCTCTCTCTCTCTCTCTCTCTCTCTGTCTTTACCCCTCTCTTCCCTCTGCCACTTTCTCTCTCTCTCTCTCTCTCTCTGTCTTTACCCCTCTCTTCCCTCTGTCACTTTCTCTCTCTCTCTCTCTCTGTCTTTACCCCTCTCTTCCCTCTGCCACTTTCTCTCTCTCTCTCTCTCTGTCTTTACCCCTCTCTTCCCTCTGTCACTTTCTCTCTCTCTCTCTCTCTGTCTTTACCCCTCTCTTCCCTCTGTCACTTTCTCTCTCTCTCTCTCTCTCTCTCCACCGTGAGCTTCCTCGCTCCATTTTTGGCCCCTATTACATCCTTGCCTCTGCTCTTTGCCCTCTCTCCTCTCCTCTTATTCCCCTCCATGTCTTTCCCTGACCCATCTCTGTTCCTGCTTTTCTGTTATGGGAGGTTGAGGAAGAGAGCTATGAAATGAAGCATCATTAAGTCACCAGCCTTAAAAAATAGGCAAAGCACCCATGTTTTCCATAAAGTGACATCAGATGAAGTTCATTTAAAGCCATTCATACCATTCACGTTAATAGGAATATGTCTATTTTCAAGATAGAAACGGGTGTAGTTTGCTACATGTAATGTATAAGCATGCAAGTATGTCAATCAATCAGGGGTTTGTATAGTGTGGCTACTCACCCGTGAAGGTCTCAAGGCACTCGGGGGGGGCTGCTGATCGACTGAACCCCCTCGCCCAGACAGAAGAGCCAGGTCTTGAGATCCTCCCTGAATTGGGTCAGCGACGGGGATTGCCGGAGGTGGAGGGAAGGGGGTTCCAGACTTTGGCCAGTTCTGGTCTAATGGATCCGTGGGACGATGGCCAGGGCAAGTTGGGTGGAGTGAAGTAGTCTGGCGGGTACATGGAATGCAAGGCGGCGGTTCAGATATGCTGGCCCTGCGTTGTGCAAAAAGAACAAATGATGGACAGATTGTTGAACAATGTCATACATGCACCCCAGTACAGAGATCTGGGCCTAAATCCATCGTTTTTTTGCTCCCCATGCCATTGCAGTTTGGACCCAGTCATATGCAAAGAAGTCTTGACCCTGCACCCAATGGAAACAGTCCAGCACAAACTGCCAGGTCAGGTCCTCCCTGGATGGGAACCAGGCATCCTAGGACCAGTTTGGGGGTTTCACCCCTCATCAGCCAGGCTAGCTTGACTTCCCCCAGGGCACCTTCTGTAATACAGCCCCAGGTGGAGCTGTGCAGGGAAGGGAACAGTACACTAGAATGTCAGTGGACTACCACTATATGGTTGCAATGTGTGTATTCACATATAATCCAAACATTAATGTATATGTCTTCTTTTGTCTGTTAAGGTGTAACGCAGTGAATGTTTGAGAAAATATATTTGCTTATGTTTAAAGACTAACCTATACATTATCTGTGTCACATTAGGAAAGAGTGCCATTGTCCATGAGTGCCGTTTTCCATCAAGTTGTGTGGACATGCTGTGTTTTATTAGTGCTCAGAAGCCTTCTGCTGAAAGTTTGAGCACTAAACAAAAACAACAAATTAAATAAATGTTATCACAACTAGAAACGTGAGAAACATTTAGACGTAATTACACCTTTATTCCTTTTGTAAATCACAAGCATTGATCTGTCTGCGCAAAATTCTCGTTTCAATGCTTTATATAAGAATTAATAGGCAAATTACAAAAAAGTGCCATAAGTAAGTTTAGCAGCAAAGCATATACGTCATAAATACAAGAAATAATATCTGGAATAAAATCTGGCATAGATTCGCCTTCTAAGATTGGGAAAAGGGAGTCCCTCTCGTTGCAGAAATCCACGCACATATATAATACTTTAGAGAAAGACTTTCATTCATTCTGTGGGAATACACGATTCCCAAGGTTTGGACCAATGGGAAACACGTGAGAATAAACATTTTACTACAGAATACATTTGAGGATCCTCTTAGGATAGTTGTACATTGAGATTCAAACATTCGCACGGTCTTAGCTGCACAGTTTAAGCTGATGCATTGTTTTAACCTAAGCCCGGGACAGTGAGAACTCTCCTTGATTTAGTACAATGGATATTTCTCTGAAAACACTTTCTGCTTACTCGAGTGAAAACTAGACACGTTTTATTTGGAACAGGAATCAGCAGCAGTTATCACGTGATATATTGGATGCTGAGGCAAGATGGAGTCAGTGTAAACACCGGCTAATGTTAGCTAATCTCAGTTCACACTGCTCTTTTTATTGACAGAAAATCGATGCCCACATTTCCATCAGGGAAAGTGGTAATTGAGGTCAGAAATGACGCATAATGGGAACATTGTAGAGTGACCAGGGTGGGAGCCGGGGGCACAGAGTGGTGCATTCAAAAGCGCGGGCAGTGTGTGATGAGCATGTTGTGGTGCTGACGTTCGGATAAGTGTGACAGGTGTCTTTCAATCGCAGTTCTAAATGTTTACCATCACCAGCCTTTAGCCGTGCGAATCACCACTTTTCACACCTTTACTGGAGCTTCATCAGGCACCTGCAATAGTTCTTCAACACAAAAAGGAGCACAAGGGGGAAAGAGAGTCTGGTCGCCCCCTACTCAACAACTTATCAACAAATAGGACTTGACTCAGGATGAACAGTCACCCTCAACTTCCAAACACTCGAGGGGTCTGTAATATTTTCCAAAGACTTCCCCACCGGCACGGTTCACTGCTGCTAGTCCAAGTGTCTATATGTTCAGTTAATAACCCAATGTCACTGCAGAAAAAAAGGAACAATTCCCAGAAGAAGTCACTGTGCTAGTGAGAACCAACCAGGAAGCCCACCTTGATGTTACTACCGTGAGGTGCTTTCTCTCCATTCTCACATTTTTTCTAACTCTTTTTAAATTGACTTCTTCTAAGAGACCTTCAGAAAATGTTTCTGCTTCAGGCTATAGAGAGTGAGCTACCCAGTCCCCCCCCAATGCTTCCAAGAGATCCTCAGTAGTAAAATTAGGATAGGGTGCGTTCATCATAATGTTGAATGGGAATCAACAACTGGATCTAAAATGGAACCACAACCAGCCCCAACTGAGCAGCGCAAGCGGAACCCTCACCCAAACCCGGCTGGCCACGGTGACCTGATGGGATCCCGGTGCTTCATTTTGCGTGACTGAGAAATGCTCAGCCTCTTTGGGCTCCGCTAGAGCCTGGCGGTAACTTCTAGGCCTTTTGGTAACTTTTACAACACCCATAAGCACCAGAACCTGTTGTTTGTTGCCTTCCTTTCTTAGGACATCTCTTGAGTTCAAGGGAGAGCAGCATTCATACGGCGTGCCTTCCGAAACCTAAGTGTGAAGGGATATAATGAGCGACTGATTTATCGTGTAGCCCATTGTACATATTCATGTGCTTCCGTGGAGTCATTTTAGTACAGGGGTGTCCACCATAAACCCATGTCAGAATTTGAAGACATCCATGCAATATATATTTACATACAATTAATAATTTTAATAGTCAGCGGTAAGCCTGAAAAGGCTTCAATGTCCGTGTGTTCCACATTTATTTTATTTTATTGTTTTAATTTATTGATAGCGTACAATTATCTTTTCGGACTTCCAGACATCTCGGGATCTAGAAGAGCGGAGGGCTACAGGAGTTACTGACCAAATAGCCAAGTTTACGAATTTTTCTGAATCCAAGATGACAAACAGTCCAGCGAATGGATAAAGGATACTAAATTCCATATCCTGTCAACAAGAGAGAAGAAAGAGCGCTGCCCTTATGAGTTCTATAAACGTTTGGAAACCGGAGTAGACAGGAGATGAAATAGTGAAGAAAACAGATAGTCTACAAGCAATACATGAGTTCTTGGTAAACTCAGCTATTGTCACAAATGCAAAGATTTTTAGAAATGGAGCCAATATAGATATCTGAGATGTTGGGAACGCGAGGCATGGCCATGGAGACCGAGTGACCGATGGGCTGCCGTGTCTGCACCAGGCAGAGTCGATGACGTTGGGAGTGAGGATGGCCCAGATAGAGGGCCGTGCTGTAATCCCTGCGGGACCCAACACCTGCCTGGATGAACAGACAGCAAGAGTCCACAGGAAGTTAGTCTTAAGGTCTTCAGAAGGATCTGACACTTTAAAAAAAGGAGGTGAAAGCAACTTTTGCAAATGGGAGGAATAGCTGAGCTGGACAAATTAAAACCTGTGTTATGGACTCAAGAGAGAGATTTGGGACATACCCAAGATTAGACAGCCACCAGCCTGAGGTCAGGATAGCTGGGAGACCTACATCTAATAACTGTTGCCCAAACTCAACTCAGGGCAGTAGTTGACCGCGGTGAACAGGCGGTCATGGAGCCGAGATCAAGCAGAGCGAGAGTCTCTGCATGTTTGCGTTTTGATCCCGCAGTTGAGGCTGGCGCACGACCTTGGTACCACATCACACCTGGTGACTTTAATACACATGGACCTAGATAGATCTACCTGTACCTTACGATTAAAGTGTCGAAGTAGAACTGCAAACCACCTTATGGTAGAAGGGTAACCCTTTCATAGGATTCACAGAGAATCCTGGAGCAGTCATGCACATCTACGCCACGCGCGGATTCACACACGTGCCTAAAGAAACTAGAAACTCGTGTCGTACCACTTTTGAACCCTGTAAATGTGAATCTGTTTGTAAAGTGGGGAATGCCTGGAATGTGACACTGGTACACACAAACTCAGACGTGTGTTTGTGTTCTGCTGCTGTTGCAGGCAGACCCAATCAGAAACAGGCACAAATTAATGCTGATGATTAATTTGCAAATTCGGGCTATTAAGTGCGGAAAGGTAGTTTTTTTTCACCATTTGCGAATGGACGTGTACAATTCCACCAGTCCTGTTCCAAGAAACAGGCGATGATGTGTGGGTGCTGAGTGGGGTTTTGCTCATCCAAGTTTAATTCAGATGTGCAGAATATTGGGTCAACCAGGCCATGAGATACTGACAAGAAGTCTACTTTGTGAATCAGGCCCCAGAGTGATTGACATCAGACGGAGGGAGGAGCCACCTGAGAGTTTGGTTCAATCAAGGCATGACGTCAGAAGTATGCCTGGACCACGAGGAAACAATCTAAGAAGCTGCTCAAAGGAAGAGAAACACGCGGTTTGGCCTTTTCCGAGTGTCGACAATGAATGTGTGTGGGGACTGCACTCATGAATCAGATTTAACCTGTTTGTACGGTATGTGTGCGCGTTGGATTAGTGCCTGCACACTATTAAATAGCTAAATGTGGGGCCTGGTAACAGAGGTGACCAGGACTCCAGCGTGCACCAACAATATCAAATTATCCAATCAAACAATATATTTCATGTTATAGTCACATATTTAATCATTATTCATTGTGTTATTTAACCAATTGCATTACATTTCAAGTAAATATCATGAATAGAGTCCAGTGCAAAGTATATCAATAACATCAAATTAAGTGACATCATAAATTGCATAAACCCAATGCATTTCGGGGCTTTAGCCCCTTCGTCAGGGGTCTGTGTGAAGAAAAGGAAAGAAAAAGAGAAGGAAAACTAAGTTACTTCCAGTGCTTGGGAGGACGAATTTTTACATATAATATGTTTATCATTAATCTTACCGCAACTTTGAACAGACGAACCCACTCTTGGATTCGATGAATAGCGTGGCGCGTAGCTGCGTGTAATCTAAGAAATGAGTAAGTGTTGTAAGAGAACTCAATATTCTGTGAACCACATATGTGTTTAAAAGAAACGCACAGTAGTGCTTGTTACCTGAATGCTGGTGGTTGAGGTAACTGAAAGTAAATGGACAGGCAGAGTGTATCACGTTTTAGGATAGGAATAAACCGATCTAAAATTAAACAGTCAACATATGAGGTAACTGAAAAAATAATACTGAGCTCACCTGCAGGATAAGAAGTAAAGCGTTTTAATCTGCGAAATTTAAAGAAAGGAGGCTGATAATCATTATGACAGTGCATGCTCACGAAGAAATATTCTTCAGCAGTGCAGGGACTTGCGTTTACCTGATAGAGTTCGACGTTCGTTATAAGGCGGCAGTTTAACAAGCAGTTTGACGAGCAGTCTCCGCGTTCTGTGGAAACAGTAAGCGGTTTGGGACTTAGAAAACGTAAGCAGTTTGGGTTTGCAGAACAACGAACTCGGCAGCTGTAAACATGATCAGCTGATATGGGATGGCGGAACTCACCGCAAAACTCGACCGGCTAGTCAGAAATGACCTCCACACCCGTGCTTGCGTGGACACAACTAGTCCCTTTACCCTGTTTGTAGCTCGTAAGATTTGAGAGCCGACGAGATAGAAAACGGACTATTACGTCCTAAAGGGAAGCGCCATTGTTAAATGCCTTCGGTCATACTCTATAATTAGTATATGCAAAGGATTGGAGTTACATATGCTGTTTTAGGGGGCCTATACAAAATAGCGTGTATCCTGCTGATAAAAGAAAGAAGATGGAAAGTAGTTTGAAACAGACACTGAATAATAAATGCAAAATATTTACATTAACTGCCTATTTACAATCTAATGCTGCGCAGCCCATCCCATATCAGCTGATCATGTTTACAGCTGCCGAGTTCGTCAAACTGCTTACGTTTTCTAAGTCCCAAACCGCTTACTGTTTCCACAGAACGCGGAGACTGCTCGTCAAACTGCTTGTTAAACTGCCGCCTTATAACGAACGTCGAACTCTATCGGGTAAACGCAAGTCCCTGCACTGCTGAAGAATATTTCTTCGTGAGCATGCACTGTCATAATGATTATCAGCCTCCTTTCTTTAAATTTCGCAGATTAAAACGCTTTACTTCTTATCCTGCAGGTGAGCTCAGTATTATTTTTTCAGTTACCTCATATGTTGACTGTTTAATTTTAGATCGGTTTATTCCTATCCTAAAACGTGATACACTCTGCCTGTCCATTTACTTTCAGTTACCTCAACCACCAGCATTCAGGTAACAAGCACTACTGTGCGTTTCTTTTAAACACATATGTGGTTCACAGAATTTTGAGTTCTCTTACAACACTTACTAATTTCTTAGATTACACGCAGCTACGCGCCACGCTATTCATCGAATCCAAGAGTGGGTTCGTCTGTTCAAAGTTGCGGTAAGATTAATGATAAACATATTATATGTAAAAATTCGTCCTCCCAAGCACTGGAAGTAACTTAGTTTTCCTTCTCTTTTTCTTTCCTTTTCTTCACACAGACCCCTGACGAAGGGGCTAAAGCCCCGAAATGCATTGGGTTTATGCAATTTATGATGTCATTTAATTTGATGTTATTGATATACTTTGCACTGGACTCTATTCATGATATTTACTTGAAATGTAATGCAATTGGTTAAATAACACAACAAATAATGATTAAATATGTGACTATAACATGAAATATATTGTTTGATTGGATAATTTGATATTGTTGGTGCACGCTGGAGTCCTGGTCACCTCTGTTACCAGGCCCCACTTTTAGCTTTTCCGAGTGTCAGCATTTTCCAAATTAGGATTCCTAGTGTGTGCAGAATTCACATGCCGTGTTTTTTTTCCGCCTACAGATTCCACCAGGTGCCAGAAAAGCATATTTCTGTGTTTTGCCGTTCGCATATATGGGGTGGGGAGCAGAGAAGCGAGCGGGCGAGGCGCTATGGGAGTGCTGTGGGTAGTAATACCGACATATAACCCAGGGAAGGCCTCCGCTCAGGAGACATCAGTGGGGCCAAGGGGGGGGGAGGGGTCGGAGCTGACTGCTCCAATAAAGTAACAAAAACATCCTAGAGTGAATAACCCATTCATTATTCCATGTACTATTCTAGTGCTCCCTCTTCGTCGTGCCAGTGTTCTTATGGCACGCCCAGGAGCCCTGTAGCTCTACACCTGTCTCTGGGGTTACGTCACAGGCCGCGTCACGCCTCACCTGCCCTGGGGCCTCCGGGTCATGCCCTCGGTTCAGTGACCTTTCATCCATCGAGCCGTGAGGGTGAGCGTGACGTTGGGGCTTCAGGGCTGTTATTATTATTTCCGAGAGAATATACGCACATCTACGTGTTCATTTCGTCATTTACTGTACCTTATTTCTGTTAATGTATTTCCACTCAATGTGCGCCCGCGGAAGACTTTTTGTAAGAGGGCGGTGTCAACAGCAGTCAGTCTCACCCAGAGGCGGCAGCACAATCCCTGGGACTCGGCAACCTCTAATCGCACGCACACCCCATTTTGCTGCTAAGGCTCCCTCCCTTAAAGGCACTGGAAGCAAGGGGGGGGGGGCTGTGGCACCGGAAATAACAATGGTAGAATTCAAAAAATCAATGTGGCTCGTGCAAACCCCCAGGTTACAGGTTGATTTGTAGATTGGTACGGAGCTCACTCAGTGCTTTCCATTGGGCCAGTACACTGGGGTAATCTGGCTTTTGACCCCTGATGCCAAGACGAGAAGGGGTCTGTAGCAGCAGTGGATAGTAGATCCTGTTGAAAGTTGCTGTAAGGCATGAAGGCCCAGATCTGCTGTCCGCGTCCATCCATAGGCCATCCGAGTCCAGAAACCTTTGAGGTGCTCAAGCTCGGCCAGAGGCCAGCCCGAAGGCTTCCAGGAGGCTTCACGCTGCAGCCGATGCTCGTCCAGCGACTGAGAAAGAAGTAGGCTTCATCAGACGATCAAACATACCTGAACTTTGTGGGTCTAGAGTTGGCTTCTTTAATAAAGAGTGATTAATGTGGCCATATGTTGAGGTATGGTGGAGCCATGAATCAATGTATATGCATCTTCCATTACTCTTGAGGGCAGCTCCTTGACTAGCCCTGCTCGCAGGCTTTTGGCCAACATGAGCCTAGAACATGCCAACATGAGCCTAAAACATACCAAAATCCTCAGTTGCTGGTGGTGTCCGCGGAAGAAAGCTGCGTAAGCCTGGCAGCGCTTGCCTTGACTGGGGACCAATGGGAATATCTGGGGGAAAAGGAGGGAAACCACAAAATCCTTCTGGTTTTGAGTTTAACTTTCTCTGTCACCTCGTAAGATAAATGAAAATAGGATTCCTATTGTGTGAAAGAACTGCGGGCCCAATTCACAAAGGGACTTACGAGTCGTAAAGTTACGAGTGCAGTCTCCGCACTCGTGGCGGAATCCCCACGCTGAGCACTGCAGTGTGGAGATTGTGCTCCGAGTGCGAATACTCCGCCTCGAGTGCAGATACGGTGCACTCGTAACTTTACGAGTCGTAAGTCGCTTTGTGAATCGGGCCCAGAGTGTGTATTCTACTGTATCAATATAATAACATGAGATGCAATTTTTGTAA
The DNA here is from genome assembly GCF_964261635.1 of Lissotriton helveticus. Taxonomy (NCBI): domain Eukaryota; kingdom Metazoa; phylum Chordata; class Amphibia; order Caudata; family Salamandridae; genus Lissotriton; species Lissotriton helveticus. The sequence goes on from NC_136067.1 coordinate 2,047,924,032, forward strand.
AAACAAGATACATGTTTCCTCCTAGGGAGAACGAAGTTAGGAATATTCTATGTTACTAGTAATCTAGCTGTTCCTTTTCTTTCACTCACCATATTTGTTTTTGTATATATTTTTGTTTATGTTAATTTGTCTTTTTTTTTCTTTTAGATCTGGCCAGCTGTACAGATGGCTAATTTTTATTTCATACCTCTGCATTACAGGTAGGACCACCTTGAAACCTTCCTCATGTCATACTCGTTAATAAGCCTCCACGCGAGGCAAGGTCCTGTTATTGTATGTCCATGTGTTGTGCTTTAGTAATAATAACCGTTTTCTGACACAATTCTGCCATTTCTAAGCACTATAAAGAACAGATGTTGCTGTAATCTAATTGATGGTGCTCAGTTTACTGACCCCAGAAGGATGGAAGGCTGAGTCTGCCCTGCCAGGATTCAGACTCAAGTCCTCCAGAACACCACATAGGTCAACGAGCTTGCATTTAGTCACGGACCCATCTGTGCACCCCCAGGATGAGGGGGGATTTTATTTCACATGTAATTTGTCTGATGCAATCAGTGCTGGCTCTATGTCTTGTCTCCCTGTGTTGCAAGTGCATGTGTGTGCCTGCGTGTGCGTCTGTGCACTTGCACGCCTTCATGTCCCATGACGCGTTGGACGGTTAAAACCTCTAAAGTCTCCACTCCGACCACCACAACTGTGGACCTCACTCAGAGGACGTACCTGGGCCACAGACCTTTTGACTGGGTGACATTTCTTAAAGAATCACAGGGAACAGGGGCGGCTCTAGGCTCATGGCGGTCCTGGGCAGGGAGCGTAGGTAGGGGGCCCGGAAGAGGGGGTCCGGGCGGGGCGGAGCCCCCCGGAGCTTAGGAACCAGGAGGAACGCAGGCGCGGAGGCCAGTGAAGAGGGGGGGGGGGGGGGGGTCGGGGTGTTTGGAAGTGGAACAGAGCCGGAGGCCGCCAAATCCATGCCAAGGGCCACCACGCAAATATGTATCCATTCTCAGAGGATTATTATATTAAGGATATATATTGGCGTGGCGGCCCCTGGGGTTTGGTGGCCCTGTGCAGGTGCACAGCTTGCACATGCCTGAGGCCGCCCCTGCAGGGAATATTCAGCAAAGCGATATATACAGAGTGACAAATACATCGATTAGGGCTAACTGTAGGCAGCAGCTAGAGTCTACGAGGCCCAGCTCGTCTGCCTACTTCCCTGCCTGAATCTAGATATTGTAAACCCTCTACTGCGCGTACCACGAGTCTGCCTGAACTCTGGTTCTGATCTTGCTAGAAAACAGTTTCATGTAGTCACCAACTTTCCTGTGGGTGACTTTATTGCGTTCTCACTGTGACTCTCCTGAGACTTTTCTTTTTATGACCCTTTGATCTGGAGTCACATCTCCAACAGTCCATGATCCCCCCTTCTAGATCGGTGATGGTACATGTGGAGATGGACAGAGTGGAGCATGCCATCGATAACCACTGATGAGGGGAGCGAGGGGAACCAAGACCCCCATAGTAACAATATAGCAAGTTGCACTTGTCGCAACTGTGCGTGTGTTCGGTGCGGACCACACTCCGTCTCATCGCTCTTGTCCACGCCATCGAGCCTGTCGTTTGTTTCCCTTTGATTCACCAAAAGTCTATTGAGGGACTCCTTGAGAGTTGATTGAAGAGGAAGCGAACTCATGTGACTTGAGAACAAAGTGCTGGAGCCAAACGAGAGTCCGCAGTGGGATTTCTATCTCCACACCGGTTGGGAAACAGCGTTTACAAAGCGGTTGTTACAAAGACAACGGTGTTACCACGCATGCCATTACATCGCAAGTTGTATCAACGACTTGCTGTAGAGGACATGCAACACCAGGGAATGTGTTGGATTTTAAGTCCAACACCTTCCCTGCTGTTGCACAAACTGGAGTAGGAATAGTAAATAATACTATTCCTAAGTCCAGCGCATCCACTACAGCAAGTCTTTGATACGACTTGCGATGTAATGGCACACGTGGTAACAACGCAGTCGCTGTAACGACCGCGTTAACTACCGCGTTGTGAATGCACGCATTGTAACGTGCTACAGTTGGAGGGAATTCTGCCATTGGATACATTTTACTTCCATCACAATTCATAGTATTTTCCATTACAACACAACTATACATCAGAGCCTTGGTCTCCAGCATATTTTTTGTATTTACATTTAAATTATTCTGTACTACTAGGAACACACATTTCATCAAGCACTAAAATGTATGGGTGGCCACGACCACATCCAGTCTCAGCCCCGCCCCTGGACCCAAACCTTGTAGAGCAAGCCCCGCCCTGTTAATACCCATTTATGGCCAAACCCAGCCTCCATCCAGTGAGAAGTGACTTTATCTAGTGAATTAGCCACTGACCTTGGACACTGGGGACCTGGGTTCTAATTGTGGCTTTACCAATTATCCAAAATGGTGTGGCTTGATGGTAGTATTATCAAACGCTGCCTCAGGCTGTAAGTAAATATGGTTAATGTAAATATGTTAAAAAACTCTGTTCCACATGCAGTCCAGTGCAGTTTCAATTACATGTTGACTCCAGCCTCCAATCGCATGCTAGTCTCTGTAACCCGCGTCCCGTGTCAACGTGCAGCCATACGCCATGGTGTTCTGTGTACAACGCTTCATAAATGACCAGACCTCACGTTTTCCTGATCACACGCCTTCAAACGTTTTGGTAGGATACATACTGCACCCTGAGCATACAGTTCCAGGTGGAGTGTACATCCTGAATGACAGTAGCCTCTTTCGAGAGGCGTCTGTGTTGTAAACTTATATGGTGATTAGCAGAAGAGACAAAGAATCATAAACAGCCGCCGTCCATGCAGGTAACAGCGGTGGGGCGGTGGAGCCCGGTAGGGGTGGGTTTCGAGGGACGATGCAGAGGGAAAATTAAATAAATAATACATTTTCCCTCTGCATCATCCCTCGAACCCCCTCCCCCCATGCAGCCCCACCGCCCACCACTGTTACTTGCACAGACGTGGCTGATCATACACCGCGTGAGGCGCGACAGACTGATGTGATATAGGCCGTATTGATCCAACGGGCAAGTGTGTGACAGGCGTTTGACCCTCCTCTTAGCTCTGGTCATTCTTTGTCTTCATCTGAGGAGTGTTTAGCTTTGTTGCTGGAGGACAGATTGAGAAAGCAGTGGTAATTGACCAAAATCCCCAGCCCTGCTCCTTGATGTCAGAAGCCATTTGTCCAATCAGGATCCACCCAGCACTACTTCCTTCCCAATGTCACAGATTTGCATTTTTCACAGCTCTGGAATTTATTGGGGCATGTTCCACATGAGGTTTGTGATTTTTTGGGGCTCTTGACCTCTGACCTCAAAAGGATGGTGTGGTGGAAACTCAGAAGCTAAGGCTGCGATATGAGCAGCCTTATTTACTTTCTAAAAACTACTGGACTTTGGCTGGACGTGGCCAAAGCTTGTGCCCTTACTTGGAAACTCACCTGTTTCATGTTCTGGACCACTCACCTAATGTTAACATAACCCAGAAAACCGAGGACTAGTTTCACATGTTTAAGAACTTCCAAAGTATCCTCCTGAATTCCTGCACAAGGTATTTACGTGTCGGTGGTTAATGATTTTTTTAGCTGGAGTTAGCCACCTCTATGGAGACTATTCTGTGCAAAGTCTAATAACTGGGGGCATCCTTTTGAGGTAGGAAGCTGATTGACATAAAGTCTTCTGCTATGGAGAGGAAAGGGAGTAATTTTACAGAGCAATACTTGAAAGGGGTAGAGTTAGTTTATGACTAGATGCAACAGAGGATACCAGGCTTGCAGAAGGACAAGTTCAATAGATGTTACATGTGATAGTGTTAGAAGAGGGGCACCTTGGTGACTTGGGCTCTTTCCTTGTGAGACTGACAGACTGACATACAGAGATGGCAGGACATGCTGAGCTCTCTGTCTGCTGAGGGGCTGCATGGGTTGCATCATTTGCAAAGGAGCAGGTGTGTGAGGTTAGGAGGACTTGATCCTGTAAGGAGGTGAGGGACATTGGTCAAACTAAGAATGAAAGATGTCAGTTTGGGGCTGTGAGTAGGGTGCTACTTCCCTCTCAATCCTCAGGAGAAATGTTATTTTAAATATTTCCTTATTGACATTTCTTCAAATACAGTGGCAGGTCAGGGCATGTTATGTTATGTTAATTTATATTTGTAGAGCGCCAACTCCCCAAAAGGTCTCTAAGCGCTTGCAGCATAGACCAAGAACCCGGGAATCCCTTATTCCTGCTGGGCGCAGCACGATTAGGGTTAGCTTATCCAAATGCCTCAGTGTATGTATGAACAGCTGTAAAATAGACATGAAACAATGCCCACCGCCATCAACTCTTACATATAGCTGAATAGTGGCGACAGCCCCTAATATAGACACAAACAATCAGCATTGACCCTACTCTCCTCCAGTTGGGTATCAATGTCTCAGCCCAACCCTGCGTAGGAGGAAAACTTTAGAGAAACTAAGATAAACGTGAAACTGTGACTCATAACTTGGCAGACATAATCGATTGCTCATAACCGTTTGTGCACTAGACTCAGCAGAGAGGGTGGACATAATTAATGATAACTTCTCAAATAGGCAGGGAGGGAGGCTAAAAAATGCCATCTGACGGCCATGCATACGGTATGGTCGTCTTGGTTGCCTGGGTAAATATACTGATACTCTTCCCTGATGTGTGTCCCGCTTAGGCCCTCATGTGTTATTGTGGTCCGGGGCAAGGAACTATACTCGACATGAGCGAGAAATGCCTCTGACACTTCTACTCAGAGTCCCACAAAGGCTGTCTCCGGACCCACGTCTCTTCTCACACTGTAGAGCCACAGCCTCTTCCCTGGCCCATAGCTCCAGAGATGAGCTCCAACAACCGTGCGGGGACCCTCCCCCTCCCACAATCTCCAATGAAGGGCGAGTAGCCTTATCGCCAAGACCATGGCTAGATCAAGAAATCTGTCATGTACTCTACGCTGTCTTTTCCGTGGGTAAATGCCCAACAAACAAAGGGCCATGAAGCCAACATCCCTCCTACCAAGTGTACGGTCCACATCAGCTGTCACTGCCCTCCAGAATCGCCTAATCGCAGGGCATTCCCACACCAAATGCAAAAACCCAGCATCTCTCAGGGCACATCTAGGACAATGCATGTGGTCCGTCTGCTGCAAACATTTATTGTGTGGGGGGGTCAGATATGTGGTATGAATCTAGATAAATTGCGTATATTTCAAGCGAGTGTTACGAAAGCCCTCGTGGACTTAGCCATAGCCATAGCCAACCCCCACTAGATATCCTGAAACCTCCGCCCAGTACTGCCTCCCACCATTCACGTCTACGTGACAGATCGCCCATGACCATTTCCAACGCCGATTTGTATAGCCACAAAACCAGCTTGTGCCCATGTCCAAACCTTAGAAGGACCTGCAGCAACTCATGGGTTTGGGACTCTGTCTGCCCCACAAGCTCCGCATGGCCACCCCACCACTCCCATACATGAGGAACTGGGCGCCAGGGAGACCACTCTTCTCCATCAAAGACTCCAGTATAGGCAACGTGCCCTCGGCGTAACAATCCCCTACTGTCTGTTTACCAACTTCAATCCATTGTTCCAATCTGGGCTCCTTGAAGTATCCTTCCTTACAGGCAGGAAGTATCACCAGGGAAACCACTGGGCCATAGAGCACTGGATGATGCAATCTCGCCGCCAGAGGACTCCAACACCTCATCGCAAAGGGGCAAGAGTTGCGATGACATAACCCGTCCCAGCAGCCTTGCCTGGGGTTAAACCCCCCCCCCAAGATCCTGAGCCTCTGTACCCACCAACCATCTGGCCAGCTACTGGGACTGCTCTGAGGGGAAGTACAATTGCATTTCAGGGACACCCAAGGCCGCAGCTTCTGGTAAGGTGGCAAGGAACACACAGTTCCGCCCTCCATCACAGACTAATTCCCGGAGTACGCCATCAAGGGCATTAAACCAACCCTGAGGTATCCAAATCGGAAGATTAGTAAAGTAATTTTGGACCTATGGAAGGACCACCATCGTGGTAAGAGCAACTCTCGCCATAATGGGATGTCTAAAAGATGCCAAAATGTAACACCACCTCTAAGTGCCTGCAACGTAGCCACCAGGTTAACATCCTGCATGTCCTCTTTACTGTTGAATACATGCACCCCCAAATACTCCAGCTGTGTCGGTGCCCATTGAATGTGTCAGTCTGATACAGAACAAGCGTGTCAGCTCAACCAGGAACCAGGGGAAGGCATATGTTTTCTCCAAATTGGTTGTAAAACCAGGGGCTTCACCCAAATCCTCCAATACGTATATGCATATGCACCACAGAATACCCAAGTCGGGATGTTTCAGATACATTAACATGTTGTCCGCATACAGGGATACTACATGCACTTCTGATTGAAATGGTATCCCCCAGGGGATGCCCTCAATCCTCATTATACAACCAACTCAAACAGCATTAGGGAAAGGGGGCAACCCTGGCGCGTTCCCTAAAACACCCGTGAGGATTTGGAGATGCCGCCCCCACCTTCACAAGCGCCGGCGCATCCAACGAGGGCCCAGATTCATCCTCCACAGCACTTCCTGCAAGTAGGACCCACCCAGCATGTCAAAGGCTTTGCACACGTCTACGGAGAAGGCCAGGGCACCTCAAACATGTTCTTCTGGTGTTTCGTCCTTGAGGCGAAACCATCTACGGATGTTGTATGAGGTGCTGCACTGTAGAATGAAACTATTCTGATGACTAGGATCAAGGGTGGCAAGGTGGGCATGCAGCCACACACCAATATTTAGCTCAGTATTTAGTTATCAATGTTCAACATTGATAAAGGTTGATTTGGTTGATATGCCCCCACTTCGGAGCGATCCCCTCCTTGCTTGGGTACCGAAACAATAGGAGCCTCTCGAGTGGTACCAGGTGTCTCCCCCCTGTTAGGTCTGCTATGGCGGCCCTAATCACTTCCCCCAAGCTCTCCTGGTCCTCATCGGCCAGGCACGAGAGCTGTGTTCTATTCAGGAACCCATCCAGTACCGCATCCGAGGTGTCCGGTTGTGCACCATACAAAGCCCGATAGTAAGATGTGAAGACATCAAGAATGTCCTTCTGCGAGTATACTAGGTGACCTTGGCAATGCCTGATGTGGGTGGTGGAATGACTTTCCTGGACCTCTACAATTAGCCAGGCAAGCAGCCTACCCACCCGCCCTCTCTCCGTGTGCGAGCTGTCCAAGTAGACCCTCCATTTGAGGGAGCGCAATTGCTCAGCGACTATAATAATATTTTCTCTGTGCTCCGACAGTCTAGGGCATGCCGCCTGATCAGTGAGAAGGAGCGCTCTACGTCTACAGGATCAATTTCCAGTGCTGTCAGCCAATCTATCAGAAACCTACGCAGCCCCATCAACTGCCCAATACAGAACCCCCCGTACCACCACCTTGAACACCTCCTATTCAGTAGCCACATTTCCTTTTGACCTTGTTTTGTCATCAAATTAGTCACTGATAAGAGTTACTAGGGGTTCTCTGAAAGAGAGACAAGCTGTCAGACTCCATGTGGGTTTGGCCTAGATAGGTTGATGCTTGAACATGAATTACCTTGAAAAACAAGAGACAAGAGGCATTTGGCAAAACAGGAACAGTTTGTTTAATTAAACATAGCGGCCGGGAGAACAGTTACAGGCACAGAGTCTGAGGACTGTGTCAATTTACAGTCGGTCTGCATCCTCCTTTTATATAGTCGATCGTAGGTAATAAAAGGTTTCTGGTGATCCATGTATAGTGCAGAAGTTGCTGCCTTTGGAGTCATAAAATTGTCTAATGGAAATGCAGGTGGGCCTCGACCTATGGTGGACACAAGGTGGCCAGTGGGTGACTTGTCCAGATGTCATCCAATCTCCCATTACCATTGTAGTGTCGCTGCGCCTATATGTGGGATTGATCTAAGGTTTCCTGTTTGCACGTTTGTCTGCAGGCTACATGCCATCCCAACTGTGACCTATCAATCAATAACCTTGGGCCTAGGTCTCAGTGCTTGCCTGACTACATATTTGCGAGTCAGAGTTTATGTGGGGTTCACAACGGATGAATTCATTAATAAAGATGCAATTTTGTTCTTGTAAAGGAATGTATCATTTTTCATAGCAGCATCAACTTTTTCCATAATAAGAATGTCTCCCCCATGCCAAGCCAAGAAGTACTGGATTGTGGTCTAAATGTTCTACAGTAATGACAAGCCTAAGGACGGCCGGACTCACAACCAGAAATCCAGGCGGACATGCAAGTCATAAATTGGGGAGTATTCCCTCAGCATGCCACGCTTGCCAAGTGTCCAGTAACCCCCAGTGTGAGCACCATCCTCGTAATTCTGCCGCAAGTCTAACAGTCGAAGGTCCAGAAGCGGTGGAGTAGAGCGGTTTAGGTTCAGATCTGCAATAGTGTTATAATCTCCTGCCCCTCCTCCGAAGCATCAGGGTTTCTGGTGCGAGCGCCAACAGCGGGGCCAGGGAGTCATAGAACTGTGATCCTTTGATTTTCTTCGCATACATACTGCCCAACATCAACACAACACCGTTTAGACGTCCCCTAATGAAGACGTACCACCCCGCTCTATCGATATGTGCAGACATGATGTCCAAGGGCATCCCCAGCCAAGTCCATATCAGTGGGCCCCGGGCATAGGGCGGAAAGGTTGTACCGTGCACCCAACCCCTCCATCTCTGCTGCAGAGCATTGACCTGCCCACCGGCGAGGTTCGTCTCCTGCAGGAGAGCCACATCCACCTTTCTGCACCGCAGTTCTGAGGGGATTTTGTACCGTTTTAGAGCATTCCCATACTCCGCACATTCCGACTAAGGAGAGGGAAGGTGTGCTGTTGTGTCATAGTGATGTCAGAACCTCTTCTATTACCCCCCCGTGCCCCCCCACCCAGAACTGCATAAATGCCATGCATGGCAAGTCCAGTGCTTTGAATTTTGTCCCCTGCCTCCCGAGTCAAACATTCCCAACCCTCTGGACAGTGCACCAGTAGCTAGGCGTCCCGAACGGTATAACCAGCTAGAAACAGTTGACGACAATGCAAGCATGCAGAATGAACTCCACCATCAGAGAGGAGCTGGTACGGGGAGACTCCAGACCTCCCCGCTGATGGGTTGGATACAGCATACTTTTGCGGCCACTAGCCATGCCCACCAGGAGATCTCTCCCGCTGGAGATCAGAGCCTCCCAAACTTTAACAGCCTTCAGAAGAAAAATAAAGACTTGGCTGTTTGATCAGTACGCTGTCTACTTCACTGCGTTCGTCCGCAGTGCCGAGAAGCCCCAGGGCATTTGCGCGCTTTATAAGTTAAAAAAATAAATAAATAATTCATGTTGATGGTTGTGGGAGGAGGGTTATAAATTGGGCTAGTACTGGGCACAGGTTCCAAAATGTCACCTTGGGTCTGGTATTTTGTATGTGTGCATGTTGCAAGGAAGCTACTAAATATAGACAGGTGATGTGGTCACTGAAGCTGTTCCGACCACAGTTCATTGACCGCCCTATGTTATTCCCCCCACTGATATACCAGTTCAATGCCATTTGTTATAACACTGTACCCTTCATATGTCCATCAGAATCCGCCTTCTTCAGATTCGGTGCACCTTCTACGCTGTGCTACTTGAAGATGTCTTCCCCATATGCTGGGTTTATCAGAAACTGAGCCCCTCAGGTCTATTGTCCTTGAGATGCTGTGTCTGTCAGAGGTTATTGTATGAATTTCTTTTTAGTTTTATAAAATGCAAACACTCATAGGTGTGTGTGGTGGGATCATGGAGAGGTAGGATTGTGTGATGGGGCTTTGAAGAGATGGGGACATGCAATGGGACACTGGAGACAAGGGGCTGGCTAAGCATGCAAGATGAGCCAGAGAGAATGGTATGAAACCAAGAAGCAAGTGAAAGGACTGAACTGTGTCTTGCAATCAGAAGGAGAAAGAGGCACTGGTCTATTTTAACTCTATAAAGCAGCTGTGACTTTCTGTAGTTTCAGAATCGTCTTCTAAGAAGGTTCTTTTTCTGTGTCTCCTTTTCCAGGCTAGCCGTTGTACAAGTCGTTGCTATTTTCTGGAATGTCTACCTGTCGTGGAAGGCAAACAAGGTGTAAAACTGTACGCACTCAGGGGTACTGCGCAACTTAACGTGGAACTACGGGTTTTCCATCTTTGGAATGTGTTATCGCTGTTAGTACAATTCATTTGTTACTAAATAAATGACGTTGAACCAGTCGCCATTTTATGCATATCAATTTATCACTGACTTTTTCACATGCACATATCATAATCTATATGTTTAAGTAGGTGGCAGTCTGTTTTTTATCTTGTAAGTCTGCCTACTTTTCCCTGGGTTTGTACCTGTATTTATCATCCAGTTTGATCTGTTTTCAACCTTAAATTGTGTAAAATTTGAACAAAAGAGAACATAATAAAATAATGACTTTACTGTTTTTTACTTTAAGAGGTTGTACAAGATACTATGTAAAACTTGGCCCACCATCTGGCGACGAGAGGCTCTACTGCTGGCACTGATTGTGCGAGCTTGCGATCAGGCTCAGGTGAGACCCAGTTGGCAATGGCAGAAGGTTGATCTTGCTGGTCCCCCAGGGGATGATTCATCTGTCATCTTCCAGTAAATGGTGATAATGTTGAACACTGAGTATCCTTTCCAGTTCTATCAATAGAAGTTGGCTTCGTTCACTTCCCTGTGGCACCGGCACGGCCTGTTTCCTGTTGTGCGGAGAAAGCCCAGCGACTGCGTGACTGGAGTTCCTGCTGTGCACGGCCAGAATCATGCATAAATATGAATATATCAGACAAACAAATCATCAAACTTGATGTATGTGCAAACATATGTAATGCATTAAAGTCTCACTGAGTTGTTTTGTTACCTTTTACTTCCTATGCACTTTTTGCATTTGTCTCACCTTTGGGGCACAATGTAATACATTCCTTCATTTAATATATTTAAGGATTATTAGTAGAAGTGGGCGGAATTTACAGAATCGCGTTACGCAAATCTCCGCGAAACGGTAAGAAATTCCGCAAACGCACGGAATTGCTTGTTCGCGATGCTTTTTTACTGTTCGCAATCGCTGTTTGCATGCTCGGGGGGGAAATATCTCGCGAACACGCATTTGAGAACGCAAACAAGCAAAAAATTTCGCAAAATTGACGAACGCAGAATTTTGGGCAATTTCGCATTCTCCGCGGAACGCAAAATTACGCAAATTTCACGAACGGAATGGAATTTACCGCCCTGGCCTAATTATTAGCATACTAGGTGTAACCATCTCATTAGTTCCCATCCTCTCAGTCTATTCCTGATATTTGACTTTATACCTTTCTTCCTTGCATGTACCTCAAATAAGATGGTTTACTCAGTTAGGTAGGAATACAACCCGTCATTTATGTTGATTACGATCTGAAGAGTGCAGTACCACTGTCTGCATGCAGATGTCCTCACAAAGGACTCAAAGCTGTATTTCCACTGATGTGCGACAGTGTCGTCGTGTGCAGTCTCTGTGATTTAATTGATAATTTGCTTGGCGATGCGATATGTAATATTCAGTTGTCAGTGATGTTAACAATGTCAATACCGAAGTGATAATTAATGTCATCTATTATGTTCTCAATGGTTACATTTGTGACTTGAGCTGCCAATTGGTAGCACAACCCTACACAATTTTAATTTCTATACATACTTGCTATTTTGAGACATAACACATCCTTTTTCCAATGCACAGCATACTAACCAGGAGTCTAGTTGTGAAGAGAGTTGTCAGGGAGCCACCCAGTGCTAAATGGGGACCAGCTGGTGAGGCATACCACCCGAGGAGGGTGGGAGTTCATATCCCTCCACTAACAACTATTTCAGAATGGATCGAAACATGTAATGGTTCAAACCTCAGCTAGGTGCTCTCTAGTGTTAGTTTTTGGCATACTACATAAGGGACAATGCACAGTGAACCTCTCTCCTGAGACATTGCTCTTTCCGCCTCCATCCTTCAGAGACAGACCATCGTCCTCCATCAATGACTCGTATGGGAGGAGGTGTTAAGCCGCAGGTTAAACAACAGCCCGCAGCAACCTCCTCCACGATTCTGTGGGCTATGCGGCCTCCTCAGGCGTCTTCTTCCACACCGCCCCGGGCTGTGCGGCCGCCCCTGGCTTTCTCATCCACACCACAGCGGGCTGTGTCAGGCCAGAGCGTCCCTCTCCTCACCGCCGCAGTGCCTCGCATTTCTGCTCTGGCGCGTCGCAGCTGCAGCGTAACAGCCCGCTATAGGTATTAGAATGTTGCGGGTACGTCCCGCGACGCCCTCGCTGTTGTTTCCTCTTCAGGCACGCTGCAGAGTAGTACGGTGGCCTGAAATGTTGAGGCGGCGTTGCGGTTCCAGCTCTGGAACCCCGACCTCTTGTAGTAAACATAATTAGCGCTGGAGTTGTTACCTCTGGTCTGGGGAAGAGTACGGATATCCGAATAGCCATACTTCTGCATGGGGCCATGTTATTGCCTTTCTTTGTCCCATGATTCCACAGTCTTGCTCCCAGAAAGCTTTAGGAGGGTTTTTGTTACACCATACTAAGATGGCGAACTATCCTATCTTTTCCCCTACGATATCCCTATCCAAGATGGCAACTACTTACTTCATATTACATCACTTCCTGTCTGTAGGTATATAAAGGGACAAATATTTAATTTCATAGCATTGCAACACTCTTTGCTCCATTGATGGTGCACTCTACTCCTATCTGGTGTATCTTCGCTTCCTGTTCCTGTTGGAATCCTTGGAGCCTTCTGCTCTTGCTTGGAGTTTCCTGTCTTTAGGTCTATTTTCCTTGCTGGGGTCTTCTGGCCCTTTTCCTTGGTCTTCTCCTTTTTGCCTCCTTTCTATTCCTGTAGTCTCCACCTGCAGTAAGAGGTTTTTTCCCTTTGCGCTTTTTCCTCTTTGGGACTCCTTCTGAAAGGCACAGTCTGCTCTAGTGTTACGTTGTCGGCAGCACCGTGGCTACCGGAAAGGGTCGCCCTTAACTCACACAGACCAGAACCTTCAGAAACCGAAGTCTGTAAGAAAAGTTCTGATTGCAACAGGAGGGTTGCATCACCGTAAAGATCCCCTAGGGTGTAAAGGCCCACTGTTTGCCAGGGAGCGTGTTCTGCTGGCGAGATGATGCTGTGTCCCCTGAGTGTACCGGGCAGGGCCATTGCCAGGCATAGAGAATTGTCGTTTGCTAAGGTAAAGACAACGGCGAAACCAACTATATGCCACTCCCCTAAGCATAGGGTCAGGTGTTGTTGCCCAGGTGCAAGGATGGAACTAGAGAAGGCTGTTGGGTAAGCTCCAGGCAGGCAGTGTCGCAGTATCAGTCAGCTGCAGGCCCGCTGGCCCTGCAGCTACCCATTGGAGCTGGGAGGCAAGATAGTAATGTTCAAGGTTCGGTAGAGGAAGTCCATCCTGATCTGTGGGCAAGTGAAGCTTCGAGAGGGCCACCCTGCAGGGAGATTTGTTCCGAAGGAATTCCCCCAGTAATTTGTCAAAGTAGCGAAAAAAGGGTGGTGGAATGGGGAGGGCAACCATCTTAAGGAGGGCTATTCGTCCTCCCACCAACGGCAATGTCTGCCAGAAGGCCACCTGGGCCAGTAGGGATGTGGTAGCTCATGTGAAATTGCAGTCAAACAGGTCCATAGGTGAGTGATACACCCGGACACCTAGGTACCTAGGTGGCATGTTGCCGGGTTATTGGAATCCATGTCTCGGTTAGGGAGGGCGGATGTATGACGTTACCACGCGGTACATCACAACGCAGCTTTTACAACACAAGTCGTTACCACGACCTGCGCTGTAGGGTGCTGGACTTAGGAATAGTATGATTTACTATTCCAACTCCAGCCTACGTACAATAGGGAAGGTGTTGGAATAGTAAATCACACTATTCCTTAGTCTAGAGCGCCCTCCAGTGCAAGTCGTGGTAACGACTTGCGTTGTAAAATCTGCGTTGTGATGGCACTGCGGTGTTTTGACCGCGTAGTAAAGGTTGTTTCCCTGGAGGGCGGGTGTGGAGGGGTTAAGATATAACCCAGTTAACTTTCGAGCCAGAGAGGTCCGCAAAGCAATTGAGTGTCGGCGATCATGGCGGGAATCGAGTGCACATCTCTATCGTAAAGGAGGAGGTCATCTGCATGAAGAGAGATGGAGTGAACGCCGCCACGAAGGGGAAGGCCCCACTCACCTCCCTGCTTCCAAAGGGAAACTGCTAGTGGCTCTGTTGCCAGGAAGAAGAGAAGTGCGGAGAGCGGGCAGCCCTGGCGGGAACCTCTGCATTTGTTAACTGGTTCCAAGATGAGGAAGCCAGTTTAAACCCTAGCTAGTGGCAGGTTGTACGGCTATTTGACCAATCGAATAAAATAACTCCAGATGCCATAACGCGGTAGTGTTTCAAACAGAAAGGCCCACCCCAGGGAGTGGAAAACACTCTCTATGGCTATAGTATCGGGCATCTGGCTCCGGCCACTGACGTAGACCATACTCCAGGACACAAAAGAAATGCTGTAAGTTAAGAGAGGTGTCACGGGCCGGGATGAATCTGTTCTGGTCCGGATGGACCAGTGTCAGGATCAGAGGTGCCAGCCTGTCCATGAGGACTTTGGCCAGCACTTTATAGTCAGCATTAAGCAACACCAAGGCTCTATACGAGCCCAGTGCAGTGTGATCCCTGTTCAGCTAGGGGAAGAATATTCGTAGTGCCTTGCGAAGGGAGGCAGGGACGCATGAGCCCGATTAGGCCTCTTCATACAGTGTTTGCAGGCAAGGAGTGGGGTGTAGGCTTTGTAAAATTCTGCTGGCAGGCCGTCTTGGCCCAGAGTCTTTCCTGTGGCAAGGGCGCATATTGCTTCCGGTATTTCAAGGATTGTTATGGGTGCAGCAAGTTCCGTCTGTTGGTATGACGTGATGGGACTAGTGGCACAGTGGTGAGGAAGGGGCTGATGTCATCTTGAAGTGGCACTTGACACCGACTGGTATAACAAGGTGTAGTGGCATGTCAGCTCGTATATGTTGTGCCTATAGAGCATAGCACCAGCAGCAGAACCCAACCCCATAATGGGATGCCATGGTTGATCCTGACGTTTCAGCCATGCCAGCCATGAACCAGATTTTTCAGCAGTGGCATGGGTACGAGCCGAATGAGCAGCTTAGTTAAGACAGCGCTTTCTCTTAAATAGTGAAGCATGTTCACGTTGAGCCCCTGCTAGGCAGTGAGACTCCGCCAGGTTGCGTATTGCTCAAGTTTCATGTTCTAGGAGTTTGCGTTTGATTTGCAATATGTCTTTGTCGAGCTGCATACGTATGATCCTATTTACCTCTAAGCAATGGCCTCTAATCACCACCTTCAATGTGTCTCATTCGATCAGTCTGGTCGCTGCGGATCCATTATTAAGCTCAAAATAATACTCAACGTCTAACCGCTGTTTGCAGTCTCCAGGTGGGGATGGTGGGGGAGGCCAGTGTCCCATGTGAGTTGTAAGTGTTAGGGGTTATGATTTGAGTGAGTGCGGCCTAGGTAGTCAATATGTGTGACGGAAGGAAGTAGGTTAGGCGTAACAACCAACCAGTTGAGCCTAACATGGAAGTGGTGTGGCGAAAAGAAAAAGGAGTACAGTCTTGCACTGGCATTGCGCAGTTGCCAGAAGTCAACTAGCTGCCAGGGCAAAAGCCAGTCTTGCAATGCCTGGGAGTTGAACGTTGTAGTCATGCGAGGCAACGAACGCTTAAGATCAGTACTCAAGATGCAATTAATTACCTCCTATCAGCCACGGAACCCCACCCCAGCTGGAGAGATCATCAGATAAGCTGTGGAGAAATGAAACTTGGTCTGTCCTAGGTGCCGATGAGGATATGGCGACTGTCTAAACACCCTTCTACGAATACATAGCGGCCCTCTGTATTTACAACGACATCTGCTGCCGTGAAGGGGACCCCTGGCCTAATCCAGATCAGTGCGCCCCTGACATAGGAGGAGAAGTTGGTGGCGAACACTTGTCCGAGCCATCGCTTTTGGAGCTTTGCAGCTTCGGGGATTATTAAGTGTATTTCTTGCAATAACGCTACGTGGGTAAAGCGGCGTTTGCGATATGAGTAAACAGCATATCGGCGTGAGAGAGTATGCATTCCCCACACATTCCAGGTGATTATATTAGGGTGGTTCATGTTGTCAATGGAGGAAGATGTAATGTCGGCTACCTCACACAGAGAGGGTGACAACGCATGGACAATGCTTGTGGCGACCTGGCCAGGTCCCATATAACAGAAAAGTTCAACTGAGAAGAAACCCAAGACAGAACTACTAATACCATTAGAGCAGAGTGACAACATGTATCCGCACAAACAGCCGAACTGTGTGCATCAAAGACGGTAATGCAAACTACAATGTGGGGGAAAAGACGGAGGTTGCAGCAACCAAAGATGGGGTAACCCAAGTGATAAAGATGTGTGTGCATCAGTTAGCGTTAACAATTATGGACTGCTGTTTGTCCCCAGAATTAAGAAAAATAGAATTGGGGGCAAGTTTTGCGTACCTCACACCTAGGCTTTCGAAATCTGCCTACCAGCCTCAGATTGGAGGACAATTTTACGAGGTTCAGGAAAAAAACTTAAGACATATCTTTTCTCTTAACTCTGCCCTATTATCCTTTAATTCACTCACTTCTCTCATTATGATAGCACTGGGAAGCCTGATTCGGGTAGCCATGCGCTTTTCAAGTGCTGGAGAACAGAATAGGTGAGCAGTTCCTCACCCGAGTGCCATGGCAGGGTCCAGAGAAACTTAATTGTGTCAGTGAAACATGACAAGGAAGCACAGAAACAATGTGTAGGAGAGTGGGGTCTGCAATCCTATGGTCACCCCAGATTTTTGCTTTTTGCTTCACTGGTTTACGACTTTCCCTGGCTGTGGGCCTGCTAATCAGACCCCCAGCCTAGCTGTTCTCTATCTAAATTGACAACCATGTACTTTAGGTGCATTTACCAATTGGTACTGTGCCACCTTATCAGTCCCTGTAGTGTACCGTAGGTACCCAGGGCATAGGTGTACCCCGGGCCTACCAGGGGCTGAAGCATATATTATGCCACCCCTGACCATCTAAAACTGACACAACTGGCTGAATGACAGCTGGGGCAAGGTGTTGTAATCACCCTTTGCTATAGATATAGTATGCCTATATCTAACCATAAAATGGACACATATACTCCTATCAGTCACTCCTATGGCAGGCCTTATCAATCCTGAAGGCAGAGTGCTTGGAATTATGTGAGATGGTGCTCTAGCATGAGCTGAGCCTGTCTACAGCTTTCGGAACCAAGTCCTTTAGCTGTTTCCATGATAACGCTATACCATATACTCTTAAGTGCATTATCAACCTCGCGGTTAAATGCTAACTCTGGTATAACATTATCAAAACATGTCGAGTAAGGTGTCATACGAATTGGAATACTACCCCCTCGCCAATTCTGGTGACGGGGATAGCATTCAACCCTTCTAGAGGGACACGACATGTATGTAACTGAGAACCCCGGTTAAAGTTAACTCGAGCCTTGGCATCACAAAATGGATGCTGCCACCACAGAGTCTGACCTCCTGCTGCTGGGAGTCCTTCCAGCGAGGGAGGCTTGGACAAAGGGTTTCCTGCCTGGAGTGGTGCTAGCACCACCCCAGACAGGATTTTGTGTATTGAGGTAGGGAGGCCTGAAAGGAATGAGACATGCCTGGGGCACACAAGGTGCCCTGTGCATACACCGGTTCAAACCAGTTGCTGGGGCACTCCAGCCCCAGCTCTGGAGGGAAACCGGACAAAGGATAGGGGGTGTAACCACCCCCCTTCCTGGTCCCACCCAGGGGAGGGACCTAGTCAGTAGTGCAGCCCCCTTTAGTAGGATAAAGGTAGGAGCTGGTCCCATTCCAAATTAGATTATCCTGAACAATTCTACAAGAAGAAACTCTGGACTTCGACGTTCTGCTCCACAGAAGACTGAAGACTCACCCTTGTGGACAAGGATTGTCCACCCTGCAACTGCAGGCACCATCAAGCGTCCAGCGGCTTCACTTTGTCATCTTCCCTCGAGGATCCAGACTTCAGAGCCCGACGAGACCCGGATTCCCAGACCTCTCCGACCTCAACTCACATCTGCAGCAAAGCTGAGACCCGTGGGTGCGACGAGACACGTGGGACCGGCCATCTTGAATGAACCTGCACTTCGCTACCAGCACGACTCCCGAGGTAAACTCGACCAAGTGCTTTGGGGATTGAGAAGCCCCAGCCCCGAGCAGCCCCTGCACCGAATATCAGCCCTCCAGCTACCACGAGATCTGCGTGGGGCCCTTCTGCTTGTTTGCTGCTCGACGCGTTGTCTGGTCATTTGCCAGCTGGCTAGTGGCCTCCTAGACGACGAACCTTTGAATCTTCACTGCTGGTCTGGTTGCTCCAGACTGGCCCTTGCTCCCTTCCAAAAGAGGGGCACCCCGGACTCTCCTAGTCCGCACCAGACGCCTTTTCCACTCACCGCGTGGGTTGCCTTTGCCAAGGCCTGTTGACTCCAATCCCGGATCCGACACCGCCGGCAGCGAGAGCCTGCGTGGGACAGCTCGTGCCTCCATCCTGGTCGTCGAAGACACCTCCTGGCCCACGTGGCTGCAGAGTCAAGCGTCCACTCTTCACCTGATCGCCACAACAGCATCTGGTTCCTTCCTGGTTCCACACCGGTCACTGGCTAGTAACTTTGAACACTGTCCCCTCTGCTTTCAGGTCCTCTTCTTCACCGATCCACCCTTGGATCGCACCGGACATCTTCCTCCTGGTCGCCTGCAGCATCTTTTCCTCCAGGCTCCATAGACTTCGTCGCGAGAACCCGACACACTTTGACACCTATGCACCCGCAGCCCGTGGGTGAGGTAACGAGAGCATTTCAGTGCTCAACGGTAGTTTAACTGTCCTAGTGTCCAGTTCCACAGTCGTTTTAGTCCTAACTAGTCAGGATTGTCCGTACTCACCTTTTACTTGAACTGTATTGTCCATAGACGTTGTTACGCATCTCGCGTGTGAGTTCACACTCTGCACACGCGTTCCGTGGGCCTCCTATTACTTACCTAGAGTTAGTGTAGCGTGGTCCCATCGATCCTACAGCCTCTGGACAGCTCCATTCCTTCTATCGACTTTCACATTCCACTTACTTAGTATATGGTTTGTCGTGCCCCTAGGGCACCATTGTAATTTTGTGCAACTTATCGTATTTTTCCTAAGAGATTGTCATGTGCTTAGCCCTCTGACCTCATAAAGAGTTCAGAGGTGTTGTTATTAATAAATATACTGTTTATTTTCATAACAACCTGTGTGGTGTCCTTTCATCTGGTATTCAAGGGGTTATATTGTGGTAAAACAGCTGGCTTCACATGCCAAAAGAGTTTAGCCTAAGACTGCTTTGTCCATGCTACCATTAGGATAGCTGGTCTATAAGGTTGACTTACAACCAATCACCATAAGGGTTGTTTGGACTGATACAAGGTGATCACTAGAACTAGTGAGCATCATATATCAGGCCAACTTCTCACATTGGTGTGCAGCGGTTGGGATTTGAGCTTGCTGTTGTTTTTACCAAATATAATCTTGAAATATCATTTGAAAGATCACATAAGGTACTCTAGGTACATATAACAAGCTTAGAAATACTTTCCACTGAACCAGCTGTTGTAGTAGAAAGGGCCTAGCCCACCCTGACTACAACTCTTAGCAAGGGATCAGTAGGAAAACCCATAGTGTAGGTAGGTGCATCACTTACACCTCACTAGAAAGCATGTCTACCCATGGAGAGTCTTCAGAGACTCCCCTAGTGGTTAGTGACCCTCCACAGGTCCTTTCCAGATATGCAGCTCTCAGTTTCCAGGAGATGAAACAATTGTGTACTCCCAGGAAATTGAAACAGGGTTCTAACCCTACCACTCCTTTTCTGTTAGGTCTCTTAGAGACATATGATGCCAGAAGGGCTGCTACTGCAGGCCCCTCTAATCCAGATGGGAGCATGCCCCCCTTAGAAGGTACTCATGGAGATCCAGACCTCCCTGAAACAGAGAATGTAGATGAGGAGGAGGAAGAAGAAGAACCATCTTGGGATGAGGCAGACAAAGGTTCTGTGATAGTCAGCAGACTCACAAGGGCCAACTTAGACCTACATAGGGAAGGCACTGGGGGTCCCCCAGTGCTGACCCTAAGCAGGCCTAACTTTGGAGTTAGAAGAGATAGGTCTCATTCTAGGGACTCCAATAGATCTGTGCACTCTCGTGCCTCTCATGCATCTGCTCAGAGGAGAATGACTTCCTCTCAGAGGAGAGAGCATGAGGCAAAGATGAAGGAGGCTAATTGAGGACCCAAAGGGAAGAACTTGCCCTTGCCAAAGAGAAGCTTGCCTTTGCTAGAGAGCAACAGTTGAGTGGGGTAGTCCCCACTGGTGGCAGCAATATCCCTAGGGATAGAGACAGGAGTTTTGATACTAGAAACCTGAGTAAAATAGTGCCCTCCTATAAGACAGGAGATGATATCCACAAGTGGATAACTGCTTTGGAGAGAGCCTGCAAAGTACAGCTGGTACCCCAGAGTCAGTGGGCAGCTATATTGTGGCTCTCCTTTGAAGGTAAAGGTAGAGATAAGCTCCTCACTATTAGGGATGAGGATGCTAATGATTACCAAGTCTTGAAAAATGCACTGATTGATGGGTTTGGCTTAACCACTGAACAGTACAGGTTAATGTTCAGGGACACCCAGGAAACTCAGGCTCAAGATTGGACTGACTTTGTTGATTGTGCCACTAAGGCTTTGGAAGGCTGGTTACTGGGAAGTAAAGTTACTGATTACACAGGATTGTATAATCTAATTATGAGAGAGCAAATCTTAAATAATTGTCAGAACCAGTTGTTGCATCAGTACTTGATTGACTCAGATCTGACCTCTCCCCAAGAATTGGGAAAGAAGGCAGACAGATGGGTCAGGACAAGGGTCAAGCAGCAGAACCAGAACCAGGGTGGTGGCCAGAAGAAAGCAGGCCAGAAGGGTAATGAGAATAAGCAAAATGACCAGAAGTCTTCAACAGGGCCCCAACAACCTAAGGAGGGTGGGTCCCAGAATTCCCAGAAAAAGAAGAATGATGGTCCTAAGAAACCATGGTGCCAATACTGTAAAAGTAAGACTCACTGGTTTAGTGAGTGCACCAAGAAAGGCCAAACTCCTACCACTACTGTCCCTAAGACACCTGCACCCCCTAGTACAGTTAGTAGTGGTAGTGTACCTCCCAAGGCTATAGTTGGGTTAACCCTGGGAACTGAGGTGGGTTCTGACTTAGTCAGAATTCCTACTCAGGCAGTTCTTGTTTGTACTGGGGACATGGATATGACCCCTACTGTAAGTCCTAGTACTCTGGGCAAATACAGACAAACGCCTTTAATCAATGGAAAGATGGCTCAGGCCTACAGGGACACATGTGCCAGTGTCCCCGGAAGCTTGTTTCCGGTCCAGGGAAGGCATGGCTTGGCAGTTCGGGCTGGACTGTTCCCATGAGGCACAGGGTCAGACTGATTTGCATATAGCCATGTCTGAACTGGGGTGGCGGAGTGGGCTAAAGAACGGTGATGGATCAAACCCAGATCTTTTGACTGGGTGTGAGTGTTTGATTGGTTCAGATGCTCCGTCCATCACCACCCCCTTTTGTACCGCTTTGGCCGCCATACGTGTAGCAGGGTATGCTTTGCCACTGGATTCAAGCAAGCCGGGCTGAAGACGGCTGTAATGCCAGAAACCGGTCCTCGGAAGCTTGTTTCCGGTCCAGGGAAGGCATGGCTTGGCAGTTCGGGCTGGACTGTTCCCATGAGGCACAAGGTCAGACTGATTTGCATATAGCCATGTCTGAACTGGGGTGGCGGAGTGGGCTAAAGAACGGTGATGGATCAAACCAAGATCTTTTGACTGGGTGTGAGTGTTTGATTGGTTCAGATGCTCCGTCCATCACCACCCCCTTTTGTACCAGTGTCACTATGGTGACACCAACATTTGTGGACCCTGACCAGATCATGCTAGGTTCAGACTACCTAGTGACCAATGCTAGCAATGTCACTACCAATCACAGTATGGCAGTTGTTAATTTCTCCTGGGGAGGGGTAACTGGCCTCAAAAGGGTTGTAGTTAGTTCAGACCTCCCAGTAGATTGTCTTTTGGGCAATGATTTGGAATCCTCACTGTGGTCAGATGTGGAGTACAGGACTCATGTAGAAATGCTAGGTCTCTCCTCACATGTCCTTGCTGTGACTAGGTCACAGGCCAAGAAATGCCCAGCTGAACAAGTGCTGGATCCTGGAAGAATGGACCAGACACTACCCAAGAGAAGGAATGGTAGGGTTAAGGCAGAGCCTTCCCCCCTGCCTCAGGTTGAGGATCAGCCCTCTCAGGAGGCTGACCCAGAGACCCCAGAAGGAACTGTCCTAGAAGAGCTTGAACCTGATCAGGTTGAGTTTCTTGGGACAGGGGGACCTTCCAGGGCAGACTTGAGACAGGCCCAATTAGACTGTTCCTCTCTTAAACCCCTCAGACAGCAGGCTGCTGCTGAGGCTGCAGGGAATGCTACAGGTGCCCATAAGGTATATTGGGATGATGGACTCCTATACTCTGAGGCAAGAGACCCCAAACCTGGTGCTACCAAGAGGCTGGTCATCCCCTTGTCTCTTAGAGGTTTCCTTCTCACCTTAGCCCATGAGATTCCCCTTGCAGGTCACTTAGGCCAGAACAAGACTTGGGACAGGCTTGCCCCACACTTTCACTGGCCTCATATGTCTGAAGGCACCAAAGAGTTTGGTCGCTCATGTGTCACCTGCCAAGTCAGTGGCAAATCAGGTGGCACAACAAAGGCCCCCCTTATACCACTACCTGTGGTGGGGGTACCCTTTGAAAGAGTGGGGATAGACATTGTTGGACCAATGGACCCCCCAACAGCATCTGGGCACAGATTTATACTGGTGGTAGTGGATCATGCCACCAGGTATCCAGAAGCTATTCCCCTTAGGACCACTACAGCTCCTGTTGTGGCCAGGGCCCTACTTGGAGTTTTCTCCCGAGTGGGGTTTCCTAAGGAGGTTGTCTCTGACAGAGGTGCAAACTTCATGTCAGGATACTTGACTGCTATGTGGAAGGAGTGTGGTGTAAATTACAAATTTACCACACCCTATCACCCACAGTGCAATGGGCTTGTTGAGAGATTCAACAAGACCCTCAAAGGGATGATAAAAGGGTTACCTGAAAAGCTGAGGCGAAGATGGGACATCCTTTTACCCTGCCTCCTGTTTGCTTACAGAGAGGTCCCACAGAAGGGGGTTGGTTACAGTCCTTTTGAGCTTCTGTTTGGGCATCCTGTAAGAGGACCCCTATGTCTTGTGAAGGAAGGATGGGAGTTACCTCTCAAAAAGCCTAAGCTTGACCTAGTGTACTATGTACTTGGTCTCCGCTCCAGGATGGCAGAGTACATGGAGAAGGCATCCAAAAACCTTGAGGCCAGCCAAGAGCTCCAAAAAGCTTGGCATGACCAAAAGGCTGTCCTAACTGTGTATCATGCAGGACAGAAGGTGTGGGTGTTGGAGCCAGTGGCCCCAGCAGCTCTCCAAGACAAGTGGTCTGGACCCCATACCATCATTGAGCAAAAGGGAGAAGTCACCTACTTGGTGGACATGGGAACTCCCAGGAGCCCCCACAGGGTGCTTCATGTAAACAGGCTCAAAGCATTTGTCAACAGGGAGGACATGGGCTTGCTCATGGCCACATATGAGGGGCAGGAGCAAGAGAGTGACCCTCTCCCAGACCTGCTCACTCAGAACCCTGATGATGGGTCAGTAGATGGTGTAGTCTTTTCTGACAGCCTCTCTGAACATCAACAAGAGGATTGTAAACAGGTTCTTCAATCCTTTAGACAAATGTTCTCACAGACCCCCAGTCAGACAAACTGGTGCACCCATGAGGTGGACACTGGTGACAGTCTGCCTGTCAAGAGTAAAATCTACAGGCAACCTGACCACGTCAGGGACTGCATTAAGAAAGAAGTTCAAAAGATGTTGGTATTGGGAGTCATTGAACCCTCAGGGAGCCCTTGGGCTAGTCCTGTAGTTCTAGTGCCAAAACCTCACACCCAGGATGGTAAAAGAGAGATGAGGTTTTGTGTAGACTACAGGGATCTCAATGCTGTCACTAAGACAGATGCCCATCCAATACCTAGGGCAGATGAACTGATAGACAAGTTGGCTTCTGCAACATTCTTAAGTACATTTGACCTAACAGCTGGTTATTGGCAGATCAGGTTAGCTGAGGATGCCAAGGCCAAAACAGCATTTTCTACCCCAGGAGGTCATTACCAATTAGTGGTGATGCCCTTTGGTTTGAAAAATGCACCTGACACTTTTCAAAGGTTGGTGAACTAAGTTCTCACTGGGATGGATGACTTCTGTGCAGCATATCTAGATGATATTGCTGTCTTTAGCTCCACCTGGGAGGATCACCTAATCCACCTGAGGAACGTTTTGGAGGCCCTGCAAAAGGCAGGCCTCACTATCAAGGCCACCAAGTGCCAGATAGGGCAGAGTCAGGTTGTGTACCTGGGCCACCTTGTGGGTGGAGGCCAGGTTCAACCATTGGAGAGCAAGATACAGGCCATAAAGGACTGGGCTCCTCCAACCACTCAGACACAGGTCAGAGCTTTCTTGGGCCTGTCTGGTTACTATAGGAAGTTTGTCAAGAATTATGGGTCCATTGTGACACCACTTAATGACCTGACAAGCAAGAAAATGCCAAAGAAAGTTCAGTGGACAGTTAGCTGTCAGAAGGCATTTGATGACCTAAAGCAGGCCATGTGTACTGCACCTATTCTCAAGAGTCCTGACTACTCCAAAACCTTCATTGTCCAAACAGATGCATCTGAGTTGGGTGTGGGAGCTGTTCTATCTCAACTGAATATTGATGGTCATGACCAGCCCATTGCTTTTATAAGTAGAAGGCTGACCCCTAGAGAGAAACGTTGGTCAGCTATTGAGAGGGAGGCCTTTGCTGTGGTTTGGGCACTGAAGAAGTTGAGGCCATACTTGTTTGGAACTCACTTCAAGATTCAGACCGACCATAAGCCCCTCTTATGGCTAAATCAGATGAAGGGTGAAAACCCCAAACTTCTTAGGTGGTCCATTTCCCTACAGGGGATGGACTTTACAGTGGAGCACAGACCAGGGACTCACCATGGCAATGCAGATGGTCTCTCCAGGTATTTCCACTTAGAACAGGAAGACTCACCAGGTCAAGCTTAGTTTAATGTCCCTAAGTTTGGGGGGGGGGGGGGGGGGTTATGTAGGAGAGTGGGGTCTGCAATCCTATGGTCACTCCAGATTTTTGCTTTTTGCTTCACTGGTTTACGACTTTCCCTGGCTGTGGGCCTGCTAATTAGACCCACAGCCTAGCTGTTCTCTCTCTAAATTGACAACCATGTACTTTAGGTGTATTTACCAATTGGTACTGGGCCACCTTATCAGTCCCTGTACAGTGTACCTTAGGTACCCAGGGCATAGGTGTACCCCGGGCCTACCAGGGGCTGAAGCATGTATTATGCCACCCCTGACTGGCCATCTAAAACTGACACAACTGGCTGCATGACAGCTGGGGTAAGGTGGTGTAATCACCCTTTGCTATAGATATAGTATACCTATATCTAACCCTAAAATGGACACATATACTCCTATCAGTCACTCCTATGGCAGGCCTTATCAATCCTGAAGGCAGAGTGCTTGGAATTATGTGAGATGGTGCTCTAGCATGAGCTGAGCCTGTCTACAGCTTTCGGAACCAAGTCCTTTAGCTGTTTCCATGATAACGCTATACCATATACTCTTAAGTGCATTATCAACCTGGCGGTTAAATGCTAACTCTGTTATAACATTATCAAAACATGTCGAGTAAGGTGTCATACGAATTGGAATACTACCCCCTCGCCAATTCTGGCGACGGGGGTAGCATTCCACCCTTCTAGAGGGACACGACATGTATGTAACTGAGAACCCCGGTTAAAGTTAACTCGAGCCTTGGCATCACAAAATGGATGCTGCCACCACAGACACAAGTCTGACCTCCTGCTGCTGGGAGTCCTTCCAGCGAGGGAGGCTTGGACAAAGGGTTTCCTGCCTGGAGAGGTGCTAGCACCACCCCAGACAGGATTTTGTGTATTGAGGTAGGGAGGCCTGAAAGGAATGAGACATGCCTGGGTCACACAAGGTGCCCTGTGCATACACCGGTTCAAACCAGTTGCTGGGGCACTCCAGCCCCAGCTCTGGCGGGAAACCGGACAAAGGATAGGGGGTGTAACCACCCCCCTTCCTGGTCCCACCCAGGGGAGGGACCTAGTCAGTAGTGCAGTCCCCTTTAGTAGGATAAAGGTAGGAGCTGGTCCCATTCCAAATTAGATTATCCTGAGCAATTCTACAAGAAGAAACTCTGGATTTCGACGTTCTGCTCCACAGAAGACTGAAGAATCTCCCTTGTGGACAAGGAGTGTCCACCCTGCAACTGCAGGCACCATCAAGCGTCCAGCGGCTTCACTTTGTCGTCTTCCCTCGAGGATCCAGACTTCAGAGCCCGACGAGACCCGGATTCCCAGACCTCTCCAACCTCAACTCACATCTGCAGCAAATCTGAGACCCGTGGGTGCGACGAGACACGTGGGACCGGCCATCTTGAACGAACCTGCACTTCGCTTCCAGCACGACTCCTGAGGTAAACTCGACCAAGTGCTTTGGGGACTGAGAAGCCCCAGCCCCGAGCAGCCCCTGCACCGAAGATCAGCCATCCAGCTTCCACGAGATCTGCGTGGGGTCCTTCTGCTTGTTTGCTGCTCGACGCGTTGTCTGGTCATTTGCCGGCTGGCTAGTGGCCTCCTAGACGACCAACCTTTGAATCTTCACTGCTGGTCTGGTTGCCTCACACTGGCCCTTGCTTCCTTCCAAAAGAGGGGCACCCCGGACTCTCCTAGTCCGCACCAGATGCCTTTTCCACTCACCGCGTGGGTTGCCTTTGCCAAGGCCTGTTGACTCCAATCCCGGATCCGATACCGCCGACAGCGAGAGCCTGCGTGGGACAGCTCATGCCTCCATCCTGGTCGTCGAAGACACCTCCTGGTCCACGTGGCTGCAGAGTCAAGCGTCCACTCTTCACCTGATCGCGACAACAGCAGCTGGTTCCTTCCTGGTTCCACACCGGTCACTGGCTAGTGACTTTGAACACTGTCCCCTCTGCTTTCAGGTCCTCTTCTTCACCGATCCACCCTTGGATCGCACCGGACATCTTCCTCCTGGTCGCCTGCAGCATCTTTTCCTCCAGGCTCCATAGACTTCAACGCGAGAACCCGACACACTTTGACACCTATGCACCCGCAGCCCGTGGGTGAGGTAACGAGAGCATTTCGGTGCTCAAGGGTAGTTTAACTGTCCTAGTGTCCAGTTCCACAGTCGTTTTAGTCCTAACTAGTCAGGATTGTCCGTACTCACCTTTTACTTGAACTGTACTGTCCATAGACGTTGTTACGCATCTCGCGTGTGAGATCACACTCTGCACACGCGTTCCGTGGGCCTCCTATTACTTACCTAGAGTTAGTGTAGCGTGGTCCCATCGATCCTACAGCCTCTGGACAGCTCCATTCCTTCTATCGACTTTCACATTCCACTTACTTAGTATATGGTTTGTCGTGCCCCTAGGGCACCATTGTAATTTTGTGTAACTTATCGTATTTTTCCTAAGAGATTGTCATGTGCTTAGCCCTCTGACCTCATAAAGAGTTCAGAGGTGTTGTTATTAATAAATATACTGTTTATTTTCATAACAACCTGTGTGGTGTCCTTTCATTTGGTATTCAAGGGGTTATATTGTGGTAAAACAGCTGGCTTCACATGCCAAAAGAGTTTAGCCTAAGACTGCTTTGTCCATGCTACCATTAGGATAGCTGGTCTATAAGGTTGGCTTACAACCAATCACCATAAGGGTTGTTTGGACTGATACAAGGTGATCACTAGAACTAGTGAGCATCATATATCAGGCCAACTTCTCACACAATGCAATCGCTTGTCAGTAGTAGGGAGGATATGTGGGCGCTAGCAAGAGGTAGGTGATTGTCGCACCCTCAGAGGGGCGCAGCTATAAGGTCTGAGACTAGCTCACTGTGATAGTAAAGCACAGCAAGGAACTGCTGAACTATATATCAGGAAAGCGTCTGCTGCAAAGAAAAACAATGTGTAAGGAATTCAGGTTAAGTAACAATAGCATTAGAGAATGCTGACTTATCAAATGGATTGTCCCTGAATTGCAGAGTATACTTCAGATGTTTGCGGTGTGCCATCAGGAGGAATTGCTGAGTCCATCCCAGAGGGCCAAGTGACAGAGGAGCAGTCATCACTCAAGGATTTGGTGGAGCAATCTTCATGGTCTGAACTCTGGGTGGCCTCTCCTACCGTAGCCACTATCTGTAGAGCGCGGCGTCTTTCCAGTATAACCTGCTCAAGATAGGGGACCGTGTTAGACCTGGACAATCACTTTGGTCGGCGTCCCTGACGGTGGTCTCCGGCGGTGTCATGCTGTGCTGCTGACTCCGACTGAGACCAGCGAGTGGCTGTAGGTCCTAATGTCTCCAGCGAATCTCACACATCTCCCAGGGATTCGAAGAAGCGTGTTGTCCCATTGGCACCCATCTGAGATGGACAAGGAACAAGAGCAAATATCGGAGTTTCAGGTCAGTGAGGCGACATTTGACAGCCAAGATGGAGTTCCTTGGTCATTGCACCGCCACGGGGTAATCTGGGAAAAACATTACGCTGGCATTTTCAAGAACAATGTCTTTGAGTGTCTGAGTTTCCCACAGAATGAAATTGCGGTAATGAAGTAAGCTGAAGAGCAACAGTGTGTGATTAAAGCCAAGCATAGGCTTCCTCCCTGGGAGGCTGTGGGCCCTTTCAATTGAGTAGAACTGTGAAAGAGCAGCTGGAGGAAGCAGGGCTTGCATCCAGCGTTCAACGTAGGTGACTGCATTGTGTCCCTCAGTTCCCTTGGGGAGGCCGACCATGCAGACATTGTTCTTCCTGAAACGACACTCTGCATCTTCTGTCCTGCACTCCAGTGCATGAACCCAGTATGCAAGTGTCTGTAGGGGATGCTTCAGTTTTCTGGGATTATAGCTGAAGTTCAACAATGGCTTGCTTCTTGGTGTGAACTTTATCAGCTAGTTTGCGGTGATTCCCCATAAAGCAGTGTGAGATTGATTGTCACATTTTCTATCTTGTTGTCAAGTGGTGTTCTCTAGTCTCTAGAGAAGTGCACGTTTTCTCTATGGCTTCCAGAACTATGTCCAGTTTGTCCCTGGTGGACAGGGGATGGCCGGAGATATCTGAGAAGTCAGGGCCACCAGTCGCCATGCCGGTGGTCATTGACAAGCGCAAAAATGTTTTCTGGGTGTGCAAGTGCAAGCGCCTCATGGTAGTGCAGAACGTTTGCGAGTTCCAAGAGAGCACTTCAGACCAGTGCACTGGAGGACCCTCATGCTGAGCCTGTCGAACCACACAGGCACCGAAGCATGAGCAGCCCAGTGTTGCCAGGCAGTGAAGCACTACAGCAAGGGTGCCAAAGCAGTCAGCGGTTGAGAGGGCAGAGGATACAGAAAGGAGAACGAAGTGTGCTACACTCATACACTCAATTGCAGACGGCTACTTGGGGTACAGTTAGCCAGCAGGTGAGAAGGGATACCAGCGTGGGCACGGCACAGAGCGAATGTGATGGCAGCAGAGAACGCCACTTTCCTCAGCAATGATCGAGGAGTCTAAAAGTCCTTTGCAAACACTGGCCTCGCAGATCAGGAAACCTTCAGGTCTAAGCAATTGGCTAGTATGTGGAGTATGAAGCAGCCCAGCTCCAGGGAGCTTAAGAGGCACTGCCTTGGGGGATTACATCTCTCATTGTCTCTGAGTCATGCAGCATATGCCTCCAGGCTATTGTTATGCTCCAGTGGGGGTCTCTTGGCAGCACTATGTAACAGAGCTTTGAGGAACCTCAAGTTCTACTGCCACCGGTGATCCTCACAGCGAGCCTGGTGTCAGGGCAGGCTAGGGGCTCTGTCTGCTGTCAGCAGCGGGCCACTCAGGCCCTTACTCTCCTGAACCGAGCCATGTACTGCAGTGGCCTCCGTATAGAGCACCGGGCAGCACATGCATCAGAGTGGCTAGAGCAGGGCTGAATGTGTAAGGGAGCAGTAGCCCCTCCTTAAGTGTGCGCGGCCCTTACCATGAGTCGGCGCTCCAGCCAGGGGTTGTTTAACGTGGCTGGGGCTCCCTTTGGCTCCAATGATGTCACTGCTGATGTACAGGCCAGGACCCTGCGGGCAGAAGCGGCCGGTCGGTGAATGCTCCACTGGTTGGTGCTGTAAAGTGCCATTACAGCGAATCTAGGCCCGAAGACCAATAGAAGCAAGGGGCAGGGCGACATGGTCTCAGCACATCTCCAGTGGCCATAGGGTTGTGTCGGTGAACGAGGCAGTCCGCCTGTGCAAGGTGCCACAAGGACTATGATCATCATTGTTTCTGGCGTCGGTTGCTGGCGAAAAAAGAGAATTTATGTACATAAATAGGGTTCTTCGTCAGAGCCGTGTTAGATTGCGTCCGCCATCTTGGCTGCGCAAGTCACCTGTCAGCACTGATGTACAGAGCTCCGTATAATGGCGGTCAAACTCTTTTGCAATGTGTAAGGCGCCTGTAATTTTCCTACAAGATTTCTCCCCCCTACAAGATTTCTCCCTCCTACGCTTCCATGCCATTAGATTCCCTGCTTTGTTGCACACCTCTTAAAGATGCTGTTGAACGCCATATAGTGGTTACATGCTGCGTTGGTGGTTCAGTTATGGTATTTCGGACAGGTGAGTTCTAGGTGGTGTAGCAAATGTTCGCTGGATTGCTCCACGTTTTGCCTTTCTATTTGTAATAGGTGTTTTTTGATGTTCTGTATCTGTTTCTACCTGTCCTTTCACTTGGCCGCTGCCAGTGATATTGCCTACCCCAGCAGCACCATTTTATGTGCCTCCCAGAGTAACATTCCGGCTGCACTGTTATTAGTATTTTCTTGAAAATAGTGTTCAGTGGCATATTGCAGTTTGTCTGCTACTCTCTTTTGTTTTAATAACCAGGGGTCTAATTTCCAGCACTAAGGTCTTTACACCTATGTATACCCACTTCCACATAAAGCGGTGAGTGACCTGAGATACCTCAGCCCAAGAAGCAGGCACTTGCGACTTGGGCAAGTGTAAAACGTTTGGACATAGGTGATCTAAGTGCGAGTGTAAGTTAAGTTTCTCTGAGTAGAAGTATAGTCATGTAGAAGTGTTGCAGTGTCTCGATGCATCCACTAGGCCTCACATCACAACAAATTGCTTCAACTGCTGACAACCTCTGGCGCCACCCTTTCTTGCTCGGACCATGGCCTCATTTAGCGAACAAATAGAGAAAGCTTATGATATCACTAAGCAGCTAGTAGGGAATACCCCTGATTTAAATCCCCCTCCCTCTCAATCCCTCTGTGATGCACTGGCAAATTTCCTTTTCACAAAAGTCAATGATATCTATCTAGCTTCCTCCTCTACTACTAATAACCCTACATATATTTTAAATCCCACCCCTCCCGTCTCCTTATTTACTCAGTTTAGAGACATTACTGAGGCCCAAACAGCGGGCATTATTAATTCGATCAAATCCGGTTCTGCTTTAGACCCATGCCCTCTCAAAATTCTTCCCCCGGTTATGGACTACTTGATCATGGCCATCACTCAAATCTGCAACTCCATGTTTAGATCAGGGATCTATCCGAACATACTCAAAAAAACTCTCCTTAAACCACTCTTAAAAAAACCACATCTAGACAAGGACGATCTGAAAAACTATCGACCGATAGCCAGCCTTCCATTCTTGGTTAAAGTGGCAGAAAAAGCGATGAACGCCCAGTTATCAGAATTTATTGAGCAATATCACCAATTGGACAGTACCCAATTTGGGTTCCGCAAGTTTCACGGCACTGAAACCGCCTTGATCAAAGCTGCCGATGACATCAGAGTCATTCGAGATCAAGGAGGTACTGCGGTGCTAGTGCTACTTGGTTTATCTGCTGCTTTCGACACGGTCGACCACTCTATTCTGGTCGATCGTGTCGAAAAAATGGGTATTCAACAGGCAGCAAAGGATTTATTGGCCTCCTTTCTGTCCGATAGAACTCAGGCTGTTTCCCTGGGAACGTTCCAGTCAACTAATTTGTCTCTGCCATGTAGGGTGCCACAAGGCTCATCCCTGAGTCCGACACTTTTTAATATCTATGTGTCGGACCTAGCCAAAATCATCAAAGCACACGGGATGAGCCTTACCTCATATGCAGATGATACTCAGCTAGTCCTGGCTGTCAAAAACAATGGAGAAATGGTGGCTATGAGTTTCAAAGCAGGCATGCTGGCAATTGGAGACTGGATGGCATCCAATTGCCTAAAGCTTAATTCTGAAAAGATGGAGGTTGTTGTATTTGGACAACTAACCCCAAGTTGGTCGCCTGTTTGGTGGCCCGCGTCTTTCGGAACCTTGCCCCAACCTGTTCCCAAAATAAAGAACTTGGGAGTTGGCTTTGACGAAAATCTTAACTTCGTCGCTCACGCCAACCAAATAGCGGCCACAGCCTTTCATAAATTGCAATTAGTAAGGAAAATCATCCCCTTCTTACCTGAGAGTGCCGCCAAAACCCTGATAAGCTCTCTGGTGTTATCCTCACTGGACTATTGTAACGGCCTTTTTGCCAATGCTCAGATCCCTGTAATCAACAAACTACAGACTATACAAAATGCCGCTGCGAGACTCCTCTCCAGAATTCCAAAACATAAGCCCATTGCTGATACCATCAGAAGCAATCATTGGCTCCCCATCAAAAACCGGATCAAGTTTAAGATGCTATGTATTGTATACAAAGCATTGCAAAGCAAGGACCTCCGTTCCTTAAAGACCAGCTGACACTGTACTGCCCCCCTAGACTACTGCGTTCCTCCACCCTTAATGAACTAGTGGTGCCCCGTACTAAGACCGTCTCCTGGGGAGACCGTCGGTTTATGGTCTCAGCACCAAGACTGTGGAATACCTTGCCTCAGTCGATTAGGACCAGTCAGTCTCTCTGGTCGTTTCGTAAACAGCTAAAAACATGGCTCTTTAAACAGTAAACCCGCTTGAGCCAGATGTGGAGAATTTTGCAGAAGTCACAGCGTCGAGACGCCTAAGGGCATTTGTTCGCGCTTAACTAAATGTCATAAAATAAATAAATAAATAAATAAATTCCATGACCAGATTGAAGTCTTCCCCCAGGACAAGCTGCCCACTAGGAACCTGCAGGAGTAGGGTCCCCATGTCTGTCAAGTCCGCTGTTTATAGCTGCAGAGGGTAATCCGACGGAGCCCATTATTATGATCAAGCCATTCCATCTCCAACCCACCAGGACAAACCACCCCTGGTCATTGCCCGACACCGGGCGAACTCCAGGGAAAAGGTTTGCCTCAGTAATATAGCAAACCCTTTAGAGCCAGAGGAGTAACCTGCATGAGCTACCAAGCGATATCCCCGCTCGTCAACATCTTTCATTTGGCTACCATCAAGTGGGTCTCCTGGAGTAGCAACAAATCCGGAGCTCAGCGTTTAAGGTATTGGAAAACTACACCCCGTTTGATTTCACATCCAAATCCATTAACATTCCAGGAGAGGATCGACGTCCCGCCCTCCATTGGAGTCTCACTGGTGTCAGTCATGTCTGTATCATTCGTTGCACATTTAAAGTATGTAGTCCAGGACCGTCATCATGCATACCACCAGCATACATGCCCATCACACAGAACAAAAGATTCTGAAGAAAAGCCCTGGTTCCCTTCTTGCACATGCTGTCTTACTGCTGAGAACTCGAGCGACTCCTCTTTCTGTTCAGGACCCCAAGGAGCTTATCTTCTTGTACATCATCTGATGCTGCACAAGCCCATTTTCATCTTGTACGTGTACTCTGCTCTTCCTACACATCGGTACAAAAGGGGGTGGTGATGGACGGAGCATCTGAACCAATCAAACACTCACACCCAGTCATAAGATCTGGGTTTAATCCATCACCGTTCTTTAGCTCACTCCGCCACCCCAGTTCAGACATGGCCATGGCCATGGCGAACTGCCAAGCCATGCCTTCCCTGGACCGGAAACAAGCATTCTAGGACCGGTTTCTGTCTATCAGCCTTCATCAGCCAGGCTTGCTTGAATCCAGTGGCAAAGTGAGCACGTCTGGGCATACCCTATTAACTTAGGGCGAACAAAGCAAAATCATCGGGGATGATGGACGGAGTGTTGAACATTGCAAGCACTCACCCCCAGTCAACTGATCTGGGTTTCATCTATCATCATTCTTTAGCTCACTCCGCCACCTCAGTTCAGACATGGCCATATGCAAATCAGTCTGACCCTGTGCCTCATGGGAACAGTCCAGCCCGAACTGCCAAGCCATGCCTTCCCTGGACCGGAAACAAGCTTCCTAGGACCGGTTTCTGGCATTAAAGCCATCTTCAGCCAGGCTTGCTTGAATCCAGTGGCAAAGTGAGCAAGGGACTCGCGTCTGAGCATACGCTGCCAACTTATGGCGAACACATCCTTATGGCGAACGCTTCCTACACATCAGCATGGTAACGTGGTGACCCACCACCCAATGTCCCGTGTCACAGGGCTTGATGAACTGCTTTTTCCACACAAGCCCATGTTTTTTTTAGTTTAAAGAGCTTTATTGAGGCAAATAGAAAACATTTGCACGATATACAGGAGTGCAATAAAGAAAATAGTAAAAAAGTAACGAAACTAAACATATAATATAGTGGAAAGAAAAACGCAAGGAAACACAAGATATCTACCAATGGTGTAAAATACTCCGGGAGAAAAAGCAATATTAAAAATGTTGTACCTTGAAACAAAGTAGCTTTTTACAATTTTCAAAAAAGAAGTGGGAGAAAAAGGGAATAAGGATTAAGAAAGAAAAAGAAAGACTGAAGGAAGTAGAAAAAGGAAAAGAGGAGGAGAAGGAAAGAAAGAAGGAAAAAGAAAAGGGGGAAGAGAAAAGAAGAAGATAAAGTGATATCCTAATCTGGTATCATATTTAAACCTACTCCGATATAGTAATTGTATTGGCTGCTAAAGACAGAATAAGAAATATACATTGGCTTATAGAAACATCACAAAAAAGGAAAAGGGCAAAACGAATAAAATACTCATGGTGGTTGATGAACGAAGGAACTGCCTTGTTACGAAGTGCAGATGAGGATAAATAGTTGGTAAGTGGAGACCAGCAGGCTTCCCATCAAATACGTTATTGAGAAGTATTGACAAAAGCTCTGTCTAGTCTGTGGTGATAGCAGAGAAGATTCCACCAGGCAGAGAAAGAAACCTAAGTGGGGTCTTTCCATCTCTTGCTGGACACTGTCTCAGTGTAGGTTTGCATGCAAAGCCATGGTGACCTGCTGCTTTTCCTCATTCCACGTGTGCGCTTCTCTGCTGGCACATGATTGCTTGCTGCATGAAGCAACCATACAGCAAGCACCGGGAACCACAGCTGAAGGGGACTACCTGTATTTGAAGCATGATAACCACTGCGTTAAATGAACTGTTTTTGTGTCGTTTTACTGGAGACGGAGTGTGCACTGTAACTTATTGGATCAGCCCTGAGGAAGACTCGATTAAATTGCCTTTTGGGTCTGAAACGTTCATTTGCCTTTGATTAAGACCAAGACCTAATTTGGCTAAAGTTCAGTACGTAACTGGATACTGTGATGTATCTGGATGAAAAACGTGCCAACCAGTGAGGATTTTAGTCTAGTTCTTATTTTTAAATTCAGA
This sequence comes from Lissotriton helveticus, assembly GCF_964261635.1. Classification (NCBI taxonomy): domain Eukaryota; kingdom Metazoa; phylum Chordata; class Amphibia; order Caudata; family Salamandridae; genus Lissotriton; species Lissotriton helveticus. The sequence goes on from NC_136067.1 coordinate 2,047,960,134, forward strand.
ATACGCTATCTTTTGTAAAATATCTTAGTTGCACCTCCAACGCACTTTACTTAGTAAGCAGCGAGGCATTTCTGCTCTATATAACAGCTGCACTGCAACAAGATATATCTTCTCACCCATATATACTGCATTGTAAAAATATATATAAATAAAATAGGAGTAGCTTTTTGTCATGTAATACTTTGCTGGCCCATTGGAAGTTCTTACAGATGGTGGTGACCCCAGCTCCATTAGATAAGTTGGTGTTTTGAATGATTGCCCGAGGAACCATGCGAGTCTTCGGAATAATTAACACCTAGATCCCGTTCGGGTTACACAGTTTCCTTTTGTGCTATACTGACTCCTGTGACCCATGGACCTGGTGTTTGATCAGACCAGGATCCTAAGAACTTCCGTGTGTGCACCTGCACAACATACCGCACCTATAAGGGATTTATGGTTGCTTCTGGCTTCATGTTTTACAAAACAGTACAAGTAAATGACACAGTATCTGCCTTTTAAATAATCCCCTTATCCACTGAGTCGTAAAGTGCTTATTACTGAGCGGAACATAAAAAAACTGACATTTATATTTTACTGGAACTGCTGCAGCATATACACTCTGGCAAAGGTTCAGAGGCTTCGCTCCAGCCAGCTGCCTCAGCAGCTTCGATGACCTCCCTGCGGCTCCTCGCTGCCCGCACAACATCTTGCACCATTCTGTGCTTATTTATCTGTTTGGAGTGACCCATGACTTCAATTTAGTACAATCATCAGCTCTGTTTTTGCTCTTGCACTATGAGAACATCATAAAGGATAACTTGATAAATCATCAAAATCATACATAGCGCTCTGTGCATCATCTCCTTGTGTTTTCTTTGTTCACCCTAAGTTGGCAGGGTATGCCCAGACCTGGGTCCCTTGTTCACTTTGCCACTGGATTAGCCTGGCTGATGAAGGGGTGTTACCCTGAAACCGGTCCTAGGAAGCTTGTTTCCGGTCCAGGGAAGACATGTCTCGGCAGTTTGGGCTGGACTGTTCCCATGAGGCTCAGGGCCAAGACTGATTGGCATATGGCTGTTTCTGAACTGGGGTGGCGAAGTGAGCTTAAGTACGATGATGGATTCAACCCAGACCCGTGACGGGAGGTGAGTGTCTGAAAAGTTTCAGCGCTCTGTCCATCAACTCCTTGCGTTTGCTTCAATATACAAAGATCATCAGGCATGCTTGATATGGCAAATGCCCAGTGTAGTATAACCGTGTAGACCATGCATAGGGGGCATTTAGAACTGGTGCGCAGTCTGGTCCTCTGCCACAGGGTACAGCCTCATGGCCTCCGCCACTCAAGCCGAGGACTGTCCAACCTGTTAAAGATCCCCCACCTACCTGGCTGGGATTTCTGTACTGTGAGGGCAGCCGTGGCAGCAGCCGCCCTTTCAGAGCACTGCATGCTTGTTGAGCAGACACCATTTTTAAAGCTCCCACTTGTCATACTTCTTTGGATTGAGAAAATAAACTCTCAGAGCTGGTGTTTGTTGTCTCAATACAAAACATAGATAGCCTGAGATGCAGGGAGCTTTTTACCCTGCACTCTGGGGGCCATTTTACATTTCCCCCGTCTCTATGTACCACGCCTCAGCAGGAAAGAAGAGTGATGGTTGGCCCGCCCTCGAAAAAGTGGGATGACCATCATTGTGACTTGGTGGCCCCTTGACAGATGGGCCGCTAGGTCGGAGGTATACATCAGCATTGCCATCGGAGGTATACATCAACATTGCCGTCGGAGGTATACATCAGCATTGCCATCGGAGGTATACATCACCATTGCTTTCGGAGGTATACATCAGCATTGCCGTCGAAGGTATACATCAGTATTGCCGTTGGAGGTATACATCAGCATTGCCGTCGGAGGTGTACATCAGCATTGCCGTCGGAGGCATACATCATCATTGTCATCGGAGGTATATATTAGCATTGCTTTCGGAGGTATACATCAGCATTGCCGTCGGAGGTATACATCAGCATTGCCGTTGGACGTATACATCAGAATTGCCGTCGGAGGTATACATCAGCATTGCCGTCGGAGGTATACATCAGCATTGCCGTCGGAGGTATACATCAGCATTGCCATCGGAGGTATACATCAGCATTGCTTGCGGAGGTATACATCAGCATTGCTTTCGGAGGTATACATCAGCATTGCCGTCGGAGGTATACATCAGCATTGCCGTCGGAGGTATACATCAACGTTGCCGTCGGAGGTATAGATCAGCATTGCCGTCGGAGGTATAGATCAGCATTGCCGTCGGAGGTATAGATCAGCATTGCCGTCAGAGGTATACATCAATATTCCCGTCGGAGGTATACATCAGCATTGCCATCGGAGGTGTAGATCAACATTGCCGTCGGAGGTATAGATCAGCATTACCGTTGGAGGTATACATCAGCATTGCCGTCGGAGGTATAGATCAGCATTTCCGTCGGAGGTATAGATCTGCATTGCCGTCGGAGGTATAGATCAGCATTGCCGTCGGAGGTATACATGAGCATTGCTGTCGGAGGTATAGATCAGCATTGCCGTCGGAGGTATAGATCAGCATTGCCGTCGGAGGTATAGATCAGCATTGCCGTCGGAGTTATAGATCAGCATTGCCGTCGGAGGTATACATCAGCATTGCTGTCGGAGGTATACATCAGCATTGCCGTCGGAGGTATAGATCAGCATTGCCGTCGGAGGTATAGATTAGCATTGCCGTCGGTGGTATACATCAGCATTGCCAACGGAGGTATGCATCAGCATTGCCATCAGAGGTATACATCAGCATTGCCATCAGAGGTACACATCAGCATTGCCGTCGGAGGTATACATCAGCATTGCCGTCGGAGATATACATCAGCATTGCCGTCGGAGGTATACATCAGCATTGCCATTTGAGGTATACATCAGCATTGCCGTCGGAGGTATACATCAGCATTGCCATCAGAGGTATACATCAGCTTTGCCGTCGGAGGTATACATCAGCATTGCCATTTGAGGTATACATCAGCGTTGCCATTTGAGGTATACATCAGCATTGCCATTTGAAGTATACATCAGCATTGCCATCGGAGGTATACATCAGCATTGCCATTTGAAGTATACATCAGCATTGCCATCGGAGGTATACATCAGCATTGCCATCAGAGGTATACATCAGGATTGCCGTCGGAGGTATACATCATCAGCATTGCCGTCGGAGGTATACATCAGCATTGCCATTTGAAGTATACATCAGCATTGCCATCGGAGGTATACATCAGCATTGCTGTCGGAGGTATACATCAGCATTGCCATCAGAGGTATACATCAGCATTGCCGTCGGAGGTATACATCATCAGCATTGCCGTCGGAGGTATACATCAGCATTGCCATCAGAGGTATACATCAGTATTGCCGTCGGAGGTATACATCAGCATTGCCATCAGAGGTATACATCAGCATTGCCATCGGAGGTTTTCATCAGCATTGCCATTTGAGGTATACATCAGCATTGCCATTTGAGGTATACATCAGCATTGCCATCAGGTATACATCAGCATTGCCATCGGAGGTATACATCAGCATTGCCATTTGAGGTCTACATCAGCATTGCCATTTGAGGTCTACATCAGCATTGCCATTTGAGGTCTACATCAGCATTGCCATCAGAGGTATACATTAGCATTGCCGTCGAGGTATACATCAGCATTGCCGTCAGAGGTATACATCAGCATTGCCGTCAAAGGTATACATCAGCATTGCCGTCGGAGGTATACATCAGCATTGCCGTTGGAGTTATACATCAGCATTGCCATTTGAGGTATACATCAGCATTGCCGTCGGAGTTATACATCAGCATTGCCATTTGAGGTATACATCAGCATTGCCATCAGAGGTATACATCAGCATTGCCGTCGGAGGTATACATCAGCATTGCCATCAGAGGTATACATCAGCATTGCTTTCGGAGGTATACATCAGCATTGCCGTCGGAGGTATACATCAGCATTGCCGTCGGAGGTATAGATCAGCATTGCCGTCGGAGGTATACATCAACATTGCCGTCGGAGGTATACATCAGCATTGCCGTCGGGGGTGTAGATCAGCATTGCCGTCGGAGGTATAGATCAGCATTACCGTTGGAGGTATGCATCAGCATTGCCGTCGGAGGTATAGATCAGCATTGCCGTCGAAGGTATAGATCAGCATTTCCGTCGGAGGTAGAGATCTACATTGCCGTCGGAGGTATAGATCAGCATTGCTGTCGGAGGTAGAGATCTACATTGCCGTCGGAGGTATAGATCAGCATTGCTGTCGGAGGTATACATGAGCATTGCCGTCGGAGGTATAGATCAGCATTGCCGTCGGAGGTATAGATCAGCATTGCCATTGGAGGTATACATCAGCATTGCCAACGGAGGTATTCATCAGCATTGCCATCAGAGGTATACATCAGCATTGCCATCAGAGTTACACATCAGCATTGCCGTCAGAGGTATACATCAGCATTGCCGTTGGAGGTATACATCAGCATTGCCTTCGGAGGTGTACATCAGCATTGCCGTCAGAGGTATACATCAGCATTGCCGTCGGAGGTATACATCAGCATTGCCATCAGAGGTATACATCAGCATTGCCATCGGAGGTATACATCAGCATTGCCATTTGAGGTATACATCAGCTTTGCCGTCAGAGGTATACATCAGCATTGCCATTTGAGGTATACATCAGCATTGCCGTCAGAGGTATACATCAGCATTGCTGTCGGAGGTATACATCAGCATTGCCATCAGAGGTATACATCAGCATTGCCATCTGAGGTATACATCAGCATTGCCGTCGGAGGTATACATCAGCATTGCCATCAGAGGTATACATCAGCATTGCCGTCAGAGGTATACATCAGCATTGCCTTCGGAGGTATACATCAGCATTGCCGTCAGAGGTATACATCAGCATTGCCGTCGGAGGTATACATCAGCATTGCCATCAGAGGTATACATCAGCATTGCCGTCGGAGGTATACATCAGCATTGCCATTTGAGGTATACATCAGCTTTGCCGTCAGAGGTATACATCAGCATTGCCGTCGGAGGTATACATCAGCATTGCCGTCGGAGGTATACATCAGCATTGCCATCAGAGGTATACATCAGTATTGCCGTCGGAGGTATACATCAGCATTGCCATCAGAGGTATACATCAGCATTGCCGTCCGAGGTATACATCAGCATTGCCATTTGAGGTATACATCAGCATTGCCATTTGAGGTATACATCAGCATTGCCATCAGAGGTATACATCAGCATTGCCGTCGGAGGTATACATCAGCATTGCCATCGGAGGTATACATCAGCATTGCCATTTGAGGTCTACATCAGCATTGCCATTTGAGGTCTACATCAGCATTGCCATCAGAGGTATACATCAGCATTGCCGTCGAGGTATACATCAGCATTGCCGTCGGAGGTATACATCAGCATTGCCGTCAAAGGTATACATCAGCATTGCCGTCGGAGGTATACATCAGCATTGCCGTCGGAGTTATACATCAGCATTGCCATTTGAGGTATACATCAGCATTGCCATTTGAGGTATACATCAGCATTGCCATTTGAGGTATACATCAGCATTGCCATCAGAGGTATACATCAGCATAGCCGTCGGAGGTATACATCAGCATTGCCATCGGAGGTATACATCAGCATTGCTTTCGGAGGTATACATCAGCATTGCCGTCGGAGGTATACATCAGCATTGCCGTCGGAGGTATAGATCAGCATTGCCGTCGGAGGTATACATCAACATTGCCGTCGGAGGTATACATCAGCATTGCCGTCGGGGGTGTAGATCAGCATTGCCGTCGGAGGTATAGATCAGCATTACCGTTGGAGGTATGCATCAGCATTGCCGTCGGAGGTATAGATCAGCATTGCCGTCGAAGGTATAGATCAGCATTTCCGTCAGAGGTAGAGATCTACATTGCCGTCGGAGGTATAGATCAGCATTGCTGTCGGAGGTATACATGAGCATTGCCGTCGGAGGTATAGATCAGCATTGCCGTCGGAGGTATAGATCAGCATTGCCTTTGGAGGTATACATCAGCATTGCCAACGGAGGTATTCATCAGCATTGCCATCAGAGGTATACATCAGCATTGCCATCAGAGTTACACATCAGCATTGCCGTCAGAGGTATACATCAGCATTGCCGTCGGAGGTATACATCAGCATTGCCGTCGGAGGTATACATAAGCATTGCCATTTGAGGTATACATCAGCATTGCCATCGGAGGTATACATCAGCATTGCCATCAGAGGTATACATCAGCATTGCCGTCGGAGGTATACATCAGCATTGCCATCAGAGGTATACATCAGCATTGTTGTCGGAGGTATACATCAGCATTGCCATCAGAGGTATACATCAGCGTTGCCTTCGGAGGTATACATCAGCATTGCCGTCAGAGGTATACATCAGCATTGCCTTCGGAGGTATACATCAGCATTGCCATCAGAGGTATACATCAGCATTGCCTTCGGAGGTATACATCAGCATTGCCATTTGAGGTATACATCAGCTTTGCCGTCAGAGGTATACATCAGCATTGCCATTTGAGGTATACATCAGCATTGCCGTCAGAGGTATACATCAGCATTGCTGTCGGAGGTATACATCAGCATTGCCATCAGAGGTATACATCAGCATTGCCGTCGGAGGTATACATCAGCATTGCCGTCGGAGGTATACATCAGCATTGCCATCAGAGGTATACATCAGTATTGCCGTCGGAGGTATACATCAGCATTGCCATCAGAGGTATACATCAGCATTGCCGTCCGAGGTATACATCAGCATTGCCATTTGAGGTATACATCAGCATTGCCATTTGAGGTATACATCAGCATTGCCATCAGAGGTATACATCAGCATTGCCGTCAGAGGTATACATCAGCATTGCCATCAGAGGTATACATCAGCATTGCCGTCTGAGGTATACATCAGCATTGCCATTTGAGGTATACATCAGCATTGCCATTTGAGGTATACATCAGCATTGCCATCAGAGGTATACATCAGCATTGCCGTCGGAGGTATACATCAGCATTGCCATTTGAGGTATACATCAGCATTGCCATTTGAGGTATACATCAGCATTGCCATCAGAGGTATATGTAGGAGAGTGGGGTCTGCAATCCCATGGCCACCCCAGATTTTTGCTCTTTGCTTCACTGGTTTACGACTTTCCCTGGCTGTGGGCCTGCTAATCAGACCCACAGCCTAGCTGTTCTCTCTCTAACTTGACAACCATGTACTTTAGGTGCATTTACCAATTGGTACTGGGCCACCTTATCAGTCCCTGTACAGTATACCTTAGGTATCCAGGGCATAGGTGTACCCAGGGCCTACCAGGGGCTGCAGCATATATTATGCCACCCCTGGCTGGCCACCCAAATCTGACACAACTGGCTGCACGACAGCTGGGGCAAGGTGGTGTAATCACCCTTTGCTTTAGATATAGTATTCCTATATCTAACCCTAAAATGGACACATATGTTCCTATCAGTCACTCCTATGGCAGGCCTTATCAATCCTGAAGGCAGATTGCTTGGAATTATGTGAGATGGTGCTCTGGCATGAGCTGAGCCCGTTTGCAGCGTGCGGAACCAAGTCCTTATAGCTGTTCCATGATAACGCTATACCATATACTCTTAACTGCATTATAATCCTCGCAGTTAAATGCTAACTTTGGCATAGCATTATCAAAACATGTCGAGTAAGGTGTCATACGAATTGGAATACTAACCCCTCGCCAATTCTGGCGACGGGGTTAGCATTCCACCCTTCTAGAGGGACACGACATGTATGTAACTGTAAACCCCGGTTAAAGTTAACTCGAGCCTCAGCATCACAAAATGGATGCTGCCACCACAGACACAAGTCTGACCTCCTGCTGCTGGGAGTCCTTCCAGCAAGGGAGACTCAGACAAAGGGTTTCCTGCCTTGGGAGGTGCTAGCACCACCCCAGACAGGATTTTGTGTATTAGGTAGGCCAAGGCTGAAAGGAATGAGATATGCCTGGGGCACACAAGGTGCCCTGTGCATACACCGGTTCCAACCAGTTGCTGGGGCACTCCAGCCCCAGCTCTGGCGGGAAACTGGACAAAGGATAGGCGGTGTAACCACCCCCCTTCCTGGTCCCACCCAGGGGAGGGACCTAGTCGTAGTGCAGACCCCTTTAGCTGAATAAAGGTAGGAGCTGGTCCCATTCCAAATTAGATTACTCTTGACAACTTCCACGAAGAACTCTTGACCTTCGACCTCCTGGACACCAGAAGACTGAAGAATCTCCCCTATGGTCAGGGAGTGACCATCCTGCTTCGCAGGCACCATCAAGCTCCTGTGCGGGTTGCTGCAAAGTCCTTCCATCCCGGAATCCGACGACCCAGCTCGACAAGACCCGGACTTCCAGACCTCTCTGACCTCTACCCACATCCACAGCACAGCTGGGACCCGTGGGTGCGACGAGCAACGTGGAGACGGCCATCTTGAAGAAACCTGCACAGCGCTTCCAGCACGACCCCTGAGGGTTCCTCGAGTGAGTGCATTGGGGACTGAGAAGCCCCACACCGACGCAGCTCCTGCACCAAAGACCAGCCCCCCAGAATCCCCGTGATCTATGTGGGGCCCTTTTGCCTGGTTGCTGCCCTTCCTGTTGTCTGGTCACTTGCCGGCTGGCTAGTGACCTCTGAGACGACGACCCGAAGATTTCGACACTGCTAGTCTGGTCCCCCAGACTGGCCCTTGCTTCCTTTTAAAAGAGAAGCACCCCGGACCCTCCTGGTCCACACCAGACGCCATCTTTGTTCCACAACGTGGCTTGCATTAGCCAAGGCCTGTTGTCCAGATCGATGATCCGACACCGCCAACAGCAGCAGACTACGTGGGACAGCTCGTGCCTCCAGCCTGGTCATGAAGAACAGCTCCTGGTCCCCGCAGCTACAGAGAGAAGCGACCCTTCCTTCACCTGAACGCGGCGACAGCATCTGGTTCCCTCCTGGTTCCAGCACCGTCACTGGCTAGTGACCAAGACTCTGTCCCCTTCCTTTTCATGACTTCCTTCTTCCTAGTCCCATCCTTGGAACCACCGGACTCCTCCATCTGGCTGCCTGCCAGCAACTTCTTGTTTCAGGCATCACCGGGATCAACACAGCAAACCCGACGCAACTTCAGCCCTATGCACCCGCAGCCTGTGGGTTAGGTAACTAAAGCTTCTAGGTGCTGAAGTCAGTGTCCACTATCCTAGTGTCCAGGTCCACTGTTGTTTTCCCTCCATCCAGCCGGGTTCGTCCGGAATCCGTAACTTTGTAAACTGTAGCATCCATAGACGTTGGTACGCATCCCGCGTGAGAGTTTCCACTCTGCACGTGAGTCCCGTGGGCCTCCTGCTCCTTACTTACCTAGTTTGTAGCGTAGTCCCACCGATCCTCCAGCCTCTGGATCTCCTTACAGTATTTTCCTTCCTCGCATTCCATTGTTTTGAGTATATGGTTTGTCGTGCCCCTAAGGCACTTGTGTAGATATTGTGCGCACTCGTATTTCTTTTGTAGTATTGTCATGTGCTTAGCCCTCTGACCTCATAAAGAGTTCAGAGGTGTTGTTATTAATAAATATATCGTTTAGTTTCATAACAACCTGTGTGGTGTCCTTTCATCTGGTATTCAAGGGGTTATATTGTGGTAAAACAGCTGGCTTCACATGCCAAAAGAGTTTAGCCTAAAGACTGCTTTTGTCCACGCTACTAGGATAGCTGGTCTATCAGGTTGACTTACAACCAATCACCATAAGGGGTTGTTTGGACTGATACAAGGTGATCACTAGAATTAGTGAGCATCATATATCAGGCCAACTTCTCACATTGGAATGCAGCGGTTGGGATTTGAGCTTGCTGTTGTTTTACCACGTATAATCTTGAGATATCATTTGAAAGATCACATAAGGTACCTAGGTACATATAACAAGCTTAGAAATACTCTGAGTTCTACTGAACCAGCTGTTGTAGTGTAACAGGGCTTAGCACACCCTGACTACAACTCTAGCAAGGGATCAGTAGGTAAACCCATAGTGTAGGTAGGTGCATCACTTACACCACACTAGAAGCATGTCTACCCATGGAGAGTCCACAGAGACTCCCCTAGTGGCTAGTGACCCTCCACAGGTCCTTTCCAGATATGCAGCTCTCAGTTTCCAGGAGATGAGACAATTGTGTACCTCCAGGAAATTGAAACAGGGTTCTAACCCTACCACTCCTTTTCTATTAGGTCTCTTAGAGACATATGATGCTAGAAAAGCTACTCATACAGATGGGAGCATGCCAGCCTTAGAAGGTACCCGTGGTGATCCTGACCTCCCTGAAACTGAAGAAGTAGAGTAGGAGGAGGATGAAGAGGTTATTTCTGAGGATGAGGCAGACAATGGTCCTGAGCTAGTCAGCAGACTTACTAGGGCCAGCTTAGACCTACATAGGGAAGGATCTGGGGGACCCCCAGTACTGACCCTAAGCAGGCCTAACTTTGGAGTTAGAAGAGATAGGTCTCATTCTAAGGACTCCAATAGATCTGTGCACTCTCATGCCTCTGCTCAGAGGAGAATGACTTCTCCCCAGAGGAGAATGACTTCCCCTCAGAGAAGAGAACATGAAGCAAGGATGAAACAGGCTAATCTGAGGATCCAGAGGGAAGACCTTGCCCTTGCCAAGGAGAAGATTGCCTTTGCTAGAGAGCAACAGTTGAGTGGGGCAGTCCCCACTGGTGGCAGCAATATCCCTAAGGATAAAGACAGGAGTTTTGATACTAGAACCCTGAGTAACATAGTGCCCCCCTTTAAACAAGGGGATGACATCCACAAATGGATGACTGCTTTGGAGAGGGCCTGCACTGTCCAGTGCATCCCCCAGAGTCAGTGGGCAGCTATATTGTGGCTCTCCTTTGAAGGCAAAGGTAGAGATAAGCTCCTCACTACTAGAGCTGAGGATGCTAACAATTACCAAGTCCTGAAGAATACACTGATTGATGTGTTTGGCTTAACAACTGTGATGTATTCCTATAGGTACTGTATCGATTCCCCTATTCCTGACCCTGGTTTGGTTAATAATTAACTAGCAGCCATCCAACGGTGCAAAAACCGTTATCTGATTAAGCCACACCACGGCACAGAAGCGCGTTATCTGATTAGGTCATAACGCATGCCATCTAATTAGACAAGCGATATTCCTCCAGCCCCTGATAAGGCATACGGAGTTCTCAAAACAAATCAAACCTACAGCGACCTGGGAAATTCCCATAGCCATTGTTTTGATTTCACCGAGAACTTCAGCAAAAGAATGTGCGAACAACCCCGTTCATATGACATCCTTATTGACGTATATATGTCCATCCTTACGTCAATCTCGGCACCTTTCAGGTATAAATATTACCGACATTGCCTTAAGCAAACACATGCGGTGGTGACGAGATCGGAGCAGCGAGACGTGCTGAGGAGCCCAGCAGAGAGCGAAGCCCACAGACGCTGCCCCGCCTTCCTGACGCGCTGAGAACGAGACGCTGCCTTTCTCCTGCCGAGAAATCCAGCTCCGGCGCTTCCAAGCAGCCCTCGCAGGCAGCTGGAATATCAAGACCTGGGATAAGAGATACCAGCCCTCCATCATTCTAGATCTCAGGTACAGAACTGAATAACCCCTTGCAGAGAATTCTCGAATCAGTCCCTTGGCAAAACAAACTTAACTTAAACTGCTACTTATCTACTCCCGCCCACGTATTAGGCTTAGGTCAGGTACACTGGGGTAGGCGTGGTTAGAAGCACCAGTTGAGTATGATTAGTCAAATGTATATATGTATGTATCTATTTTATCCATTTTAAAGTATCATATGGCTCAGAAACCATATCAATGCCTTTACAGTATTATTTTATAATTCTGTCTCTACTGTATGCACTTTACTTAACTACAAGTATTGCAATATTAGTGATTCATTTCTCTTGTATGAGAAAAGAGACTGATCAATAAATAACATCTTTTATTGAACCACGCCCATCTCTTATTTCTCTACAAACTGGTGAAACTAAGAATGCACGTACTGACTGAGTAAAATAAGTTGTCTATTGTTTTCACACGACTCTAGAGATACACTCTTGATTAGGGGAGAGCAAAGTTGTCATGTTCTATGTTTGTCAGAAACTAACAGCCTGATTCATGTAGGCAATAGCGCTCGCAAAAGGGCCAGATTCTGAGAATCTGGCCCTTTGCGAGTGCGATTTTTGCATTTGGTATTCACAATCCCAAATGCAAAAATCGCTATTTAAGAATTCGCATATTTGCGAGGAATGGCATTTAAGGAATCTCTAATAGAGATTCCTCAAATGCTATTCATGACACATCAAGAAATAGCGATTTTGCACTTTTGGGGCCGCTATTTACCGAGAGGTCAGACCTGTCGGTAAATAGCAAAAACTCAGAAAAATGCTTTTAAAAGCATTTTTCTAAGTTGCATGTTGCACACACACATGTCCTTTGGACATGTGTGTGCGCAACACCTGTTCAAATGTGCATTTTAGGGGTGCTACAGGGCGTCCTTTGGACACCCCTGGCACCCTTAAAATCGCTATCTTATTTGCGAGTAGCAAATTGCTACTCGCAAATAAGGGATACTCCCCATTCATTCCTATGGGCCTCTTGGCCCATAGGAATGAATGGGGAGTTTTTGCGAGTAGCAATTTGCTACTCGCAAATAAAGAACATGTAGGAATCGCTATTTTATTAGCAATTCCTACATGAATGCCGTTTTGCGTGTCCTCAATAGCGAGTCTCTATGATTCGCTATTAGGGCCACGCAAAACGGCCTGTACATGAATCAGGCTGTTAATCCCTTCTTGTCTATCCAGGGAGGTTAAAATCCTCCTTGCCTATTCGAGAAAGTTTCTAGTGAACTCTGAGCTAGCTGGCAAACACAAAACTTTAAGTCTAATATCGTCGGTAGAAGACCTAGTTAACCTCTGCCCTAGGTCTATACTATTGAAGATATTATTCCAATGCGCAGAGCCTATTGGGATAATAGGAACTACACTACATGGCGCCCAACGTTTGGATAGGCGATAAAACTAACGCAAGACATTAGAGTAACTCAGTCGTGCTTTTTCACACAGAACCCCTTTTTTCCCATAATACTCCAAAGACGTCTGGAGTGGGTGAAAGGTCATATCCGCCAAACCTCGCAGGAGGAGACTCCTATGTATGGTTCTTGGTTTATTCAACGTTGAAGGATACACTGTTCCAAAATATTGTGCATCTAATCTTTGTTCCATAGAAACCTGATCTGCAAACAAACAGAATAACCTTTCTGTCAGTAAAATGACAGAAAGTGAAGACGAAAGGGAGACAGTTAGACTAGCAGCTGAACTCCTAGAAGCAGATAATACTCTGCTGGAAAATGACCCAAATGCAATACTCATCCCGGTCAACATAAGGAAATCTATAACCTTAAAACTTATAGAAAATGGACTGACACCAAGAGGTGGTACAGTCATATTTTTAATTGAGGCACACGAATATCGGCAGACAGAGGTATTCTATTCATGGATAAACTTTCCAGCAGCAAACGCTGTAACAAAGGACTTCCACTATTACAAAATAGAGGAACCTCCTAGTGAGTACACTCCTTTCGAGGAAGTGGAAATACCACTCAAATTCCAAGAGCACCTGCTCTTGTTTCATGGTGCCCTAAAACATAATAATCACATCACCAGGCTCGGTCCACTAGGTAGACCAGGAGCAACGTGGCCGGTCCTAGCCGGATATACACCACATCCAGACATTGAAGAAATGACTGCACCAGAGCTTTTAACACAGCTAAAACAATTAATAAAAATACATAGACAATTAGTCCAATATGTAATGCGGACTTCAACAATCCAACCAGCAATTAAAATTCCACAGCTGACTAATCATCAGGGGAACACAAATAAAATTACACCTCAGAACATACAGTCCTGTCTAGGTAAAGTACCCGCAAAACGGGAACAAATTCCTTTCTGGCTAGCACAAAAAATCACTCAAATAGAGGCGGTGTTTCCAGATACCACCCCTGTTGAGAAACATAGGATTCTGACTATCTGTCTCCCAATGGGAATCGCACCACATGTGGAGGACTGTGACACTTGGGGAACAGTCTTTGCTTCCATTTACACAAAAACACATGGTGTACCATCCATGTCAGTAATACCAGATGTGCTAAAACAGATTCAAGATGAATACGGTCCAGAACCCGCTTTAACTCTCGGTATGAAACTACTGAAAGATTTCAAGCAGGTCTCGGCAATATTATTAGCCAACATAAAGGGAGAAGCAGCAAATGTGGCGATTCGCCAGAGGTTAAAAGAGACAAATAGAGCAGACCAACCATCTGAGATTGCCAGAATCATAGAAAAATCCTATGAAGAACTAGGAAGAGATAGTTTGGGTGGAATACCAGTGAAACCCCAACTAGTTGGAAGTCCTGAAAAGGTATTTATAAAAAATAATTTAAACAATCAAAAAAAGAGCTGGGATGGAAATAAACAATCCAATCCTAAAGAAAAAAGATTCCAGTCCAGAGGAAGGTCTCCTTGGCAGAGAGAAAGATCTCCCGACCAAGGACGCAAGTCTCCCCAACGGGAGCCCTCTGTGAAAAAATACAACCTTAGAAATAGGGATAATATAAAGAAACCTGATAGATATCAAGATATTGATACACGTCCCTCTAAATCTTTTCAGACTTCCTCGCAGAAATCGGAAAGAAGAGGACGATCAGAACAAAGGGAAGAGCACGTCAAGTCCAAAGACAAAGAACCTGCTCATCTGAATAAAAAATTACAATTTCCAAAAAAGAAGGTAGCCAGTATTAAAGTAATCAACAATACCGAGAATACTGAGGACACTGCTGAAAAATGGAGAATGGGCTCAGACAATGCTAGACAGCGCAGCAGAAGTGAGCATAGCTCGCAAAGTCCTTATGAATCATCTGGAGACAGTGGACACGAATGAATACATTCAGGTGGAAACTGCAGATTCCAGAGTTAGCAAACCTCATAAAATATATGAAATAACATTGCGTATAGAGGGGGATAAGACTAGAAAAATAAGGGGACTATTTTGGGATAATCTGTCCAAGGGCTATGACATCCTCCTAGCTGAACAAGACTGGCCTCCAGAGTTTGCAAGGGAGTGCCCACATGGCGAAGAAATAATTATGCCTGCCTTCTCAAATCATATTCCAATTCATAAAAAATATACACTTGCAAGAAAGTGGGCAGTAGCTCAGGCCCCTGCCTTATATAAAAATCATGTGGGATGGGATGAGGACTCTCCTCCTCACAAAATCCAGTTAAAATCACAACCTACTGCACAGAGGCAGTACCCGATTAAGCAAGAAGCTAAAAAACAGGTAAAAGAGATCCTAGATCAACTTGAATACCAGGGGGTGATTGAAACTTGCACCTCACAAATGAACAACCCTTTGTTTCCTGTCTCCAAGCCAGACAATTCATATCGTCTTGTTTTGGACTACAGACACCTTAACTCATGTTGCAAAACATTTGCGGTACAAAACTCGCATAGTGCTGCACTAATGAATAACATAGTGCGCAAAAAATACAAAACAACCTTAGACATTTCTAATGGATTCTTTTGTCAAAATATAGCACCAGAGAGCAGATATTTGACGGCGTTCTCAATAAATGGCACGCAAAAGAATTTCTGTCGTTTGCCCCAGGGGTTCAAGAACAGCCCAGGGTTATTCTCAGCGAGGGTAACAGAGTTATTACAAACCTATGATGACGAGGCATTATCTTATCTCGACGACATCTATCTAACAGATGATGACTTGGATACTCACTTGAAGAGAGTGAACACCATAATACTTGGGTTCGCAGCAGAGGGTTACAAATTTAACTTTAAAAAGTCAAGAATTGCCCATCTAACAGTCCTGTGTTTAGGATATGAACTATCAAGTGAAGGCAAAAGCCTGGCTGACAATTTCCTAGAGAAATGTGTTGTAATCCAAGCACCCAGAACACTAAAAAACTTACAATCAATTCTAGGCTTCCTGAATTTCGGAAGAACTTATATTATAAATTATGCAGAAAGGGTCAAACCCCTTTATGATCTAATAAAACCAGATTTTAAAAGAATCAATTGGACTCAAAAACACACAGAAATTTTGAGATCTTTACAAACAGACATGTTAATTAAAACAAAATTACAAACACGTGACAACACACGCAACCTTGTGATTCGAGTCATCCCAGGAAGATGCGGATTCACATACCTGACCTCTAATGAGGGAGAGAAGGTACCAATAGCATACAAATCACATTTGTACACAAAAGCTGAAATGAAATTTAGCCCAACGGAAAAAATTCTGACCGCGGTACAGACTGCTGTAGCAAAGGAGCGGGCCCTAGCACAGGGTAAACGAATAATCATCGTGACACCTATACCAGCTCTAGAGGCGGTAACCAAGGCAAGCATTCCGAATGCTAAAGCACTCCATCCAAGATGGATACAGTGGGCTAACTCTCTTGCTGCAACAGACGTGGTATACAAATTTGATCCCAATTTAAAAACACAAGAATTTCTCCAATATGAATTCGAATGTCCTCCGCCGACCGAAATTCTGCCTCTAGAAAACTACGGCTGTATAATATATACAGACGGATCAGCACAACCCGCAGTGGGGGGTAAGCAAGCCTACAGTGCTGCGTGCGCGATTGTTAAAGGTCGCTGGCACGAAGGAAAATTTAAACCTGTGGTCACTAAAACGCAATCTCTAGGAGACTGTACAGCTCAAAGAGCAGAACTACTGGCATTCAAGATGGCGCTTGAAAATACCGATCGAGAATTCCCCACACTTATTGTGTGCGATTCGTATTACTGCGTCCAATCTTACAATGAATACTTGCAGATCTGGGTTCAGAATGGTTTTAAAGATGCAAAAGGTGGCACAATCAAACATAAAATGCTTTGGGAACAAATAGTTCTTTTTCAAAAGGAACTACAAAAAACTCACGTGATACATACACTGAGTCATCAGCGTGATGGCGTTCACGTTGCAGGGAATTCATTGGCTGAGACAGCCACAGCGGGAGCAACTAAACTGGCTTCCGTAGCTACAAAAAAAGCGTACAGTAAAACACATTGACGGTGAAACTGTGCTGGCGGTGAAAACGTCATCAAAAGGCGACTGTTCAGCACTACCGATCAATTATCCATTCAATTATACATACATAATCGATGCAAACTCAGTCCCTTTTGCTCGAATCCCTGGAGTGGGGGATAGAGTGATTCCAAACACGGACAGGAGAGGCTTGTTAATAGCAGACGCACATATGGGTGAGGGTCTCAGACACCTTAAGCTAAAAGATTCTCTGGAAGAATTACAATCAGTGTACTGGTGGCCAGGCATGAGCCTGCATCATCACATTTTTGTAAAAAACTGCCCACACTGCAATAGAGATCGCAGTGGCGAGCGGGGAGGACTATTGCCATGGCATTTCACTCCAGATAAACAACAACAATAGGAAAGCACCCATCATGAAAAAAGCGCTATATTAACATAAAAAGACTAATTTACACTTATAATGTAGACCCCAGCGCTCGGCTGACGTCTGGACTGTTATAAAAGGATTTGCGAGTCTATAATGGCATATACGCTAGGAGCATGCTACGTTTTGACTAATGTATTCCTTTTAGCCTTCAAGCTTATGGGGAAGCATGGCCAAATGAGCATAGCATAGCGGGACTCTTCTCACTTCCTTCCTGAGGGATACGGGATGGTGTAAAGAAAAAACCAAGACATAAAGCAATCCATAACGGAAAAGGTATTAGGTTCGGGTGCTGGGTGGGTCAAACATCTAATAAGTGTCCAACGTAGTCTAAATAACCTGCCAAGGAATTCTCTGAAAGGGTTCAGTCCGTACGAACTATTGTTCGGGACTAGAATGATGATCCAAGATCTTGATAGTCAGACTTCAGTGGTTAAAGACAAAAGCTTTGATATCAAAGATCGTTTGGCTATTTTACAGGACTTAAATGAAACAAGAAAAGACCTGAGCAACATAAAGTTGAAACAACAGCCAACAACCACTGAAGAGAAACCACCTGTACCAGCAAGGCCTGTCTGGATTCCAAAAGTCGGGGATCTAGTCAGAGAGAAGATCGCGGTAAAGAAGGAATTTGGGCCTTCTTACAGAAAAGCAGTTCCTGTCTTGTCTGTCAACGGGACAAGATCAGTAGTATTACCGCCCCTTGCTGGTAAAAAGGAGAACCGAGTTGTATCCATCGACCTGGTTAAACCACAATCATGTGGCCGATAACAAACAGTAGGCCAAGTGGACTCCCAAGAAGTAGCAGAACACCAATGTTTGCTACGAATACAGAGGCTCAAACTGGAAGACTGATCACATTTGGGAAATCTACAGTGAATCAACAAGGACTATGCAACAAAGCAATGGAACTTGAACCTCTTAAAACCCAAATTAAAACTTTTCATCAAGAAACAACAACCTATGATGATGTAACTGCAGACTTTGCTAATGAAACAAAGCAAAATCCAAAAACAATTGGAACAATTGACAGAACAGCATCCGGCTACTTCATCAACTTCGATGATTCTTCTGAAGACCTGAGTGAAGCAAAGAAACAGCCATCAACAAAAACTTTTAAAGACAAAGCTAAGGAACTTTTTCAACAGCTGAAAGAAACCTATCTGATCTCTCCATGGATTGAATTTTGGGTGGCCTTCGGTGCATTTATCCTCATTCTTTGGCTCATCTTAGTACTATGTTTGGGACATTTCATTGAAGGGAAATATGCTAAAATGGACACAGCAAGCCAGAAAATCAACTTGGTCCTTAAACCACACACATCTTCACACATCGAGAAAAGAGAACTTTCTTCAGTAAACTTCACAGCCAATCCTATACCAGGCGGTGTAGCATGGGACAAAACTGATTATGAAATCTATGGTCCGGTTGAAATCCTGAAGTATCCACACCAATTCAAGATCTCATTGAGTGACTTTGTAAAACCGAGCTCATTTGCTGATGATTGGGACTTTGAAAGTATTAATGACATGATGTCTGATCTTGTGATGTCTGCTAAATTTACAGAACATGATTATTTGCAGGGTTCGTCTAATTATGATCAGATGTTCTGCTACAACCATTATGGTAACCATTATCTACATAAATCTGCTCAACCTAGAAATGTTTTAAATTATAACCAATGGGAACATTGTGCTACTCCTCCAAAAGACAGCTCAAAAACATTTTATGATAAATATTCATACTTTTCAGGGTTTACCACAAGTAAGGCAGAAACATTTTATTTCAAATTGTCAAATAAGACAGGTATGAAGACCATGCTTACAAACACAAAACTGATATATTCCGATTCATTCTTTGAACAAATGAATACATTTGGGTTTGATTTCTGGAACAATAATATTGAAGCAAAAACTGTTTCGGGTACAAGAGATTGGCAAGTACAAGGTATAGAATCATTGTTTAGAGCCTGTATGATTCCAGAACAAATTATATTTTTGAACGACACTATTCAACAAACTACCTGTCTTGGCTTAGCCAAAATCAAAGATTTGAACAAACCGTCTATTCCAAAGCCAACAGTGAACAGTAATAGCTCTATAGATGTTGAGATAGACGTAAACCATATATTAAACCAAAACAGAACACATCCTGAATGGAAAAAATGGTTGATCTGGCCCACAGATACAAATAACTGTCAAGACAGATTCCTGAACAAAGAACAGGGGTTCACATTGACTAGGCCAGACCCTAGATATTTCCAAAGACAACATCCAGGGATAGTAACAACCTACAGCGTGGGCAAGCTCTGCCTTCAATGGCTACAAACGTCCACACTGGCTGAAATTAAGCAACACCTAACTTTACTTACAGAAGGTGCTGACTTGCGTGATTTCATATTGGGACCACGCAAACAGCGTCAAAAACGTTTCATAGCGGCCTCTATACATGCAGCTTATAACGAAGTCTGGAAAGTAACTCAAATTGAGACAGCAGAAAAAATACGGGAAATTGACCGTATTAATTTGGAAAAATCACTTTCTGTGGTGGACAATGGGTTAATGACTCTGTCCTCCAGAATATATTCTCTGGACAGCATTGTGTCTTCAGCAATCGATATAATATCGCAAGACTTACTGATGTTACAACACGGTCAGTCCCAATTGCGTTCTATTGTACAGCTTGGCTGGACGTTACAAAATTTGCGTTCTGGCTATGTGCCCTGGCGTTTAATCAACACAACGTCATTATTTAATATCTTTAATCTCACTGATAAACAAATCAGTTTGGCACAGAAGGGTGCTGACTATACAATTCTGAGCATTGAAAAACTTGAGAGATTACCATTGACAATGTCAGAACGACCTGTCATTGAATGGATAATACATGGGATAATAAATATTCCGATAACTACTTTCCAGTTTCAATTCTGCCAAAAATATATACAGGCAGGCCAGTATGAAAGGTTGGGTAAAGGATTCATTAAGTCAATATGGAACTTGCCCTATACACACGAATGTGTCAGCAATAAAGGCCAGAAAGTGTTTCTCAGTGGCGATAATTGTGCAAGATCACTGAGCGGTACACTTCTGTGTCAGGGTATTAGTTTGCACGGAGCCTGTGAAGGGACTTCAAATAACCTTTCATGTTACCAGCAAGGCACACCTGCAACACGAATAGAACCATTCTTTAGGAGACTCTGGAACGGGAGTTACATTCTAATAGTAGATCGCAGATGTTGTAGTTTGCTGCCCGGAAAACCTTATCTCATAACTGTGACTAGGAAGGTCATGTGCTGTGAACATGTATTGTTCCCCAGCGAGTCTGCAGACAGGGAGGCAAGGTTATGGCCCGATTTGAAAATTGCTTCTATTCGAATAGATACTTTAAGCAGAATGAAGACTGTGCTCCTACAGACGCCGACAAGGCTCACGTCATCAAAAGAAACGTATGATCTCCAAGTTGCAAGGACAACAGAAGAGATTCATTCATTATTATCAACTAATTCCCCCATACATTTCGCAGAAATACTGAACGAAATCTTAAATATTTCTGATACCACTGGTATCTCCAGTGTATTTAAAGCAGTGTTTTTGGGTGCTTTAACTCCATTCAAAGCCATCCTGGGTATTTTTCCAGACTTTGTCCATTCCATTTTTGGCGGACTTCCACTCCTTTTGGGACTAGTAGCGGGTATTCTATTTTTGATCCTGTTATTTCGCTATGGCAAACCATGTCACAGACAAAACACCTGCGACAAGGGAAGAAATGATCCTAGCCATTGGCTACCGGGACCGGGTAACTAAAATCCTTGGACTATCCCGGCTCAGAGACCTGAACATGACTTGGTTTCTTTCATTTAGACCAATGTGGCAAAGTTGTGTTATGCCTGTATTAAGGTGCTTGCTATGCGGCGAAGAATGCGTGTTGGACACCTGTCTGGCACTACAATCGGATGTGCCAATGGACGCAGATACCTTGTTGGGTCCGGTAACGGCTCATGCATTGTGCTGTCCCCAGCGGCTACCAATCCTGATGACGGCATTCGTGGAGTCTTCACCACTACGATTGAGGGGTAGTGAAGTACAAGATGAAAGCAGCATCGATCAAGTACGACCTTCAGTCAGCTATGCTGATCCAAACATCAATGGAGGCAAACATGCTCAGGCTCATGAATGCATGGTAACAACCTTTTCCGAATTAGTGGAACTTACGCAAGAAGCTATTGACAGTTTTTTCAACAGTCTGAATAATATGATGTTTTCACCAGAGCAGCAGGAATAACTTTGAGCAAACTAGCACTTGGAGTTCCCTACATGCTGAATTTGGCTTTCAACTTTTTTAAGAAAAGCGATATGAAAATTATTTTTTTTCATAATTTTTTTCAGACTGCAAGAACTTTTTCCCAATTCCAAAATATTTACGATTTTTTGGGACACTTATCTTCTGCTTAAAGTAGACATTATTCTTAGAGAACTGAATTTCTATTTTAGGTAGTCACGAGACATTAGCTATCCTCTAGCACTCTTATACAAAACTTTATGATTGTGATGAAATGGTCTCGCACTTTTTTTCTGTATTAAGAGCCATTTCATGTGTAGTTTTCGCATTTATTCATGCTGAATTTAAAATATGCGTTATTTGTTTAGCATTATTAGACTGCTTGTGCATATAGTACACATGATAGTACATGTGATTGTGTTTCGTATGTTTCATAATTCCAATTTTCGGAATGCATATAAATGTATTTTGGGGTGGTACGGTATACACAAACGCTACTGATATTCACTATGCCTAGATTTGTAAATATGGACATAGTCTACGTGGAGTGGGTGTGATGTATTCCTATAGGTACTGTATCGATTCCCCTATTCCTGACCCTCGTTTGGTTAATAATTAACTAGCAGCCATCCAACGGTGCAAAAACCGTTATCTGATTAAGCCACACCACGGCACAGAAGCGCGTTATCTGATTAGGTCATAACGCATGCCATCTAATTAGACAAGCGATATTCCTCCAGCCCCTGATAAGGCATACGGAGTTCTCAAAACAAATCAAACCTACAGCGACCTGGGAAATTCCCATAGCCATTGTTTTGATTTCACCGAGAACTTCAGCAAAAGAATGTGCGAACGAGCCCGTTCATATGACATCCTTATTGACGTATATATGTCCATCCTTACGTCAATCTCGGCACCTTTCTGGTATAAATATTACCGACATTGCCTTAAGTAAACACATGCGGTGGTGACGAGATCGGAGCAGCGAGACGTGCTGAGGAGCCCAGCAGAGAGCGAAGCCCACAGACGCTGCCCCGCCTTCCTGACGCGCTGAGAACGAGACGCTGCCTTTCTCCTGCCGAGAAATCCAGCTCCGGCGCTTCCAAGCAGCCCTCGCAGGCAGCTGGAATATCAAGACCTGGGATAAGAGATACCAGCCCTCCATCATTCTAGATCTCAGGTACAGAACTGAATAACCCCTTGCAGAGAATTCTCGAATCAGTCCCTTGGCAAAACAAACTTAACTTAAACTGCTACTTATCTACTCCCGCCCACGTATTAGGCTTAGGTCAGGTACACTGGGGTAGGCGTGGTTAGAAGCACCAGTTGAGTATGATTAGTCAAATGTATATATGTATGTATCTATTTTATCCATTTTAAAGTATCATATGGCTCAGAAACCATATCAATGCCTTTACAGTATTATTTTATAATTCTGTCTCTACTGTATGCACTTTACTTAACTACAAGTATTGCAATATTAGTGATTCATTTCTCTTGTATGAGAAAAGAGACTGATCAATAAATAACATCTTTTATTGAACCACGCCCATCTCTTATTTCTCTACAAACTGGTGAAACTAAGAATGCACGTACTGACTGAGTAAAATAAGTTGTCTATTGTTTTCACACGACTCTAGAGATACACTCTTGATTAGGGGAGAGCAAAGTTGTCATGTTCTATGTTTGTCAGAAACTAACAGCCTGATTCATGTAGGCAATAGCGCTCGCAAAAGGGCCAGATTCTGAGAATCTGGCCCTTTGCGAGTGCGATTTTTGCATTTGGTATTCACAATCCCAAATGCAAAAATCGCTATTTAAGAATTCGCATATTTGCGAGGAATGGCATTTAAGGAATCTCTAATAGAGATTCCTCAAATGCTATTCATGACACATCAAGAAATAGCGATTTTGCACTTTTGGGGCCGCTATTTACCGAGAGGTCAGACCTGTCGGTAAATAGCAAAAACTCAGAAAAATGCTTTTAAAAGCATTTTTCTAAGTTGCATGTTGCACACACACATGTCCTTTGGACATGTGTGTGCGCAACACCTGTTCAAATGTGCATTTTAGGGGTGCTACAGGGCGTCCTTTGGACACCCCTGGCACCCTTAAAATCGCTATCTTATTTGCGAGTAGCAAATTGCTATTCGCAAATAAGGGATACTCCCCATTCATTCCTATGGGCCTCTTGGCCCATAGGAATGAATGGGGAGTTTTTGCGAGTAGCAATTTGCTACTCGCAAATAAAGAACATGTAGGAATCGCTATTTTATTAGCAATTCCTACATGAATGCCGTTTTGCGTGTCCTCAATAGCGAGTCTCTATGATTCGCTATTAGGGCCACGCAAAACGGCCTGTACATGAATCAGGCTGTTAATCCCTTCTTGTCTATCCAGGGAGGTTAAAATCCTCCTTGCCTATTCGAGAAAGTTTCTAGTGAACTCTGAGCTAGCTGGCAAACACAAAACTTTAAGTCTAATATCGTCGGTAGAAGACCTAGTTAACCTCTGCCCTAGGTCTATACTATTGAAGATATTATTCCAATGCGCAGAGCCTATTGGGATAATAGGAACTACACTACATGGCGCCCAACGTTTGGATAGGCGATAAAACTAACGCAAGACATTAGAGTAACTCAGTCGTGCTTTTTCACACAGAACCCCTTTTTTCCCATAATACTCCAAAGACGTCTGGAGTGGGTGAAAGGTCATATCCGCCAAACCTCGCAGGAGGAGACTCCTATGTATGGTTCTTGGTTTATTCAACGTTGAAGGATACACTGTTCCAAAATATTGTGCATCTAATCTTTGTTCCATAGAAACCTGATCTGCAAACAAACAGAATAACCTTTCTGTCAGTAAAATGACAGAAAGTGAAGACGAAAGGGAGACAGTTAGACTAGCAGCTGAACTCCTAGAAGCAGATAATACTCTGCTGGAAAATGACCCAAATGCAATACTCATCCCGGTCAACATAAGGAAATCTATAACCTTAAAACTTATAGAAAATGGACTGACACCAAGAGGTGGTACAGTCATATTTTTAATTGAGGCACACGAATATCGGCAGACAGAGGTATTCTATTCATGGATAAACTTTCCAGCAGCAAACGCTGTAACAAAGGACTTCCACTATTACAAAATAGAGGAACCTCCTAGTGAGTACACTCCTTTCGAGGAAGTGGAAATACCACTCAAATTCCAAGAGCACCTGCTCTTGTTTCATGGTGCCCTAAAACATAATAATCACATCACCAGGCTCGGTCCACTAGGTAGACCAGGAGCAACGTGGCCGGTCCTAGCCGGATATACACCACATCCAGACATTGAAGAAATGACTGCACCAGAGCTTTTAACACAGCTAAAACAATTAATAAAAATACATAGACAATTAGTCCAATATGTAATGCGGACTTCAACAATCCAACCAGCAATTAAAATTCCACAGCTGACTAATCATCAGGGGAACACAAATAAAATTACACCTCAGAACATACAGTCCTGTCTAGGTAAAGTACCCGCAAAACGGGAACAAATTCCTTTCTGGCTAGCACAAAAAATCACTCAAATAGAGGCGGTGTTTCCAGATACCACCCCTGTTGAGAAACATAGGATTCTGACTATCTGTCTCCCAATGGGAATCGCACCACATGTGGAGGACTGTGACACTTGGGGAACAGTCTTTGCTTCCATTTACACAAAAACACATGGTGTACCATCCATGTCAGTAATACCAGATGTGCTAAAACAGATTCAAGATGAATACGGTCCAGAACCCGCTTTAACTCTCGGTATGAAACTACTGAAAGATTTCAAGCAGGTCTCGGCAATATTATTAGCCAACATAAAGGGAGAAGCAGCAAATGTGGCGATTCGCCAGAGGTTAAAAGAGACAAATAGAGCAGACCAACCATCTGAGATTGCCAGAATCATAGAAAAATCCTATGAAGAACTAGGAAGAGATAGTTTGGGTGGAATACCAGTGAAACCCCAACTAGTTGGAAGTCCTGAAAAGGTATTTATAAAAAATAATTTAAACAATCAAAAAAAGAGCTGGGATGGAAATAAACAATCCAATCCTAAAGAAAAAAGATTCCAGTCCAGAGGAAGGTCTCCTTGGCAGAGAGAAAGATCTCCCGACCAAGGACGCAAGTCTCCCCAACGGGAGCCCTCTGTGAAAAAATACAACCTTAGAAATAGGGATAATATAAAGAAACCTGATAGATATCAAGATATTGATACACGTCCCTCTAAATCTTTTCAGACTTCCTCGCAGAAATCGGAAAGAAGAGGACGATCAGAACAAAGGGAAGAGCACGTCAAGTCCAAAGACAAAGAACCTGCTCATCTGAATAAAAAATTACAATTTCCAAAAAAGAAGGTAGCCAGTATTAAAGTAATCAACAATACCGAGAATACTGAGGACACTGCTGAAAAATGGAGAATGGGCTCAGACAATGCTAGACAGCGCAGCAGAAGTGAGCATAGCTCGCAAAGTCCTTATGAATCATCTGGAGACAGTGGACACGAATGAATACATTCAGGTGGAAACTGCAGATTCCAGAGTTAGCAAACCTCATAAAATATATGAAATAACATTGCGTATAGAGGGGGATAAGACTAGAAAAATAAGGGGACTATTTTGGGATAATCTGTCCAAGGGCTATGACATCCTCCTAGCTGAACAAGACTGGCCTCCAGAGTTTGCAAGGGAGTGCCCACATGGCGAAGAAATAATTATGCCTGCCTTCTCAAATCATATTCCAATTCATAAAAAATATACACTTGCAAGAAAGTGGGCAGTAGCTCAGGCCCCTGCCTTATATAAAAATCATGTGGGATGGGATGAGGACTCTCCTCCTCACAAAATCCAGTTAAAATCACAACCTACTGCACAGAGGCAGTACCCGATTAAGCAAGAAGCTAAAAAACAGGTAAAAGAGATCCTAGATCAACTTGAATACCAGGGGGTGATTGAAACTTGCACCTCACAAATGAACAACCCTTTGTTTCCTGTCTCCAAGCCAGACAATTCATATCGTCTTGTTTTGGACTACAGACACCTTAACTCATGTTGCAAAACATTTGCGGTACAAAACTCGCATAGTGCTGCACTAATGAATAACATAGTGCGCAAAAAATACAAAACAACCTTAGACATTTCTAATGGATTCTTTTGTCAAAATATAGCACCAGAGAGCAGATATTTGACGGCGTTCTCAATAAATGGCACGCAAAAGAATTTCTGTCGTTTGCCCCAGGGGTTCAAGAACAGCCCAGGGTTATTCTCAGCGAGGGTAACAGAGTTATTACAAACCTATGATGACGAGGCATTATCTTATCTCGACGACATCTATCTAACAGATGATGACTTGGATACTCACTTGAAGAGAGTGAACACCATAATACTTGGGTTCGCAGCAGAGGGTTACAAATTTAACTTTAAAAAGTCAAGAATTGCCCATCTAACAGTCCTGTGTTTAGGATATGAACTATCAAGTGAAGGCAAAAGCCTGGCTGACAATTTCCTAGAGAAATGTGTTGTAATCCAAGCACCCAGAACACTAAAAAACTTACAATCAATTCTAGGCTTCCTGAATTTCGGAAGAACTTATATTATAAATTATGCAGAAAGGGTCAAACCCCTTTATGATCTAATAAAACCAGATTTTAAAAGAATCAATTGGACTCAAAAACACACAGAAATTTTGAGATCTTTACAAACAGACATGTTAATTAAAACAAAATTACAAACACGTGACAACACACGCAACCTTGTGATTCGAGTCATCCCAGGAAGATGCGGATTCACATACCTGACCTCTAATGAGGGAGAGAAGGTACCAATAGCATACAAATCACATTTGTACACAAAAGCTGAAATGAAATTTAGCCCAACGGAAAAAATTCTGACCGCGGTACAGACTGCTGTAGCAAAGGAGCGGGCCCTAGCACAGGGTAAACGAATAATCATCGTGACACCTATACCAGCTCTAGAGGCGGTAACCAAGGCAAGCATTCCGAATGCTAAAGCACTCCATCCAAGATGGATACAGTGGGCTAACTCTCTTGCTGCAACAGACGTGGTATACAAATTTGATCCCAATTTAAAAACACAAGAATTTCTCCAATATGAATTCGAATGTCCTCCGCCGACCGAAATTCTGCCTCTAGAAAACTACGGCTGTATAATATATACAGACGGATCAGCACAACCCGCAGTGGGGGGTAAGCAAGCCTACAGTGCTGCGTGCGCGATTGTTAAAGGTCGCTGGCACGAAGGAAAATTTAAACCTGTGGTCACTAAAACGCAATCTCTAGGAGACTGTACAGCTCAAAGAGCAGAACTACTGGCATTCAAGATGGCGCTTGAAAATACCGATCGAGAATTCCCCACACTTATTGTGTGCGATTCGTATTACTGCGTCCAATCTTACAATGAATACTTGCAGATCTGGGTTCAGAATGGTTTTAAAGATGCAAAAGGTGGCACAATCAAACATAAAATGCTTTGGGAACAAATAGTTCTTTTTCAAAAGGAACTACAAAAAACTCACGTGATACATACACTGAGTCATCAGCGTGATGGCGTTCACGTTGCAGGGAATTCATTGGCTGAGACAGCCACAGCGGGAGCAACTAAACTGGCTTCCGTAGCTACAAAAAAAGCGTACAGTAAAACACATTGACGGTGAAACTGTGCTGGCGGTGAAAACGTCATCAAAAGGCGACTGTTCAGCACTACCGATCAATTATCCATTCAATTATACATACATAATCGATGCAAACTCAGTCCCTTTTGCTCGAATCCCTGGAGTGGGGGATAGAGTGATTCCAAACACGGACAGGAGAGGCTTGTTAATAGCAGACGCACATATGGGTGAGGGTCTCAGACACCTTAAGCTAAAAGATTCTCTGGAAGAATTACAATCAGTGTACTGGTGGCCAGGCATGAGCCTGCATCATCACATTTTTGTAAAAAACTGCCCACACTGCAATAGAGATCGCAGTGGCGAGCGGGGAGGACTATTGCCATGGCATTTCACTCCAGATAAACAACAACAATAGGAAAGCACCCATCATGAAAAAAGCGCTATATTAACATAAAAAGACTAATTTACACTTATAATGTAGACCCCAGCGCTCGGCTGACGTCTGGACTGTTATAAAAGGATTTGCGAGTCTATAATGGCATATACGCTAGGAGCATGCTACGTTTTGACTAATGTATTCCTTTTAGCCTTCAAGCTTATGGGGAAGCATGGCCAAATGAGCATAGCATAGCGGGACTCTTCTCACTTCCTTCCTGAGGGATACGGGATGGTGTAAAGAAAAAACCAAGACATAAAGCAATCCATAACGGAAAAGGTATTAGGTTCGGGTGCTGGGTGGGTCAAACATCTAATAAGTGTCCAACGTAGTCTAAATAACCTGCCAAGGAATTCTCTGAAAGGGTTCAGTCCGTACGAACTATTGTTCGGGACTAGAATGATGATCCAAGATCTTGATAGTCAGACTTCAGTGGTTAAAGACAAAAGCTTTGATATCAAAGATCGTTTGGCTATTTTACAGGACTTAAATGAAACAAGAAAAGACCTGAGCAACATAAAGTTGAAACAACAGCCAACAACCACTGAAGAGAAACCACCTGTACCAGCAAGGCCTGTCTGGATTCCAAAAGTCGGGGATCTAGTCAGAGAGAAGATCGCGGTAAAGAAGGAATTTGGGCCTTCTTACAGAAAAGCAGTTCCTGTCTTGTCTGTCAACGGGACAAGATCAGTAGTATTACCGCCCCTTGCTGGTAAAAAGGAGAACCGAGTTGTATCCATCGACCTGGTTAAACCACAATCATGTGGCCGATAACAAACAGTAGGCCAAGTGGACTCCCAAGAAGTAGCAGAACACCAATGTTTGCTACGAATACAGAGGCTCAAACTGGAAGACTGATCACATTTGGGAAATCTACAGTGAATCAACAAGGACTATGCAACAAAGCAATGGAACTTGAACCTCTTAAAACCCAAATTAAAACTTTTCATCAAGAAACAACAACCTATGATGATGTAACTGCAGACTTTGCTAATGAAACAAAGCAAAATCCAAAAACAATTGGTACAATTGACAGAACAGCATCCGGCTACTTCATCAACTTCGATGATTCTTCTGAAGACCTGAGTGAAGCAAAGAAACAGCCATCAACAAAAACTTTTAAAGACAAAGCTAAGGAACTTTTTCAACAGCTGAAAGAAACCTATCTGATCTCTCCATGGATTGAATTTTGGGTGGCCTTCGGTGCATTTATCCTCATTCTTTGGCTCATCTTAGTACTATGTTTGGGACATTTCATTGAAGGGAAATATGCTAAAATGGACACAGCAAGCCAGAAAATCAACTTGGTCCTTAAACCACACACATCTTCACACATCGAGAAAAGAGAACTTTCTTCAGTAAACTTCACAGCCAATCCTATACCAGGCGGTGTAGCATGGGACAAAACTGATTATGAAATCTATGGTCCGGTTGAAATCCTGAAGTATCCACACCAATTCAAGATCTCATTGAGTGACTTTGTAAAACCGAGCTCATTTGCTGATGATTGGGACTTTGAAAGTATTAATGACATGATGTCTGATCTTGTGATGTCTGCTAAATTTACAGAACATGATTATTTGCAGGGTTCGTCTAATTATGATCAGATGTTCTGCTACAACCATTATGGTAACCATTATCTACATAAATCTGCTCAACCTAGAAATGTTTTAAATTATAACCAATGGGAACATTGTGCTACTCCTCCAAAAGACAGCTCAAAAACATTTTATGATAAATATTCATACTTTTCAGGGTTTACCACAAGTAAGGCAGAAACATTTTATTTCAAATTGTCAAATAAGACAGGTATGAAGACCATGCTTACAAACACAAAATTGATATATTCCGATTCATTCTTTGAACAAATGAATACATTTGGGTTTGATTTCTGGAACAATAATATTGAAGCAAAAACTGTTTCGGGTACAAGAGATTGGCAAGTACAAGGTATAGAATCATTGTTTAGAGCCTGTATGATTCCAGAACAAATTATATTTTTGAACGACACTATTCAACAAACTACCTGTCTTGGCTTAGCCAAAATCAAAGATTTGAACAAACCGTCTATTCCAAAGCCAACAGTGAACAGTAATAGCTCTATAGATGTTGAGATAGACGTAAACCATATATTAAACCAAAACAGAACACATCCTGAATGGAAAAAATGGTTGATCTGGCCCACAGATACAAATAACTGTCAAGACAGATTCCTGAACAAAGAACAGGGGTTCACATTGACTAGGCCAGACCCTAGATATTTCCAAAGACAACATCCAGGGATAGTAACAACCTACAGCGTGGGCAAGCTCTGCCTTCAATGGCTACAAACGTCCACACTGGCTGAAATTAAGCAACACCTAACTTTACTTACAGAAGGTGCTGACTTGCGTGATTTCATATTGGGACCACGCAAACAGCGTCAAAAACGTTTCATAGCGGCCTCTATACATGCAGCTTATAACGAAGTCTGGAAAGTAACTCAAATTGAGATAGCAGAAAAAATACGGGAAATTGACCGTATTAATTTGGAAAAATCACTTTCTGTGGTGGACAATGGGTTAATGACTCTGTCCTCCAGAATATATTCTCTGGACAGCATTGTGTCTTCAGCAATCGATATAATATCGCAAGACT
Source organism: Lissotriton helveticus (assembly GCF_964261635.1). Taxonomy (NCBI): domain Eukaryota; kingdom Metazoa; phylum Chordata; class Amphibia; order Caudata; family Salamandridae; genus Lissotriton; species Lissotriton helveticus. The sequence goes on from NC_136067.1 coordinate 2,047,991,776, forward strand.
TACTGATGTTACAACACGGTCAGTCCCAATTGCGTTCTATTGTACAGCTTGGCTGGACGTTACAAAATTTGCGTTCTGGCTATGTGCCCTGGCGTTTAATCAACACAACGTCATTTAATATCTTTAATCTCACTGATAAACAAATCAGTTTGGCACAGAAGGGTGCTGACTATACAATTCTGAGCATTGAAAAACTTGAGAGATTACCATTGACAATGTCAGAACGACCTGTCATTGAATGGATAATACATGGGATAATAAATATTCCGATAACTACTTTCCAGTTTCAATTCTGCCAAAAATATATACAGGCAGGCCAGTATGAAAGGTTGGGTAAAGGATTCATTAAGTCAATATGGAACTTGCCCTATACACACGAATGTGTCAGCAATAAAGGCCAGAAAGTGTTTCTCAGTGGCGATAATTGTGCAAGATCACTGAGCGGTACACTTCTGTGTCAGGGTATTAGTTTGCACGGAGCCTGTGAAGGGACTTCAAATAACCTTTCATGTTACCAGCAAGGCACACCTGCAACATGAATAGAACCATTCTTTAGGAGACTCTGGAACGGGAGTTACATTCTAATAGTAGATCGCAGATGTTGTAGTTTGCTGCCCGGAAAACCTTATCTCATAACTGTGACTAGGAAGGTCATGTGCTGTGAACATGTATTGTTCCCCAGCGAGTCTGCAGACAGGGAGGCAAGGTTATGGCCCGATTTGAAAATTGCTTCTATTCGAATAGATACTTTAAGCAGAATGAAGACTGTGCTCCTACAGACGCCGACAAGGCTCACGTCATCAAAAGAAACGTATGATCTCCAAGTTGCAAGGACAACAGAAGAGATTCATTCATTATTATCAACTAATTCCCCCATACATTTCGCAGAAATACTGAACGAAATCTTAAATATTTCTGATACCACTGGTATCTCCAGTGTATTTAAAGCAGTGTTTTTGGGTGCTTTAACTCCATTCAAAGCCATCCTGGGTATTTTTCCAGACTTTGTCCATTCCATTTTTGGCGGACTTCCACTCCTTTTGGGACTAGTAGCGGGTATTCTATTTTTGATCCTGTTATTTCGCTATGGCAAACCATGTCACAGACAAAACACCTGCGACAAGGGAAGAAATGATCCTAGCCATTGGCTACCGGGACCGGGTAACTAAAATCCTTGGACTATCCCGGCTCAGAGACCTGAACATGACTTGGTTTCTTTCATTTAGACCAATGTGGCAAAGTTGTGTTATGCCTGTATTAAGGTGCTTGCTATGCGGCGAAGAATGCGTGTTGGACACCTGTCTGGCACTACAATCGGATGTGCCAATGGACGCAGATACCTTGTTGGGTCCGGTAACGGCTCATGCATTGTGCTGTCCCCAGCGGCTACCAATCCTGATGACGGCATTCGTGGAGTCTTCACCACTACGATTGAGGGGTAGTGAAGTACAAGATGAAAGCAGCATCGATCAAGTACGACCTTCAGTCAGCTATGCTGATCCAAACATCAATGGAGGCAAACATGCTCAGGCTCATGAATGCATGGTAACAACCTTTTCCGAATTAGTGGAACTTACGCAAGAAGCTATTGACAGTTTTTTCAACAGTCTGAATAATATGATGTTTTCACCAGAGCAGCAGGAATAACTTTGAGCAAACTAGCACTTGGAGTTCCCTACATGCTGAATTTGGCTTTCAACTTTTTTAAGAAAAGCGATATGAAAATTATTTTTTTTCATAATTTTTTTCAGACTGCAAGAACTTTTTCCCAATTCCAAAATATTTACGATTTTTTGGGACACTTATCTTCTGCTTAAAGTAGACATTATTCTTAGAGAACTGAATTTCTATTTTAGGTAGTCACGAGACATTAGCTATCCTCTAGCACTCTTATACAAAACTTTATGATTGTGATGAAATGGTCTCGCACTTTTTTTCTGTATTAAGAGCCATTTCATGTGTAGTTTTCGCATTTATTCATGCTGAATTTAAAATATGCGTTATTTGTTTAGCATTATTAGACTGCTTGTGCATATAGTACACGTGATAGTACATGTGATTGTGTTTCGTATGTTTCATAATTCCAATTTTCGGAATGCATATAAATGTATTTTGGGGTGGTACGGTATACACAAACGCTACTGATATTCACTATGCCTAGATTTGTAAATATGGACATAGTCTACGTGGAGTGGGTGTGATGTATTCCTATAGGTACTGTATCGATTCCCCTATTCCTGACCCTGGTTTGGTTAATAATTAACTAGCAGCCATCCAACGGTGCAAAAACCGTTATCTGATTAAGCCACACCACGGCACAGAAGCGCGTTATCTGATTAGGTCATAACGCATGCCATCTAATTAGACAAGCGATATTCCTCCAGCCCCTGATAAGGCATACGGAGTTCTCAAAACAAATCAAACCTACAGCGACCTGGGAAATTCCCATAGCCATTGTTTTGATTTCACCGAGAACTTCAGCAAAAGAATGTGCGAACGAGCCCGTTCATATGACATCCTTATTGACGTATATATGTCCATCCTTACGTCAATCTCGGCACCTTTCTGGTATAAATATTACCGACATTGCCTTAAGCAAACACATGCGGTGGTGACGAGATCGGAGCAGCGAGACGTGCTGAGGAGCCCAGCAGAGAGCGAAGCCCACAGACGCTGCCCCGCCTTCCTGACGCGCTGAGAACGAGACGCTGCCTTTCTCCTGCCGAGAAATCCAGCTCCGGCGCTTCCAAGCAGCCCTCGCAGGCAGCTGGAATATCAAGACCTGGGATAAGAGATACCAGCCCTCCATCATTCTAGATCTCAGGTACAGAACTGAATAACCCCTTGCAGAGAATTCTCGAATCAGTCCCTTGGCAAAACAAACTTAACTTAAACTGCTACTTATCTACTCCCGCCCACGTATTAGGCTTAGGTCAGGTACACTGGGGTAGGCGTGGTTAGAAGCACCAGTTGAGTATGATTAGTCAAATGTATATATGTATGTATCTATTTTATCCATTGTAATGTATCATATGGCTCAGAAACCATATCAATGCTTTTACAGTATTATTTTATAATTCTGTCTCTACTGTATGCACTTTACTTAACTACAAGTATTGCAATAATAGCGATTCATTTCTCTTGTATGAGAAAAGAGACTGATCAAAAAATAACATCTTTTATTGAACCACGCCCATCTCTTATTTCTCTACAAACTGGTGAAACTAAGAATGCACGTACTGACTGAGTAAAATAAGTTGTCTATTGTTTTCACACGACTCTAGAGATACACTCTTGATTAGGGGAGAGCAAAGTTGTCATGTTCTATGGTTGTCAGAAACTAAATCCCTTCTTGTCTATCCAGGGAGGTTAAAATCCTCCTTGCCTATTCGAGAAAGTTTCTACTGAACTCTGAGCTAGCTGGCAAACACAAAACTTTAAGTCTAATATCATTGATAGAAGACCTAGTTAACCTCTGCCCTAGGTCTATACTATTGAAGATATTATTCCAATGCGCAGAGCCTATTGGGATAATAGGAACTACACTACACAACTGAACAGTACAGGTTGCTGTTCAGAGACACCCAGAAAATTCAGTCTCAGGATTGGGCTGACTTTGTTGATTGTGCCACTAAGACTTTTGAAGGCTGGTTACTGGGAAGTAAAGTTACTGATTACACAGGATTATATAATCTAATTATGAGAGAACAAATCTTAAGTAATTGTCAGAATCAGTTGTTGCATCAGCACCTTATTGACTCAGATCTGACCTCTCCCCAAGAATTGGGAAAGAAGGCAGACAGATGGGTCAGGACAAGGGTCAAGCAGCAGAACCAGAACCAGGGTGGTGGTCAAAAGAAAGCAGACCCCAAGGGTAATGAGAATAAGCAAAATGACCAGAAGTCTTCAACAGGGCCCCAACAATCTAAAGAGGGTGGGTCCCAGAATTCCCAGAATAAGAAGAATAATGGTCAGAAGAAACCATGGTGCCAATACTGTAAAAGTAATACTCACTGGTTTAGTGAGTGCACCAAGAAAGGCCCAACTCCTACCACTACTGCCCCTAAGGCACCTGCACCCCCTAGTACAGTAAGTAGTGGTAGTAATCCTCCCAAGGCTATAGTGGGGTTAACCCTGGGAACTTAGGCGGGCTCTGACTTAGTCAGGACACCTACTCAGGCTGTTCTTGTTTGTACTGGGGACATGGATATGACCCCTACAATAAGTCCCAGTACTCTGGGCAAGTACAGGCAGACGCCTTTGATCAATGGAAAAATGGCTCAGGCCTACAGGGACACTTGTGCCAGTGTCACTATGGTGACACCAAACTTTGTGGACCCTGACCAGGTAATACTAGGTTCAGACTACCTGGTGACCAATGCTAGCAATGCCACTACCTCCCATAGTATGGCACTTGTTAATTTCTCCTGGGGAGGGGTAAATGGCCTCAAAAGGGTTGTTGTTAGTTCAGACCTCCCAGTGGACTGTCTTTTGGGCAATGATTTGGAATCCTCCTTATGGTCAGATGTGGAGTATAGGACTCATGTGGAAATGTTAGGTTTGTCAGCACATGTCCTTGCTGTGACTAGGTCACAGGCCAAGAAATGCCCAGCTGAACTAGTGCTGGATCCTGGAAGAATGGACCAGACACTACCCATGAGAAAGAGCAGTAGGGGTAAGGTGGACCCTTCCCCCCTGCCTCAGGTGGAGGATCAGCTCTCACAGGAGACTGACCCCAAGACCCCAGAAGGAACTGTCCTAGAAGAGCTTGAGCCTGAACAGGTTGAGTTTCTTGGGACAGGGGGACCTTCCAGGGCAGACTTGAGGCACGCACAGTTAGACTGTTCCTCTCTTGAACGCCTCAGACAGCAGGCTGCTGCTGAGGCTGCAGGGAATGCTACAGGTGCCCATAAGGTATATTGGGACGATGGACTCCTATACTCTGAGGCAAGAGACCCCAAGCCTGGTGCTACCAGGAGGCTGGTCATCCCCTTGTCTCTTAGAGGTTTCCTTCTCACCTTAGCCCATGAAATTCCCCTAGCAGGTCACTTAGGCCAGAACAAAACTTGGGACAGGCTTGCCCCACACTTTCACTGGCCCCATATGTCTGAGGACACTAAAGAGTTTTGTCGCTCATGCATCACCTGCCATACAGTGGCAAATCAGGTGGCACAACAAAGGCCCCCCTTATACCACTACCTGTGGTGGGGGTTCCCTTTGAAAGAGTGGGGATTGACATTGTTGGACCAATGGACCCCCCAACAGCATCTGGGCACAGATTTATACTGGTGGTAGTGGATCATGCCACCAGGTATCCAGAAGCTATTCCCCTTAGGACCACTACAGCTCCTGTTGTGGCCAGGGCTCTGGTTGGAGTTTTCTCCAGAGTGGGGTTTCCTAAGGAGGTTGTCTCTGACAGAGGTGCAAACTTCATGTCAGGATACTTGACTGCTATGTGGAAGGAGTGTGGTGTAAATTACAAATTTACCACACCCTATCACCCACAATGCAATGGGCTTGTTGAAAGATTCAACAGGACCCTCAAAGGGATGATAAAAGGGTTACCAGAAAAGCTTAGGCGAAGATGGGACATCCTTTTACCCTGCCTTCTGTTTGCTTACAGAGAGGTCCCACAGAAGGGGGTTGGTTACAGCCCTTTTGAGCTTTTGTTTGGACATCCTGTAAGAGGACCCCTATGTCTTGTGAAGGAAGGATGGGAGTTACCTCTCAAAAAGCCTAAACTTGACATAGTGGACTATGTACTTGGTCTCCGCTCCAGGATGGCAGAGTACATGGAGAAGGCATCTAAAAACCTGGAGGCCAGCCAAGAACTTCAAAAAGCTTGGCATGACCAAAAGGCTGTCCTAACCGTTTACCATGCAGGACAGAAGGTGTGGGTGTTGGAGCCAGTGGCCCCAGGAGCTCTCCAAGACAAATGGTCTGGGCCCCACATCATCATTGAGCAAAAGGGAGAAGTCACCTACTTGGTGGACATGGGAACTCCCAGGAGCCTTCACAGAGTACTTCATGTGAATAGGCTCAAAGCATTTGTTGACAGGGAGGACATGGGCTTGCTCATGGCCACAGATGAGGGACAGGAGGAAGAGAGTGACCCTCTCCCAGACCTGCTCACTCAGAACCCTGATGATGGGTCAGTAGATGGTGTAGTCTTTTCTGACAGCCTCACTGAGCATCAACAAAAGGATTGTAAGCAAGTCCTTCAATCCTTCAGACAAATGTTTTCTCTGACCCCCAGTCAGACAAACTGGTGCACACATGAGGTGGACACTGGAGACAGTCTGCCTATAAAGAGTAAAATCTACAGGCAACCTTACCACGTCAGGGACTCCATAAAGACTGAAGTACAAAAGATGTTGGAATTGGGAGTCATTGAACCCTCAGAGAGTCCTTGGGCTAGTCCTGTAGTTCTAGTACCTAAACCTCACACCCAGGATGGTAAGAGAGCGATGAGGTTTTGTGTAGACTACAGGGGTCTCAATGCTGTCACTAAGACAGATGCCCATCCAATACCAAGAGCAGATGAACTGATAGATAAGTTGGCTTCTGCCACTTTCTTAAGTACATTTGACCTGACAGCTGGTTATTGGCAAATCAGGTTAGCTGAGGATGCCAAGGCCAAGACAGCATTTTCTACCCCAGAAGGTCATTACCAGTTTGTGGTGATGCCCTTTGGTTTGAAAAATGCACCTGCCACTTTTCAAAGGTTGGTGAACCAAGGTCTGACTGGGTTGGATGACTTTTGTGCAGCATATCTAGATGATATTGCTGTCTTTAGCTCCACCTGGGAGGATCACCTGATCCACCAAAGGAAAGTTTTAGAGGCCCTGCAAAAGGCGGGCCTCACTATCAAGGCTACTAAGTGCCAGATAGGGCAGAGTCAAGTTGTATACTTGGGCCACCTTGTAGGTGGAGGCCAAGTTCAACCTCTGGAGAGCAAGATACAGGCCATAAAGGAATGGGCTCCTCCAACCACCCAGACACAGGTCAGAGCTTTCTTGGGCCTGTCTGGTTATTACAGGAAATTTGTCAGAAATTATGGAACCATTGTGACTCCACTTAATGACCTGACAAGTAAGAAAATGCCAAAGAAAGTTCAGTGGACAGTTAGCTGTCAGAAGGCATTCGATGACCTAAAGCAGGCCATGTGCACTGCACCTATTCTCAAGAGTCCAGACTACTCCAAACTTTTCATTGTCCAAACAGATGCTTCTGAGTTGGGTGTGGGAGCTGTTCTATCTCAGCTGAATATTGATGGTCCTGACCAGCCCATTGCTTTTATAAGTAGAAGGCTGACCCCTAGAGAGAAACGTTGGTCAGCTATTGAGAGGGAGGCCTTTGCTGTGGTTTGGGCCCTGAAGAAGTTGAGGCCATACTTGTTTGGTACTCACTTCAAGATTCAGACCGACCATAAGCCCCTCTTATGGCTAAATCAAATGAAGGGTGAAAACCCCAAACTTCTTAGGTGGTCCATTTCCCTACAGGGGATGGACTTTACAGTGGAGCACCGCCCAGGGACTGACCATGGTAATGCAGATGGTCTCTCCAGGTACTTCCACTTAGAGCAAGAAGACTCACCTGGTCAAGGTTAGTTTAATGTCCCTAAGTTTGGGGGGGGGGTTATGTAGGAGAGTGGGGTCTGCAATCCCATGGCCACCCCAGATTTTTGCTTTTTGCTTCACTGATTTACGACTTTCCCTGGCTGTGGGCCTGCTAATCAGACCCACATCCTAGCTGTTCTCTCTCTAAATTACAACAATGTACCCTAGGTGCATTTACCAATTGGTACTGGGCCACCTTATCAGTCCCTGTACAGTATACCTTAGGTATCCAGGGCATAGGTGTACCAAGGGCCTACCAGGGGCTGCAGCATGTATTATGCCACCCCTGGCTGGCCACCCAAATCTGACACAACTGGCTGCACGACAGCTGGGGCAAGGTGGTGTAATCACCCTTTGCTTTAGATATAGTATTCCTATATCTAACCCTAAAATGGACACATATGTTCCTATCAGTCACTCCTATGGCAGGCCTTATCAATCCTGAAGGCAGAGTGCTTGGAATTATGTGAGATGGTGCTCTGGCATGAGCTGAGCCCGTTTGCAGCGTGCGGAACCAAGTCCTTATAGCTGTTCCATGATAACGCTATACCATATACTCTTAAGTGCATTATAATCATCGCGGTTAAATGCTAACTTTGGCATAGCATTATCAAAACATGTCGAGTAAGGTGTCATACGTATTGGAATACTAACCCCTCGCCAATTCTGGTGACGGGGTTAGCATTCCACCCTTCTAGAGGGACACGACATGTATGTAACTGTAAACCCCGGTTAAAGTTAACTCGAGCCTCAGCATCACAAAATGGATGCTGCCACCACAGACACAAGTCTGACCTCCTGCTGCTGGGAGTCCTTCCAGCAAGGGAGACTCAGACAAAGGGTTTCCTGCCTTGGGAGGTGCTAGCACCACCCCAGACAGGATTTTGTGTATTAGGTAGGCCAAGGCTGAAAGGAATGAGATATGCCTGGGGCACACAAGGTGCCCTGTGCATACACCGGTTCCAACCAGTTGCTGGGGCACTCCAGCCCCAGCTCTGGCGGGAAACTGGACAAAGGATAGGGGGTGTAACCACCCCCCTTCCTGGTCCCACCCAGGGGAGGGACCTAGTCGTAGTGCAGCCCCCTTTAGCTGAATAAAGGTAGGAGCTGGTCCCATTCCAAATTAGATTACTCTTGACAACTTCCACGAAGAACTCTTGACCTTCGACCTCCTGGACACCAGAAGACTGAAGAATCTCCCCTATGGTCAGGGAGTGACAATCCTGCTTCGCAGGCACCATCAAGCTCCTGTGCGGGTTGCTGCAAAGTCCTTCCATCCCGGAATCCGACGACCCAGCTCGACAAGACCCGGACTTCCAGACCTCTCTGACCTCTACCCACATCCACAGCACAGCTGGGACCCGTGGGTGCGACGAGCAACGTGGAGACGGCCATCTTGAAGAAACCTGCACAGCGCTTCCAGCACGACCCCTGAGGGTTCCTCGAGTGAGTGCATTGGGGACTGAGAAGCCCCACACCGACGCAGCTCCTGCACCAAAGACCAGCCCCCCAGCATCCCCGTGATCTGCGTGGGGCCCTTTTGCCTGGTTGCTGCCCTTCCTGTTGTCTGGTCACTTGCCGGCTGGCTAGTGACCTTTGAGACGACGACCCGAAGATTTCGACACTGCTAGTCTGGTCCCCCAGACTGGCCCTTGCTTCCTTGTAAAAGAGAAGCACCCCAACCCTCCTGGTCCACACCAGACACCATCTTTGTTCCACCGCGTGGCTTGCATTAGCCAAGGCCTGTTGTCCAGATCGACGATCCAACACCGCCAACAGCAGCAGACTACGTGGGACAGCTCGTGCCTCCAGCCTGGTCGTGAAGAACAGCTCCTGGTCCGCACAGCTACAGAGAGAAGCGACCCTTACTTTACCTGAACGCGGCAACAGCATCTGGTTCCCTCCTGGTTCCAGCACCGTCACTGGCTAGTGACCAAGACTCTGTCCCCTTCCTTTTCAGGACTTCCTTCTTCCTAGTCCCATCCTTGGAACCACCGGACTCCTCCATCTGGCTGCCTGCCAGCAACTTCTTGTTTCAGGCATCACCGGGATCAACACAGCAAACCCGACGCAACTTCAGCCCTATGCACCCGCAGCCTGTGGGTTAGGTAACTAAAGCTTCTAGGTGCTGAAGTCTGTGTCCACTATCCTAGTGTCCAGGTCCACTGTTGTTTTCCCTCCATCCAGCCGGGTTCGTCCGGAATCCGTAACTTTGTAAACTGTAGCATCCATAGACGTTGGTACGCATCCCGCGTGAGAGTTTCCACTCTGCACGTGAGTCCCGTGGGCCTCCTGCTCCTTACTTACCTAGTTTGTAGCGTAGTCCCACCGATACTCCAGCCTCTGGATCTCCTTACAGTATTTTCCTTCCTCGCATTCCATTGTTTTGAGTATATGGTTTGTCGTGCCCCTAAGGCACTTGTGTAGATATTGTGCGAACTCGTATTTCTTTTGTAGTATTGTCATGTGCTTAGCCCTCTGACCTCATAAAGAGTTCAGAGGTGTTGTTATTAATAAATATATCGTTTATTTTCATAACAACCTGTGTGGTGTCCTTTCATCTGGTATTCAAGGGGTTATATTGTGGTAAAACAGCTGGCTTCACATGCCAAAAGAGTTTAGCCTAAAGACTGCTTTTGTCCACGCTACTAGGATAGCTGGTCTATCAGGTTGACTTACAACCAATCACCATAAGGGGTTGTTTGGACTGATACAAGGTGATCACTAGAATTAGTGAGCATCATATTTCAGGCCAACTTCTCACAGTATACATCAGCATTGCCGTCGAGGTATACATCAGCATTGCCGATGGAGGTATACATCAGCATTGCCGTCAAAGGTATACATCAGCATTGCCGTCGGAGGTATACATCAGCATTGCCATTTGAGGTATACATCAGCATTGCCATTTGAGGTATACATCAGCATTGCCATTTGAGGCATACATCAGCATTGCCATCAGAGGTATACATCAGCATTGCCGTCGGAGGTATACATCAGCATTGCCATTTGAGGTAAACATCAGCATTGCCATTTGAGGTATACATCCGCACTGCTGTCTGAGGTATACATCAGCATTGCCGTCGGAGGTATACATCATCATTGCTGTCAGAGGTATCCATCAGCATTGCTGTCGGAGGTATACATCAGCATTGCCGTCGGAGGTATAAATCAGCATTGCCGTCAGAGGTATACATCAGCATTGCTGTCGGAGGTGTACATCAGCTTTGCCGTCGGAAGTATACATCAGCATTGCTGTTCGAGGTATACCTCTGCATTGTCATTTGAGGTATACATCAGCATTGTCATCAGAGGTATACATCAGCATTTCTGTTTGAGGTATACATCAGCATTGCCGTCAGAGGTATACATCAGCATTGCTGTCGGAGGTATACAGCAGCATTGCCGTCAGAGGTATACATCAGCATTGCCATCAGAGGTATACATCAGCATTGCCATCGGAGGTATACATCAGCATTGCCATAGGAGGTATACATCAGCAGTGCTGGTCGAGGTATACATCAGCATAGCCGTTGGAGGTATACATCAGCATTGCTGTTTGAGGTATACATCCGCATTGCCATCGGAGGTATAAATCAGCATTGCCGTCGGAGGTATAAAGCAGCATTGCTGTCGGAGGTGTACATCAGCATTGCCGTTGGAGGTATACATTAGCATTGTGGTCGGAGGTATACATCAGCATTGCCAGCGGAGGTATACATCAGCATTGCCGTCGGAGGTATACATCAGCATTGCCGCCGGAGGTATACATCAGCATTGCCGTCAGAGGTATACAGCAGCATTGCCATCGGAGGTATACAGCAGCATTGCCTTCGGAGGTATACATCAGCATTGCCGTTGGAGGTATACATTAGCATTGTGGTCGGAGGTATACATCAGCATTGCCAGCGGAGGTATACATCAGCATTGCCGTCGGAGGTATACATCAGCATTGCCGTTGGAGGTATACAGCAGCATTGCCATCGGAGGTATACATCAGCAGTGCCGTTGGAGGTATACATCAACATTGCCGCCGGAGGTATACATCAGCATTGCCGTCAGAGGTATACATCAGCATTGCCGTCGGAGGTATACATCAGCATTGCTGTCGGAGGTGTACATCAGCTTTGCCGTCGGAAGTATACATCAGCATTGCTGTTAGAGGTATACCTCTGCATTGTCGTTTGAGGTATACATCAGCATTGTCATCAGAGGTATACATCAGCATTGCTGTTTGAGGTATACATCAGCATTGCCATCAGAGGTATACATCAGCATTGCTGTCGGAGGTATACAGCAGCATTGCCGTCAGAGGTATGCATCAGCATTGCCATCAGAGGTATACATCAGCATTGCCATCGGAGGTATACAGCAGCTTTGCCGTCGGAGGTATACAGCAGCATTGCCGTCGGAGGTATACAGTAGCATTGCCGTCGGAGGTATACAGCAGCATTGCCATCAGAGGTATACATCAGCATTGCCGTCGGAGGTATACATCAGCATTGCCGTCGGAGGTATACATCAGCATTGCCATCGGAGGTATACATCAGCATTGCCGTCGGAGGTATACATCAGCTTTGCCGTCGGAGGTAAACATCAGCATTGCCGTCGGAGGTAATCATCAGCATTGCCGTCGGAGGTATACATCAGCATTGCCGTCGGAGGTATTCATCAGCATTGCCCTCGGAGGTATACATCAGCATTGCCCTCGGAGGTATACATCAGCATTGCTGTCGGAGGCAGACATCAGCATTGCCGTCGGAGGTATACAGCAGCATTGCCGTCGGAGCCAGACATCAGCATTGCTGTCAGAGGTATACATCAGCATTGCCCACGGAGGTATACATCAGCATTGCCCTCGGAGGTATACATCAGCATTGCTGTCGGAGGCAGACATCAGCATTGCCGTCGGAGGTATACAGCAGCATTGCCGTCGGAGGCAGACATCAGCATTGCTGTCAGAGGTATACATCAGCATTGCCGTCGGAGGTATACAGCAGCATTGCCAGCGGAGGCTCAGCCAGTGTCAACAAGGCCCTTCCACCTACTCTTATGTAGGCTAGGAGGAATGGCGAGTTTGGCTAAAGCACCGCAGAAGTATGGTGGTGCTTTTGCTTTGCCAGTCTCCAAATGAAGCCCTTAGTTTCACATCTACCCCAATTCTTACCTTCATCCATAACACCTGTTTTCATGTCCCTAGAGCACAGCTTTCCAAACTTTTCATGTTGGTGACACCCTTTTTGGAGATTCATCATTTTGGGACACAGTAAGGCAGTGTAGCGAGCGAGCCCGGACCACCTAAGGGGTTCGGGGTTCTCACTCACTCTGTCTGTCTACCTCTCTCTCTCTCTCTGTCTCCCTCTCTCCCTCTCCCTCTGTTGTCCTTCCTCTCTCTCCCTCTGTCTCCATCTGTCTGTCTCCCTCTGTCTGTCTCCCTCTTTCTGTCTCTCTCCCTCTCTCTCTCTCTGTCTTCCTCCTTTTATCCCCCTCTGTCTCCCTCCCTCTGCCTGTTACCCTCTGTCTCCCTCCCTCTGCCTGTCACCCTCTGCCTCCCTCCCTCTGTCTGTCATCCTCTGTCACCTCACCCCAGCTTCCCGGGCACACACACAGCTGCATTGAGTACTTCGCAGGTCTTTAAAAGACCTTTCACTTGTTAATGAGGCTTTGCTGTGAATCACCCGGTCCCCATAGGGCAGAGAGTCTCTGAGTCCGCGCTGCGGAGGCAGTCTCCGAAACACTCTTTCAAAGGAATGCCTCTTAATTAGCAGCAGTTATGTGCCAAGTGCCCTTAATACTGGTGTCATCCTGCGACACACCCACCATTTACAGGGGACACAGTACTGTGTCGGGACACACAGTTTGGAAAGCTCTGCGCCTAGTGGATGGAAGAAAGGGGTCGCCAGTCCCCTTTTAAAGAAGACAAACCTGGACCCCAGAGCTGAAGCTAATTATAGGCTCATTTTATTTCCCCAGCACTCTCTAAAAATTCATCTTCTTTGTTTATCTTTATATTCTTTCTGATGTTAGTTCAGCGCCAAGATGCCTGAGGGCATTTGTCCCACTGTATAAGTAACAACGAGTTTTTTAGGCTTTGGGTATACCTGGTGGGGTCCCTCAGGCACTGAATAAAGGGCAGCCACAACTTTAGAATAAGTCGAGCAGAAACGAGGGTTGTGGCTCTTGTCCTGTGGAGGTGGAGCGTTGCCGCCTCAGGGATAGCTCGTGTGTCTGACCCTGATCTGTGGGTAGCCTGAGAGACAGCTCAGCTGTGCGAAGCCTGAACACGTCATGTATGTCTAGCCAGAGGCATGCCTCTGCTGCCTAAAGCACACAGCTCTATGGTCAGTTCCTCACAGTGCACTCTCAGACAGATGTGGAATTTGCTTCAACATAAGCCTGGTGTGTTTTTGTTCCGGGATGTGCCTATGCAGAGGCATACACCAGCACTCCCTTTGTGTAGGTATTGTTGCATCCCTGTGTCCTACCTCTTCAAACCAGTGCAGCTTGGCAGCACAACGCTTGCGAGAGCTTACTGTGCTGCCAAACTAAGCCTGGGCCTGTCGAAAGCAGCATAAGTCTGATATTGAATATAAAGGATAATGCATAAGGATGACACAATGAAAGCACTGCTTTGTGCAGCACATATTCCAGTGTTACAATTACAAATCATGTTGTCTGCCTGGTGTCTCTCTTGTACCATATCCAGGCTTGTCCCTTTCTGTACCCAGGCTACACCAATTGCTATAACTGGTATGTGGGAAGTTGGCCTGATATATGATGCTCACTAGTTCTAGTGATCACCTTGTATCAGTCCAAACAACCCTTATGGTGATTGTTTGTAAGTCAACCGTATAGACCAGCTATCCTAATGGTAGCATGGACAAAGCAGTCTTAGGCTAAACTCTTTTGGCATGTGAAGCCAGCTGTTTTACCACAATATAACCCCTTGAATACCAGATGAAAGGACACCACACAGGTTGTTATAAAAATAAACAATATATTTATTAACAACAAACACCTCTGAACTCTTTATGAGGTCAGAGGGCTAAGCACATGACAATCTCTTAGGAAAAATACGATAAGTTGCACAAACTTACAATGGTGCCCTAGGGGCATGACAAACCATATACTAAGTAAATGGTATAGGGAAAACGATAGAAGGAATGGAGCTGTCCAGAGGCTGTAGGACCGCTGGTACTACGCTATCCTGACCTGAGGTAAGTAATAGGAGGTCCACGGGACGCGGGTGCAGAGTGTGAACTCACACGCGAGATGCAGAACAAAGTCAAAAGCAAAAATCTGGGGTGACCAAAGGATTGCAGACCCCACTCTCCTACATGGTACATACATTCACGACCCATCATTATAGAGAATATGGGCTTTCTTCTCAAAGGAATTTCAGAGAATTTGTAACAATTATTGCATTTTATAATGCACATTGCACCTACAGGATTTAAAAACAACATTAATATTCTAATGGCTTTGGCACTTTATGTGCCGGGGGCTTCAGAACAAAATGGAAAGCATGATGGTTGTTATTACATCTTATTATTATTAAGAGACACTGTTTCTGTTGGGAGTGACCTCTTTGCACGACTTTGCGGTAAACATCACTTACAACGAAACTTTTACAACGCACTACCATTACAACGCGGTCATTACAACGCAAACCATTATAACGCATTGCGCTGGGGGGCGCTCTAGGATAGGGAATATATTTAATTTACTATCCAACACCTTCCCTACTATCCACGGGGACTGGAGTTGGAATAGTAAATTAAATAAATCACTATCCAGCGCCTAAAAGCACTATGCGTTGTAAAGGTTTGCGATGTAAAAACCACGTTGTAAAGGCAGGCGTTGTAATAGCCTGAGTTGTAACGTCATACATCCGACTTTGCCATTAGCCACACATTCCACACGCTCAGAGCTTGAAGCAATACTTGCATCTTTAGCATGCTAGAACTCCATTTGTTGCAAAATCATTTCATGCAACGACCTCTGTTGCCAGTTCTTTAGGCCGAATGGCTTCCTGCAGAGATGCAGCTGAGTCACCTCATGTGAGAGCTGCTCAGTGTCGTTGGGAACAAGAAATATCTTAGTTTGGATTACGAATAGCGCAAAATCCAGGCAGAATAATTAAAAGGTGGTACTGTTCCATTTCATGATTGCCACTCATTTATTCAGTCTCAGGTGGAGTGAAATATGCATGAGGAATCAAATCCAAGACTTGCCAGTCACACATCCCAAAATCAGGTGCATTAACCCACAAAGCTGAGTAGTTCTAGACCTGTACATGTGTGTGGCCTCAAACAAGCATAGGTTGCAACGTCACTGTTAGACAACGTCACTGTTAGAAGTTTGAAAACGTACTTTTTTCTCCACAGTCAGACAGGTAC
This sequence comes from Lissotriton helveticus, assembly GCF_964261635.1. Taxonomy (NCBI): domain Eukaryota; kingdom Metazoa; phylum Chordata; class Amphibia; order Caudata; family Salamandridae; genus Lissotriton; species Lissotriton helveticus. Next base: position 2,048,007,794 of record NC_136067.1, read on the forward strand.
ATCTTTCTGAAGAAGAAATTAGAATTATTTCAAGAGCTCACTGGCATTTCACAGAAGGAATTTGTAGAGAATTGGTCAAATGTGTTGCCATCTTGAAATGACTTTACGAAAACTAATTCTGGTGCACCTTGGATTGATATCTGTAGAAAACGATTTTAGGTGTCAAATCACTCAATCCCCTTCTTTAAAGATCTCTGTAAGGAGCCTACAAACATTGTCAAATCCACTAAAACATGCTTGCTGTCATTTTACTGGGTTTGACCAATATTTTCAAAATGCACAATTGATCACTCTTTTTACGTATAATGGCTCTAAGGATAGCTCCGCCCCATTGTATGAAGTGTTAGCCCGGCCTCCACGGTGTGACCTGGTGGGCACTCCCTGTTAGCAGGAGCTTATGAATTGGGAGCACAAACTGTTTTCAGGTTTTAGGAGCTCACTCCAAACAAGTTGCCAATTTTGCATTCACATAGGGCCACATGCATCAAAAGAAAAACCGCTCGCAAAGGGGCAGATTCTCAGAATCTGCCCCTTTGTGACCGGTATTTTTGCATTTGGGATGCATCATCCCAAATGCAAAAATACCAATAAATAGCAATAAATAAAAAATAAATAGCAATAAATAAAAAATAAATAGCAATAAATTGCGATTGCATTTAAGGAATCGCAAATTGAGATTCCTTAATTGCAATGCATTAAAGTAAAAAATTTAGTGATTTCGCTAATAGGAGCCGCAAATTGTACTTGATGGTAATTTGCAAAAACTTTGAAAAATGCACTTAAGTGCATTTTTCAGAGTTCCATTTTACACACACACACGCCCTTGGGGCATGTATGTGTGCAAGATGTACTCATAGGCAGATTTCAGGGGTGCAATAGGGTATCCTTTTGGTACCCTTGCACCCTTGAAATTGCATGCGCAATTTGCGAGTACCTATTGGGTACTCGCAAATTGCGAATGCAATTCCCAATTTATTCCTATGGGCCTCTAGGCCCATAGGAATGAATGGGAAGACATTCCTTAATTGTGACTCGCAATTTACGAGTCACAATTAAGGAATGTTTAGAATTCACAATTTTTTTGCAATTTCTACATGCATAGGCTTTTGCGATTCCTTAATAATCGCAATTAAGGAATCTCAAAGTCTACCTTGATGCATGTGCCCTCTAGTCCTAAAGCCATGCTTTGGAAAGAAGATGGCACCTGGGAGCCTGTCCCCTTCCCACTACTACGGCATATATGTGTAGCCTGACAGCAGGGGGCAGGGACCTGTCCCCTATGACTCACAACTTAGGCATTAACATGTTTACAGGTCTCCGGCTGGAGCCATCTTTTCCTAGAAATACTACTTTTACTACAGCAGTTCTGAGCTAATGGCGCTGTAAACAGGCCTTGCGGCCATTGACGGAGCTAGATTGGGTCTTTGAGGTGCTCTTATTAGAAAGTTCCCATTAAGTTATCTCAGGATAGACCTATAAAAGCCTCTGAAGACAGTAAAACCTGCCTCTGGAGCCAGGATGGAAGCTGAGATGATGAGTTAACACTTTATTGTGGTCGCAGCTGCTTAATTCAGAAGATTGTATCAAATAAATCATTTTGATTGGATTGAAGGTTGTATAAAGCTGGTTGAATGACATCACTTTCAGTCATGGATAAAGTATGTGTTTCCTTGCGGTAAAGTCCACCCCGTTTATGCAGGGAGACAGCGAGGTAGACGGCGCGCTTGCGGTCAATGGCGTGAGTCTACCAATAAAACACACAAGATGATGGACGGAATGTTGCACAATGGCAAAACATTCACCCCCAGTCACAGATCTGGGGTTAATCCATCATTCTTTTGCTCATTATGCCACCCCGGTTCAGACACAGCCATATGCAAATCAGTCCTGATCCTGTGCCTCATGGGAACAGTCCAGACCGAAGTGTCAAGCCATGTCTTCCCTGGACCGGAATCAAGCATCCTAGGCCCGGTTTCTGGCTATCAGCCGTCATCAGCCTGGATAGCTTGACTCCAGTGGTGTGGAGAGCATGGGACTCACGTCTGAGCATACCCATCCCACTCGGGTGACAAATGCAAAAACAACAGTTGATGGACAGAATGCAGAACAATGTCATACATTCACCCCAGTACAGAGATCTGGCCTAAATCCATCGTTTTTTGGCACTCCACACCACCCCAGTTCAGACATGGCCATATGCAAATCAGCCTTGACCCTGTGCCTCATGGGAACAGTCCAGCCCGAACTGCCAAGCCATGTCTTCCCTGGACCGGAATCAAGCATCCTAGGACCGGTTTCTGGCTTTCAGCCGTCATCAGCCAGGATAGCTTGACTCCAGTGACTTAGTGAGACTACCAATCCCATATCGGGGGGTCTTATGCATTGCTTGGTTTAGGTCCTGGTTGTCATTTCTTGGTCAGCTGGAATTTCCAGGCCTTGCTGTCCTAGGGGAAGATGGGTCTAGTTAGGTTAGAGTAATGTAGAGCTGTGAAGATGGTGCCCGCTCCTCCTGTAAGATTTAGAAAACTCAACTTTCAAAGTAGAGGATTTGTCAGCCGCAAACGATGAAACAGAGACCACCAATATGAGAACCCCAGCATCATACATGTAACACCCTGCAATGGCCAAGGTGCAAACAAAGTCTACGCGCAGCCCCTTGTCCAACAAGAGAAGAGGTGATTTTTGCAAATTTGAGTTCGGCCGATTGAAACTTCAGATCGCATCCCTTCTTCGCGTCTTTGTCAGAGTCTATGATTGGGGCGGATTACTTGTACTCATTTCGCAGATGAGTACATCTGCATTACTGTATCAGGCATATCAATCAGGATTTGTAGAGCGCGGCTAATCAACCACAAGGGTACGCTGGCAAAGCTGTGATCAGCTGAAGAGCCAGGTCTTGAGGGCCAGATGTGTCAAGATACCCATTTGCGATTCTCAAATAGCGATTTTTAAGAAATCGCTATTTGAGAATCGCAAATGGGTATGTATGTACAAAATCGCATTTTTTTGCGATTCCTTAGAATTCCTTAATTGCAATTAGCAAATTGCGAATCGCGATTAAGGAATACTTTCCCATTCATTTCTATGGGCCAGGAGGCCCATAGGAATGAATGGGAAGTTATTCTCAATTTGCGATTCGCAATTTGCTAATCGCAAATTGAGAATAATTTCAAGGGTGCAGGGGTGTCCAAAGGACACCCTGTTGCACCCCTAAAATATGCATGGGTGCACATGTGGCGCACATACATGCCCTAAGGGCATGTATGTGTGTCACATGGCACTTTGAAAAATGCACAAATGTGCATTTTTCAAGAAATTCGCAACTTACCACCAACTAGAAGTTGGTGGTAATTTGCGAATCCTTAAGGGCATTTTGCTATTTTTTTTGCTACATACATTGCATTTAAGGAATCGCAAAATTTGCGATTCCTTAAATGCAATTGCAAAATAAGGGATCGCAAATTTTGCGATTCCTTATTTTGCACCAGTTTTGCTTCATACATTACATTTAGCAAATTCGCATTCGCAAAGGCCGAAATTCTGCGAATTTCGGCCTTTGCGATTGCGAATTTGCATGATACATATGGCCCTGAGTCCCTAATCAAAGGAAACTGCCTGTTGAATTTCCCTGTTTTTCAGAAATCGACTTAGCAAGGAAGTTCTTTGCGGCGCCCCCATGAGAGGAGTTTTTAAAGCGTACGCCCTGAACTTGTGTACTTGAAGATGCTCTGATATGTGATAATTAGGATAAAGGAAGCATGGTGAAATAAAATATTTGCCGAGGATCACACATATGGGGATGCTGGGACTGGTCTCAGAGTTCCGGTTTCCCACTGGGCAGCCCAGCCATTACATGGGTCTCTCCCTCTCTCGCCCCCATGATGTCCTGGCACTTGGAAGTTTGACTTGCTGTGATGAAAGAGGGAGGGGCACTGAAAGGGAAGGGGGGGTGGCTAGAGGTGGACGTGGAGTGGATGGAGGAAGGAGAGTGATGGAAAGAGGGACAAGTAAGTAAGTAAGTAAGTATTTTATTTGCATAATTAATTAAAATCGTTGCAATTTGTACAGACAATAATTACAAATTAAAAGAGAAGCATTAATCAGATTTAAATAAAAAACAGTGAGCACATAGGAAAAAGGGGGCAGTTGATTTTAGAGATTAGGGGTCATTCTTGGTCACCTGGTGGTAATAAATTGTTAATTCCAGACATGAATTTTACAAAACGAGTGGCCATCTGAGGTGAGTCTCCCCTTATGCACAGTTCTAATGCTTCATGGCATGTCCTAATATTAAAAGACAGAGGGACAAGGCTAAGTGAAAAGGGGAGGGGAGCAACTGATCGAGGGCACCTATAGGAGGACGAAGACTGGATGATGGAGGAAGGTGAGTCGATGGAAGGGGAGAGACTGGTGGAACCAGGGATTAGGAGAAGAGAAAGAGGGAGAAGGGTCAATTGTAAAGCGCTCTGATATCCTTCAGGATCACGTTCGCGCAATATAAAACTTTATAAATAAATAAATAAATATGTAACCAGTCTGCCCTGGGTCTCAATGATAACATGTTGAACCCTGCTGTGCCAAGCTTAGCACAGTTCTGCTCTGCAGCTCCCACCACCAAAAGGCTGAATCGTGGCCCTTTAGAATCTGGCCCCTTCCCTGATAGTTTGGTGTCACCCCCTTTTGCACTATTTTAAATCTAACAAGACTAGAACTCATCCAGGCTCGGTCCTGTTTCTCTTCGTGTTGTTTACTAATGGATGCACTCCACTCAGCTGCACACAGCCGAGGTCAGGAGAACATCACGATTGGCACCAGGCCAGCTCCTTCTGTGATTATTTTTGAGAGGGAAGACACAGCAATGTGTGACCTGTTGATGCAGGGCTTTAAGTGGGATGAAAACACTGGGGGGTCTCTCAAAGGGGCGTGGCCAATGTAAGTAAGGGCGGGGCTTAAAAACAGGTAAGCTAAAAATCTGTGCTTAGCAGAGTGTGCCGCCCGACTTGTATTTTGCTGTTTCTGTCATTGCATCCAGATATATGATACAACAATTAACATCAGACCTACAACAAGTCAGGGCTATTGGGTTTGTCAATGGTTGTTAGTTGCATAAGATAAATAAGCAGCAACTATGGCTTGTAGATAGTATTGAAAAAGCTTCCACTTAAAGCCCTGGTAACACCACGACAATGTTGCTGCTCCTGAGTTTTCAAAAAGAGAAGGGAAATCCAGAGAGAAAATGACTCTCTTTAACCCCTCCCGTGCTCGTGACGGAACCGCTCCGTCACGAGCCTCGGGTGGGCTGTGCTGGTGACGGAGCGGTTCCGTCACGGCCTGGCCGGCGCGCCTCTGCGGTGCGTTCTATTGAGCAAGCGGGGCCGTGACGGAACTGCTCCGTCACAAGCACAGCTCACCCGAGGCTCGTGACGGAGCGGTTCCATCACGAGCATGGGAGCGCCGCGCGGCCCCCTCTCCCCCCCTAGCGCTGCGGTGGAATTGCCGCCGCAGCGAAGGGATTAAAGGATTTCCCTTCCCCTACAACGCTCACCTGGAATGACGTCATGCCGTCACTTCTCCACTAGTGAGAAGTGAGCAGTGTGAGCCCACGCACATCGATGTGCCTGCTGTCACTGCAGTCCGGAAAAAAATGAACTGCCAGGGCACAAAACAGAGCCCAATAGAGACCCGTTTCGAGGCCCCCTTTGAAAAACTGCCTGTGCTCAGACCCGGTGAGACCTGGCCCACTTAAAGCCGTGTGTTGATGCATGAATGATACGGGTTACATTAAGAAGTATTCTGTTGTGTTATATGTAAGCACGTCAGTCTAGTTTATGAGTGATACTTTTTGTGATTTTGATAATGTTAGTCACTATTTTTGGACTCAAGTGCCAAGGTATGAAGCTTTCTGCATACGGTGCTGATTTCTAATGTCGGTGTCCCTGATTGCAAAAGCTGCTGTATCTGAACTAGGGTGACCATTTGTACCTCACATCCGTTGTCCGTGAGGAACCCTGTCACGGACGCCTTTTGTCTGTAATTCTGGGCCCTGCAGGGAGCAGCACGGTTCCCTGCTTGAAGCCTCGGCTCCCCGATGGGGCCGTCTCGCACTCCTCGTCTGAGCACCAGAGCAGCCCCATCCAGCCCTTTGTCCTTCTGTGTGCAGCTGATTGCCACATACAGAACCACAATGGGCCAGTCTGGGCTGCAAAGCCTGTGGTGGCCTCATCCAGCCTCCGTCTGGGGCAGGGCATTCTGTCAGATGGAAGAACTGTGCAAAAACACCCACGAGAATCCAGGTCAAGAAAAGAAGCTGGTGAAAGAAGTTATGAAGAAAGGGGCAGAGTTCTTTCACAGTCTCGTCATTTTAGAACTGATGAATTTTCGATATTATATTCAAGGAAGCCATAATTGCTACTTTTTTATTTTATGCAACTAACAACCATTGACAATGCCAATAGTTCTGGCTTGTTGCAGGTGTAACGTTACTTGTTGTGTTATATATCTGGATACAATGACAGAAGAGGCAACATAATAGTTGGGCGGTACACTATACTGAGCACAGATTTTTAGCTTAGGCGTCTTTAAGCCACGCCCTTAATTACTTAGAACACCCCTTTGGAGAGACCCCCAGTTTTTTCATCCCACGACTTCCACTTTTTCAGATGGCCTCTGTGCAGGGGCACAGTGAACCCTACCCCCACCCCACCCCTTGCTTTAGGAACTACAGCGAGGTGAAGTTCTTGATGGGCCTCTTCTGCTGCAACTCTGCAGACAAAGGCTCAGCATATAAATAACGTGAAAAGGTGGGTGAGTGAGTAAGTGAAGGCATGGGTGGATGGCTGCATGGATTAGTAAAAGGGTGAATGGATAAATGAAAGGGTGGATAGATGGATAATGAGAGAAAGGATGGATGGATGAGTGAGTGGAAGGATGGATGAGAGAAAAGATAAATAGATGGATGCATGGGTGAAAGGGTAGATGTATGGGTAAAAGGAAGGATGGATGAGTGAAAGGATGGATGGATGAGTGAAAGGGTGGATAAATGGCAAGTGAATGAATGGATGGATGAGTGAAACGATGGATGGGTTGGCGGATTGATAAGTGAAAGGGTGACTGGATGGACGGATGAGTGAAAGCGTGTATGTAAGGATGGATGAGTGAGTGAAAGGTAGGGTAGAAGGACAAAAGGATGGATAGATGAGTGAAGGAGTGAAAGGTTGGATGGATGAGAGAAAGGATGGATGAGTGATAAGGTCAATGGATGGATTCATGAGTGGATGAGTAGATGGATGGTGGAAGGAAGGATGGTTAAGTGAAAGGGTGAATGGAGTGAGAAAGGGAGGATGGGTGGATGACTGAAAGGGTGAATGGGTGGAAGGATGAGTGACTGGGTGGATGAATGAGTAATTGAAAGGATGGCTGGATGGGTGAAAGGCTAAAAGGCTGGATGGATGACTGAATGGGTGGAAGAGTGGATGGATGAGTGTACAGATGGATAGGGTGAAAGGGTGGATGGATGGATAATTGATGGATAAGTGAAAGGGTGGATCGAGGGATGGATGAGTGAAATGATGGATGGAAAGATGCATGATGGATAGGTTTGAAAATGGTTGAATATGCTTGGATATGGATGGGCTTAATTATATACTATTGCACAACCTCCTCTGATGTGTATGTAAAATGTACCTTTTGTCCTGAAGTTTTATCCTGAATTTTGACCTCCTGGCCTGAATTTCTGTCCTGAATTTTGACCCTTTGTCCTGAATTTTTACACTCACCGTCCTGAATTTGCACCTATGCCAGTTGGTCACCCGAATCTGAACCACCCTCTATAGTGTGGGGTCCATCACCGAAGTAAAACTACTGTGTTAAGTCTACATCTCCCCAATTACTTCCGGACAGGAGAGGACCAAGACAGGGGCAGAAGGGGCAGAGCTCCGGAGAAAGAAAAAGGCAGGCCCTGTTCTCAACAAAGACCGCCGCTGCGTCTCTCTCTCATATGTCTTTACACCCTCCCCCATCCGCATCACAACAGCCATTGGCAACAGTTCACAGAGACAGGACTTATGTACCACAACCCCACAGAGACATAACACTCCCAAGTCCGCCCAGGCGTCCATGATGCCTCCGTCTGACTACATCTGTCCTGGTCACATTCCCGCTGCTCCCTCCTGGACCGGGAGGTGGCGGCACCAGGGGCTGATTAAACCAACTGTATTCCTCACAGGTAGATTGCCTTTTAGAATGTGCAAAGTTCTACGCTTCTGGGGGCTCAGAGCTTTGCTTTTCACCGCTTCCCTGGGGTGTTCGGAGTGGTGTCAGGGGGTATCACTCAGTCCTCCAGTGTGTCACCCTGCTTCCAAAGAGACCTTTTGACCACTCTCAAGGGAGGAAGAAGAGGCCAGAAGTAGTCCTGCTCCAGAGCGGTGATGTGCAGCACCTCGCTTGCGGCCCAGGCCTTCTTGGGCTCCATCCAAAGGCTTTCCGTGTTAGCCTTTAAAGGGTTGATGCGTTTTGTGCTGGATACTGATAGCCACAGAACAGGGTTGGATTGGGATTAAAAATCGGCCCAGGCAAGATAAAAAAAAGCGGCCCACATTTGCATATTGCCTTTGCAAAACACTGCTTCAGCAAAGTTTTATAAAACAAAAGGGGTGGGGGGGTAAAAAAAATTCACAGATTAGCTTGCACCTGTGAAACACACCTGAATACAAGTGAGGCCACGTTTGCTCCGGCCCCCTGTCCCTGCTCAATATGCATACGTTAATGGGCCGGCCCAGCGAGAGAAAAGAAGTGACACCTCTGGCCTTTGATAAAAGGGATGTAATTGAGGCCCATTTGCCTCCGGAAAGGCCATTTGGCCGCTGGCGGCATCCGAACAACGCAGAAACTGCCAAATCGCCCCCCAGACTGCTCAAAAAAGCAGCCCACAGCTGGAACTGGACATCGGTCCCTCGGGCATTGACCGAGTGCCCGCGTTACCAATCCGACACTGCTACAAAGTCATCCTAGGGATGTGGGTAATGGCATCCGTGAACATGCCTCTATGCTGCGGGCTCCTTTGGGTTGATGCGTTCAAGAATGACGCAAGAGCTGAAAATGGAGCAGTAAAGTGTCTGCTGGAGCCTGCCACAGTCAGCCCAACCAGACTGGGGAACATCAAAATGTCATACCTGTGACGTCAGAGCAAAGGCATGGATGGAGCTGAGATGCGCCACGAAGCACATAAGACCCACCCCATTGCTAGCCCTGCAAACAGACGTGTAGCGTCATCACACAGGATTTGGAAGGACCCGAATTCTTGAACCTAGAAATACATAAAGGCAGGGGAGAAGGTTTATGCACCACCCTTTGTGGCAGAGGATTGGGATGTAAACTGTGCGCCCATTGGAGGGCTGACCTGACATCACATTGCCAAGCCTCCCACTGAATCAAAACAACAAGTAAGAACCTGAACTTGGCATTGTCTAAGAATTACAGATGGTTAAACTGTGATAAAATACATTGGTACTTGAGAAGCACAGCATTTACTGGGGCAATATCAGTTTACAGGCTGTGCCACAAATCACAACATTATAGTCTGGATGTTATCCAGGTTCTGTGTTTGGTGTTTCTTTATGGAGCATCATCGTGCTGGGTGCCATGCCACAGAATCCCAGACAGTCGGATATATTCGCTGGACGGCATGCCGTTTGACCTTCAGGAAATATCCTATGCCCATAGGAGCCACATCAAGTCATTTTCCAGTTGCACACTTCTGAGCATTGAGGGTCAGACTTGTTTTGGGCCATTTACCCCTTTTGACTGCAGAGGAGTGAAGATGACCTCACACACCTGTGAAGGTGTCAGGCTTCATCATTGGGCGTTTTTGCTCCTCGTGGGGTCGGCGCTGCAATACCCCACGGGCTCCGCGAGAGGGCTCTTTGGCGAGATCTTTTAGTAGAAGGCTGTGATGGTGAGTGCAGGTGTGTGGAACAAGTGGGGTAGTGGGTTAAAAACACCACAGAGGTACCCTGAGGGTATGTTTTATTCCTGGGTCCCCCTGGTAAGGTTAAAAACAGTATCTAAATTGTAAATTCCCAACGATGAGGAAACACAATTTAGTGGTAGGGGCTGGTGATGTTTGTCGACATGTTTCAAGCCATAATGGTCCAGGAGAGATCCAAGGCGTTTCATCAGGACCGGAGGCGGTTTTGAAAAAAAGAGAATCTATACCTACCCTTCCTAAGGGATAGGAATGGGGGTGCAGGAGTGAATTGATTACGCCCTGTTCACACGCCGTCATGAAAATGATGAAGAATATGTATACCTAGTAGAGGGTAAACCCTTCGTGGTTATCTCCTGTAATCCAACCTAAAAGAGAGGGGAGAACATATAGAGTAAGTAGGAAGTCGCTAGATTTCCCACAGGGAGTCAAACTTCGCACACACTCTCAGTGCTTTAAATGGGAAAAAATAAGTGCAAGTACTCGTAAAAGTGAACTAGAGGCGTGGCAAGTGGGCGGGGCTATGGGCGGGGCTAAGGCCAAGATATGATGATACATAATAAGTTCTATACCGGTTGCAGCACATATCAAAACACAACGGAAATGCATTTAAGTTAACAAAACAGTTTACATCATTACACAAAATGAAAGCCAAACAGCATAACATGCTAAAAATGTCCCTGTTTTGTAATATTTGCAACTTCTTAATGTCATACCGTTGTTATTTGTTGTTGTTTGGCACAATGCTGTATATCCTCAAGCGTGCACACACACAAAGAAACAAGCAGATTTGTAGACCAAAGCTCCTGAGCTAAGGACTTCAGAAGCGCCTTGGCTGTCAGAGGCACCTTCTTCTCGGACAGCCTAGTGCTCACCAGCACTAGCAGGCAATTAGATTACTTTTCATGAGTACTGGTACTCTCCCAGGCAGTAGCGAAGTGCCGGTATTAACAGTGATAAAAATAAGAAGTGCCAGGCCCCTTTAAAGCACTGCCTCAGTCATTTTCCTATGGCCAGGCTCTTCCTGTCTCTTGCTGGATCAGTATCTTTACATCTACACCTCTTCTCCGTTCTCGATTCACCTCTCATTTCTACCCAGCCTCTACCCTTCTCTCCCTGGTTCTGACGCTCTTACTGCCACCTCTAGCTTACTTTCTCCAAAAAGTCTCTTCATTTTGCCACTGTTTTTTCCTCCACTTGCCTCATCTTCTCCCCTCCATGATGTACCCGTACCCAGTAATTTGTTGCCCTATATTTCATTCTTTGTGTTGATAGAGCACGCTTACGGTTGAGGCCTGTAGTTTTAAATAAAGACATGCAAAAAAAACAAAAAAACGTTCTAAATCAGGATTGATATTTTTCCCAGTAAATAAAATCATAAATCATTTTTTCACTTCAAAAGTACAAAACTATTTCCAAGCTGTGAAAGTTTGTGTGTGTATGTGTGTCTATGTGCAGGTGTGTGTGTGACTGTGCATGTGTGTGTGTGCATACTCCGTCACGCCCGGGACAAGGGCGGGGCCGTCTGCGGTCGTCAGAGACCGGAGGAGGCCGGGCTGGGCCCCCCATTTGGCTCTGTGCATAGGGGTTGAAGAAACTACGAAAGAGGAAGGTAATGTGTGAACCTCACAAACTTTTATTAATTTATAAGTGCTCCTGCCCTCAGAGTCCTAATTCAGTCACCACCCTCTAAGAATTTAATAGATCACTGTGTAAAATGAGTACGCGGAGAGGGGTAGTTGGAGCCCTGGATGACTTTATCATAAGGGCTGAATCAGTACTCATACACGAGATACAGGCAACTGAGAGAAGATTATCCCTGGATCCTGTCTCGCATCAACTGCGCCTGTCACTTGGGGTTCCAGGCAATCCAACTCCATCCAACATTCTAAGATTGTCCCTTGTGCCATTGAGTCCGGGCATAGCAAATACACACACACCACCTTTATCCCCCTCTATTATCCAGAATTTAAGTGCTCCTGCTACCAATACACAAGGGAACTCTAGTAAGACAGCCAGAGGCCGGACACCAGCCATCTCATCAACTAAGGGAAAGAAAAATTCTGCGAAATTAACTCAGTCCAAATCCAAACAGAAATCGAAAAATGTTAATATAGGAGCCTCCTGTGGCAGCGGTGGCAGCGGGGCGACAGTTGAGGGCCTGATGACAAACTTGATTGCCACACAGACTGAGGATACCCTGGAAAATGGACGCAATGCAGTAGACATGGGCATCACAATTCTGTATACTTTGATGGAGGGGTTTGAGTCAAGACTGGGCGATTTAATGGAGATTTTTGTTAAAAAACTTGATATATTATGGGAGAAAATGCCCAAACCCAATTTAATGGTAGCCACTACAAATGGGGGGGGGGGGGAACAGTAACTGATACTAACTTAGCGCCGAATGGACAAATTAATTGCAATCGTGTAGTACAACCCCCCTATGGTAACCCCCCAAATTGTACCATGTGTAACCTGTGGGAAGAAGGGGGTATCCCCCATAATAATTGACGGCCCCATTAATTGAAGCAATAGGACGACGTCAGGATCGGATGGCACAAGCAATCTGAAAGTGGGCAGAATCCAAGATAGGTAGCCCCAGCAGGGCACAGTATTGGCTGCCTGTTCTAATGGTACGAAGGAAGGAGCTAGTAACTTTGGTACAAATCCCAATCCAGACGTCTTACATCTCCCACCAGCCTCTGTCCCTTATGTGCTTCTACTCTCCTCACGGTTTCCGTTCAGTTAATTAACTGAACGGAAACCGTGAGGAGAGTAGAAGCCGCGCCAGCCGCACACGCGAGATTTTCCCTGATGAAGGTGCTTTTTGCACCGAAATGCATTGGAATTCTATAAAAATGCCAGATATGAAAACGCTTTTTTGGAACATGTGATTAAAACATGCCAAGATGGAATGAATAAGCCAATAAATTGAACTTTGATGAAATCACACACGAAGCTTACGGTGGAATTATTTAAACTTAACCTTCATACTGAATATCATTCAGCCACAAACCAGTGCCTAGTGTGAGAGACCTATGGATTAATAGTCTGCTACACTACGAGTAATCAGATACACTCCTGGAGGGGAGTGATACCCCAGAGCACGGATTAATCAGAACTTAAGACAAGGCGGTGCACATCCCTAAACCTTGAGTCAATTGAATAGGTACCACGCGCTCTCTAGTTTGGACACACAAGATTGACCATTAGTTATGGCATCCAATACACAAGCCCCTGAGAGGCCAATACTTAATTTACCATCTAGATCCAATGGCCCCCTAGAGAGGACAACTACCCCTAGATGCGGCAATGGAGCTACCTTGAGTATTATAAGCTGGAATGTGGCAGGTTTACGATCCAGACTTGATAACCAAGACTGGCTAAATATGATTAGGCAGCATGACATTGTCAAGTTCCAGGAAACCTGGGCCACAGAGGAATTATACATCGAGGGGTTCCATTGTTTCAGCGTGATAGCCCAAATAACTAGGATGGGTAGACCATCAGGAGGACTGTTCATAGGAATTAATGTAGCCACGGGGGGAAGTTTTAAGGCAATCTCAACTTGCAGCCCAGATCTCCAGCTAGTGACCTACAAAAGACGGATCCACTTTCACCTGATAAATTTTTATGATAATGATTTTCAGTCAGTTCCAAATAAGAGCTTCATTAAGCTTTTTGATTTTATTTCGTACCTGGATACACAGTCTAATAATGGGGACCCCTTAGGTATTCTTCTGGGGGGAGATTTTAATGCCAAAATTCCCAGCATAGAATCTGAAGGAGGGTTGGTCTCTTATGGCCAATCCGCACGCAGAGGTGCAGAACTTGGCCAGTTCATAAGATCTTATGATCTGGCCAATGTTATGGATCTGGTGGCAGGGACAACCTTGATTAACCATCCAACTTTCAGGGGTAGGGGCTGCTGCTCCACAATAGATTTTGTTTTTATATGTCCCCTGATAGAAAAACAGTTAGCAACAGCCGAAGTTATTCCCTCAGACTTCGGAGACCACAACCCTATTAAAATATTGATAATTACTGCCCCCAGGCCTATTTTCCAGATAGAATGTGGGGCTACAAATTTAATGCTGTCAACTGACAACTTAAGATTACACTGGAAGGGGGCCGATAGTTCCAAAATATTTGGGCAACTGGCTAAGGATAAAATGCACCTTATTGACTCCTGTCTTTCATTGCAATCTTCACCTGTAATGATAATTCAGGACTTCAGTAAAATGTGCCAAGCGATTAAAACCCTTCTTTCCAGACCCATTTCCCAAATGACAAGCTCCCCCAGATGGTTTAATCATGAATGCACAGAAGCTAACAGGAATTTACGCAAGGCACTTTCAGCTAGTCCAAGGTCCATAATAGAAGTCAAACTGGCCAGAAAGAAGTATAATGAGGTGACAGAAGGTAGGAAGAAGGATCTCTTGAGTGAACTCTGGGAAAAACTTTCCGAGGCTGCCAACCAAAAAAAAGGTAACATCTTTTGGGCAGCAGTAAGGGACCTTCGATCCATGGGCCAGACATCCACCCCGATTAGCTGCAACATTTCTAGTAATGCATGGGTTGAACACTTTTCAAAAATGTATGCCACACCGTTATCAAGTGAGGCAACCTATGCTCCAGACAGCCCTGTACCTATAGAAATAAGTATTCTAGAAGTTGTTGAAGCCATCAATCAGAGCTTAGGTAGCAAAGCGTCGGGGCCAGACGGGCTCCCTGTGGATCTAATCAAGTGGAATCCGGATTTTTTGGGCCCCTTTGCTCCTGAATGTTTTTAATAGTCTAACTGTGGCTAAATTACCCAGCACTTGGGCTAGGCGTATAATAGTCCCGATTTTTAAGAAAGGAGATAGATCTCTTCCATGTAATTATAGACCTATTTCCCTAATGGATAATACCCTCAAAATTTTAGGACGAGTCATGTACAACAAAATTTTAGCATGGACAGAAGTGAATGCTATTTTAGATCCATGTCAGCTGGGCTTCAGGGGTAAGGTTGGAACAATCGAACAGTGTCTCAACCTAAATCTAATTGTGGGGAAATATACTATCGCACGGAGGTCTCCTATTTATATGGCTTTCATGGATTTGTCCACAGCTTTTGACTTAGTGAATAGTGCAAAGCTGTGGACAATCCTTTTGGCAGGAGGGTTGGATGAGCCATTAGTACATTTTTTAGCGTATTTACATAAAGACCTCCAGGCACAAGTAAGGCTCGGCATGAGAGGTGAGGTCTCGGGACCATTGATGTAGGCAGGGGGGTCAGACACGGTTGTGTCGTGGCCCCCCTGCTTTTTATTATATACATCAATGGGCTGAATAGCTCTTTGAAAATGGCCACCCAAGATGTCCCCCACATAAATGGGAAGCCCATTCCTGTGCTCCTTTATGCAGATAATGCGGTCCTTATAGGCCGCACACCAAATTCTCTGCGTCTCCTGGTCGGAAATTTTAATAATTACATGAAAGAGTTGGACTTACGGGTGAATTTTAAGAAATCTTTTTTAATGTGTAGTGGGCCAAGGAAGCGTGAGTTAGGCACTATTACAATAGATAGCCAAAAATTGACCTGTGTTTGAACATTTGTTTATTTGGGGTTGGCCTTTGCTGCGAACGGCTCCTGGAGTGAGCATTTAGCTCACGCCAGGAGCAAGTTCTCAAAGGCCATAAATTCGATCTTGAGCCTGCCCCGTCCTAAGACTACTGGGGATCTCCTAGCAGTTCAGAAAATCTATAAACTTCAGTGCACTCCGGTGGCCACATACGGTGCTGAGATCTGGGGAACAGTCAAACCTGTAGGTATTCAACAGGAAGAAAACAGGTTTTGTAGGAAACTGCTGAGTATCCCAATCTCTACCCCTCAATATATATGTCATAAGGAGCTCAACATCAATTTTATAACTGATTTTATTCGTGCCCGACCTGCACTTTTTGGGATATCAGTGTAGAAGAACGAAGCGGCATCCCTGACACGGCAGATTATTACTGACTTCCTTAAATGTGATAAAGGACTGGAAATTCCATGGCTAAGAGGCGTGCTTCAAAGTTTGCGTAGTGTTAAAAGAGAGTACCTCTTCCTAGATCCCACCTTAGCGGAAGCTGTCCCAAAAAAGGATTCCGGGGCACTTTATACTCCTTTTACAACAGAGAACGGGACGTTGTGGAGTCAGGGAAAACACTTGTGCGCAACTATATGGTTATTGAATAGCATTGCCACCCGCTTCATATGTATTTGACCTTAGCCATGAGTCGTTGGGAGAGGAGCCTATTGTTCAGATTAAGAGCAGGCACAATTAGATTTGCACTTTCTTTTCCACTTGGATATAGCCCAAATTGTAATCAAAACTTGTGCCCTTGTGACGAGAGGAGTGAGCAATCTATTATACATTTTTTATTCTTTTGTAAATATTATTTTAAATTCTCTAAGCAGTTTCTCTACCCACATTTTAAAAAGAGAAGACCGATTACCCTGGATGTAGCATATCAGTGTATATTAACTTTAGATTATGCTGAATTGATTTTTCGCACTAGCACTTTCTTTAAAATCGCGATCAGAACACGTAGGTCTATGATGGACCCCTGAGCATCTGTGATACAAATTGGGAATCGTTTTGACTGTTTTATATAAAAATGATGGCTTTATCCTTTGCACTATGCACTTTAGATACATGACATTTTTCGTTTTATATCTGAATGGATTGTTTGTGATGTATTAATTTGTTATTTTTTTTGCAGAGTTTTATATAGCGCGAACCAGACCCGAACCGAATCAGGTATCAGAGCGCTTTACATAGCACCAGTTACGTTGCATGAGGACACACTTTCATTTTAGGCACGGGGAGATTAAGTGATTTGCCCAGAATCACAAGAGGTTTTTGGCGTCGTTACCGAGACTCGAACCCAGATCCCCAGGTCCGAGGTCGAGCGCCTTAGCCGTTAGGCCAGCTCCTCTCCCTTAATGATTTGTGCTTTTATGGGTACTATCGTATCCGAATAAAGTTGAACTGAACTGAACTGAACTGATTGTAATTGCATGTGGTTCATCAATAGCTAAAGCCATTACCTCAAGAAATACAGCAGATTTTTTACTTTACACAAATTTGTGTTAAAATACAATTCCTAAGGACCCATTCCAAAACTGAACAAATATCTGGTATTTTTATCTGAAAAAAGTGGCAATTCTAACTTCAGCTGTCACCTCACTTTTTTTTACTTTCCTCCCTCCTCTTCCTTTTATGTTCAGGTCGTTTTCCCCCAACCAGATCCAGTTCCTGGGGTGCTGCAGCGTTCCCTGCTATTCATTGCTCTTTGGGCAGGGCTACCTTCACACCCATGGATCCCTCGCTATTATGTAAATGCAGCCATTAGTGTTGGAGGGGCGCACAAAGGAAAGCAGCTCCTGCGCTGAAAAATTAGACATAAGATACCGGCTGCCACTCGCTTTCTATGGCCAGTGCAATACATAAATGGACTGGATTACTGACCGGCAGCCCTGGCCACTTCACGCACCTGACTGAAAGGGGGAACGAGGTGGGGGGCTTGCAGCAGAATGGTTGTTTAACGCCTAATCAACAGTACCCTGTCCTGTTAATCACAGCGTGATGCAAGCCCTCCTGGGGAAATTCTAATATGCGCTACTGGACGTTGGCAGGGTTGTATGTCAATACAACACAGTGTTTACACCGCACTACCATTACAACGCTGGTTTTACAACGCAAGTCGTTACCACGACTTGCGCTGTAGGGTGCTGGACTTAGGAATAGTAAGATTTACTATTCCAACTCCAGCCTACGTACAGTAGGGAAGGTGTTGGAATAGTAAATCTACTATTCCTTAGCCCAGAGCGCCCTCCAGCACAAGTCATGGCAACGACTTGCGTTGTAAAACCAGCGTTGTAATGGTAGTGCGGTGTAAACACCGTGTCGTAATGGATGTTCCCCCGTTGGCAGCGTCCCTGCAAAAGTCTACTTCAGAGGCTCAGTGCGGCTGTGACATGCAGAGTGGCATTTGTCCTGCATTCGAGGCGATAGCATATCTTAGCCTGTCATGCCATCAATCAGGGTACCGGTACTGTCCCTGATTAAAGAAAAGTGCCGGTACTGACGGCTAGAAAATTTGAAAGTGCCGGTACTCAGTACCGGTGAGTACCGACCCATTCAAAGCACTGCATATTCTACGTATTAGTGAAACAACATATTTGGATTTCTATTCAAAACTCCCAAATTGCATAGTGTCACTCATTCCTCAGTATAAAATGGGCGACATGCATTATTGTGAAGTTCAAAACATGTACATACATGACCAACACACATACACATAAAGTCACAGGGATACGGTGATATATGCGCACTGTAAATCATCCTTACACAGCGAGGGATTTGATTATTTCCCACCTATTGTAAAGACCGTGCCCTTAGGTCGGAGCAGGTGCCTGCATCAAAACTGAAGTGTAAAGTCTGTGAAAGCAGATAAACAAGATACTCGTCGTCAAGTAAAGTAAACGAGTGGTTGAGGGGAATCAGGCCGCTTGGGTACTTCTATACGCACATTTTCCATGCGGTGTTAGCAGCGTAGGATTGGTAACGCGGGCATTCGGGCAATGCCCGAGGGGCCGGCGTCCGAATTCTGCTGTGGGCTGCTTTTTTGAGCAGTCTGGGGGCCATTTGGGCGCTGTCTCTATTGTTCGAATACAGCCAGCGGCCCAGTGGGTGTCTGAGTGGCCTCTCTGCAGGCAGATGAGCGATCATTACCTCCGTTTAGCAACAGGCAGAGGTGTCACTCCCTTTGTCTCGCTGGTCTGCCCATTAAGGTGTGCACATACTGAGCGGGGGCAGGGGGCCTGAGTAGAAGTGGCCTCACTTGTTTCAGCAGTGTAACCTAATGCGTGCATTTTTTTTCCCCCTCAAAGTTTTTTTTATAAGTTTACGCTAAAGCAGTGATTTGAGGTGTGATTTATGCAAATGTGGGTCGATTTTTTTTTGTTGCGTGCCCGGGTCGATTTTCAATCCCAATCCAACCCTGGGTGTTAGGTATAGCCACCTACCCCATCGCCTGCTCGCCTGGAAGGACGAGTTACCAGACTGGAGCTGTTAAGAAGGCTTGTTCCGGCTGCCGGCAAGGGTGGGGTGCGCCCGTAACCACGTGACAAGCAACGGAAACCCGGGTCCAAGTGGGATATGGGTGGGGTTATTGAGTCGAGTATGTGCTGCAGGTCTTTTTCTGGAGTGGCCATCTTGGTGAAACGGCTGCTTAAGGCTGTTTGCAGCTTTCAAGAGTGTGTATTCTCGTAGGGATAAGTATACAAACATAAAAAACATGATTGGACCTGTTCCATTTCACAAATACTCTTCCAAAGCTTAGAGAGAATCCTGATAAATGGTACACTCGGATGGAACAGGTCATGACTATTTCCAATGTTTTGCGGGAAGACATGAATGTATTGTTTGAGGTGTCAGTCCCAAAGGATATGTGGGAAGAGTGTAAGAGGGCAGTCGATTGGCCAACACAAGAACCACCTCGGGTGGCAAGGACAAATGCCCCATTGTTAAAAACAAGTACAATTAGGTTATTCAGCACCTGAAAACAAAGGACCCAAAATTCAGAGTTCTGCAAAATTCTTTTAACCCGATGCAGATGCAAGGAGGTATTTACCATCCTCAAGCAAACCATCGAGTACCCCAGGACCCGATGATAACCCAAGGAGATCCAGTTCCTCTGCTGTTCGAGACTTCCCTAAATTTCTGTCAGGGCCAATGACAGTGCCTGAGGGTGAAGGAAGAGTGCGAACTTGGAGCAGTCCTGGAAGTGGACCAGAGTGGACCATATGTGTAGGGCTCCCGGTTTTATGGTATTAATTTTTTTAACATTTCCGTCTGTATTTATCCATATGTATTTTTTGGCCCTAATATCTGTATTTATCCATATTTATGTTATGTTTTGTGTATGAATGAAGTTGTAAAACTGTACATTTCCATATTTATTTAACTGATAGATGTGCCCTCATATTTTGATGTCTGTTATGTTTTAGCTATGTAATCTGCCAAATATTAACTAACAACATTTCTACTGGTAAATACTAGCATTATTCCACGAATGTATATTGACACATGCCATTATTTAAAGAAATTTCATCCTGTTTTTTAATCTCCCATGCTGTCTTTCTGCTCAGCTGTTGGGCTATAATTCATGAAAGACAGCACGGAAGGTCCTTTAAAAGCAGCACACATTTCTGTATTTATCCACTTTTTAAAATAAATACAGACAGAAAACACATTGTTTTTTGTCTGTATTTATCTGCAAAAGTCCATAAAAACGGAAAACAGGGAGCCTTACATATGTGGTAGGTGAGGGTAACGGGCATCCCGTATCTTTCCTGATAGACACTGGAGCCACTCGTTCAACAGTTCGGGAAGGGAAGTCCAAGTTGTAGGTATTACAAATCAGCAGTGCACCAATCAAACCACCGCCCCTGTACCCGTGAAAATAGGAGATATTAAAGAGCAGTATCAGTTTGTAATCTGTGATTCTAGTCCGACAGATCTGTTAGGATGAGATCTCCTCTGTAAACTCAATTGTGTCATTTATTGCATTCATGATGGAGTTAGAATTGAAACACAGGTAGCTGACACTGAGTTTAAGTTGCAGTCCCCAGAGCCTGTTGTCCGATTATACCCAGTTGTTACAACAGAGGATTTGCCAGTAGATCTGAGAGAGACGGTTAAGGAGGAAGTCTGTGATATCACTGGAAGAGAGATCGGGCTGATTAAGGATGCTAAGCCCCTTAACATCACACTACGACCTAACGCTATTCATCCGCTGACTCGCCCTTACAAAATGTCCCCAGAGGTTATTGCAGGGATGCATGACAAAAGAAGGCATCTTGTAGGAAGTTATAGGAACTCTATGTAGCTCCCCAATCATGGCTTTAAAGAAATCCAAAAGGAAGTAGAGGGTCGTACAAGACCCCTGAAATATCAACGAAGTTGCTGTTCCATGCTATCCTGGGGTACTGAACCCTTTCGTAATCTTATTCCAAAGTGGTTCACGGTCATTGACCTTTACCAAGCCTTCTTCTCGGTCCCGCTATATGAAGAGAGACAGTTGTTTTTTGCATTCCGGTTCCAAGAGAAGACCCTTGTGTAGTGTCACACAGCCACATGGGAACTGCAGTTACCATGTAGTTTAACATTAATCCAATACATTGATGATCTCCTGATCGCATCAATGGCTAAGGAAGCTTGCAAACAAGACACAATTGCCTTACTGAACCATTTGGCTGAGAACAGGCTTAAGGTCTCTCCTGAGAAAATAGAATTTAATAAGAGGGAAGTCATGTACCCGGGACATCAAATAGTAAAGGGAGTGAGGTGAGTGTCTCATGAACGCATAGAGACAGTCCTTAAGATGACGTTTACAACTACTCAGAGAGAAGTGCCAATGTTTTTGGGCATGGTTTGCTACTGCCGACAATGAATCCAGAGCTTTTCCTTTGTGGCGAAGCTTTTGCTGAGGCTGATGCTCACTGAAGTCAGTGACCCGGTACCAAAGGATTATGAAAGCATGGAAGCCTTAAAGGAGCGCAAAAACCTGCTATGTAGCACACCAACTATTGGAAAATCAGACTATACAAAATAATTTGTGCTCTTTTGTCACGAAAGAGATGGGTGTGCTTTGTCTGTACGAACAGACGTCCCTTGGGGTGACTAATTGCCCCATTTGTTATTTCTCAGCTGCTCTCAATCTGGTGGCTGCAGCGCTGCCTGGTGGTCTCAAAACGGTTGCAGCGGAGATTGCCTGATACTGCACTCTTGAGTCTAGCACCTTCAATGGATGAACCATGTAATTCGGAAGGAGGAACTGTATCGAACATGTTACCGAATAGTGTACATAGCTTTAATGAGCTGAGGGGACTGCAACATACTGCCCCAGAGTTAGAGAAGGCTAAATGGGAAAGAATGGGCTGTGTAAGAGATACCAGTGACATTTGGGTATCCAGAGAGGGAAAACCCATTCTTCCCAATTCCGTCATGCCTGCAATGGTACAACACATGCTCATGTGGATAGAGATGGGATGGTATCCACTTTTCGCACCTATCGGCACAATCTCACTTCCGATCTTAGAAGACTTTTGCTAGAAATGCATCATATGACAGAAGCAGAATATGGGCGAAAGAGTTGCAGTGGCCATGGTCACATCGGGATGTCTGATGGTACCTTCAACCATCTCCAGAACCATTTTGGGAGATGCCCTGATGTAAAAAATTGACGTATATCCTCGACATTGTGTGCCTGTTCTCATAATTGTTTGAGGCATATTCCACCAGGGGATGTGAAAGCCTAACAGTAGCCAAGCTACTGTTGCAGAAGTTGATACCTCAATTCGGGATGCCAGTTCATCTTGGATCAGGTCAAGGCACCCATTTCAGGAGCGCGATGATGCGGTTATTATGCACTGCTTTAGGGATTGACCATAGATTCCACTGCAGTGACAGATCTGAGGCATCAGATGTTGTCGAAAGACTGAATGGGATGATCAAAGTTAAATTGGCCAAAGCCTCCATGGCACTAAAGAAGCCTGACGCTCTTCCTTTAGTGCTCATTAGTATCCGAAGCACCGTCTGTAAAAGAACTGCTTTGTCACCCCATGATGTGTTAATGGGAACAGCCATGCAAATACCTCCTGTCCTAGCAGCCACCCTAGTGAATATCACAGATAACCTGGTCCTCGTCACATATAACCTGGTCCTCGAGTACTGCAGGGGATGGTCTGATGTGGTGCGTTCTATATCGCATCAGGTCAGTGCCGCTGTTCGAGGGTTCCCAGGGCATGATCTGAACCTTGGCGACTGGATTCACGCCGAGAAGCATGTCCAGACGTCCTGCCTGGAGGAACGCTGGAGAGAGCGCTACCAGGTGATCCTGGTCACCGACACTGCTGTCAAGTGTGCCGGTCTGCTGAATTTGATTCACATCTCCCATACCAAGAGGTCAATGCATGAATAGGAAGTAGTGGAGCCAACACCCACTAATTCTTAGAGCCGCCCCAGGTTTTAGGTGTCTGAAGCCTCTGAAGAAGAGGGAGACCAGACTGATAGTCCACAGTCCCCATCAGAGGAGTCTCATTTGGAGCCAGAGGTCAATGAGAATGCTGTTGTCCCAGCAAGAAATGTCATACCCTTACTGGATTAAGGAAACACATATACCAGGACAGCAAAAACTCGTGGAAGCCTGAGACCAATTTACCACAGCAAATCTCACGAGGAGTAGAGGCTGGGGCGGGACAATGAAGCTCCACCCTGGAGAGTGGGTCTGCCTCATCTGAACCGGATAGCTCAAGCACCTCTAACCGTCGAAATACAGCTGAAGACGGTTGGCCAAAGACTGCAGCAACCTAAAAGAGACTGTTGACGCCCAAGAAGAGACTAGAGATGATTAGGGAAGACAGTAAGGTAGACAAGCAAGAACAGATTGACCAAATCAACATTGTAGATTCGACCTGTACCAAGCGACCCAAACAGGAAAGAAAGGTCAATCTGACGTACTCAGGTCCTGACTGGACATACCTTGCCAAAATCAGGTTCAACTCTATCGACTGTTTCACCGATGTTGACAAGCCTCCCTGAGAAGGAACCTACTCAGACTTACTATTGACAACCATTGAGAGGATGGATAGAGTGTTAGGGCAACAGTCAGAGGACAATAGTTCCCTTAGGCCTCTGGTTGATGCAGAATAAAAATACCAGTACACTTCAAGATAGGGTAGAAACGGTAGGACAGGACTTAGAGAACTAACTTCTCCAATTAAAATTTCCTTGATCTGATTTGGATTAACGTGGTGCAGCCATGCTGCAAATCTTTACTTATAAGTATGGCATTACCATTTCTGTTTCTATGCTTGGATGGCTGTTCCCAGTAGAGTGACTCACCTTACCTACTTCTAATATATATCATCAAATGTTAGCTGAATATGTGAAGGTCACGAAGGTTGAGGATTGCTATGCCTGCTCCTGTCTTCCAGCCTCTGCAGCTGAGGGAGCTGCCTACTTCTACTTAGGGCCAGATGTACGACAATTCGCTTTTACGACTCTCAAATTGTGAAAAATTGTGAGTCGCAATTTGCAAGTCGCAAAAGCAAATGTACAACAGTGTCAGAGACACTGTTAGCGAATCCCAATGGGGTCGCAAAATGCGAGGCTCATGAATAATAATGAGCCACTTGCAATTTGCGACCCTATTGAGAATAGCTTGTTCTCCCAAGTATGGTGGCCTGCTGGGCTCAGCAGACCACCATGTCTGGGACTGCTTTTCATGAAGCAGGTTGTTTTCTTTAAATACAGCCCATTTTCTTAAAGGAAAATGGGATGCATTTAAAAAAAAAAAGAAACATTTTCGTTTCAGTTTTTTAAGGGCAGGCAGTGGTCCCTGGGACCACTGCCTGCCCCTAAAAAATATTTCCTCCTGCATTTGAAAGGGGAAGGGGGTCCCCTGGGAACTCCTTCCCTTTTGCGAGTGCGTTACCACTTTCTTGAAGAGGGTGGTAATTTGAAAGTGTTTTGAGACGGCAATTGCGGTCGCAGACCATTCATACATAGCTTTGGGGTCGATATTAGGAAGAGAATGCCCTTTCCTAATAGCGTCTCGCAATTCCTAAATAGCGATAAATAGCGATAAATGAATTGCGACTCGCTATTTAGGAGTTGTACATGGCCCTGTGACATTTTGCATATGCACACGTGACACAACCCCGTTTGCGCATGCAATTTAGGGTCGTACATCTGGACCCAAGCTCTGTCCTATTCCTTCTCTTGCTCTGCATTCTTGAAACTTTTCTATTGCCAGAGTTCAATCAAACTGTTTTATTCTGACTTTGATGATCCATTGGAGGAGATACTGATTGCTAATCGTGATCATTTGTATTTGTGGACTACTAAACATATTTCTTGCTCTTATGAAAGCTTTAAGTCAACGGATCGGTGTGAGTATATGATGACATTATTTTAAAAAGACCATGCATGACCTAACATGCAAAATTAACCAAGATGAGGTGTTTATAGAGGAAGTTAATGCAAGGATAAATAAATATATATATATATAATATATATATGAAAATAAATAGATGAAGGCGGAGGAAAAGACTAGTGCAGAACATATTATTGAAAAGGGTGAAGAGACACTAGAGGAACCACCCCTTAGATTGAATATTGAGGTTAATAAGAAGTGATCTTTGTGCATCATATGGCATCCAGAGCGGAAAGAGACTGTCGAAAAACTAGGATGGAGCGAATCCAAACATTACTTGGTAAAAGAGTAGACCGTCTTAATTTCTCAAACTTACATGCAAGTATAAAAGTGATCTATTGTGTGTGTGTAAAGTCAGTTTATTTCCAGCTACCACATAACTGGACAGGTAGCTGTTACGCAGCTTTTGTCTTCCCTAGAATATATTACACTAATGAGTTAGAATTTCCTCTTGAACAGTACAAAAGTAGAGGTAAGTGTATCTTTCATCAGATTCTTACTGACTTTTTTGGAGCACTCATTCCATCGTTTGGAGTGGCATTAAATAATGTTAAGATTAGAAAATTATCCACCTTAGTTGATCGGCTTGCCACTAACACAACAGGTGCGTTAGCTGTAATAAATTTAGAGATGCTTGCAATTTTAGCTATGATTATGCAGAATTGCCTTGCTCCTCCCAAAGGAAGGCGGAGTTTGCAGAGTCATTCATGCTTGGAAATGTTGTGCATACATTCTATACATAGATAAGCAGCCAGACAACTACATTACTAACATTACGAACTAACTGAGCTGAAGGAATAAGGTGCCCTGGAAGGAAAATGAGCAATATTTGGATCCAATGGAAAGAGATTTGCTAAGATTGGAGAATGGCTTGGTAGTGTAGGGGGAGCAACTCTGAAACTGCCTCTAACCCCTCTTTTGCTTATATTGCTTGTGTGCTGGTTTCCTTTAAATTTTGCAAAGAATTTCATCATCAAATGGTATGGATTGTGGGTTCAAGAAGCTGTCAGCAACAAGAGTAAGAAAGAGGAAGAGACTTGATGTAAAGGTTGAAGAAATGTCAAGTGACCCTTATAACACCATGAAGGATTTGGATGAAATCCAACTAGAAAAATCCAAAATTAATGAATGACGTTTTGTAATGAAGTTGATCTCCTTTTTTTAATGCCTTTCCTAACTCAAATTGTGTTTACAATGTCCTCCATCTTGTACCGATGTCACCAATATCACATGTTATTGTTGTCGGTCTTTTGTTCCAAATATATAATTGCAAGGCTCATACTAAAGAAACTGGGAAGTTTTCCCAGAGACCTCTTCGCTATGTGTCAAGGACTCTTCAACTGTTCCAGGCTATGAGCATGTATCCATGGTACTGTTGAACTAACTGTGAGAATGTCTACAAATGACAGATCATAACATAACATGTGTATTTATAAAGCGCACGTTCACCCATGGGTATCTTGCCACTGAATAACAGATGTTCATTGGTACCCAACTCAATGGTACTTATTTTATCGACCCCAGAAGCACGTAAGGCTGAGTGGACCCAATGGGATTTGATCCTGTGGCCATGAGTTTGAACACAGGCCCTACAGTGGATGCATTAGACTACTGAGCCACTGGAAGAGGTGTGGCGCAACGGCCAGGGTGACTACCGCCGGACGCTGGGGATCTCGGTTCGATCCCCGGCACCGGTGGCAGGGGTCTGCCCACCACCATGTGACTGTCGGCAATAGCTTGCCTAATCTTCCCGACGGCCCTCAGCGCCGAGAAACCTACGGGTAGCTTGCGCTTTACAAATACAGGATTATTATTATCAGACCCGACCACACCCATATAGTGCTACCATGAAAGAATCCTCAAAAATATTCTGTAATAAAATGTTTCATATTGTTTGTTCCCTACTGGTGCATATCATGAGAAACGTGTACCCATGTAGGCTGTTTAACTGTGTTTTGTCTAAAGTCCTGTAAAAGGTCATAGATTTCTATGAGAAGGGATCTCACCTTTCCCCATTCTTAGAAGGTTCATCTATGCTAGATTTCACCTTTACTGAGTTCTTTGTATTCATGATTTATATGCGTTGCTGCCAAATTTTCCTGATGGCATATATTTTGTAGCCTGTATATAGTTCATTATATAAAGCTTTGAACCTACAACCCTTGTCTGTCATTCTTATTAGAATGATTATTACGTAGTTTGCGCAGTTTGCGCTACTTCGCGAATTGCATGTAGCACAGTGCAAACGTGTGGCGTAGCACAGCGGTCATTTTTTGCTTCCTCGCGGTCCTCAACGTCAAGTTGTGGACCGTGAGCGAGCAAAATGACATCCCGGCGAGACTTTTTCCTCATTCGCGATCAGCAACATTAAGTTGTCGATAGCAAGCATGAAAAATAAACCTCCCTGCGAGATTCTCAACGCGGGGAGGTCAGGTTTCTCATTGCGAGTGGTCGCGTATGCTCATGACCGCTCGCGATGAGAGGCTACCAGTCCGCGTTGAGAAAGCAGCCGTTGAGTAGAAATCTACTTGAGCGGCAGAAAACGACTGCTTGCACTGTGCAAGATGCAGTTTGTACTGATTGCACAGTGCGGACAAGCATCTGGCACTGTGCAATCAGTGCGAACAGCATTTTGCACAGTGCACTACGCAGTTCGCGCAGCTATGCATAGCTCGCGTAGGGCGAAGTGCACTTCGCGCAGCTAAGCATAGCGCTACTATGCGAACTACACCCAGGGTTAATGATTATCACCTCATACTCAACTTAATAGAGTGACGGCTCCAGTCAGGGAGAACCAAAGTTTGTGTCGAGACTACACCACTCCCGGCCGTAGTGGTTGGCTTGCCCTATGAATGGTTTTTAAGATACAGAAAGGGAGCTGACACAAATTATGGAAAAAGGAGGTGAGAGGCCGCTCTCTATTTGTGTTCTGCTGCATTTAGTGCTCTTTCTTAGCGCAAAATGCATCCTCTTGTCCATTTTGAGATCGACAGTACATTTGGCACTAAGAAAATACAACTAAATGTCAGTAGAAAAATCGGGAAAAAAATCCTACCCCAAGAGAACATTTAGCAAGCACAAGCAGCCGCTCTCACTCGCTATTCATGTTTTGTTGCATTCAGAGCTACTTCTTAGTGTAAAATGTATCCTCCGGTCACTTTTAGATGCATGGGGGATTTGTGTACTAACAAATAGAGCAAAACTCAGAATTACTCTTTTTGTGTAAATCAAGGGTAATGTCGCCGAATTTGTTGGTAATTCTGAATGATTATGTGACACTGAATGAGTTATGCCCACCCCAAATAATTTGGATATCTCATCTGCCATTTACATCAAACATTTTAGAAACTTATTTAGCTCAGTAAGTATGTCAACACCTCCAAGGAATGGATTGTCTTGATCCCCTTCGACCAGCGTACAGCACAGAATCTGCCATGTTGTCAGTACTAGGCGGCTTGCATAGGGAGGAGGACAAAGGTGAGACATTGGCTCTGGTCATGTTGGAAGTGTCTGCCGCTTTTGACATGGTCGACCATAACATACTGGTTGATTGTGTGGAAGCCGCTGGCCTCCAGGGCCCTTCACTCAACTGGGCAAAGCCATTTTTAGTAAACAGCTCACACACAGTCCATCTCAGCTCCAAATCTTGCTCAAAACAGAATGCTGGTGGAACATTTGATGAAAAGGAAGGGTTTGGTCAGAGCAGTCCTCTGTCTTGAAAAAAAACATGGACACGGTGGCGATATTAAAAGAGCTCCGGGTACACCAAAACATCTACCAGAACAAATGTCTACCAAAAATGCGCTTTGACTGAGCTCGAAGGGAGACTTCTGCAGAACTTGTGAAACCAACTGGAAATCCCAAGGAAGGAAGGAGAGGGAAAACCTGTCCCTCTGAGAAGAATACCTACTAAGCTGTCTGGCAGCCAACTCAGAGACTGTGAGAGCATCGGATCCCCTCAGCGCCTGCTCTGCGGCCTGTTGACTGTCCAAGGGAGACACTGCTGATCTCAAGGACAATCCATAGGGCATAAAATCAGGGATTTTTTATGACTCCCATTAGGCTGGCTCTAAATTCTTATGGCGCGCCATGTTTGGATTTTTTTTTACTAAACATGAGCATCTACCTTAAGGGTAGGAGGAAGGTGGGATAAGAGAATGATGACTGCAACCTCCCAGGAGTCCCTGGAGCAACCCTGAGCTTCCATCATTCTTTCCCCGCTCCAAACCTCCCCCTGAAGCCAGCAGTGGAGCCACCATTCTGAGGCAGATCCCTCAAGGTGAAGAGACGGGCACTGGAAACACACCGGGAGGTTGAATTGACGATTGAAGAAGCAGGTTGGCATTGGCGATGCCAACACAGGATCACCAGTAGGTCCTGTGAGCGATCTTTTTGAAACGTTCTCATTGCTTTGAACTAATGGAAATGGAAGAAGTGAATATAGGGGAAGTGACATCCTCTAGCCTCCAAACTTTTGCTGATGGAACAAGTGAACAAAATTTGGCCAGAAAGTTCAACCACAGGATACCAACTCTGGTTATTATTTCCCGAAAATGAATCTGATACAGCACATGGATGCTGAGGATGAAAAAATCCTACTTAGGTGATCTACATACCCATGCTCCCTCCCTGGAAGGTAAATGGGGAAAGATGAGAAAAGCTTCTACCCAACTCATGGCTGTAAGAGCAAGTGCTGACAGCTTTAGGATTTCGCGTGCCATTGCTGTACTACGGTCTGTTCTGGTCCTTATGGCCTGATCTTTCAGTCAAGTGGCACAATGGGGGAGATCTTGCCAAACCACTGCCAGCTCTCTCCAGTTGGAAGGGTTGGATCTCTGTCCCTGGCTTCAGATGGGACATGCAGTTGTTTTCTCTCCAAAGAAGCCCCCTCCTCTACCGCTTGCACTTGTCTTTATGAATACAGGCTTGGAGATCCGAAAGACCACCCTGAACTTAAATGCTTATACTCCACCCACCAATGTAGATTCTCAGCATCACCAGGATCATGAATTTGGAATCTCTGATTTTGTAGAGCGCCGCTGGAGCATCACCAGTGGGTGACGGTTTGATCCAGCCCATGGAACGACCATGACATACGTGCCATGTGGTCCTGCGCCCTCAGCCAGTCTCGTGCAGGAGCTTGCTGCTTTTCCCATAGTTTGCAGATACCCATCCTTAGATTCTGCTTTCCATGCCTTGGCAGTAACACCTGGCCTGGATCTCTGCAGAACACTGCGCCAGTGAACTCAAGAGCAAATTTCTTGTACCTTCTCGCATCCCTTCAAAAGAACGGAGGAGCACACCAACCACCCATAGTTTATTACTCTCCTCCTATAACTCTGCTTATTAACCTATTGGCCTTTACCTTAGTTACACCGTGTACTGCTAGCCTATATGTTTGTTCTACCTGTTTCTTGCCTGACCATTTGTAAAGTGCTCTTAAACCATCTAGGGTCATGTTCACACTATATAAAACGTCATTAATAAATTAAATAAATAATCTCCCAAATACATATACACTCCCATGCCGTGAGAGTGCAGAATACTCAGCAATGGTGCCCACACTATTGTGAAAACTCACAGAGTACTTGGAATGTAATCTCTCCTTCCATGACACAGAACCTTGGACATCTTTGTGAGTGTTGATCTGTTGGAGTGTAGAGGTAGGAATATGGAGCATTGAGAGAGGCCAGTAAGCGTCCTCACCATTGAAATTATCACATGCAGGGTCACCATCTTGAATGTTTGTTGCATAACAAAGATACTGACTTTCTCTAAATCAAATACTGGTCGAAAGTACCCTGAGAATTGAATAACAGGCTTTGCCCATTTCTCTTTCTGAAGCTGGAATTATGGCTGCCTTGTTCATCCAATCCTGAAGTCTCTGATGCAGAGCTTGCAGCCAATCATCCACAGAGATTCTGAATTATTCCGAAAGCATCTGGAGGAAGCTTTCGAAAGTGAATTTGATAACCTGATTTTATAATGCACGGTACCCACAATTCTTTTTAAAAAAAATATAGGGGCAGGTTTACAATAACTGGCACATCCCCAGGGATGCGCCAGTTATTGTGCGCCACAGCTCCGCCACCCATGGTGTGCCGCATTTACAATGCGGCCCACCATGGTGCAAGGAAGGGCAGATGCGTGACGCATCTTTTGGCTTACGGGCGGCGCATTGCCGGAGTCGCGTCGCAAGCGCGACGCAACTCCTGCAATGCACAGGGGCCACCCATACATTACATGGTGCGTCACTCCTTACGCCTGCTTCAAGCAGGCGTAAGGAATTGACGTAGCAGCTTTGGGAAAGTGACTCCGTGAAATCTTGTAGATTTCACTGAGTCACTTTCCAGGGGCGTTCCTGCGACGGAACGCCCCCCCCCCTGCACCGGAACGCCTCCATGAAACCTGACGCAGGTTTCATGTGGCGCAGGGCCTTACACCGTGACGTATCTCCATAGATGCGTCACATTGTAAATGCCTAGTAGGGATGCGCCACGTTTACGCCACCTTGCGTGACGCAACAGCGGCGTAAACGCGGCGCAAGGGGCTCGTAAATCTGCCCCATATTATTTTTGTGCGAACAACAAAGGAGGATGCCAACCTGGACCCATAACAATATCAAAACAGCAGAGGGAAGTACGACATCACAGCATCAGCACAGGCATACATATTGTGCAGCATCCAACAACAGATTAGGATCACAATTATACTTGAAAAATACATAAAGGCACTATGGTAGGAACCTCAGGCTTGCCACAGTGCAGGCCTAGTTTCGCCATCGATGGTGTCAAAGTTTAGGTACTTTAACCAATTCTTCCAGACTTTGAAAGATTTACTTGGGCACTCCCTACTCTCATCGGTGACCTTCTCCACCGCAATGAGCATATCCATCCCTGTCTTCCATTCCCTTAGGGTCTGGATCTCTGGCACGCCCCAGTGTTGGGTTCATCCCTCTTCGCCACCACCATGGCCAACTAGCAAAAGAGGAGTTTAGCCAGTGGGACACCCACGTCGGAAAATTTGTTTTATCCCCACCAAATGAAATGGTCTGTTATAGAATATTCCAATTTTTTAAAACTTTTTTGGCTATTTATTATGGTTTATTTAAAATCTTGCTATTAGTTGCCATTACTGTACAAAAAGCATATTCACCCTTCTGCCGCACTTTTTAATCTGTTGTTGTATTTTAGGAAAAAAAGGGAAATATTCTTTGTATTGTATTTAAAATTGTCTTTTTTACTGTATTGATGCATTTTGTGGACCTCTGTAGGAGTTCCTTAACAAATAAAACCTTTTGGTCTCTTGACATCCACGTCAGTTGGAACACCGAAGAGAATATACTTTAGCTCTAGGGGAATATCAAACTCCAATTATGTTCCGGAGTTCCCACACTATCTTTGTCCAATGGGGTTGTACGACTGGCATCCTCAATGCCTGTGGACAAACGTTCCTCTTGCACCACTACATCGCAGACAATCTGGAGACACTGCCCTATCCATTTTGTGTATGCGTTCACGGTCATAGTAGACTCGATGCCGAATCTTAAGGTGTATCAGCCGCTGTCTGGACTCCATGGCTACCTCACGCGGGTGCATCAGGGCTGCCTCCCAGTCTGTCATCCATCTCACCCACGTCTCTCTCTCATGTTCTCTCAACTTCGTCAGTGTGTCGGGCATGTTGTTGTTGAGGGTTCTGGGTGTGAGGAAGAACGCCTTTTCCTCTATCTCTCTCCTGAGTAGCCTACCCTCTAGAGCAGCATAACCAGGCATGTTACCTTCTTCCAGTCCCTCAGCCTGCCATGCTTGGTTCAGCGGTGCATACTTTAAGTACTGCTTCTTGTGCAGCTCGCATTCCCTCTGAAGCGAGAGGAAGGGCATAAGGTTTCCATCCACCAGGAGAATGTCGATCTTGGAGATCCCAGGCCCCAAATCCCCTGAGTTTCCTTAGTTCCTGCATCATCACACGAGGCGTTTCTCTGGTCACTCTGTTCGCCCACCCTATGCATCTGGTGACTTAGGCCCATGCCTCCAGTACCACCTGTGTAGCCGGTAGTAACTTTCGCATTTCCTTCCCCCCAAACATGTATTGCAATGTTGAAACAATTCTTGGGCCAACCACCAACTTTCTGAGAAAGCTCCCTGGCATAGTCAGGATCTGGTGGTAGGGGCAGACAGGGAGGTGGAAACTTGCTGGGATTTGTCAGCTGCACGGGTATTTCGACTACACCCCCTACTTCAAAAAGGGTTTGGTGAATCTTTTGTGGTTATACCAAAGAGTCTTTTGTATCCAAAGTCTCTACCTTTGCCAAAGGGTGGTACCAGTATAATTTATTTACGGTCTTCTGCAGACTTCTTGACCACCTCTTCCAGCTGCTGGCCGAACAGCACCCGACAATGGAGCTTTTTGAGATGTGTCAGCTGTCCATGCCCGCATCCATACGTCTTCTGCCTGCCATCGGGGAATTGGGCGCTGCTGCCGCTGGGCATCGCTTATCAAATAACACATTGGCGAGAAAGCAGGCCATCTGTTCTATTATTGACAGGGTATTTGAACAGTTAAACTCCTGTTGTAACTGATCTGAGAGAGTATGAAGATGCCTGATAAGTGTTTGGACAGGAGATGCAGACTATGTGCGTACCCTGATCCCAAATTTGGCAGTTAGCACAACGATGACTAAAAGAAAGTAATCGCAAGGACTGACATGAAGTCATCTCGAGGACTGACATGAAGTCATCTCGAGGATTAACAGGAAGTCATCACAAGGACTAACAGGAAGTCATCACGACGACTAACAGGAAGTCATCCTGAGGACTAACATGAAGTCAGTTTGAGGATTAACAGGAAGTCATCACGAGGACTAACATGAAGTCCTCACGAGGACTAACAGGAAGTCATCACGATGACTAACAGGAAGTCATCTCAAGGATTAACATGAGGTCATCACGAGGACTAACATGAAGTCATCTCGAGAATTAACATGAGGTCATCACGAGGACTAACATGAAGTCATCACGAGGACTAACATGAAGTCATCCCGAGAACTAACATGAAGTCATCACGACGACTAACAGGAAGTCATCTTGAGGATTAACATGAAGTCATCACGAGGACTAACATGAAGTCATCATGAGGATTAACATTTAACATGAAGTCATCCCGTCCCGAGGAGTAACATGAAGAAATCCCGAGGACTGACATGAAGTCATCACGACGACTAACAGGAAGTCATTTTGAGGATTAACATGAAGTCATCACGAGGACTAACATGAAGTCATCATGAGGATTAACATTTAACATGAAGTCATCCCGTCCCGAGGAGTAACATGAAGAAATCCCGAGGACTGACATGAAGTCATCACGAGGACTAATAGGAAGTCATCTCGAGGACTGACATGAAGTCATCACGAGGACTAACAGGAAGTCATCACGAGGACTAACATGAAGTCATCACGAAGACTAACAGGAAGTCATCTCGAGGACTGACATGAAGTCATCACGAGGATTAACATAAAGTCAGCATGAGGACTAACATGAAGTCATCACGAGGACTAACAGGAAGTCATTTCGAGGATTATCATGAAGTCATCACGAGGACTAACATGAAGTCATCACGAGGACTAACAGGAAGTCATCACAAGGACTAACAGGAAGTCATCACAAGGACTAACATGAAGTCATCTTGAGGACTAACATGAAGTCATCACGAGGACTAACAGGAAGTCATCACAAGGACTAACATGAAGTCATCTTGAGGACTAACATGAAGTCATCACGAGGACTAACATGAAGTCATTTCAAGTACTAACAGGAAGTCATCACGAGGACTAACAGGAAATAGGAAGGCCTTTTCTGAAACCTCCCGCCCACCAGGGAAAAAAGGTAGAGTGTGTATAGACCAAGTAAAGGCCCCTCTTTGTAATATTTGTATGCGCCAGCACCACTAAGGCACATCCCGGTATGTGCAAAAATAAATCAATCCTATGTCGACAGAACATGTCACTAAGACAAGCCCACCATTCACAAGGGGAAATATGTTCACCTTCTTCAGAACCTCTGGAGCAGGTCCCGAAACCAGGTAAGGGAGCGTCAAAGAACAGTTTTAACCTCGAATTTGCTAAAGCGCAATGAGAGACAGCGCCAAAGGATAACAACTGAGAGCGCTCTAGCAGGACACAGCCAGTGTTCAGTAGAAACTAATCAACTTATCGTCCACTTGGATAAGCTGATCCTTACCGCTGAAGGAAAAACAGGGTGTAGTTTGGGAGTCTCTGGGGCATTTTACAAGAGCAGGACGCCACCGGAGCATCACTCTTTAGGTCGCTCCGGTGGTGCAATGCCCTGTTCCACATTTACAAAGCACATTAAGCCACTTTACGTGGCTTAATGCCGCTTTGTAAAATCGTACCCTTTCACACGTATTTGCGTGAAAAGGGCATGCAGTTTGTGTTGCTGGGTGCGTTCCACCGCAACACCCATTGCTTTTTGACGCTGCCCCATATTTACAAGGATCTGTAAATCGGAGGCAGCGAAAAAACTAACGCCACTAAAAAGCAGGCATTAGACGCAACAAGGAGAAATACTCACACATAGAAGGATAAAATTGCCTTTGATGACTGAGGCACACCTTCCTGCACATAAACAATCATTCCCTGCAACAAAGAACCCTTGTACCATGGTGCAAGGGTACCTGTGTTGCCGCTAGGCAGCTTTGTTTAGCAGCAGCTTAAGGGAAAATACAGGGATGCACCGTGTTCTTGTGAATACAGCACAGCCCTGCATTTTTTAAAAGACACAGAGCTGCGCTGATAAATTGCTTGCAGCGCTGCGTCAATTCTTTGTGAATATGCCCCTTTGTCTTTTAGTCTTTCAGGAAGGGGAGGCATCGAGCTAAGGGATCACGTTTAAAGGTATTCTCTCTATGGGGGAACAGAGAGTGTGATTCCTTGGATAAGTAAGTCAGGTATGTATGTACTCAAGTAATAAAACACAATATTGTTAGGCCGGGAACTGGGATGATGGACTATTTGTGGGGCTGGTCCTTGGTTCGACAACACTATAACCGCAGCTCACCAAGGTGCTGATCTGAAGGTTATGACCTTGAATCCCAGCAAGCCCGACTCATCCTTCTACCCTGCCATTGTTTCGAGGGTGGTAAATTAACCACCATTATATTTCTGTTCATTCTCACACTTAGAAGCGGCAGAAGAGCAGTTAGAAGCACTATATAGAAACAATGTGTTATTAGATGCAATGTATATAAACTGAGCATTTTAAGCAGGTTACAGCGCTGTGTGTGGCCCACCAGCTTGCTTTTTGCTAGAGTGAACGATTTTTGCTGGTCTGAAATCCTGGAAATTAATGCGAAACCCCTGTTTAGACATTGATTTAGTCTGGAGTGTCAAGTAGAATCTTTTCTGCCTGGCACCCTCACCCTCGACTCTTCGCGAATCGCGCCTGCCCACCCACCCACGCTTTCGTGATTGCGCCGCCTCCTTGGTGAGCCTGTCTGGCGAGTGAATTCTCGACAGACCCAGCATAAGCGGCAAGCTGCTCAGCGGCGGGACCAGCAGTAGCCAGATGTTGAGGAAATGTGCTGCTAATTGCAAATTAACACCAACTTGCATGGAGTTATTAAGGAGCGATGGGAGCTGATGGGAATGCATGTCAGCGAGTCTACTGCCATTAGAGGAAGACCGCTGAGGCGGGGGCTCCTGCCGCGCAGAATTAAGCCTTGTTCCATCGCCTTCTATGCAGAAGATAGAGGGAAGCATCTGCCCCATGACGTTGATTTGATGTGAATGGGGTCTTCCCCAGTGCCACATACCACCAACGGGTAGCTTCGGGCACCTGGAACCAAAGTGGTAGCAATGGGGGCGTGGGGGTGGTCAAGGCACTGCTAGAAGAGCCATGGAGGTCTGTGAAATTGATTTGATTGACAACCAGTTGGCCAATGAATGAAGCGTATGTCTTGTAAGATTTGTACATGTCATTGGTTCTTGGTATCTTTCAGTTGGATAATAACAAGCCTTTATCCAACATAAGGCAGCCCCCAAAGGCGCAATTCGTCCAGGTCTGCCAAAGAGCAATGACAGATTCTGTAGGAAGAATTGGGTTCAGGCAAGATGGCCGCCAACGTCACCAGCAAGCACCTGTACCAACAGCTAGGAAATAAACCCTAAGAAGTGCAAGATGGCTGCCAATGTCCCAGCAAGCACCTGTACCAACAGCTAGGAAATAAACCCTAAGAATTGCAAGATGGCTGCCAATGTCCCAGCAAGCACCTGCATCAACAGCTAGGAAATAAACCCTAAGAATTGCAAGATGGCCGCCAATGTCCCAGCAAGCACCTGTATCAACAGCTAAGAAATAAATCATAAAAGGTTCAACATTATGGCTGATGTGCTGAAAAACTTAGTAGACGCATAATTTTATATTTATATATTTACTGTTTGTGTTTTCAGTTGTGATTATTAAGTGTTAGTGCAACCAATAGAAGCTTCAGAGCACTGGTTGAGTCAAGAGGGGAAGGGGGGAAGCCACAATTAGGATTAATAAAGTAATTCAAAGTGTCGGCTAGGGGGGAGCCGCAGTCATGCAGGGCCCCTCCCCCCCCAAACCTACCTCGACAGGAAGCATCCAAGAGGGTATTGAGAGACTGACCTTCAGGGGGTGCTCGGAAGGTGTGTTAATAATGTGCAAATACATTTCTGGGCTGTACTTTGCAAGGCCTAATGGACCAGGATTTGAGCTTCTTTTCCCAAAATAAATGAAATTTTATAAATAACTCTGGCACTTACTCGGTCCTAAGCATTCATAGGTGGGTCCCTCCCCAGTCCCATCTGCTGATGGTCATCTGCTCAGAGCCTCGCTTGTCCACCTCCATTCACTTACTTGGCCATTGTAATTGTAAATTGTATTTATATAGCGCTTACTATCCCTGAGGAGGTGTGTGTATGCTTCGCGATGAGTAGCTTGCTACTCCAGAACCCAAGGTTAGAGGTAACCAGGTATGGGATTAGTATCATGCGCTTCCCTTGCCTTGTAGTACTCTTCGGGGTGAGTTTGTGCTCTCGAGATCTCTTGCACTCACTCCCATGTCTTCAATAAGGATAGATCCATTGAACTGGATAAGTATTGGAAGATTTGAGATGTCACCGGGGGTGGTGGGTGTGTGTGCCTGTTGGTTGGATGAACTGTTATATAATAACGGGGGGAACATCCTTTACAATGCGGATGTTACCCCGCACTACAGTTACGACGCGTCTTTTACAACGCAAGTCGTAACCACGACTTGCGCTGGAGGGCGCTCAAGGACAAGGAATTGTAGATTTACTATTCCAACACCTTCCCTACTGTACGTAGGCTGGTGTTGGAATAGTAAATTTAACTATTCTAAGTCCAGC
Source organism: Lissotriton helveticus (assembly GCF_964261635.1). Classification (NCBI taxonomy): domain Eukaryota; kingdom Metazoa; phylum Chordata; class Amphibia; order Caudata; family Salamandridae; genus Lissotriton; species Lissotriton helveticus. Next base: position 2,048,046,218 of record NC_136067.1, read on the forward strand.
ACCCCTACAGCGCAAGTCGTGGTAACGATTTGCGTTGTAGAAAACACGTTGTAACGGTACGCGTGGTAATACCACGCGTTGTACCGTCATACATCCTAACAACGGGGTAACCCAGAAGGTCAATCCGGACCTGGGTACAATACGGGAATGAAAAATTGGTCCGTGACCATGAAGTATAATGAATTAAATTCAATTCTCAACAATTGGTGCTGTGTAGAGCTTATGCAGCACTGTTATCTGATAACTAATCAAAAAACACAAATTAATCACATTCTTATGCATGTAAATGAAAGTGATAACGTGGACAGGTTTTCGTAGTCTGGTCTTAGTTACCAGTGTTTTTTGAATATCTTTATGTCTTTATTCTTATCTTCATGATTTGCACTTCCCACTACCCACCACCACTATCCTATTATCCTTTCTTTTTCGCGCGCAACCTATGTATTGAAAAAGCAACTCTAGATTAGTCCTAAATAAATATGATGTTTTGAAAATTCCTTACATTTTGGGGCTTTTTCACGTGTGGTTTCTTGGCATATGCATGTATAAAAAGAGAATATTAAATGCATAAGAATATAATTAATTTGTGGTTTTTGTTTTGTTATCAGATAACAGTGCTGCATAAACTCAACACAGCACCAATTGTTGAGAATTGCATTTAATTCATTATACTTCATGGTTGGAAGAACTGGATAGAAAGATAGAAGAGGTTGGAAAGCATGTTTGGAGTCCGTTGTAGCCTAAAAGGTATTAGATGAGTCAGAGAGAGAGGGAAAGGCAGATTAAAATATAAATATGTAACATAACATAACATGTGTATTTGTAAAGCGCGTTCACCCATAGGTCTCTTGGCGCTGAATAACAGATATTTGTTGTTACCCAACTCAATGGTACTCATTTTATCGACCTCAGATGGATGAAAGGCTGACTGGACCCACTGGGATTTGAACCTGTGGCCTTGAGGTCGAACACAGGTCCCTGCAGTAGACGCATTAGTCCACTGAGCCACCAGACCCGGCATCGGGTACATCGGGTACATCTATAGATACATTTATAAAGCAATTCTATATATTCTGTGGGTGAATATCAAAAATTTGAATAATTCTGGTGTCTACTTGGTAAATATTTATCTGTCAGCGCTCAGAATAATTAGGGGCAACAAAAAAAACCGAAGGGCAAATACTTGCACCTTCCCTTCTTGTGCAGGCAGCAGGCGGTGCACAGGGGGTTGAATCTACAGCCTGGACCATGGCCGGCCCCCCTAGGAGGCTCTGCCGGCGATCCGCCTCGGCTGCATATGGACAGGGGACCCTTTTTGTAGGAAGGTAGATCCCTGACTATGGTTGCCCCCAACTTTTTGCCTGGTGTTTTGCTGGTTTTCTGACTTAGTTGACCTGGGACCCTGCTATTCAGGGCCCCAGGCCTACTGCTCTCTCTGTAAAATGGATTCCATGTACCTTAGGTACATATCTAATTGGATACTGAGTCACCTTATCAGTCCCTGTACAGTGTACCTTAGGTACCCAGGGCATAGGTGTACCCAGGGCCTACCAGGGGCTGCAGCATGTATTATGCCACCCCTGGCTGGCCATCCAAATCTGACACAACTGGCTGCACGACAGCTGGGGCAAGGTGGTGTAATCACCCTTTGCTTTAGATATAGTATACCTATATCTAAACCTAAATGGGCACACTGATCTCCTATCAGTCACTCCTATGGCAGGCCTTGACAATCCTGAAGGCAGAGTGCTTGGAATCGTGTGAGATGGTGCTCTGGCATGAGCTGAGCCTGTCTGCGGCTTTCGGGATCTATCCCTTAGCCGTTTCCATGATAACGCATACCATATACTCTTAAGTGCATTATAATCCTCGCGGTTATATGCCAACTCTGGTATCGCTTTATCAAAACATGTCGAGTAAGGTGTCATACGAATTGGAATACTAACCCCTCGTCAATTCTGGCGACGGGGTTAGCATTCCACCCTTCTAGAGGGACACGACATGTATGTAACCTATAACCCCGGTTAAAGTCAAACAGAGCCTTAGCTCCACAAAATGGATGCTGCCACCGAGACACAAGTCTGCCCTCCTGCTGCTGGGAGTCCTCCCAGAGCAGGAGGCAAGGACAAAGGGTTTCCTGCCAGGGGCGGTGCCAGCACCGTCCCAGACAGGGTTTTGTGTATTCTAGGTAGGCAGGGCTTCAGAGGAAGGTGACTGCAAGTGGCACCCCGGTGCTCACTGTGCATAGGCCGGCTTGAACCAGTTCCAGGTGCACACCAGACCCTGGGCTGGAGAAAGCCCGCCAAAGGAGAGGGGTGTAACCACCCCCCTCCTAGTCCCACCCATAGGGCAGGACTTAGTCGCGTGCCAGCCCCTTTTTGCAGGATAAAGGTAGGAACTGGCCCCCTTCCAAATCAGATCATCTTTGAATCCTGAAACTACTTTCCACAAAAGGAACTCAAGACTTCTTCCCAAGATTCTCCCTTGTGACTAAGGAGTAGTCACCCTGCAGCAGCAGGCACCAACCAAGCATCGCGGTTTGTTGCCAGTCTCTACTTCGGATCAAGACTGCTCCAGCACGACGAGAACCGGCTTCCCTGGCACCTCTGACCTCAACCTACATCATCAGCCCAGCTGTGATCCGTGGGTGCGACGAGACCTCGAGGGACCGGCCATCTTCAGAACTGCACGACGCTTGTCCAGCACGACCACCGAGTGACCCTCGACCGAGTGCTTTGGGGTAAGAGAAGCCCCGACCCTGAGCAGCTCCAGCACCGAAGTTTAGCCCCCCTGCATCCACGAGATCTGCGTGGGGCCCTTCTGCTTTTTGCTGCTCACCGCGTTGTCCAGGTCGCTTGCCCGTTGGCTAGTGGCCCCCTCACGACGCTCCACGACGACAACTACTGCTAGTCTGGTTGCTCCAGACTAGCCCTTGCTCCCCTCCAAAAGAGGAGCACCTTGGACCCTCCTGGTCCACTCAAGACGCCATTTTAGGTCCACCGTGTGGGCCTTGCATTTGCCAAGACTTGTTGCCCAAATCCTGGGTCCAGCGACGTCGACAGCAAGTACCTTCGTGGGACAGCTCGCACCTCCATCCTGGTCGCCGACAACGCCTCCTGGTCCGAGAGACTGCAGAGCCCAGCAGCGCCCACTCACCTGGCTGAGGTGACTTCGTCCGGTGCCATCCTGGTGCCCACTCAAATCACTGGCCAGTGATTCAGAACTTGGTCCCCTCTGCTTACAGGTTTCTTCTTCCCTGATCCAGGCTTGGATCACCACGAACTCTCCTCACTGGCCGCCTGCCAGCAACTTCTTCTTCAGGCTCCTGGTTCTTCAACGAGGGTTTCCGACGCAACTTCAACCCTATGCAGCCGCAGCCCCTGGGCTAGGTAACCTGAGTACTCCGGTGCTCCAGCATAGTCCAACACCCTAAGTGTTCGGATCCACTCCTGTTTTCGACCCACCTAGTCGGGTTCGCCCGAGAACAGTAACTTTGCAATTACTAGCATCCATAGACTTTTTCCCGCCTTACGCGCGAGAGTTCCCACTCTGCACACGACGTCCACAGGCCTCCTGCTCCTAACCTAAGTGTTTAGTATTGTAGGCCTAGCGATTCTAAAGTCTAGAAAAGTATTACTCACCTGCTAGTAATTTCGCATTCCACTTTCATAGTATATGGTTTTTCGTGCCCCTCGGGCATCTGTGTAAATTGTGCGACTTAAAGTATTTTCGTAAGAGTTTTGTTGTGTGCTTAGCTCCCTGACTCATAAAGAGTTCAGGGTAGACTTGTTATAAATAAATATCTGTTTATTTTCATAACAACTTGTGTGGTGTCCTTTCACTTGGTGTTCAAGGGGTAATGTGATGGTAAAACAGCTGGCTTAACACGCCCTCTAGAGTCTTAGCCTTAGACTGCTCGTATCCATGCTACTAGGATAGCTGGTCTATAAGGTTGACTTACAACCAATCATCAATAAGGGTTGTTTGGACTGATACATAGTGATCACTAGAATAGTGAGCACTGCATATCAGGCCAACTTCTCACACTTTTTGCAATTCTTTTTTTAGGATTTGTAGAGTCATTTCAACAGCAGTATGATGGGTGACGTCATCAGTGATTCACCAGTGTCATTTGAGATGTTATTGATGATGTTATTGAATATGTCATGTGTGAGGTCATAAGCAGTGCATGACGTCGACATGAGTTATGGTTAGTCTATCTATCCACAACTGGCGAATTTCAGTGGTATTTAGGGTTGGTTTGTACCCATAACTATAATGTATCCTTGTTCTTTCAGTGAATTTCAGAGGTTTTTTAAATATATGTTAAGTTCTTGTAAATAAACTGACCATGACTGTATTTAGCTTTTAACCCGTTAAGTGCTGCGCACGTCCGCTGAACGTCGCGGCCAAGCCCACACAATAGAACGTTCTGCACCAGCGCGGAACGTTCAGCGCAGCGGAGGGGTTAATTTTGTTCAGTGGATTCTTAACACAGAGGCAGCCGCCACCACGTGGTTATGGTTCTGCTGCACTTTCCATTGAAAAGGCACTTTTTGACTTCCCTATAAATGTTGGCGACTGTAAATGGACTTGCACCAAACCTGGTATTCACTTGGCCTGGTCAGCTAATGTGTGCCACGCTAATGTTTATGCTTATCCACACAGGGTAAAAACGCTATGGCTGGATGTTTTCCCATTTTAGTCCCTACAGGAAGTTTTGCTAGCGCTTAAAGCGCTTAATAATGTACAAGAATCTGTGATTCTGCCAAAAATGAAACACTTCTCGAGCATTAGAAGCATCTTGACTGCTGGGCCCGGTGGCGTGGGGTCAGAAGTATGAAAACCTTTTGCATTTCTTAACGCTTCAATTCGCAATTTTGGCGTGTTAAAAGTATAAATCAGTCTTTTCGTATGTCAAAAGCCAAAAACCAGTCACAATGTGTGATTTAAATTGCGATCACGATCTAGGAAACGCAAATAGGGATTACCTATTTACGATTCCTAAAGCACATGTACAAAGCATTTCCTAAATACAAATTGGGCATTATGGAAATGCTATTACCCTCTACTCAAAGTCGATGGTAACCATGTGCAAAATTATAAAATGCATTTAAAAATGCATTTTTAATGTGACGTGTGCACTACGAATTTTGGGGTACCCCCAGGGGGCCCTTAAGCCCAGAGACACCCTTGGGTTTGGATTTCCTATTCAGCCCATAGGTGGGACTGCAATATTTCCTATTTGAGATTTCCTAATAGAGATTCTACTCTGTTGGAATCGCTATCAGGAAATCGCACATTTTGTACATTCCATTTTGTATTTCCTAAATTGCGATTTCTACAAAATGAGAATTTTGTACATTTGGCCCTTTGTGGACTAACGTGTCCACTGTAGGAGCCTGTGTTTGACTTAATGGTCACAGGTTCAAATCCCAACAGTCCACTCAGCCTTTCATCCTTCTGAGGTCGATAAAATGAGTACCATTGAGTTGGGCAGTCGTGGGCGGCAAAAATCGCAGGCAGAGGGGTGGGGGGTCGTGTGGGGATGGAGTTTTTTTTTGGTAAAATAATATATTTTAAAAACGTACCTGTCTGCCGGCCGGCCGGTACCTGCATTTTCTTGGCTCCCGCTTCTGTTCTCCTGACTCCGCCAGGAACAAGAAGCAGGCAGCCTCCCTCCCCTGCCCTAAGCCAATCACAATGCTGCAAGGACAGCATTGTGATTGGTAGGGACGTCGCCCAGACAGGCCCACACATGGAGGCCATTTTCTCCAAGTAGGCTGCATTGCAGTCTGCATGGAGATAGGGCAGAGTGCGCATGACGGGTTTGGACAGCCCCAGAGGGCCGACCAAACAGTCTTGCTCACTCAGGAGTGGGCACATCAATCCTCGCCTGCCCAGCCCTGCTCCTAGAGCAGCCCCATCAACCCGCCCGCCCGTACCAAACCCTTTTGCTTTCTCGCTGTGCAAGAAGCAGAAACATAAACATTTTTAATTTTACCATTATATGTTTCTGCTTCTCGCACTGTAAGAAAGCAGTGGGGCGACGCTCCTCCGCCCTAGTGAAGGAGCCGCCCCTGAGAGAATGAAGACATTTACCGGGGCTGTTTCCCCATTTTTTGTTCGTCTTTGGGGTGTTTTAAAGCTAGTAATTTCTGTTCACTGATTAAACCTGTTTTCTCTTTAGCAGCTCTGCAGTTTCAGGCGCTGCAGACAGGGGAGGTCGCTATTGTCCAATTTCAAGGTTTACCGACCTCGGGAGGATAGACATGCAGAGCACATCAGATCAGTGCAGCTCGCTGAGCTATCTTGCCAGATAATACCAGCGCCTTTTTTTTCCAGGAAATCTCAGCGGGCGGTCCCTGCAAACCCTTTTCGGCGCCTGCAGCTGCGCTCTCATTAATTCATATCAATGAAAACACAATTATGAACGATCCAATACAACCAGCGCCCCTGCCACCCCCTCCCCTTCCCGAGTGACAGCTGCCCCTTCCGAGGCCCTGCACCCGCTAATGTCATATGATGATCACCCTTCGGACCCGGGACTCGGGGCTGCCCAGGGAGCCCATTGTCATACTTTGAATGCCACGACTTCCTTCGTACTTATTTACTTTGGTGTAGCGCCACGAAGCTGCCTCTGCATGCTTCGGTGCGCTTTGACGGCCTGTTAGTAAACGATGAGACAAACAGAAAGAAAGCTGGGATCTCATGAAATACGGCGGCGGTCCCGGCCCCTGTGGGACCTTCAGTGGGCTCTGAGTGCATGGGTTCAGTGTGATGGTACAGCCCCCCCCCCCCCGAAGGACGCACACACGCAATAAGAGGGGAGAACCAGCTGGGGCAGTCATGCGTCTGGTACCCAGCGCACTCACTCTGCAGTCCTTCAAGGCGCAGGCGTCGTTACTGTGGTCATTGGCCGCCGTCAGTCTCTCCGTCATTCACGCTCTGAGGGGAGACACGTGTTAAACTGTTAATCTGTGTCTGTCGAGGCGCTATGATGGATGACACGAGGTGTCACCGAGGGAGGGGTGATTGACACGAACACATACGGTATTGACATCTCAATTGAAACTTTTTAGCAGGAATGGATAAGGGTAGATGGGAGAGACAGGCACGTGGCACAGGGGGGGCCGACTCCGGGGGGAGGGACGGGGTCCCTCTGGGGGCACCGAAGCTGGTCACAGGTGTGAAGCACTGCAGATGGCGAGAGGAAGCCGGGCGGGTGGGGCTGGGGGCTTGTGGTACTGCATGTCAGAGGGGACTCAGGCCCACCAGTGACTCGTGGTTTTTACTACAGCTCCACCCTGAATGGCTCGAGCAGGTGTGTCAGCGGCGGTAGGGTGGGGGAGGGGTAATGTTCGCGCTGTAGAAAATCGCATTAAATAAATGAATACATAATTAAATAAATAAATAAATAAAGATATTTGCAGGTGTAAATTAAACTCACGCCAAAGTCCTAATCCGCGAGGGCACAACCACATTTCTGATTCACAACAAGTAGTGTTGCGCTCACAGACAGTTCTGCTCTTACGCATGTTTCCCTCCGAGTAAGTCTTTCCCCACAACAGGGAAGGGTTTTAAGTACTGTAAGTGGGATGAAAAGGTTCGAGGGAGTTCCTTGCAAAAAGGCACGGGCAAAGAAGTGTAACTAGGAATATTTTATTGGAGGCGCCGCCTTAGTAATACGAAACACCCTGCGTATATGATTATAATACCTTCATCGGCTTCATCCCTATTATTTGCACGGAGAGAAAATGGAAGCACTCCCGAGGCCGGAGTTACATCCTCCCCACTCCCCCAAAAAAGTAACAGTGGGGAGCCACGAGGAATGGCCAATGGGTCAAGGGAGCCACAGGAAGAAATAGTTTGGGAACCACTGGTTTTAGAAGGTCGTTGATAGCTGCGGAACCCCAACAGACTTCCTTGTTTATGGCACCTCGCAACCTGCACACACTACGAAAATGGTGAGACACCGTCCGCCACCAGGCGCACCAGGACATCCGTTTCCAGGGCCTGCCCCCTGCATTGGAAGTGAACACTCCCACAACTGGTGAGGGTGCAAGAGAAGGACTCTTTCCACAAGCAAACATATTTTCAACACAATAAAAAATAAGTTATAATTAAGGCTCCTTGGGGCATATTACCAAGGGCAAGTATCGCCGCTTTATCGGCGAATTGTGCTGAGAAAGCGGCGATACTGCTAGAGCCCTATTAATAAGGGCATTTTAAAGCCTGGCGCAAGCCCACTTTGCATGTCGGCGATTAACATCGCAAATGACATGCAAAGTGGGCGTTCCCACGTCCAACCACATGTAAAATGTGGTTGGAGGTGGGAACACCCTATTACCAAGGAAGGCGATGGGAGAGGGAGATCTGCGATAAACTCGTTTATCGCAAGTCTCCCAACGCCTTCTCTGACCAGGCGTTAGGCATTGATAACATGGGGGTTTGGATCATAACCCCCCCATATTATCTAGGAACACATTAGCGCGTAAAAACAACGTTTGTTTTCATGCGCTAATGTGCCATATCGCCGACTATCGCCGGATTTCAATTCGCCTACGTGATGCGCATTGATAATTGCGCGCTAAAAAGGCGATGAAATCCGGCGATAGCCGGCGATATGGGTATGTGCGTTGTGCGTATACTAACGCACTTCTTGGTAATATGCCCCCTTGTTTTCAATTTTAACAGATTTTTACAGATAAATACAGAGAGAAAACAGTGTGTTTTCTGTCTTTATTTATTTTTAAAAGTGGATAAATATGGAAAATTGTGCTTCTTTTCAGTGACTCTTCTTGCTGTCTTTCATAAATGAGCGCCCAACAGCTGAGCAGATGGACAGCATGGGAAATAAAAAATGGGATGAAGTTTCTTTAAATAACTGCATGTGTCAACATACATTTGTGGTATAATGCTAATAGTTACCAGTGGATGTACTGTTATGTAATATTAGCCAGCTTAAATAGCTAAAACATAACAGACCTCAAAGTATGAGAGCGCGTCTATCTGTTAAATAAATATGGAAATGTGCAGTTTTACAACTTCATTTATATGCAAAACAATAAATAAATATGGATAAATACAGATAAAATGGGCAAAACATAAATATGGATACATACAGACAGAAATATTTAAACAAGAAATATCATAAAACTGAGAACCCTAGATATAATGTACAACTGCGCCATGCAAGACGTTGTCCAGTGTGCAAGTGAACTCACTGTACATAGGCACGTGGGTTATGGGCACGTACACAAGTGAGCTCACAGTACATGGGCGCGTGCGCAAGTGTACTCACTGTACATGGGCTGCACGTGCACAAGTGTACTCACTGTACATGGGTTGCACGTGCGCAAGTGTACTCACTGTACATGGGCTGCACGTGCACAAGTGTACTCACTGTACATGGGCAGCACGTGCACAAGTGTACTCACTGTACCTTGGCAGCACGTGCGCAAGTGTACTCACTGTACCTTGGGCGCATGTGCAAGTGAACTCACTGTACATGGGTTGCACATGCGCAAGTGTACTCACTGTACATGGACAGGTGCGCAAGTGTACTCATTGTACATGGGCTGCACGTGTGCAAGTGTACTTACGGTACATGGGCGCATGCACAAGTGTACTCCCTGTACATGGGCATGTGCGCAAGCGTACTCACTGTACATGTTAGCGTGCGCAAGTGTACTACCTGTACATGGGCGCGTGCGCTAGTGTACTCACTATACATGGGTGTGTGCGCAAGTGTACTCACTGTATATGGGTTGCACGTGCGCAAGTGTACTCACTGTATATGGGTTGCACGTGCGCAAGTGTGCTCACTGTATATGGGCGCGTGCGCAAGTGTACTAACTGTACATGGGCTGCACGTGCACAAGTGTACTCTCTGTATATGGGCGCGTGCACAAGTGTACTCACTGTACATGGGCTGCACGTGCACAAGTGTACTCACTGTACCTGGGCGGCACATGCGCAAGTGTACTCACTGTACATGGGTTGCACGTGCGCAAGTGTACTCACTGTATATGGGCGCGTGCGCAAGTGTACTCACTGTACCTGGGCGGCACATGCGCAAGTGTACTCACTGTACATGGGTTGCACGTGCACAAGTGTACTCTCTGTATATGGGCGCATGCGCAAGTGTACTCACTGTACATGGGCTGCACGTGCACAAGTGTACTCACTGTACCTGGGCGGCACATGCGCAAGTGTACTCACTGTACATGGGTTGCACGTGCGCAAGTGTACTCACTGTACATGGGCTGCACGTGCACAAGTGTACTCACTGTACCTGGGCGGCACATGCGCAAGTGTACTCACTGTACATGGGTTGCACGTGCGCAAGTGTACTCGCTGTATATGGGCGTGTGCGCAAGTGTACTCACTGTACATGGGCTGCACGTGCACAAGTGTACTCACTGTACCTTGACGGCACGTGCGCAAGTGTACTCACTGTACCTTGGGCGCATGTGCAAGTGAACTCACTGTACATGGGTTGCACGTGCGCAAGTGTACTCACTGTACATGGACAGGTGCGCAAGTGTACTTACTGTACATGGGCGCGTGCACAAGTGTACTCATTGTACATGGGCTGCACGTGTGCAAGTGTACTTACTGTACATGGGCGCATGCACAAGTGTACTCCCTGTACATGGGTTGCACGTGCGCAAGTGTACTCGCTGAATATGGGCGTGTGCGCAAGTGTACTCACTGTACATGGGCTGCACGTGCACAAGTGTACTCACTGTACCTTGACGGCACGTGCGCAAGTGTACTCACTGTACCTTGGGCGCATGTGCAAGTGAACTCACTGTACATGGGTTGCACGTGCGCAAGTGTACTCACTGTACATGGACAGGTGCGCAAGTGTACTCATTGTACATGGGCTGCACGTGTGCAAGTGTACTTACTGTACATGGGCACATGCGCAAGTGTACTCACTGTACATGGGTTGCACGTGCGCAAGTGTACTCACTGTACCTTGACGGCACGTGCGCAAGTGTACTCACTGTACCTTGGGCGCATGTGCAAGTGAACTCACTGTACATGGGTTGCACGTGCGCAAGTGTACTCACTGTACATGGACAGGTGCGCAAGTGTACTCATTGTACATGGGCTGCACGTGCGCCAGTGTACTCACTGTACATGGACAGGTGCGCAAGTGTACTCATTGTACATGGGCTGCACGTGCGCAAGTGTACTCACTGTACATGGGCTGCACGTGCACAAGTGTACTCACTGTACCTTGACGGCACGTGCGCAAGTGTACTCACTGTACCTTGGGCGCATGTGCAAGTGTACTCACTGTACATGGGCTGCACGTGCACAAGTGTACTCACTGTACCTGGGCGGCACATGCGCAAGTGTACTCACTGTACATGGGTTGCACGTGCGCAAGTGTACTCGCTGTATATGGGCGTGTGCGCAAGTGTACTCACTGTACATGGGCTGCACGTGCACAAGTGTACTCACTGTACCTTGACGGCACGTGCGCAAGTGTACTCACTGTACCTTGGGCGCATGTGCAAGTGAACTCACTGTACATGGGTTGCACGTGCGCAAGTGTACTCACTGTACATGGACAGGTGCGCAAGTGTACTCATTGTACATGGGCTGCACGTGTGCAAGTGTACTTACTGTACATGGGCGCATGCACAAGTGTACTCCCTGTACATGGGCATGTGCGCAAGCGTACTCACTGTACATGGGAGCGTGCGCAAGTGTACTACCTGTACATGGGCGCGTGCGCTAGTGTACTCACTATACATGGGTGTGTGCGCAAGTGTACTCACTGTACATGGGTGTGTGCGCAAGTGTACTCACTGTACATGGGAGCGTGCGCAAGTGTACTCACTACACATGGGCACGTGCACAAGTGTACTCCCTGTACATGGGCGCGTGCGCAAGTGTACTCACTGTACATGGGTGTGTGCGCTAGTGTACTCACTGTACATTGACAGGTGCGCAAGTGTACTCATTGTACATGGGCTGCACGTGCGCAAGTGTAATTACTGTAAATGGGCATGTGCGCAAGTGTGCTCCCTGTACATGGGTGTGTGCACAAGTGTACTCACTGTACATGGGCGTGTGCGCTAGTGTACTTACTGTACATGGGCACGTGCGCAAGTGTGCTCCCTGTACATGGGCGTGTGCGCAAGCGTACTCACTTTACATGGGCGCGTGCGCAAGTGTACTCACTGTACATGGGCGCGTGCGCAAGTGTACTCCCTGTACATGGGCGCGTGCGCAAGTGTACTCCCTGTACATGGGCGCGTGCGCAAGTGTACTCACTGTACATGGGCACGTGCGCTAGTGTACTCCCTGTACATGGGCACGTGCGCAAGTGTACTCTCTGTATATGGGCACGTGCGCAAGTGTACTCCCTGTACATGGGCGCGTGCGCAAGTGTACTCCTGTAGTGTAGTTCCTATATTCCCAATAGGCTCTGCGCATTGGAATAACATAAACGATAGTTTAGACGTAGGACTTAGGTCGACTAGGTCTCTATTGAATATGTTAGACTTAATTATGAATGCCAGCTAGCTCAGAGGTCACTAGAAATTTTCTCGAATTCACAAGAAGGGATTAGTTTCTGACAACCGCATAAACATGACAACGTTGCTCCCTCAAGAATAAGGAGTATACCTCCAGAGTCGCGGAAACAATAGATAGCTATTTTACCCAGTCAATCGTGCATGCTTAGTTTCACCAGAAGTGCAGAGAAACAGAGAGACGGGCGTTTTCAATAAAAGAGGTTATTTATTGAACAGTCTTCTTTCTCATGCAAGAGAAGTGAATTACTACAATCGCAATACTTGTCATAAAGTAAAGTGCGTACAGTAAAAGAAGTATAATAAAATAATACTGTAAAAGCATGGTATGGTTTGTAAGCCATACAGTGTTTAAAATGGATAAAATATATACAATGATAAAATCATGACTAAACGTACTCAACTGGTGCTTCTAAGATACGCCTACCCTGGTGTACCTAACCTAAGCCTAGTACATGGGAAGGAGTAAGTGAGATGTAGTTTGAGTTAAGATAGTTTCTGCCAAGAATCTGAATCAAGAATTCTCTAAGGGTCTAATCAGCTCCGTACCTTGGTTATAGAATGAAGGAGGTCTAGTATCTCTCTCTCAGGACTCGATCTCCCAGCAACCCGCAAGGGTGACAGGGAAACACTGGAGCTGGATTTCTCGGCTGGAGAAAAGACAGCATCTCTCTCAGTGTGTCAGCGGGAGGGTCGGCTTCCTTCGGCACCTGCTACAGCAGGGCGTCGGGCAAGTAGATAATCGATCTGCTCCAAACCACCGTGTGTTTTGCTAGGGCAGATGCTGGTATATTTATACCTGGAAGGTGCCGAGTTTGACGTAAGGTTGGACATAAGACGTCACTAAGAACTCACAGTTCTTTCAGGACTCCGGGAGTTCTAGGACAAATCAATTTTCGGGCTGCTGGAAGCTTGGTTTGTTTAAGAACACGCTGTGCTTTCTAGGTGTCTATGGGAGTAGCCTTGCCGTATTTGGACTGCATTGGCTATGTCTTAATATGGGTATGATTCTTATGCCTATATAAGGATATGATTTGGATATAACCACATAAGGGCATAAATCGGGAATATTTAACTAGAGTCCTAGATTCGTCTACAACACCCATTCCACGTATAATGTCCATCATTACTAAATACTAAGCAATTTTAAACATATCAATGCATGTGTTTTCCATCCCACCCCAAAATACATAAAAAGCATTTGAAATGGCATATACACGAAAAAAGAGTATTATACTGTACGTTTTCAAGCAGTGGTATCATTCAGATAATGCATATATTTGTACATTGGAATGTTGACTGAATGAATCATGAAAATTACATTTATGAAATGGCTCTTAATACAGAAGAGAAGGTTGAGACCATTTCATCGCATATTTATACAAGACTGTACATGTGCTAGAGGCTAAGTCAAAATATTGTCTCTAGAGTTTTCAAAAATAGAAATCTTGTTCTCAAAATTTTGCTGACATTTCTAAATCTGACATCAAATTATTAATAGTTTCAAAGTCACAATCATCAGAGAAAGTGCTAGGTGATACAAAGTCACTTAAAGAAACCTTGAACTGATGTGGATATTTCAAGCGTTCAACCGGGCCATAGATGTCGTAATCAGTAGCGTCCCATGCTACACCACCAGGTATAGGAATGGCTGTGATGTTTACTGATGATAGTTCTCTTTTTTCAATGTGAGAAGATCTGTGAGACTTTAGAACCAAGTTGATTTTCTGACTTGCTGTGTCCATTGTACTGTATTTTCCATCAATCATTCTTCCCAAGCTTAAAACCAAAATGAGCCATTGTAGGAGGAAAAGTACACTCAACACAATCCACAATTCAATCCATGGTGAAATCAGATATGTTTCTCCAAGTTGATGAAAGAGTTCAGTTATTTGTTCTTTGAAAGTTTTATTTGCTGGCTTTTCTTCATGTTCACTTGGATCTTCAGAAAAGTCATCGAAATTGATAAAGTAGCCAGATGCAGTTCTATCAATTGTTGGAATTGCTCCAGGATTCTTATTAATCTTTGCAGTTGCTTCTTCTTTTGTCATATTACTATAGTCAGAGGCTACATCATTGTAGACAGGTGTTTCTTGATGAAGTGTTGCAATTTGGGTTTCAAGAGGCACAAGTTCAATGGCTTGGTTGCATAGTCCTTCTTTATTCACTGCAGGTTTATCAAATATGATTAGTCTCTCAGTTTGAACCTCTTGAATTGTAGCAAGGTTTGGTCTTCTGCTACATCTTGGGAGTCCACTGGGCCTACTAGTTATTATTGGCCACTTGATTGTGGTTTTACCAGGTCGATTGATACAACTCTGTTCTCCTTTTTACTAGCAAGGGGCAGAAGTACTACTGATCTTGTTCCGCTGATAGCTAAGACAGGTACTGCTTTTCTGTAAGAAGGCCCAAATTCCTTCTTCACCGCGATCTTTTCTCTGACCAGATCCCCAATCTTTGGAATCCAGACAGGTCTTGCTGGGACAGGTGGTTTTTCTTCAGTGGCCGTTGGCTTTAGCTTTGTGTTACTTGGACTTCTTCTTGTTTCATTTAAGTCCTGTAAAACAGCCAAACAGCCAAACGATCTTTGATATCAAAGGTTTTTTGTTCCACCACTGAAGTCTGACTATCGAGGTCTTCGATTATCATTCTTGTACCAAACAAAAGTTCATACGGAGTGATTCTACCCAGAGAATGTCTTGGCAGATTATTAAGACTACGTTGGACACTTATTAGATGTTTTACCCACCCATCACCCGAACCTAATACCCTCGCTGTTATAGATTGCTTTATGTCACAGTTTTTTCTCTCCACTACCGCATTTCCCTCAGGATGGAATGGACTAGAGTACCGCAATGCAATGCCCAAGCTGGCCATGGCCTCCTTGTAAGCTCGAGAGCTAACCGCAGGACTCTGGTCAGAATGTAGCATGCCAATTGCGTATGTGCCGATAAAGACTCACAAATCTTTTATAACAGTTCTGGCGTCAGCCGAGCACTGGGGCCACATCCAAATGAATCTCGTCTTAATATTTATGGGATCGCATTTTTCCGTGTGGACGTCTGCGTGTAGATAGCCTAATGATGTCTAATAGAGGTGTCTGGGCTGGTATCTGGTCCAGTTCACAACTGCGATCTCTGTTGCAGTCCTGACAATCTAATGCAAAGTTATAAACATGCACGCTCATCCCCGGCCACCAGTATTGTGATTGCAATTCTATTAGAGATTTCAAGTTCTCTTGGTGCCTCAGACCCATTCCCATGTGTGCTTCTTGAATCAAGTAAGCCCTCCAGTTCGTGTTTGGAATTACTCTGTCCCCCACTCCAGGGATTCGAGCAAAAGGAACGGAGTTTGCATCAATTATGTATGTATTATTGAGTGGATAATTTAGAGGTAATGTCACATAGTCGCCTTTTAATGAGGCTTTTACTGCCAGCATGGTTTCTCCATCTATTTGTTTTTTAGAATGCTTTTTTGTAGCTACGGAAGCCGGTTGAACAGCTGCTGTTGTGGCTTTGTTAGCCAATGGATTCCCTGCAACGTGAACGCCATCACGTCGAAGACTCTGCGTATGTATCACGTGAGTCTTTCCTAGTTCTTTCTGTGAAAGAACTACTTGTTCCCATAGTTTTTTATGCTTTATTGTGGCACCTGTCTCATCTTTGTAACCATTTTCAATCCAGGTCTGCATGAAATCATTGTAAGACTGGACGCAATAATACGAATCGCACACTATTAGTGTGGGATTTCGCGATCGGCATTCTCAAGCGCCATCTTTAAAGCTTGTAGTTCAGCTCGCTGAGCTGTACAGTTTCTGAGTGATTCAGTTTTAGTGACCATTGGTCTGAATTTACCTATGCGCCAGCGACCTTTAACAATCGCGCATGCTGCATTGTAAACTTGTTTTTCCACAACGTAGTGTTGTGCAGATTGGTCTGTGTAGATTACACAGGCGTACTGTTCGAGAGGCAGAATTTCGATCGACAGAGGACATTCATGTTCGTATTCTAGACGTTCTAGCTTTTTCATTTTGGGATCAAATGCGTGTATCACGTCTGTTGTAGAAAGAGAATTAACCCATTGTATCCATTTCGGATCTAATGCCATAGCATTTGGAATGCTCGGTCTTGTTACTGCCTCAAGGGCTGATACTGCTGTTAAAACAGATATGCTCTTCCCTTGAGCTAGGGCTCTTTCTTTTGCTACAGCAGTTTGGACTGCAGTCAGAATTTTTTCAGTAGAACTGAATTTCATTTCAGCTTGTGTGTACAAGTGTGATTTATAAGCTATTGGTACCGTTTCTCTCTCATTAGAGGTCCGGTACGTAAATCCGCATCTTCCTGGGATGACTCGGATTACAAGGTTGCGTTTGTTTGCAATTTTGTTTTAGTTAACATGTCTGTTTGTATTGATCGTAACATTTTTGTGTGTTTCTGTGTCCAATTAATTGGTTTGAAATCAGGTTTTATTAATTCGTAGAGGGGTTTAACCCTCTCTGCGTAGTTTAGAATGTAAGTTCTTCCGAAATTCAGGAAACCTAGAATTGATTGTAAGTTTTTCAGCGTTTTTGGAGCTTGGAGTACTGCACACTTCTCTAAGAAGTTGTCTGCTAGGCTTTTGCCTTCACTTGATAACTCATATCCTAAAAGTAGGACAGTGAGGTGGGCAGTTGGTATTTTTTTTAAAGTTGAATTTGTACCCTTCAGATGCGAACCCAAGTATAATGGTGTTCACTCTTTTCAAGTGTGTCTCCAGGTCATCGTCTGTTAGATAGATGTCATCGACATAAAATAATGCCTCATCATCATACATTTGTAGTAATTCTGTTACCCTGGCTGAAAATAATCCTGGGCTGTTCTTGAATCCCTGGGGGAGACGACAAAATTGCCCTGGGCCCCCACACTGGAGAAAGCGGTCAAATACCTGCTTTCTGGTGCAATGTATTGACAGAAGAAACCATTTGAAATATCTAATGTCGTTTTATATTTTTTGCGCACGATGTTATTCATTAGTGCTGCACTGTGTGAGTTTTGTACGGCAAATGTTTTGCAACAAGAGTTTAGGTGTCTGTAATCCAAAAGTAGACGTCTGGTCGTCTGGTTTGGAGACAGGAAACAAAGGGTTGTTCATTTGTGAGGTGCATGTTTCAATCACCCCCTGGTATTCAAGTTGATCTAAGATCTCCCTGACTTGTTTTTTAGCTTCTTGCTTAACAGGACACTGCCTCTGTGCAGTAGGGTGATTTTTTAACTGAATTTTATGGTGAGGAGAATCCTCATCCCATCCTACATGATTTTTTTTATAATGCAGGGGCTTGGGCCACTCTCCATTTTCTAGCATATGTGTATTTTTTTTTTAATTGGAATGTGATTTGAGAAGGCAGGCATATCATTTCTTCGCCATGTGGGCACTCCCTGACAAACTCTGGTGGCCAGTCTTTCTCTGCTAGAAGGATATCATAGCCATTAGATAGATTCTCCCAAAAGAGACCTCTTATTTTCCTAGTTTTGTCCCCTTCTATACGTAATGTTATTTCATATAATTTATGGGGTACACTAACTCTGGTGTCTGCAGTTTCCACCTGAATGTATTCATTCGTGTCCACTGTCTCCAGAAGATTCATCAGGATCTTGCAAGCTATGGTCACTTCTGCTGCACTGTCTAGCATTGTCTGGGCCCACTCTCCGTTCTTGAGTTGTGTCCTCAGAATCCTCGGCATGTTTTATTTTAATACTAGCTACCTTCTTTTTGGGAAATTGTAATTTTTTGCTTTGATGAGCAGGTTCCTTGTCTTTGGACTTGATGCGCTCTTCTTTATGTTCTGACCGTCCTCTTCTTTCCGATTTCTGTGAGGAAGTCTGAAAAGATCGAGAGGGACGTGTATCATTATCTTGATATCTGTCAAGTTTTCTTAAATTATGCCTATTTCTAAGGTTGTATCTTTTTTCAGAGAGCTCCTGTTGTGGAGACCTTCCTCTGGACTGAAACTGTTTTTCTCTGGGAGTGGTTTGTTTATTACCCTCCCACTTCTTTTTTGGAGTAATGAGATTATTCTTAATAAAGCTTTTTTCAGGATTTTCAGTTAGTTGTGATTTTAGTGGTTTCCCACCCAAACTATCTCTACCTAATTCTTCATAGCACTTTTCAATTATTCTGGCAAGTTCAAAAGGTTGTTCTGTTATTTCTGTTTCTTTCAATTTTTGGCGGATCGCAACTGATGCTGCTTCTCCTTTTATGTTGGCTAGTAGAATAGCCGAGACTTGCTTAAAGTCTTTCAATAATTTCATACCTAGATTTAAAGCAGGCTCCGGACCGTATTCATTTTGAATCTGTCTTAGTTCGTCTGGTATAACCACCATAGACGGAACACCATGTGTTTTTGTGTATATTGAAGCAAAGACTGTTCCCCAAGTGTCACAGTCCTCCACATGTGGTGCGATCCCCATTGGTAGACAGATTGTAGGAATTCTGTGTTTCTCATGAGGTGTAATATCAGGGAATATCAACGTCCTCGAAAGGAACGTATTCCGCTGGAGGTTCCTCTGCTTTGTAGTAGTGGAACTCGTGTGTCACAGCATTTGCTGCTGGTAAAGTTATCCATGAATAGAATACCTCTGTCTGCCGATCTTCATGTGCCTCTACCACAAATATGACTGTACCACCTCTTGATGATACTCCATTTTCTATAAGTTTTATAGTTATGGTTTTCCTTATATTTACCGGGATGAATATAGGATCCGGGTCATTTTGTTGGAGAGTTGTGTCATCTAAGACTGCTTGAGCTGCTATTCTAGCTCTCTCCCTTTCTTCTTCACTTTCCTACATTTTTGCTGACAGACAGTTTGCAGAGCAAGTTTCAAGGAAACAAAGATTAGGTGCACAATATTTTGGAACACTGTATCCTTCAACGTTGACTAAACCAAAAACTAATTCATAGGATTCTCTTCCTACTAAGTTTTTTGGCGGATATTAACCTTTCACCCACTCCAGACGTCTATTGGAGTTTTTATGGGAAAAAGGGGTCTGTGTGAAAAGCACGACTGAGTTACTCTAGTATCTAGTGTTAAATTATCGCCTTACCAAACGTTGGGCGCCATGTAGTGTAGTTCCTATATTCCCAATAGGCTCTGCACATTGGAATAACATAAACGATAGTTTAGACGTAGGACTTAGGTCGACTAGGTCTCTATTGAATATGTTAGACTTAATTATGAATGCCAGCTAGCTCAGAGGTCACTAGAAACTTTCTCGAATTCACAAGAAGGGATTAGTTTCTGACAACCGCATAAACATGACAACTTTGCTCCCTCAAGAATAAGGAGTATGACTCCAGAGTCGCGGAAACATTCGATAGCTATTTTACTCAGTCAATCGTGCATGCTTAGTTTCACCAGAAGTGCAGAGAAACAGAGAGACGGGCTTTTTCAATAAAAGAGGTTATTTATTGAACAGTCTTCTTTCTCATGCAAGAGAAGTGAGTTGCTACAATCGCAATACTTGTCATAAAAGTAAAGTGCGTACAGTAAAAGGAGTATTATGAAATAATACTGTAAAAGCATGGTATGGTTTCTAAGCCATACGGTGTTTAAAATGGATAAAATATATACAATGATAAAATCATGACTAAACGTACTCAACTGGTGCTTCTAAGATACGCCTACCACGGTGTCCCTTGGTTATAGATTGATGGAGGTCTTGTATCTCTCTCTCAGGACTCGATCTCCCAACAACCCGCAAGGGTGACAGGGAAACACTGGAGCTGGATTTCTCGGCAGGAGAAAAGACAGCATCTCTCTCAGTGCGTCAGCGGGAGGGTCGGCTTCCTTCGGCACTTGCTACAGCAGGGCGTCGGGCAAGTAGATAGTCGATCTGCTCCAAACCACCGTGTGTTTTGCTAGGGCAGATGCTGGTATATTTATACCTGGAAGGTGCCGAGTTTGACGTAAGGGTTGACATAAGACGTCACTAAGAACTCGCAGTTCTTTCAGGACTCCGGGAGTTCTAGGACAAATCAATACAGAAGCAGGGGGAATTCCTGGAGGCTTGGCTTGTTTAAGAACACATTGTGCTTTCTAGGAGTCTATGGGAGTAGTCTTGCCGTATTTGGACTGCATTGGCTATGTCTTAATATGGGTAGGAGTCTTATGCCTATATAAGGATATGATTTGATATAACCACATAAGGGCATAAATCGGGAATATTTAACTAGAGTCTTAGATTCGTCTACAACACTCCCTGTACATGGGCGAGTGCGCAAGTGTACTCCCTGTACATGGGCGCGTGCGCACGTGTACTCCCTAGACATGGGTGCGTGTGCAAGTGTACTCCCTGTACATGGGCACGTGCGCTAGTGCACTCCCTTACATGGGCGCATGCGCTAGTGTACTCCCTATACATGGGCGCGTGCGCAAGTGTACTCACTGTACATGGGTGCGTGCACGAGTGTACTCCCTGTACATGGGCGCGTGCGCAAGTGTACTCCCTAGACATGGGCGCGTGCGCAAGTGTACTCCCTGTACATGGGCGCGTGCGCATATGTACTCCATGTACATGGGCCCGTGCGCAAGTGTACTCCCGAGACATGGGCACGTGCGCAAGTGTACTCCCTGTACATGGGCACGTGCGCAAGTGTACTCCATAGACATGGGCGTATGCGCAAGTGTACTACCTAGACATGGGCGCATGCGCAAGTGTACTCCCTGTACATGGGCACGTGCACAAGCGGAAATGTCTTACCCTTGTTGTGCTTAGGGATCTTCACGACCCTTTCTCAGTCATACTCCTGGACGCCGGGCACTTTCACAGCTTTCTGGTGCAGTCCTGCAAAACTTTGCAATTTAATAGAAATCTCCTCCAAACACAGAATGGAGCCTACAGGAGTACATTTAAATTTTTTGTGTAAATTGTCCCCTCAGAGTACTGACTCCAACATGCAAAAAATGTAACAGAGACGTCTTCCTACACACTGTTTGGGGGAGTGGTGTGCTCCATGCTTTCTGGAAAGAGGTAAGTGAACTGTCTTCAGTTATTACAATGCGAACTATCAGTGCCCCCACCCAAAGCCTGGAGTGACTTACCTCTCCACCTGCGAACATCACCCTCCCTGGCGGAGTTCAGAAGGGGACCTAAGACTTGGCTTTTCGACTAAGACCGGCGAAACCGCAGCACCCGATACCCTCAGGGGTGAAGAGCAGCGCCTTACAAATGTATTTATTTATTTATTTACTTGAGGTTTATATAGCGCTGGCTAGACCCGTAGGTATCAGAGCGCTTTACATGAGGAGAATTATATAGGTTACAAGTTACACATTGTTACAGAAGGTACATCAATTACAAGTTACATCCGTTGGTTCAAATGACCGACTGAGTGAGTGAGTGAGTGAGCTTTTAAGAGGTCCCAAAGGGTGCTCCTGCTTTGTGCACTGTGGCTTAATATAGGGCAGGGGTCTCCACCCTTTTCTGTAGTAAGAGCTACTTGTCTTCCTTGAGAATATCCCGAGCTACTAATATTTTTAGAGTTTTAATACTGACAGCATCAGGAAAGATTACACTTGTGCCCACCAAATGCACAGTTGCCAGCAGTGCCAACCCAGAGCATCAGCACTTTCCAAGCATTAATATAAAATATACTTTGTCAATGGGGAATCCCTCTACCAGCCCGAGCTGCAGTGCCCCAGGCACCAAGTTAATATCAGTAATAAGTCTCTCCAGACACCAGCTTTTGAGCTCTGAAAATACACACAATTTTGTCTCGAATACACTCTTTCTTGTCATACATGTATTTATTCGACCAAGCAAAAGGTTCGGATTTCTTAGGCTTGAGTGTACACAGGGGGTGGGGCTACTTGTGTGTAGCTTAAGAGCTACCAGTAGTACACCAGCTACTCGTCGGAGAAGGCAGCTATAGGGTAAAGAGACATCCAGGGAGAGGGGGAACCAACCAGGTCCAACAAAGAAAAGCTGGCAGGAGGGCATGGAAGGGCCTCGGCAGCGGGGAAGGCTAGCATCTCCAGCGCCTTGAGACCCTCACGGGTGATTTGCAGCGCTTTATAAATCCTGTTTGATTGATTGATTGTATGAAAGTAGGGGGCGCCCCCAAATTTCAAAAAGTGTTAGGCAAATGGAGAGTCTGCTATGAGTGCGAAGATGATGGCGATATTCAAACAGAAGAAAGTGATGGACAACTAGACGAGTGTGAGGAGGGTGTCCTGGACAGCGGGAGCTGATCTAGTGAGAATGATAACTAGTGGGGAAATTACGCCACTTTGTCCCCTGTTTAAATGCAGAGTCGCCGAAACACTTTCCCAAGATGCAGCATGTCTGTACCTGGACGAAGTTTCATTTTCTTAAAGAAAAATCTAATAAAAACAGTTTAGTAAAAAAAATCGGTACACCATTTTATCTTGAAAATCAAGCAAAGATTGTGCCCTCCTGGGCCTGTGTTGGATACCCCTTGTTTATGCGGTTCTGAAGTGACTGGTGAAATAGCCAGGATTTAGGGAGAGACGAGGCCAATGGACAGTAATCAAGTTAGTTAGTTCCAACTGACCACAGAAAACAGCTAGGTCTGCAGCTGCGCCGTTGTGGGAGTGGAACAGCTGATCACAGATTTCTGTAGCAGCCTGAAGGGACGCTAGGTGGGGGTCTCTGACATCAGCCTCAGGGAGCTGTAGATGACAGAGTTGGCCTTTACCAGGATATCACCCTGGGGGGAATGCATTTGGCTCCCTCGCTGCTGCTGGTGAATAAAAAGAAGCAAACACAAGGAGATGATGGACAGAGCACTGAAACTTTTCAGACACTCAACCTCAGTCACAGATCTGGGTTGAATCCATCACCCTTCTTAAGCTCACTTCACCAGTTCAGACATGGCCATATGAAAGAGCTGAAATTGGATCATAAACTCAAAGCTGTTCTGAACAGGGGCGTCTATCATACATTTGGCCCAGGGCCCCACAATCCTTAAGATGTATCTGCTTGTAGGTAAGTTAAAAATGCCAACTATGGGTATGCCAACCTCATCATGTTGAAAGGGGAACACAGGCACTGGTTAACAGGGGTAAAGTGCACAGAGTTCTACAGCAGCAAAAACAGTGAAGGCAACAATCTGAAGGCACACCACGCAAAAGATGGTCACTTCCTACAATGACTAGTCTACATTTTTTTTGCAATAATGGCCTATCTAGGTAACGTAAAGTTCCCTTTTCAAGTCTGTCTTGACAATGCAGCTCATGACATATTTTTCGCTATTCCTTAAAATGTGCAGAGAGAGGGCTGTCGCTTGGCTCCACCGAGAGGACTGCTCATATTATCAGCTGGCAATATTCCACCTTTCAGGAATTTCCTCCATTAGAATGCATGATCAGTCTAAATCTGAACAACAAACTCAACTATGCGGTTTACGACATTCAGTTCTTTTTCTCCTATATGAATTCTACACAGAAAGCAATATTTTTTGCTTTTTTTTCCCGGCACTAGCAAATCCAGTAGGCAGGAATCAATGTGATAATCAACAATTGTGCACAGAAAACATACAAACAGCATTTGTAAAAACCTGTGTTTACATTTGTTAATATTCCATTCAATTTAATAAACTTTATTCAGAGGCATAGAAAATACCCACAAAAGCGTCACACGGTGCAAAAACAGGCATGAAATACAAAATACATGGCATAACCATGAAATATATACGTACAATGTGGTAAAACAAAATAAAATATGAATAGCAACACAATCTTGAGACAACATAGACCTAAATGCACGTACAGCAGATTTTAAAATGGACCCAATGTGCAAAACACTCCTCATTGTTTAATTAAATGTAAATGCAGGTTTACAATGGCCAATATTGGAAAAATGATTCTATAAAAAAGGGATTAAGTAGTGTCTGGTGTACCTAGTATAAAATTTACAAACAACAGAATGAAGCATTGATTGGCCAGACACACCATCACAGGGACATGACTTAGCTTGAAAGACTATGAGTGAAACCTAATGGGAGACAAAGCATATGTTTTGCAGTATCAGATCTAAAACAAAAAGCACAGTGTTCCCAACGACAGCGAGCACACCTAATATAATCGGTGATGCAGTCAGTTTCGATCAGATCAAGATATCTGACCGTGTTGGGCTTCCCTGCCAAATTCCTTATCCACCGTGATTCTTCTTGATTAAAAACTAGATCAACTACAGTTTTCTTGTTCACGCTGGCACATGAAAATGGATCCATAAAAACAGACTGCATCCCAGTTTTCTGACACTCAGCCTTCACATACGCTATCCATGGGATTGATAACTCTCTAGCTAAAGACAGCTGGCCCGATTCACAAAAGTAATCTGAGATTCCTAACTTTACTACTACTAAATCCTTTTTGTGAAAGTCGTAAAGTTAGGATTTTGTCTCAGTTTAGTAGTAGTGAAGTTAGAAATCCTAATTTTACTACTACTAAATCCCGAATACTGAAAGTCGTAAAGTTAGGATTTTGTTTCAGTTTAGTGGACGTAAAGTTAGGAACCCTAACTTTAATACTACTAAATCCCTTTTGTGAATACCGAAAGTCGTAAAGTTAGGATTTTATACCAGATTACTTTTGTTAATTGGGCCCAAACTGTCACCTATAGTATCTCCTGTTAGAGCGGCCTCATCGTTTCTACAAAGTGAGAGCCACAGTAGGACTGGCTGTATCCTGATCAGGTCATTCTTATAGCAAAGCCCAAGCTCTTTATGGCAAATAAAATGTGATGCTAACATGGGAACAGATAAAAGCTTTCTACAAAATCTGTTTTCTACACTCAGAATGGCCGAGCAATTTGAACTCCCCCACACTTCCCCCATATATGGCAATCGGTACACCTTGTAATTTGTATACCCGTAACAGGGGCAAGGGAGCCAGTCCATTGGTTGAGGAATACTACTCAGCGATTTGTTGGCCATGGAAAATTTGGTAGAGCAGTGCACCTTATTAGGGGATCATGACCAGTGGGCGGAAAAAATAACTCCAAGATAAGAAAAATTATTAACCCTCCTCAAACAATATATACTGATTTCCATGTTAGGGAGGGGTCTGAACTTAGGGCCAACAGACATAGGGGCCGATTAGGATGGCGGACGGACTTGCGTCCGTCCGCCACCCCAGAGGTGGAGGGACCGTCCGCAGGGGCAGCGGCGGTCCCTCCGTGCAAATTAGGATGTGACCGCCACCCTGGCGGTCACATCCTGTATGTTTTAACATTGCGGCGGGTGCTGCTTGAAGCAGCACCCGCCGCAATGTTAAAACTGCATGTGTTACATTTACATGCACGAAGCGGCAGGCACCGCGCGGTGCCTGCCGCATTGTGCATGTAAATGTTGGGGGGTTCCATAGGTACCCCCCATGTGCACCCCCCACCCCCTGACACCCTGGGGGCCCGCAACGGGCCCCCAAAAGCCAAAGTCCACATGCTTTTCCACGGCGGAAAAGCCGCCGCGGAAAAGCATGTGTTCGTGCAATTCCTAATTTGGCTGACGGTGTCTTGCAGACACCGTCACCAAATAGCCCTCCTCACACCGCGGATCAGCGGCGGATGGACCTGCCGTCCGCCGCTGGTCCAACCGCACTCCCACCGCCATCCTGATCTGGCAGTGGGTCTTCTATTTCACTGCGGCGGATAATCCGCATACTCCGGGCCGGCGGTGGCTTCCGCCGGCCCGGAGTATGCGGATTATCCGCAACCATAATGAGGCCCCTAATGTGGGGCTTGGCAAAATTGGGCTGAAAATCAAGAGAGGCCATGAATTCAACAAAATCATTAACTAGCTGATCTAGTGTCCTTGGGGTACGTGCCATGAGCACCGCGTCATCTGCGCAGAGGACTGTGGTTTTCCTTTAATAATCAGTACATCAGGGGTAGCACATGCAAGGGAGGAGTAAAGATCATTAATATAAAGAATAAATAAAAGAGGGGCAGCACACAGCACTGCCCCACTCCACGCTGGATTCCTATATCTGGTGAGACTTCCCCCAAGGAATTAATACATACCTGGGCCTTCATATCACTGCATAGGTAGGCGAGGAAGTGGATCAGCGCTGCATCCAAACCCCGAGCAGTAAGTCAATGCCACAATTTAACCCGGTTCACACAGTCAAAAGCTGACGATAGATCCATGAACGCTAGGTAAAGAGGGGGCTGCTTGGCCACCGTATATTTTCCTAATACCAAATTCAAGTTAAGGCACTTCTCAATGCTTCCTATTTTGTGCCTAGATCCGTATTGACACTGATGTACGATACTGTTATAGATAATTCTACCCAAAATGTTTGCTGTGGTGTCGATAAGTGAGATCGTCCGGTAACAGGTAGGTAATGAGCGATCTCCTTCTTCTAAGATCGTCTCTATGATGGAAGTGACCCATGTATCGTGGAGAGGGGAATGGGCACGACTGTTGAAAGCACTGGTGAGAAGAGGTGCCCAAAAGATATCAGCATTTTTTATCAGGTCAATAGGGATCCCATCTGGGCCTGGCGCCGTGCCCCCAACACTTTGATGGATGGCATCCTCAACTTCCATCAGGGTCGTCTGGAAGCGAGCAACTAGACTAGGATCTATATTGAAAGGGACGGAGAGAGAGGCTGCGTGATATATTTTGCTAAAATGCTCCTCTCCAACATTACTGACAATATGGCAAGAGATAGAGCTAGAGGGCCTTGCATTTTACTTTAACTCAGATACAGAGGACCAAAACAACTTGGAACTTCTGAGTTGTGAGGCTGTGCTAGCGCTTCCCATGGAGCTGCACGAACCTCTTGCCAGCGTTTGGCGGTGTTTGTGTTGTATTGCTTTCGTAGAAGGGCCACTGCTACTGAGTCCCTGGGTTTGGAGACTAGAGCTTGGCGAAAGGCCCTATTTGCTGCCAAGCACCCAGAGTTAAACCATCTAGGGGTGCGTAACAAAGGCCGTGAAGGTTTCAGGAGAGCCTTCTGGATCTCAGCACAGAGAGCAGCGAAGACCTCCGCTACCTGATAGTCACGGACGTCCTCGGACAGACATAGCTGTGAGTACACTAAGACCAGACATATTGTATTTTCCAGTGCTTGTTTGACGGCCTTGTATTCTAGTAAGAGTGCAGAATGGTGAGTAAAACCAACAGTCTAAATTGGCACTCGCTCTTTCCCCAACATGCCAAGGATCACTGGAGGTGACACCCCTAGAGCCATCACCAGTTGCTCTCAACTTGAAGATCTCATTGACCTCTCCCGGCTACACAGGGAACAAATATGATGAGTGTAATGGAACTGTCAGGATCAAGGATCCCCTCTGTAGCTCCAGGGGCTGCACTCCAGAAGCCAGGGGGCTTGCCACAGGAGATGAACTAGGGGGCCCTCTGCTCCAAAACCCCTCCAACAACCACAGGGTTTATTTGTTTCTCATCCATGCATGCGTCAATACTTTACATAGTATTTCCTTTGCTCTTACATTACATAGATAGATAGATAGATAGATAGATAGATAGATAGATAGATAGATAGATAGATAGATACTGCCTAGATAGATAGATAAATAGATAGAGTGAGTGAGGGTGATAGATACGATAGATACATAGATAGATAGATAGATAGATAGATAGATAGATAGATAGATAGATAGATAGATAGATAGATAGAGTGAGTGAGGGCGATAGATAGATAGATAGATAGATAGAGAGATAGATAGATAGATAATGCCTAGATAGATAGATAGATAGATAGATAGATAGATAGATAGATAGATAGATAGATAATGCCTAGATAGATAGATAAATAGTTAGAGTGAGTGAGGGCGATAGATACGATAGATAGATAGATAGATAGATAGATAGATAGATAGATAGATAGATAATAATAATAAATAATAATAATCCACATTTGTAAAGCGCACAATCACCCGTAAGGGTCTCTAGGCGCTGGGGGCCGTCGGGAAGATTAAGCAAGCTATTGCCCAGAGTCACATGGTGCTGGGCTAGATAGATAGATAGATAGATAGAGTGAGTGAGTGAGGGCAATAGATAGATAGATAGATAGATAGATAGATAGATAGATAGATAGATAGATGGATAGATAGAGTGAGTGAGGGCGATAGATAGACAGATAGATAGATAGATAGATAGATAGATAGATAATAATAATAATAATAATAATACAGAGTTTTATAAAGCGCGAACAGCTACCTCACGAGGAGGTGTCCTGGCGCTATAGCAACAGTGTTGTGCCCGTTTAGGTAGAGAGCTGGAGTCTAACGTGGTGCCTAGCGTGGTTGGGCAAACAGCCAGGTTTTCAGTAATCGCTTGAAACATGCTTCGGATGGAGCCTGTTGGAGAGCAGGGGGTAGCGAGTTCCATAGTGCCGCCACATTGGCCGAGAAGGTGCGTCCACCTAACCTGGCTCTTTTTGCTCTAGGGGCTGTAATGCGTACACTGTTGTTGGATCTAAGGGACCGGGCTTGGGTGTATCTTGGTAGTCTAGCTTTCAGGTAATTTGGGCAGTTGCCGAACAGAGATCTAAAAGCCAGGGTGAGTGCTTTAAATTTTATTCTGCTTGCCACTGGTAACCAGTGAAGGGAA
Organism: Lissotriton helveticus; assembly: GCF_964261635.1. Classification (NCBI taxonomy): domain Eukaryota; kingdom Metazoa; phylum Chordata; class Amphibia; order Caudata; family Salamandridae; genus Lissotriton; species Lissotriton helveticus. The sequence goes on from NC_136067.1 coordinate 2,048,075,351, forward strand.
AGGAGATGCGGAGAGATAGAGTGTTTGTAAGGAATCCTCATTAAAAGTCTCGCAGCCGCATTTTGGACCATTTGGAGTTGTCGTATAAGATACTTTGGTAAGCCCAGATACAAGCCATTGGCGTAATCCAGCCTTGAAGTAACTGTGGCATGGATTACAGTTTTTCGGCAGCTAGCTGGTAAAAATCTGAGAATCTTGCGGAGATTTCTCAATTTGCTCATGCAGCAACCTGCCACTTGCTGGATGTGTGAAGCAAATTACAGCTTGTCGTCCCACCGGACTCCAAGATTTCTTGCTGAGTGGCTGGGCAAGGGGGCATGTCCCATCTCTGCCGGCCACCATAGTTCAGATGGTGGAGGGGGGCTTTTTCCGAAAAAGATCACCTCTGTCTTGCTGGCATTGAGTTTTAGTTTATTGGTGTTCATCCAGCAGGCCACGTCTTGTAGGCACCCCTTCAGACTCAGAAAGGATGTCTCTGACACCTCTGAATATGGGAACACCAGCTGGGTGTCATTGGCGTATGAAATTGCCTTGATCCCCCAGTTGGCAATTAGCGTGAAGAGTGGAGCAAGGTAAACATTAAATAGGAGTGGGCTCAAGGCCGAACCCTGGGGGACACCACAGCTGAGGGGTTTTGGAGAAGAGGAGACATTCTTTAGAGCCACCTTCTGAGTCCTTTGAGTCAGGTATGATTGTATCCACTCCAAAGCCTGGCTCTGGATGCCTAGCTTCGCCAGTCGCAGCAGCAGAATATTGTGGTCGACCGTATCAAAGGCGGCCGACAGATCCAGGAGCACCAATATAGCTGAGTCTCCCGAATCCATCGACCACCTCACTGACTCGGCCACCTCAATTAGTGCTGTTTCAGTGCTAAAGCCGGGTCTAAAGCCTGATTGTGTCTCGTGTAATATTTTGTTTTGCTCAATAAATTGATTCAATTGGCGCTGGATAACTTTCTCAAGCATTTTGCCTGGTGCTGCCAGGAGGGAGATCGGGCGAAGATTGTTGAGGTCCTTGGGGTCCCCATTTGGTTTTTTCTTTAAGGGGAGTAGAGTAGCATGTTTCCAGATATTCGGGAATGTCCCCGAAGAGATGGATGAATTCCATATATGCTGAATAGTGGGGGCCACGAAGTCGGCTATGCGACTCCAAAGTTTGGGAGGGCATGGGTCGTCCGGCGAGCCCGATTTGCATCGGCTGAGTTCTAGCTTAACTGTACTCAGGTCTATCGGAGCAAATTGTGTCAAGATAGCGCGGTCCGATGTAGTGCCAGCTAGATCGTTTTTTCCGTGATCTTCTCTGGGCCAAAGGACTCATAGACTTTCTTTATTTTAGAGTCAAAGAAGTCAGAGATGCTATTACAGAATGAGACCGATGGGAGGACATCCCTCTCAACACTCATAGGTTTAAAGAAAGACTGTACTATTTTGAAAGTTTCCCTACTTGGGTGTTCAGCTTACTGAATAGAGTTCGCATAGAACTGTTTTTTTGCTTTTCTAATAGCTCTATGCAATTTTTTGGATGCTTCCTTATAGTAAGTCTTCTGTAGAGGTTCGTAGTTTTTCCTCCATAAGCGCTCCAGTTTTTTGCAATCTGATTTTTGTAGTCTAAGCTCCTGAGAGAACCAGGGAGCAGATGGAGAGTCTCGTTTAGATGTAGCGGCCGTCGCCGGGGCAATATATGTTACCATATTGCCAATCCAGTCATTGAGTAGTCGGGCATCCGTCTCCACATTGGAGGTGAGGGTCGGAGGGTTCTGGGCAAGAACTGGACCCATGATATCGGGGACTAGTTTGCTCCATTGTCTTTTCATAAAAGAGCACTTGCTTGGCGCCGGTTTATCAACTGTTATTTTGATTAGGAATGGTATCAGAAAATGATCTGACCAAATTAGAGGTAGCGGTATATTTGCCGACACGTTTGGAATGTTGGTTATTATTAGGTCAAGCGTGTGGCCCGCTCTGTGTGTGGGGGCCTTATTAACGAGTCTGAGGTTAGCTGAGATCAATGTAGATCTCAGTAAATCTGCTGAAGGACAATCTGCCCTGTCCATGTGAACGTTGAAGTCTCCGACAACAAGAAACTGAGGGTGAAGGAGGGAGCTTTGTATGATCATATCCATCAGAGTAGTGAGGTTGGATTCTTTCCCCCCCCGGAGGCCTGTAGATAACTAGTCCTGCTAGGGATAGCTGAGATCCCACCTGGAAGCAGAAGTGTAGTCCCTCTAGACCCTGGGTGTATATGATAGATAGATAGATAGATAGATAGATAGATAGATAGATAGATAGATAGATAGATAGATAGATAGATAGATAGATAGATAGATAGATAGATAGATAGATAGATAGATAGATAGATAGAGTGAGTGAGGGCGATAGATAGATAGATAGATAGATAGATAGATAGATAGATAGATAGATAGATAGATAGATAGATAGATAGATAGATAGATAGATAGAGTGAGTGAGGGCGATAGATAGATAGATAGATGGATAGATAGATAGATAGATAGATAGATAGATAGTTAGATAGATAGATAGATAGATAGATAGATAGATAGATAGATAGATAGATAGATAGATAGATAGATAGATAGATAGATAGATAGATAGATAGATAGATAAAGTGAGTGAGGGCGATAGATATATAGATATATACATAGATAGATATATAGATAGATAGATAGATAGATAGATAGATAGATAGATAGATAGATAGATAGAAAGATAGATAGATATAGATAGATAGATAGCGTGAGGGCGATAGATAGATAGAGTGAGGGTGATAGATAGATAGATAGATAGATAGATAGATAGATAGATAGATAGATAGATAGATAGAGTCAGGGCGATAGATAGATAGAGTGAGGGAGATAGATAGATAGATAGATAGATAGATAGATAGATAGATAGATAGATAGATAGATAGATAGATAGATAGATAGATAGATAGAGTGAGGGCGATAGATAGATAGATAGATAGATAGATAGATAGATAGATAGATAGATAGATAGATAGATAGATAGATAGATAGATATAGATAGATAGATAGCGTGAGGCGATAGATAGATAGAGTGAGGGCGATAGATAGATAGATAGAGGGCGATAGATAGATAGAGGGCGATAGATAGATAGATAGATAGATAGATAGAGTGAGGGCGATAGATAGAGTGAGGGAGATAGATAGATAGATAGATAGATAGATAGATAGATAGATAGATAGATAGATAGATAGATAGATAGATAGATTCACTTACCCTCCTGAGGCGAAAAGCCGGGAGCGAGATCAGTTGTTTTTAAACCTTTTCTGTGTCACTTATAACTTGTTTGTTCTTAAAAAGCGCATTTACTCTGATTCCTGGCACCTTCAGGACGAACTTTCTGTACAGCGGAGCTAGCGCTGTTACAGAAGCTACAAACACCCAATCTCTGCCGCCATTGACGGCGTGCAGCGAGGCCACGCCCACTTCGAGGCCACGCCCCCCGCCCCTCGTGTATATAAGCGCTGACTACGAGCGCTGTACACAAGATTCACTTACCCTCCTGAGGCGAAAAGCCGGGAGCGAGATCAGTTGTTTTTAAACCTTTTCTGTGTCACTTATAACTTGTTTGTTCTTAAAAAGCGCATTTACTCTGATTCCTGGCACCTTCAGGACGAACTTTCTGTACAGCGGAGCTAGCGCTGTTACAGAAGCTACAAACACCCAATCTCTGCCGCCATTGACGGCGTGCAGCGAGGCCACGCCCACTTCGAGGCCACGCCCCCGGCCCCTCGTGTATATAAGCGCTGACTACGAGCGCTGTACACAAGATTCACTTACCCTCCTGAGGCGAAAAGCCGGGAGCGAGATCAGTTGTTTTTAAACCTTTTCTGTGTCACTTATAACTTGTTTGTTCTTAAAAAGCGCATTTACTCTGATTCCTGGCACCTTCAGGACGAACTTTCTATACAGCGGAGCTAGCGCTGTTACAGAAGCTACAAACACCCAATCTCTGCCGCCACTGACGGCGTGCAGCGAGGCCACGCCCACTTCAAGGTCACGCCCCGCCTCTTTTACTCCTAATAAAACATGTGCATTCACCGGACGCGCAGCGGACGGGCGCAGCGGGCGCGCCGTTTGCGCGCCGAAGGCGCGCCTAAGGCAAGCCCGTCTTCGCCCGTCATCACCTAGTCATCGCCTCTCGCCAGTCCCTCTGGACAGATTCCACCAGCATCCCTTTCCTACGACAGGGAACAACTACTTGCCTGTATCGCTGGAAGGACTTGTGCACACACAATAGGTATGCTTGGCCATACGTGCCTTCAATGTAAAACTTGTCATTTTTCTACAGCCAAGCCTCACCACATTCGACAATTACAAGACTTATCCAAAACCACCCCCATTACGATCCTCCATCTCAATGTCAGGTCACTCACCAAACATCACCTTGAGATCAACACCCTCATACTGGATGAAAATCCTGACATCCTATTCCTCTGTGAAACTTGGTTACGGGATGGCATTTCAGTCGTACCTAACCTTATGCTTCCAGACGACTATCTTATGTCGACCATAAACAGGGATGGAAGAGGCGGAGGCATCGCTGTAATCTATAAAAAACTATTTTCATGCGTATTCACCAAGGAAGAACTTCCCGACTGTGAATGTGCTCATTTTAAAATTACTATAAACCCTAATTTCACCGTGGCGGGCCTCTACATCTACCGCCCACCTGGACCTGCCTCAAAATTTACTGAAGCTCTTCTTGAGACAGTAAACTCTCTAGTGACTAAAAGTGCAAACTTTACTATACTAGGCGACCTCAATCTCCACTTTGACCTGCTTAACGATTCCACAATTAAAAATCTTCTTGCTGACTTCTCCGCCCTGCAACTGAACTCCCTTATTCAAACCTCAACGCATCTAGCTGGTCACATTTTAGACCCAGTATTTACAAATATCGAGGAGGCTAAGACTGAGGCACCCTTATCAATGGCATGGACAGACCACTACCTCATTAAAATGACCATTTTAGTCAACAAATCAGTTCACAAAATCGCACCTACCCGCCGTCTAAAAAGACCATGGCACAAACTATCTATCAGTGATCTCCACAACATCCTTGGGGAATTCCATCATGAGACTAATCTAGATATCAACATAATCTATAGCATGTTCCATGATTGGATTACGGGAGGATTAGACTTTCTTATTCCAGCGAAATGGACGAAAGGGCGCAGCTCACCGTCCAATCCTTGGTACAACGACACCCTCAAAACCATGCGCAAAGACTGTAAAAAAGCTGAGCGCCTATGGAGACGGGATTATAACAATGAAGAGAAAAACAAGTATATAATGAAACAAAAAATGTACCACAAAGCCATCCGCGCCGCACGAACTGCCTTCTATGCAGATAAAATCAACTCGAGCCCTACCACTGCCAAGGAAGTCTTTAAACTTGTTCAAGAACTACAAGTTGCAAATCCCCCCCCCCAGCATCTCCTCTGCGCAACAATGCGAGCATCTCGCCACGTTCTTTGTCGACAAAGTACAAAAGATCTATAAATCCTTCCCTCAGCACTCCCCCAGTATTACTATAATCACTAATCCCCTTTCTAATTATACTTCGCTGACCCGCATCCCTGAAATTTCCTTTGACAACCTCACTCAACTATGCCGAAAAGTCAAAACTGGCTCTCCGTCAGATCCCATGCGCCCGGCTCAATTTTTGGAGTCACTTAACTTTTTTCTACCTTCCCTGGCCTCTATTCTGAATCTCTCCTTCTCCTCAGCGAGTGTACCATCTGCCTGGAAGCAAGCGTGGGTCTCACCTATCATAAAGAAACCCACCCTAGATCCATCTAAACCGGAAAATTTCCGACCGATCTCTCTGCTTCCATGGCTGTCCAAACTCGCAGAAGCCCATGTCAACAACATTCTGTCCCAACATATGGTCCAAAATAACATCCTGGACCCATCCCAAAATGGGTTCAGACCGGGCCATAGCACGGAGTCCGCTCTCCTAGCCACTACCGAGCACCTCCGGACGATTCTAGATGCCGGTCAAAGTGCTGCGCTGATTCTTCTCGACCTCAGCGCGGCCTTTGACACGGTATCCCATGACATCCTTCTTAATCGTCTGGAGACTTTCGGAGTATCTGGCCTTGCGTTGAAGTGGTTCCGATCTTTCCTCAAGGATAGATCCTTCCGGGTCTCGGCACCCCCCTTCTTATCCTAACCTCATCCTATTGCACAGGGAGTTCCGCAGGGCTCTGCGTTGAGCCCATCCCTTTTTAATCTTTATGTACAACCTCTTGCGACAGTGGCCAAAGAGTGGGGCCTAACAATGGTGTCGTACGCCGACGACACACAGTTGGCCATCACTCTTACGGAAGGACCATCCAGCCTGGCCTCGAGATTTAAAAACGGGCTCTCCGCAGTAGCCCAATGGATGACAGATAACTGTTTACAGCTTAATGCTGGAAAAACAGAAGTGCTACTCCTTGGTAAAAACAACAGCCATTGGAATGAGCACTGGTGGCCATCTTCGCTAGGCGCCATTCCACCTCCTAAATCCTTAGTTAAGAATCTGGGAGTGTGGATGGATGCCTCACTTAGCTACCAGACCCATACCAAAAAAGTCGCTGGCACTTGTGTCGGCCTGCTGAGGAGTCTTAGCCACATACTTGGTTTCTTCGACTCTAAGGTCCGCCAGCTTATCATTCAGGCAACTATTCTCTCGCGTCTCGATTACACCAATGTACTCCTCCTAGGGGCCAACAAAGGAGAGATAGCACGATTACAATGCGTGCAGAACTCTGCGGCCAGAGCCTTAGTTGGCCTTCCTCGCAGATGTTCGGCCAGAGATACAATTCGCAAATTACATTGGCTACCCGTTGACTCCAGAATTAAATTCAAAACCCTCATCATGACCTTTAAAATACTCAAACTCGGCAGTCCCACACTACTACGACCTCTTCTCACTCCCTATGTTCCGTCACGCAACCTGCGTTCTTCTAACCAGCATCTTCTATGCGTTCCTCGCATAAAACTCTGCCGCATGGGCGGACGCTCCTTTAGAGTTCTGGGAGCGAAACTATGGAACGATCTGCCAGTAAATATCCGCTCCATAGAAAGTCTACCTGCCTTCCGGAAGGCCATTAAAACATACCTATTCCCGTACTCCCCTTAACTCTCTTCTCCACCGATATTCAATCAGGCTTGGGTCTGTGATCTCCTAGCGCCGGGACGCCTCTTCGCTGGGGCAGCTGTTTTGCGCTTTACCAAATATAGAATAGAATAGATAGATAGATAGAGTGAGGGCGATAGATAGATAGAGTGAGGGCGATAGATAGATAGAGTGAGGGCGATAGATAGATAGATAGATAGATAGATAGATAGATAGATAGATAGATAGATAGAGTGAGGGCGATAGATAGATAGAGTGAGGGCGATAGATAGATAGAGTGAGGGCGATAGATAGAGTGAGGGCGATAGATAGATAGATAGATAGATAGAGTGAGGGCGATAGATAGATAGAGTGAGGGCGATAGATAGATAGATAGATAGATAGATAGATAGATAGATAGATAGATAGATAGAGTGAGATAGATAGATAGATAGATAGATAGATAGATAGATAGATAGATAGATAGATAGATAGATAGATAGATAGATAGATAGATAGAGTGAGGGCGATAGATAGATAGATAGATAGATAGATAGATAGATAGATAGATAGAGAGTGAGGGTGATAGATAGATAGATAGATAGATAGATAGATAGATAGATAGATAGATAGATAGATAGATAGATAGATAGATAGATAGATAGATAGATAGATAGATAGATAGATAGATAGATAGATAGAGTGAGGGCGATAGATAGATAGATAGATAGATAGATAGATAGATAGATAGATAGATAGATAGATAGATAGATAGATAGATAGATAGATAGATAGATAGAGTGAGGGCGATAGATAGATAGATAGATAGATAGATAGATAGATAGATAGATAGATAGATAGATAGATAGATAGATAGAGAGTGAGGGCGATAGATAGATAGATAGATAGATAGATAGATAGATAGATAGATAGATAGATAGATAGATAGATAGATAGATAGATAGATAGATAGATAGATAGATAGATAGATAAATAGATAGATAGATAGATAGATAGATAGATAGATAGATAGATAGATAGATAGATAGATAGATAGATAGATAGATAGATAGATAGATAGAGTGAGGGCGATAGATAGATAGATAGATAGATAGATAGATAGATAGATAGATAGATAGATAGATAGATAGATAGATAGATAGAGTGAGGGCGATAGATAGATAGATAGATAGATAGATAGAGTGAGGGCGATAGATAGATAGATAGATAGATAGATAGATAGATAGATAGATAGATAGATAGATAGATAGATAGATAGATAGAGTGAGGGCGATAGATAGATAGATAGATAGATAGATAGATAGATAGATAGATAGATAGATAGATAGATAGATAGATAGATAGAGAGTGAGGGCGATAGATAGATAGATAGATAGATAGATAGATAGATAGATAGATAGATAGATAGATAGATAGATAGATAGATAGATAGATAGATAGATAGATAAATAGATAGATAGATAGATAGATAGATAGATAGATAGAGTGAGGGCGATAGATAGATAGATAGATAGATAGATAGATAGATAGATAGAGTGAGGGCGATAGGTAGATAGATAGATAGATAGATAGATAGATAGATAGATAGATAGATAGATAGATAGATAGATAGATAGACTGAGGGCGATAGATAGATAGAGTGAGGGCGATAGATAGATAGATAGATAGATAAATAGATAGATAGATAGATAGATAGATAGATAGATAGATAGATAGATAGATAGATAGAGTGAGGGCGATAGATAGATAGATAGATAGATAGATAAATAGATAGATAGATAGATAGATAGAGTGAGGGCGATAGATAGATAGATAGATAGATAGATAGATAGATAGATAGATAAATAGATAGATAGATAGATAGAGTGAGGGCGATAGATAGATAGATAGATAGATAGATAGATAGATAGATAGATAGATAGATAGATAGATAGATAGATAGATAGATAGATAGATAGATAGATAGATAGATAGATAGAGTGAGGGCGATAGATAGATAGATAGATAGATAGATAGATAGATAGATAGATATATAGATAGATAGATAGATAGATAGATAGATAGATAGATAGATAGAGAGTGAGGGCGATAGATAGATAGATAGATAGATAGATAGATAGATAGATAGATAGATAGATAAATAGATAGATAGATAGATAGAGTGAGGGCGATAGATAGATAGATAGATAGATAGATAGATAGATAGATAGATAGATAGATAGATAGAGTGAGGGCGATAGGTAGATAGATAGATAGATAGATAGATAGATAGATAGATAGATAGATAGATAGATAGATAGATAGATAGATAGAGTGAGGGCGATAGATAGATAGAGTGAGGGCGATAGATAGATAGATAGATAAATAGATAGATAGATAGATAGATAGATAGATAGATAGATAGATAGATAGATAGATAGATAGATAGAGTGAGGGCGATAGATAGATAGATAGATAGATAGATAGATAGATAGATAGATAGATAGATAGATAGATAGAGTGAGGGCGATAGATAGATAGATAGATAGATAGAGTGAGGGCGATAGATAGATAGATAGATAGATAGATAGATAGATAGATAGATAGAGTGAGGGCGATAGATAGATAGATAGATAGATAGATAGAGTGAGGGCGATAGATAGATAGATAGATAGATAGATAGATAGATAGATAGATAGATAGATAGATAGATAGATAGATAGATAGATAGAGTGAGGGCGATAGATAGATAGATAGATAGATAGATAGAGTGAGGGCGATAGATAGATAGATAGATAGATAGATAGATAGATAGATAGATAGATAGATAGATAGATAGATAGATAGAGTGAGGGCGATAGATAGATAGATAGATAGATAGATAGATAGATAGATAGATAGATAGATAGATAGATAGATAGATAGAGTGAGGGCGATAGATAGATAGATAGATAGATAGAGTGAGTGAGGGCGATAGATAGATAGATAGATAGATAGATAGATAGATAGATAGATAGATAAATAGATAGATAGATAGATAGATAGATAGATAGATAGATAGATAGATAGATAGATAGATAGATAGATAGATAGATAGATAGATAGATAGAGTGAGGGCGATAGATAGATAGATAGATAGATAGATAGATAGATAGATAGATAGATAGATAGATAGATAGATAGATAGATAGATAGAGTGAGGGCGATAGATAGATAGATAGATAGATAGATAGATAGATAGATAGATAGATAGAGAGTGAGGGCGATAGATAGATAGATAGATAGATAGATAAATAGATAGATAGATAGATAGATAGATAGATAGATAGATAGATAGAGTGAGGGCGATAGATAGATAGATAGATAGATAGATAGATAGATAGATAGATAGATAGATAGATAGAGTGAGGGCGATAGATAGATAGATAGATAGATAGATAGATAGATAGATAGATAGATAGATAGATAGATAGAGTGAGGGCGATAGATAGATAGATAGATAGATAGATAGATAGATAGATAGATAGATAGATAGATAGATAGAGTGAGGGCGATAGATAGATAGATACATAGATAGATAGATAGATAGAGAGTGAGGGCGATAGATAGATAGATAGATAGATAGATAGATAGATAGATAGATAGATAGATAGATAGATAAATAGATAGATAGATAGATAGATAGATAGATAGATAGATAGATAGATAGATAGATAGATAGATAGATAGATAGATAGAGTGAGGGCGATAGATAGATAGATAGATAGATAGATAGATAGATAGATAGATAGATAGATAGATAGATAGATAGATAGAGTGAGGGCGATAGGTAGATAGATAGATAGATAGATAGATAGATAGATAGATAGATAGATAGATAGATAGATAGATAGACTGAGGGCGATAGATAGATAGAGTGAGGGCGATAGATAGATAGATAGATAGATAAATAGATAGATAGATAGATAGATAGATAGATAGAGAGATAGATAGATAGATAGATAGATAGATAGATAGATAGAGAGTGAGGGCGATAGATAGATAGATAGATAGATAGATAGATAGATAGATAGATAGATAGATAGATAGATAGATAGATAGATAGATAGATAGATAGAAAGATAGATAGATAGATAGAGTGAGGGCGATAGATAGATAGATAGATAGATAGATAGATAGATAGAGAGTGAGGGCGATAGATAGATAGATAGATAGATAGATAGATAGATAGATAAATAGATAGATAGATAGATAGATAGATAGATAGATAGATAGATAGATAGAGTGAGGGCGATAGATAGATAGATAGATAGATAGATAGATAGATAGATAGATAGATAGAGTGAGGGCGATAGGTAGATAGATAGATAGATAGATAGATAGATAGATAGATAGATAGATAGACTGAGGGCGATAGATAGATAGAGTGAGGGCGATAGATAGATAGATAGATAGATAGATAGATAGATAGATAGATAGATAGATAAATAGATAGATAGATAGATAGATAGATAGATAGATAGATAGATAGATAGATAGATAGATAGATAGATAGAGTGAGGGCGATAGATAGATAGATAGATAGATAGATAGATAAATAGATAGATAGATAGATAGATAGAGTGAGGGCGATAGATAGATAGATAGATAGATAGATAGATAGATAGATAGATAAATAGATAGATAGATAGATAGAGTGAGGGCGATAGATAGATAGATAGATAGATAGATAGATAGATAAATAGATAGATAGATAGATAGATAGATAGATAGATAGATAGATAGATAGATAGATAGATAGATAGAGTGAGGGCGATAGATAGATAGATAGATAGATAGATAGATAGATAGATAGATATATAGATAGATAGATAGATAGATAGAGAGTGAGGGCGATAGATAGATAGATAGATAGATAGATAGATAGATAGATAGATAGATAGATAGATAGATAGATAGATAGATAGATAGATAGAGTGAGGGCGATAGATAGATAGATAGATAGATAGATAGATAGATAGATAGATAGATAGATAGATAGATAGATAGATAGATAGATAGATAGATAGAGTGAGGGCGATAGGTAGATAGATAGATAGATAGATAGATAGATAGATAGATAGATAGATAGATAGATAGATAGATAGATAGAGTGAGGGCGATAGATAGATAGATAGAGTGAGGGCGATAGATAGATAGATAGATAAATAGATAGATAGATAGATAGATAGATAGATAGATAGATAGATAGATAGATAGATAGATAGATAGATAGATAGAGTGAGGGCGATAGATAGATAGATAGATAGATAGATAGATAGATAGATAGATAGATAAATAGATAGATAGATAGATAGATAGATAGATAGATAGATAGATAGATAGAGTGAGGGCGATAGATAGATAGATAGATAGATAGATAGATAGAGTGAGGGCGATAGATAGATAGATAGATAGATAGATAGATAGATAGATAGATAGATAGAGTGAGGGCGATAGATAGATAGATAGATAGATAGATAGATAGAGTGAGGGCGATAGATAGATAGATAGATAGATAGATAGATAGATAGATAGATAGATAGATAGATAGATAGATAGATAGATAGATAGATAGATAGATAGATAGAGTGAGGGCGATAGATAGATAGATAGATAGATAGATAGATAGATAGATAGATAGATAGAGTGAGGGCGATAGATAGATAGATAGATAGATAGATAGATAGATAGAGTGAGGGCGATAGATAGATAGATAGATAGATAGATAGATAGATAGATAGATAGATAGATAGATAGATAGAGTGAGGGCGATAGATAGATAGATAGATAGATAGAGTGAGGGCGATAGATAGATAGATAGATAGATAGATAGATAGATAGATAGATAGATAGATAGATAGATAGATAGATAGATAGATAGAGTGAGGGCGATAGATAGATAGATAGATAGATAGATAGATAGATAGATAGATAGATAGATAGATAGATAGATAGATAGATAATGCCTTTGTTGTGTGATAAATTAAACCATGCCTGGTCCAGGCATGTTCTTCAGCATCTTGTGGAAGGGGTAGGTTAGTGATCTGTCCGAGCTTTGAAGTGGTTGAAGGTGCATCGTGCTGTGGCCTCTCTCTTCGAGCCAAATGCCCAGATATTCATTGGACATTGCCGTGTCCATTTTGATCTTATACATAAACCACCTTCCCTTTTTACTGAGTTTATGACCAAATATTAAGTCAACTTTGCCAGTCTTCATCTGAAAGCCTGCTTCCCACATCTGCACCAGCTGTTTTTACCCTGGGGGCTTGTTTATAAGCCCCTTGCACCGCCAGTGCGTCACTTTTTCCCATGTTAAATGTGACGCGCAGGTGACGTGAGGGGCTTGCAAATAAGCCCCCTAGTTTCTTACCTAGGAAATGACACGAGAGAACAAGTTTGTATACGTTTGATGTGGTGTTTGCTATCCTGTATTGGTTTCTGATTTCTCAAAACCTTTAAGGTCTTGAAAGGCCCTCTGTCTCATGGACGGTTACAGCACCCATTGGTGCAACTGCATGAAAGAGAACAGACACTTGGGAACGCTCATAGAAGTCCAACGCATGTTCAATGCAAAACTAGCCATCAAGCATCAAAATACTCTACGTGCAATTTAACATTTCAACAGATGAGCGCTCCGCTGCCTGATCAGTTGGAGCGTGTATTGATAAATTATATATATTTTGGAGCGACCTTTATACAATTAATAAGCGAAGGAAAGGACACGTGATTAAACAGAAACTCCAGATAGGCACTAACGAGCAGGTACCAGGCTCTCCTTGTGGGAGGAAAGTGAGAAGACTTTGAAACAGAGATAGAACAAGTAATGGTAAATCGGCTGACTCGACTAAATCTGAAGTTCTCACATCAGTGTGCCAACTTCAGAACGAAGTTGTGCTTACTTCAACAGTCAGGCTAAATGTGCATGTGTAAATGTGCAATAATGCTACGGCTTTAGTAGTGATGGTTCAGGCCCAGCTATTCTTTCCCCACCCATTTGCCATTATCCTTCGAATTTTGTTAATCACTCCCTGATTTTCTCCACTGCACTCCCTCTCCTTTTCCTGTTTGTCCCCGGTCTGCTCCCGAACCAAGAATAAACATTTTCCACAGTTGTGATGGGATCTCCACACTTGAGGTGGGATCTCTGCAGCAGGAAACTGCAGTACGGAGATGCCAGCACGAGTGTAGAGATGCCGCTACAACTACAGTGCCTCCGCTCGAGTGCAGAGGCTCTTTGTGATTCAGGTCCTGATTCACAAAGAGCCTCTGCACTTAGAGTGGAGGCTCCACAGTTGTGGCGGCATCTCCGTACTCATGGGGGATCGCTGCAATGGGAAACTGCAGTACGGAGACCGACCATGACTGCGGAGATGCTGCTACAACTACGGTGCCTGCGGTCGAATGCAGAGGCTCTTTGTGAGTCAGGCCCTGATTCACAAAGAGCCTCTGCACTTAGAGTGGAGGCTCCACAGTTGTGGCGGCATCTCCGTACTCATGGGGGATCGCTGCAATGGGAAACTGCAGTACGGAGACCGACCATGACTGCGGAGATGCTGCTACAACTACGGTGCCTGCGGTCGAATGCAGAGGCTCTTTGTGAGTCAGGCCCTGATTCACAAAGAGCCTCTGCACTTAGAGTGGAGGCTCCACAGTTGTGGCGGCATCTCCGTACTCATGGGGGATCGCTGCAATGGGAAACTGCAGTACGGAGATCGACCATGACTGCGGAGATGCTGCTACAACTACGGTGCCTGCGGTCGAATGCAGAGGCTCTTTGTGAGTCAGGCCCTGATTCACAAAGAGCCTCTGCACTTGGAGTGGAGGCTCCACAATTGTGGCGGCATCTCCGTACTCATGGGGGATCGCTTCAATGGGAAACTGCAGTACGGAGATCGACCATGACTGCGGAGATGCTGCTACAACTGCGGTGCCTCCACTCGAGTGCAGAGGCTCTTTGTGATTCAGGTCCTGATTCACAAAGAGCCTCTGCACTTAGAGTGGAGGCTCCACAATTGTGGCGGCATCTCCGTACTCATGGGGGATCGCTGCAATGGGAAACTGCAGTACAGAGATCGACCATGACTGCGGAGATGCTGCTACAACTGCGGTGCCTCCACTCGAGTGCAGAGGCTCTTTGTGATTCAGGTCCTGATTCACAAAGAGCCTCTGCACTGGGAGTGGAGGCTCCACAGTTGTGGCGGTATCTCCGTACTCGTGGGGGATCACTGCAATGGGAAACTGCAGTACGGAGATCGACCATGAGTGCAGAGATGCTGCTACAACTGCGGTGCCTCCGCTCGAGTGCAGAGGCTCTTTGTGAATCAGGGCCTGATTCACAAAGGGTCTTCGCACTTGGACCGGAGGCTCCGCAGTCATGACGGGATCTTCGCATTCGTGGTAGGGTGTTTGCGATGGGAAACTGCAGTATAGAGATCGACCACGAGTGCGAAGATGCCGCTACAACTGCGGTGCCTGCGGTCGAATGCAGAGGCACTTTGTGATTCAGGCCCTGATTCACAAAGAGCCTCTGCACTTGGAGTGGAGGCTCCACAATTGTGGCGGCATCTCCGTACTCATGGGGGATCGCTGCAATGGGAAACTGCAGTACGGAGATCGACCATGACTGCGGAGATGCCGCTACAACTGCGGTGCCTCCGCTCGAGTGCAGAGGCTCTTTGTGATTCAGGTCCTGATTCACAAAGAGCCTCTGC
This sequence comes from Lissotriton helveticus, assembly GCF_964261635.1. Lineage (NCBI taxonomy): Eukaryota > Metazoa > Chordata > Amphibia > Caudata > Salamandridae > Lissotriton > Lissotriton helveticus. Next base: position 2,048,091,253 of record NC_136067.1, read on the forward strand.
ACTTGGAGTGGAGGCTCCACAGTTGTGGCAGCATCTCCGTACTCGTGGGGGATCACTGCAATGGGAAACTGCAGTACGGAGATCGACCATTTTTTTTTTGGAAAACAATTTTTATTGCAGAATCAGAAATGTACAGTCATAGATATGATCTCGCCCATCACCGTTTCACGTTGATCTCAGTCATGAACATTAGTGCACACAGCCATTCAGCCCACATCCCGGAGGCAGGGCGGCGATGTCAAGGAAGCTGTCCGGAAATAAGTGAGAATACACTGCAACAACATGTACTTGGCATCTGTCTAATTGGGCTTGCACCAAAGATCTGCTTTTTCTATCCACTCAACCCCTAACCCCAACAAATAACAGTTCCCTCCCGGTCACTGGAAAGAATGATGAACAATTCTCACGTTCCTTGTCGCATTCAATGGATCCCAGCAAGCTAGCCTCTCATTCTGCTGTTTTACTCTCGGCCCATTCTCGGCAGGTAAAATCACTCTTCCAACAATAACCTCCCACCCTCCACCCCCCACCCACTCTCCGGTCTCTCGCTGGTGTTAGCTGTGTCCAGGATCAAATCCCGTCATTCAGGAGCTGAGGGAACAACATTCATACAATCATGCACCACCTGGAGTTCTCTAGTAGTTTTATACTCCCTGGTCTCCCTCCCTTGATTGGCGCTCTTGCAGAGCTACCACTAGGCCCTCCCATATTCGTGCTGCTTCTAAACCCTTTTCATTAGCCGTGTGGGTCGCTTGTCGGAGCCGAACCATACTCTCACTTCTGGCCCATTTCTCCAATTCCGTCGCCCAGCGCTTACTGGATGGGCCCTCCGACGACTTCCAGTGCCAGGTGATCTCTCTCTGGGCCAGAATAAGCCCCAGGTCTATAAATTTACTGGTGACCTTTGTTTTTTTTGGTGTGCGGGAACCAGAGCAGCAGACAGACTGCTTTGTCATAAGTCAGCTGTCTATCCGTCACCCCGTTCAGAAGCTCTCCCACTTCCGTCCAATACAAGCCCAGTTTCTGGCAATCCCACAGCATGTGGTCCAGCTCTGCCCCCACATATGAGCACCTGGGGCATGCCGCGTCCTGCACATGGAAATGCCTTTGCACCTTGCCAGGCGTCAGGTATGCCCTATGTAACACGAAGAAGTGTACTTGTTGGAAGCGGGCATTCCTACTCCCCTTCCAGGGTCTCCTCAGGATTTGACCCCACGTAGCTTCAGGTATGGGTTTCCCTACACTTTCTTCCCATTTTCCTTTCAACGCCGCAAGTGGCGTCAGGCCTTCATGTAGCATTCGGGAATGTAAGCATGTTACCGCTTTGACCGTCCCTGCCGACATTACCACGTATTGGCACGCCATCGTGGTTGTTGGCTCTGCAGTCCCCATCTTCCAATGTTTTTTATTGCCGCGGTCACAGCCATGTAAAGCAGGAAACTCCCAGCCGGTATCCCAAATTGGCTCTGCACCTCCTGGAAGGGGAGTAGTGCACCATCGGCGTATAAATCACCCACCATATGGAGCCCATTCTCTTCCCATTCCAAAAGGGGTGACCAGTCCCCGCCATGTGGCAAGGCCGTCAGCATGCCTAGGGGTATTTCCGGCGCATATGGATGCGCCACTCCTGCTCTCTTTTGACTCCTATTCCAGCACAACCTCAACGTTCTTTCCTCGAGCGTCAATCGTCCTGCATCAAGATGTCGCTGCAGGACAATATAGGACAGTACATGCCTCTGTATCCCCCGGCCTCGATATTGATCAGGACCTCTGAATTCCCTAGCTACGTGTTGGGTAAGGATTTGCAACTGCGCCGCCAGATAATACAATTCGAAATCTGGCACTGCCATTCCCCCTTCCGATTTCGGCCGACGAAGTGTATCTAGCGCCACCCTTCTCCTTCCGCTCCCCCATATGAACCCTATAGTAAGGGTTCGGAGGTCCTTGAAGAATCTGGGTCTAATCCAGATCGGCAGCGCCCTGAAGTAATACAAGAGGCGCGGCAGGGCCACCATCTTGAGCAGTGCCACTCTGCCGACCACCGACAGCGGGAGCGTGGTCCAAAATTCTACCGAGCCTCTCAAGGCTCTAATACAGCGCCCAATGTTGCCCTCCAGCAGGTCTCCTGCCTCCCGGTAGATCCTTACTCCTAAGTAGGTAAAACAGGATCCTTCCCAGACCACCCCTGCTGGCAGCGGCGGCTTCGGCGAGTCTGCTCTCAGTGGGAACACACAAGTTTTGCGCCAATTCACACCTAGTCCCGATACCACTCCAAACGCGTCAAGCATATCCACCATTTTACGCAATGCCCCTGCCGTGTCCTCCAGGAACAACAAGAGATCATCCGCATAAAGCGAGATATAATGGTGCTAGCCTAGGCAGGCGATCCCCCTGTATGCCGCTCCCGTCCGGGCGTAAAGCGCCAAAGGTTCGACCGCCAGCGCGAACAGGAGAGGAGACAATGAACACCCCTGGCGTGTACCCCGCTGTACTGGGTACGCCCTCGATATCACTGAACCTACTCTTACCCTGGCGGTGGCCGAGGAATACAACACATTCGTCCAGCGCCGGAACTCAGTTCCTATGCCAAATCTCTCCAGCACCTTATCTAGGTAAGCCCATTCCAAGCTATCGAATGCCTTTTCAATGTCGACAGATAGCACCGCCGGCCACTCGCCCGGTTCCAGATCGCTCCCCAAGACACGTATCAATCGGCGGATATTAGCCGAAGTGTTCCGGGTGGGGATAAAACCCGCTTGATCCTCGTGGATCAGCGTCGTCATATATGGCAGCAATCTGGTAGCCAGTATTCGGCTCAAGATTTTGTAATCCACCGTCAACATGGATAGCGGTCTATATGCGGTCACGTCTGCGCTATCCTTCCCTGGCTTCAGCAGGGGCACAACCAAGGCCTCCCGCATAGAGCTGGGTAGGCAGCCCTGCCCCAGTGCCTCATTATAGACTACCAACAGCCCGGGCGCCAAGGTATCAACGAACTCGGCATAAAATTCGATCGGGAGGCCATCCACTCCAGGGGTTTACCTCCTCGCCATCTGTTTAATTGCTCCCCTAATTTCAGCCAGCGTAATCGCGGTGCCCAGGGCCTTAGCGTCTTCGTCTCCCAGCTGCGGGAACTGGAGCTCCGCCAGATAGCTCTCCACGTCCTCAGTCCCTACCACCAGCCTACTCCGGTACAGGGTCTCGTAATACTCCGCAAAGCACGATAAGATCGCCATCTGGGAGTAGACCGTGTCTCCAGATTCCGTTTTCAGGTGCAGGATCGAACACCCCCTTGGGTCTGGGTTCGCCAACCTCGCTAGCAGCGTGCCTACCTTATCTCCTTCCGCATGGACCCTCGCCGTGTACTGCCTATAATCATAGCAACGTAGCCTCTCAGTTTCCACGGCGACCAGCTCTTTAGCCTCTAGCAGCTGCGTCTGCAATGCTCCCTGTTCTGGTCTTCGCTGTTCCAACGTCCTCAGTACCTCCTCCGCCTTCAGTACCTCCCCCATTAACACTTTCCTGACCCCGCTATGTTTGCTAATACATAGGCCTCTTGCCACCACCTTAAAGGCGTCCCACTCAAGCCCTCTGGTAGAGGCCGACCCCTCGTTGGCTGGGAAGTACCTCTCAACACCTTCTTGAACCTCAGTCCGGAAAACCTGATCTTCCAGCGCTTCCGGGTTTAGCCGCCAGGTGGGAATAGCCGTTCTTACCCGTTGCCATTGGAGAGAGAGCAACTGGGGATTATGATCCGAGATGGTTCGAGCAAGGTACTCAGTACTGGACGCTACGGCAGCCGTAGTAGGATCACATAGGAACGTATCAATCCGAACATGTAGTTCATGGAGCGCAGAGAAGAAGGAGTAGTCCCTACCCTCCGGGTGCTGCCCACGCCATACATCCACCAGCCCCCACTCATTCTGCCAGTCCTTTCTTCGCCGTGCCACTCTGCGTACCGGGGACTCAGCCAGTGGCGGGTGGGACCTATCCAGGGCGGTGTCCGTAATGGAGTTGAAATCGCCTCCCAGTATTAATGGCCCCAATAAGTAATGTGCTAGTGTACCCGATAGTGCATCAAAGAATAAAGGCTGTTCTGTATTTGGTGCGTAAATACTGCAAAGTGCTACCTCCCTGCCGTACAATCTCCCCCGCACTCCCACATATCTACCCTCTGGGTCAATCACCTGGCTCGTAACCTGGAATGGAATACCTGCCCTCACCCAGATCAGCACCCCCCTGGCATATGCCGAATACGTTGTTCCAAAGACCTGCCCCCTCCAGCGTCTCTGCAGTGCCGCACATTCCGATTTAGTAAGATGGGTCTCCTGTAGCATTGCAATCTGGATCCCACGTCTCACCAAATACGCATGAACTTTGTATCTTCGGGATATAGTGTGCAGCCCCCGCACATTCCAGGTGATGCACTTCAGATCAGGTAAAGTTCCCATTGGTATCGTCCTGCGTTGTCCCCCCCACCGTATCTCCCCAGCCCACACCAGCGTCAGACATACCCACCCTCCCAACATCCCTCAGAACACCCAACGCCCAGAACCCCAGAACAGGAACCAACGGTTGTACCTCAGTCGCCATCCAAACCACCATAACCATACAAACACTCCTACCCTGTGGTAGCCACCACAGGTCGCCTTAAGGGCAAGAGGTGCGTGGCAGTGCACCGACAAGCGGCAGCTCTGGCCTACGTCCCCGGCTCCATGATCCCACCCCATGGCATGTGAAAGGAACAGCTATCAGAGGGTCATCCTATGTTCCCGCCCCACCAATAATCGATTCCATTCCATACTGCACCTCAGGGACAATGTAGATCACAGATCGTCTGCTGTACGGGAGGTCACCTCCGGTCCCGCAGTACTGCCCACATCAGAAAATTCAGTCCCTGAATGTCCTTTTTCCTCCTCTGATGCCGATCTTCCGGCCAGTTCCTCCGCCTGCGATCTCGTGATTGCAGCCGTCGCCGCCAGCGCACCCTGTTTGTCCGCCGCCATTTGAGCCAGCAGGAGGGCCTGTTGAGTCTTGTGTCGTTTACGGATACGCTGTGATTGGCGAACCCTTGTCGGCTTCGGGCGGTCATTATCAGCCGTGTGTCTGCGATCAGTTCCCGCTCTGTATGTTTCCAACCAGGTCCAGGCCTCCTCAGGCGTCATAAAAAACTGCGTTGTGCCGTCCAGGATAATCCGCAATTTAGCAGGAAACAGTAGTGAGTACTGAATTCCCTCGGTTCTGAGCTCCCTTTTGACCGCAAGAAAAGATGCCCTAAGTCGTTGGACGTCCTGAGTATAATCCGGGAAGACTGTCACCGAACTGTTCTCCACTTTGAAAGGTCCCAGGGACCGCGCATTTTGAATCAACAAGTCTCTATCCTTATAGTGGAGGAGACGTGCAACCACAGGCCTGGGGGGGCGTCCCAATGACGGTGGCCTGGCCGGAACCCTGTGTGCCCTCTCTAGTGTGAAGAAGGGGGACAATCCTTCCGGGGCTACTTGCGTTCTAAACCAGTTCTCCAGGTAGGTGATCATGTCCGCCCCCTCAATTTTCTCCGGCAGGCCAACCACTCTTACATTGTTGCGCCTATTCCTGCTTTCTGCATCTTCCGCCCTTTTTTCCAGTGCTGTCAGCCGTTGCAGCGCACCCTCCAACTTCCGTTCCACGGTCACCACTGCCGGTTTCAGGTCTTTCACCGTCAGTTCAGTGTCCTTCACCCGGTCCACCAGCTTCGAGTGATCAGCCTTGAGGAGGCCCAGCCCCGTAGCGACCTGCGCAATGTCATTATGCAGGGATTCTTTAGTCGCAGTTATGGCCTCAAGGATCTGGTCCAGACGCCTGCCCAACCTCAATTCCGTCTCCGAGCCCCCCATCGCTTCTGCGCCTTCCGGGGTGGTAAGCTGCATCGCCTCACCCCCTCCTACTGCTCCCGGCTTCATCGCGCGAGCCGTACCAGGGATCGAGTCCCGCTACAAGGACCTTAGGCCTGAGCCTCCGGGTCCAGGCCGCAGAGCTAGCTTCCGCACCCTGTGTCTGCCGGGCAACACCAACCGTCAGCCGAACGACGCATCAATGGAGCACCAGCCCCCTGGCAACAAATGCGCTCCTGCCAGACACTGCGGCCTCACTTCAGTGGCAGGTTCCTAGACAGTCAGGTGGACCGTGGGGACCCTCAGGCCATTCACAGGTCTCCCGCTCGTGCCTCACTGTTGGGCTTTGCCAGCCGCTGGACCCAGGCCCTCCTGCACAGATATTACTCGGCCTCCAGGCCAACCGCCCTCAGTCCCGGTGGCCAGCCACAGCGCTATATATGGGGCCCTGGCACTCCGGCCAATCAGGTCCCACCTCTACGGGGCCCGCTTCACGCCCTGTCGGTTGGGCGCTCCTCTGGTTGTCTCTTTGCGTCCGGGGTGGGGGGTCAACACCCCTCGAGGACCCTCTGTGTCCGCCACCAGGAGTGGTCCTGGCCCCGACACCAGTATCAGGGCCCGCCGTCAGTGCAGCAGGGGGGCGGTCAATTCGCGCTCTGCTCCAGCGCTGTGCGCCGCCCACCCCCCTCCGCAATCCTGGGATCAGCCGCGGTGGGGGCCCTCCGACTCCGGTCTGCCCCTGAACCCGCCCCATTCCGCTCCTCACCAGGATTCCGAACTCCGACCACGGATCACCAGTGCTATTCGCCGCCCGTCTTGGCGGCCGCCATCTTAAGGCTCACAGCCGTTCTCGCCAGGCACCGATCAGCAGCGGGTACCTCCGCTATTTCCCCTTAGAAGGTGCCGGTCGCGGCACACAGCGGCCACCGTCCCAACTCGGTCCTGCCTCAGTCTGCCGCATCAGACGGGTGTCCCCTCTTCTCAGGGTTTCCAGGCCAACAGCGCCACCATCTTGGTTGCTCCGCTGCAGGTCGCCCGATCCCGGCTGCAACAAAGAGACCTCCGCCTCCCGGTCTCCGTCAGCTGAAACACCGGGCCCAATCTGCTCAGATGGAGTTCCGATGCATGCTCCACGTTCTTGGTCGGCCAATGACCCCGATTTCCAGGATTAATTGGGGATCGAGCGCGGAGCTATTGGCTCACGCCGCCTGCTCCATCGGCGCTCAAGCCACGCCCCCTGTACGGAGATCGACCATGAGTGTAGAGATGCTGCTACAACTGCGGTGCCTCCCCTCGAGTGCAGAGGCTCTTTGTGAATCAGGGCCTGATTCACAAAGGGTCTTCGCACTTGGACCGGAGGCTCCGCAGTCATGACGGGATCTTCGCATTCGTGGTAGGGTGTTTGCGATGGGAAACTGCAGTACAGAGATCAACCACGAGTGCGAAGATGCCGCTACAACTGCGGTGCCTGCGGTCGAATGCAGAGGCTCTTTGTGATTCAGGCCCTGATTCACAAAGAGCCTCTGCACTTGGAGTGGAGGCTCCACAATTGTGGCGGCATCTCCGTACTCATGGGGGATCGCTGCAATGGGAAACTGCAGTACGGAGATCGACCATGACTGCGGAGATGCTGCTACAACTGCGGTGCCTGCGGTCGAATGCAGAGGCTCTTTGTGATTCAGGCCCTGATTCACAAAGAGCCTCTGCACTTGGAGTGGAGGCTCCACAGTTGTGGCGGCATCTCCGTACTCATGGGGGATCGCTGCAATGGGAAACTGCAGTACGGAGATCGACCATGACTGCGGAGATGCTGCTACACCTGCGGTGCCTCCACTCGAGTGCAGAGGCTCTTTGTGATTCAGGTCCTGATTCACAAAGAGCCTCTGCACTTGGAGTGGAGGCTCCACAATTGTGGCGGCATCTCCGTACTCATTGCGGATCGCTGCAATGGGAAACTGCAGTACGGAGATCGACCATGACTGCGGAGATGCTGCTACAACTGCGGTGCCTCCGCTCGAGTGCAGAGGCTCTTTGTGAATCAGGCTCTGATTCACAAAGGGTCTTCGCACTTGGACCGGAGGCTCCGCAGTCATGACGGGATCTTCGCATTCGTGGTAGGGTGTTTGCGATGGGAAACTGCAGTACAGAGATCGACCACGAGTGCGAAGATGCAGCTACAACTGCGCTGCCTGCGGTCGAGTGCAGAGGCTCTTTGTGATTCTGCCCTGATTCACAAAGAGCCTCTGCACTTGGAGTGGAGGCTCCACAGTTGTGGCGGCATCTCTGTACTCGTGGGGGATCGCTGCAATGGGAAACTGCAGTACGGAAATCCGACCACAGGTGCGGAGATGCCGCTATGACTGTTGTGCCTCCGCTCGAGTGCAGAGGCTCTTTGTGAATCAGGTCCTTATTTACAAAGAGTCTTCACACTTGGAGTGGAGGCTCCACCATTGTGACGGCATCTCCGCACTCATGGGGGATCGCTGCAATGGGAAACTGCAGTAAGGAGATACCACCACGAGTGCGGAGATGCCGCTATGACTGTAGAGCCTCCGCTCCGAGTGCAGAGGCTCTTTGTGAATCAGGGCTGTAATCTTCTTCTCCTCTTTCCATTTATTTTTTCTCTAGGTGATCTTGTAAGCAATCATCTGACGATGATTTCAATTTCATTTATATTAACCACCCTTCTGGGAATATTGAAGGTGTGCAAACTGAAAAGTGGCCGCCATTGTATGCATGCTTCATGTCCAGTCTGTTTTCTCTTGCTTTCCCAGTTGGAAGCACTTCTGAACTGAGACTGCTGCTGGATGCACCCCTCTCTCCACTGCCACCCTCTCTAGGAATTCGGACTGGGACAGTCAGGGTGAAATGTTTTCAGTATGCAGTGCACACTCCTCATAGGATCTATTTTTAAGTCTCACCTGCGACAGCATATGCGCTGCATGGGCTCTTGCTTGCGAGAGATAATGTATAAACAAGGGGCTTGCATCCCCCCCATTGCTTAACTTTGTTAGCTTCATTGTCATTCTTATTTGCTGCCTTCTGATTGGCCAGCATGTTCTTGCTTCATTGCCTCTTCCTTGGGCTGGAACATGGACCAAGTACTGATTGCTTCAGCTTGATTGCTGTGAGTCTGCAGATCACTCTGTGATTGAGTTACTACTCTTATTTTTTCTTCTTCCCTGCCGTCCTTGTTGAAGCTTTGCCATTTGTATCTATGTTTTACTATGTCACTCACACTTTAAAGAATCCCTTCTCTCACTTGTAATCTATGTTTATTGTGACCACAGGTGTTATCCACTTTTATTGTGAATACAGATGTTATCTGCTTCCAAATTTATTTTCACTAAGACATGGATACAGGCCAATTGCTTTATTTATGTGATAGGATTTTTTGCCAAACGCCATATTTTTTCTTTTTTGCGCATGGGGAGATTAAATGATTTGCTCAGAATCACAGGGGGGTTGTGCTGAGACTTAACAAGCATTGGTAAAGTCAATAGGTCTCGCCTTTGAGACTATTGGCACTGCCATTGCCTGTTGTACATACCATACAGCATGGGCATTGCTGATTTTGGCAATAATTTGTAACCTTGCCGGACAGCAGAGTGGCTGCTGTGCAGCATGGCTAAACATATGAAGTAAAAAAGAACAATTATGCATCCTGTGTGAATGCACTTTTACAAAAATGATATTATTCCTGGCTGCATCATAGCTCTTTTAAAAATGTGTTTTAGCCACACAGGAAAGCATCCTCGGTACTGTACAGCACGGCTACAAAACATTGCGAAGGGCAATAGCTCTCATAGGTCGGACCTATTGGATTTGCTAATCAATCAATCAATCAACCAGTGTTTGTATAGCACGGCTAATCACCTGTGAGTGTATCCGGGTGTGGGGTTGGCTCAGTCAAACAGCCAGGTCTTGAGTCTCTTCCTGAAGTCCGTCAGAGCGGGTGATGTACTGAGGTGGGGGCTGTTCCGGGACTTGACAGCGAGGTAGGAGAAGGAGCGGCCTCCGCTCTGGCTTCGGCTGATGCGAGGTGTCTGCGCAAAGGCGAGGGTGGCAGATTGATGGTGTCTGCATGGTTGGTGGAAATTCAGTCTGTGGTTGATAAATGCCGGTCCTAGGTCAAGGAGGGCTTTCTAGGCTTGTGTTTATGTCTTGAATCAGCATCTTTTCTGGATGGGGAGCCAGTGGAGGTTCTTGAGGTGTGGTGAGATGCAGGTCTGTTCGGGCAGGTCGAGGATGAGTCTTGCCTCTGAGTTCTGTACTGTCTGTAGTCTTCATGAGTTCGGTGGTGGTTCCTGCAAACAGTGCGTTGCTCTGGTCCAGCCAGCTGGTAACTAGGCCTTGCGTGATGTTTTTCCTCGTGCTGATGAGGAACCATTTGAAGATTCTTCGGAGCATACGGAGAGTGTGGAAGCAAGTGGAAGAAATTGCATTGATCTGCTGCTTCATGGTGAGCTCGATGTCCAGGATGATGCGGAGGTTGCAGGGCGTGGCCTGTCAGAGTGGGCATGAGCTGGGGTTTGGCAGGCCACCAGGTGTCGTTCCAAGGGGAGGTGTTGTTGACAAAGATCAGTACTTCGGTCTTGTCAGTGTTGAGCTTCAAGCAGTTGGTCTTCATCCAGTCGTCAAAGTTCTTCATGCAGTTGTGGAAGTTGGTCTTTGTGTTGTTGGGGTCTGCTGGGAGAGAGGACGAGTTGTGTGTCGTCAGCATAGGATATGATGTTGAGGTTGTGGGCTCTGATGATGTCAGCTAGTAGTGTCATGCAGGTGTGGAAGACGATGGGGCTGAAGAATGAGCCTTGAGGGATGCCGCAGATGGTGCTCTTGAGTTTCAAGGTGAAGGGGGCAGGTGTATTCTCTGTATTTGACCTGCGAGGAATGATGCGATCCATCTGAGAGCGTTTCCCTGGATTCAGATGTGATGGAGCTCTTGATGAGTGTGTGGTGGGATACTGTGTCGAACGCCACGTAGAGATTGAGAAGGACCTATTGCTTCTCATAAGATCCTGCTGTGGCTAGCTGCACTATGCACATGCATGCAGCCAGGGTTTCGGCTGCAGGAAGGGCTGCAGGGAGAGCAGTAGAGATGCATCAGGCCTCATCTGCTGGCCCAGACATCTTGCATCTTAAGAAAACACCTGGTCCACGACTGGAGTGCTGCTCCCTCAAGCCAGATCACTGAGGTTCCCAGCTACCTCTGATGAGTCCCCATCAGCCCCAGGTTAAAAGAAACGTGACCCTCCTCCTATCATTGCCTTACTAGTTATCCCCTGGCCACTGGAGAATTCGTCAGCAGAGGTCAGTCCAGAGGACCAGCTTAATGAATGGGTGAGGGGAGACACAGCCGAATATCGGCTTGGCGGAGTACAGAGTCACCATATTCAGACTTTTGGGTCAATGGGCAAGCTAGATTTAAGTCACCTGGTCCTTGCACTGACACCCTTTTGCTTGGGCAGCTGTTTGCGCTATATAAGACACCGTAACATAACATAACAGTGTATTACTCATTTTCAACTACTTTGTGATGACAAACAGTACGATGGAGGAGGCAAAGACAGCCCTGAGCTCAAGCTGCCTGGCATCCTCCAGCCACTTACTACCAAGCTTGAAAAAGCACTAATGAAGACATTTCTTTTTAATCCAGTAAAAAACAAAGACTGGATTTTGAGGTCATAAAATGTAAGAAAACAATTCACAAGATTGTGTGTAGAATTTGGTGTAGAAAAAAACTGGCTTATTGAAGATTCAGCAAAGGCCAACATGTGTTTCACAACACATGTCGCTTCTTCAGGGGCAGATTTTTAACATTAATAAACAAACAATTTTTTTTAAATGTTGATAATTAATGTAGAGTTCTGCAGCCCGATGCCAGTCAGAAGAAGAAAATGCCATATGGCATAGCATGTCCACAGAGGAATGGTGTGAAAGCTTTCAGTTACTGAAATGATCGAAACAGACTTTGGCGAACTCTACATTAATTATCAAAATAAAAAAAGTTTTTCTATTATTGTTGAAAAATCTGGCCCTGATGAAGAGACGTGTGTCATGAAACATGTGTTGACTTTTGTTGAATCTTCAATGAGCCAGATTTTTCTAACATGGAAAATAAAAACAAACAGTGTTTTTTTTAACCAACCCTGCAGACATTCTTGTGAATTTGTTTCTTAAATTTTATGACCTCAAAATGCAGTTTTCTTTTTGTGTACTCCCAGTGGGTTTAGCGGGATTGATCCCACATTTTTGAGGTCTTGATGTCATACCTTTATAAAGAGCCCCACTATCCCTCAATTGTTTTTAATTCAGAATCTGCCCAGCCTGTTGATCTCCTTGTAGGGAGACACGATAAGGGTGACTTGATGGAGGGTTAGTGGACTAGTGCTTGCTCATTAAGTGCAACTTTACACAAAGAGTTTGACATTATACCTTTAATTTCTGGATATTTATTGTCACACATCTCAGCTGGTACTTACTGAAATAGTGTAAAAGCACTGTTAAATCATTGCTCATCATTCTATCAAGTGAAATCGGATTTTGTCTCCTTAATTCTCTTTCTATGGATTGTCTCTCCTTCCTTTCTCTGTTGACTTCTCTGACTTGACAGTGACCTCTGTGTTGAGTAAGATAATGTGGTGGTATGTACTACAGGAGAAGGACAGAGGGACAAAGAGAGCAATGTAGTCGATATATAGGCCCTAATTAAGATGTCGGTTTGAGTTGCCTCCGAACGACACCGTCTTGGTGTTGGAAACGACCGACCATAGGTCGGCAGTTCCAAACACCGTATTTCAATGTGATCGCACATGGTGTGGTTGCAAATTCCCATTTCCCCATGGGAGCTTGTGCAGAAACAGGCCGCAGCACAAGCTCTCAGAGAAGACGGAGTTTCTGTATATCCCTGCAGCTCACGATGACTGCCACATGATGCAGGGATTTCCAGGGGGGCTCCATAAGCTCTCCCCAAGCCCCCAACCAGAGGCTGCAAAGTCACTTCCCCACAGCTTTTTAAGTGAGAAAGGCCGACATGAAAAGCCTGTCGGAAACTGACATCATAATCCCGACGGCGGAAACGCCCTCTTGGGGGATTATGTGCGGCCTCCGACTGGTCGATGTGCTCCTCGAGCCAGCTGGCAGCTAGTCGGTCCAACTGTCCAGTTTAAACACCGACTGCCTACATTGTAATTAGGCAGTCGGTCTTTAAACCATGGATGTCGATCTTCTGTCCGAGATCCTAATGAGCACCATAGAGGGAGAGAAGCCATAGAGACAGAACTCAGGGACAGAGACAGGTGACCTAGGGAGAGATTTAAGGTAAAGGGAGACATGTGAGATTACTAGAGAGTCAGACAGAGTGGTAGAAAGAGAGGAAGAGGTACATACAGAAAGCCAGGTAGATAGATAGTTAAGGTTCCACAGTGAGGTGGGAAGGTAGCGAGAGCTAGAGATAGCGAGAAAAAACTGTAGAGAATGGGGAAATTGTGGAGTGCACTGAGGGGTGAGGTCGAGCGCAGAGAGGTAAGGTAGAAAATGGTGAGACACCTAGAAGTAGGCAAGTAGAGAAGTGTGTTATTGATAGAAGTTTGGAGAGATGCAATATAGAGAGAACTGTGTAATACGGAAAGGGGCGAAATGAGAAGAGCAGTGGCGGCTCACACAGGTAACACTGTGGGGCGCGAGGCAGGGTGGGGGGTATTCGAGTGTGACATAAGATGGGAAAGTGTAGAGTAAAATAAATAAATAAATAAAAGCCCTTACTTTGCGCTCGCAGCCCCACAGCGTTACCCGTGCGAGCCGCCACTGGAGAAGAGGTATAAAAAGACAGGCCAGGTAAATAAAGTTGTGAGGTAGAGAGAAGGGTAGAGAAAGGGCTAAAGCTCACAAAGAGAGATGAGGTGTGCAGAGAGAGAAGAGGTAGAAAAAGAGGGAAGATATAGAAGTAGCGAGAGAAAAAGAGGCTGCGAAAGAAAGAGTTGTGAGGTTGAGGAGGCATAATAGGTGAAAAGGAGAGATGTTTAAGGAAAAGCGAGATGGATGGACTGAGATGTGAGATAGGTTGATTTGAAATAGAGATGGAGATACAGATTAGAGATGAGAGAGCGAGGAGGTAGCAATAGAGAAGACGAGGTAGAGATAGAGGTAATGATAATGGTTAGTTAGAGGGTACTTAAGTAGAGTAAGAGAGAGAAGGTGGAGAAGTGAGGTAGCAACTGAATGGGGAGGTAAGCTGAGAGGTTACGTAGTGAGACTGAAGTGGGCTACAGAGGTAGTCAGAGAGGTGTGATGTAGAGAGTGAAATGAGGTAGAGAGGGAAGGGACACGCAGAGTCGACGTAGAGGGAGGGGAGGAACAGAGAGACAAGGAGAAAGATAGGTTAAGTAAAGACAGATGTAAGTTTGAGAGAGGTGGAGGCGTGATACAGGAAGGTCAGATAAATACAGAGGATTGGAGGGGTGAAACAGTTGAGGTAGAGACAGAGAGGGAGAGGTACAGGTAGTCATGGAGACCAGTAAAGAAAGAAGAAGGTCATAAAGAGCAGTAGGGGGTTGGTGGAAAGGTGTATTGATAGAGGTGAGGTAGACATGAGGAAGGAGTGGAGGTTTGAGAGAGAAAATGAGAGAAGGCCATAGAGATGGCAATATAGTGGTAGAAAGGAAGAGAGAAGGAAAGAGGGGTGAGGTAAAATTGTAAATTGATACTTGTATAGCGCACTACTCACCCGCAAGGGTCTCAATGCACTTGTACGAATACCGCTGTGGAACCCATCCTGGATTTCCCTGTGAGGTGTCCACTCCTGGGCACCCCCAAGATGGAGGCCAGGCATCCTTAGCGTTGTGGGGGCCGTTGTGGAGATTAAGAAAGCTATTGCCCAGAGTGGGACTCCATGATTGGAACAGGCACCGGGGCGAGAATTATCAGGTCCGTGGAATTTTTGAGCCCAAGACCCACCGAGGCGGGGAATTGAACCCTGGTCCCGAGCTAGACCTCTGCATCAGGGTCTGCCGCTCTAACCATTGAGCCACGCTTCTCCAGGTAGAAGAGAAGAAGTGAAGGAAGAACAGCGAGAGAAACAGACAGGAAGATTCACTGCTATTAATGTCTTGCTGCCAACGTCCTGAGCATACTGGGGCACAGGGTGGGCAGTCAGGGGACAGTCTAGAGATCCTGCCTGTCCTGATCACTTTACAAGCAGGCCCCTTGGAAAGGGGCCCTATGTAAGGGCACATGTCATCAAATGACTCTGCTGATTGGCGTTAAGCTGCGTCATTCATGACACAGAATCCTCAATGTGTGAGTCACCGAGAACACCAAGCCACTGACAATACCGAGCCCTGCTCTGCGTCCCCATCCTGCGTCCTCACTCTGCATCCTCACTCTGCGTCCTCACTCTGCGTCCTCACTCTGCGTCCCCACTCTGCGTCCCCACCCTGCGTCCTCACTCTGAGACACTCCTTTCACTGAATCACAGGAGGTACTTGAAGCCAGAGCATTTGCATTTCTTCACCTCAACATATAGACTGTGCTGCTGATTACACTGGGCCAGTAATTACCATCAGTAAGTAATAATATTAATTAATCAAAATGGATCTGTTGGTCCTGGTCCTTTTTGCAGGGTGAGCCCCAAACTTTTTGCTTCTTCCTCCAATTTTTCTGACCTGTGTTGTTGGCTTTAGGTCTCTGGGTATTTTACCGCTGCTAACCAGTGCTAAAGTGCATATGCTCTCTGTCTAAATTATGTTGGTGATTGCTTTATCCATGATTGGCATATTTGATTTACTAATACGTCTCTAGTAAAGTGCACCAGGTGTGCCCAGGGGCTGTAAATCAATCCTACTAGTGGGACTGCAGCACTGATTGTGCCACCCACACGAGTAGCCCTGCAAACATATCTCAAACCTGCCACTACAGTGTCTGTGAATGCAGTTTTAAACTTTCATTTTGACCTGGCAAGTGCACCCGTCAGCCAGGTCCAAACATTCCATTATACTACATTAAAGTCACCCCTAAGGTAGGCCCAAAGCATCCCCATGGGCAGGGTACAGTGTATTTAAAAGTTAGGACATGTACTGGTGTGTTTTACATGTCCTAATAGTGAAATACTGCTAATTTCGTTTTTCACTACAGCAAGGACTATCTCTCCCATAGGCTAACATGGGGATTGCCTTGAAATATCTTTTAGGTGAAAGTTTTGATTAGGAGCAGATAGAGATTTGGAGTTTGGGTCTCTGAACTCACAATTTAAAAATGCATCTTTGGTGAAGTTGGTTTTTAAATTGCGTGTTTGAAAATGCGACTTTTAGAAAGTGGGCATTTTCTTGCTTAACCATTCTGCACCTCTGCCTGTCTGTAGAATGCACGTCTGAGTTGGCTGACAGTTGGGCTCTTGTGCATTCACTCTATACAGTCACGCAAAGAGAGCTGAGATGTGCCTTCCATATCCCAGCTCGCCATCACATTGCATCAGAAGAATTGCTGCAGAGTAAGTCCTGAGCTCTGTGCCACCAATGTCCGTGGCACCCACTCCGATTCCCATGCAGCACCTGCTCGTGGCTGAGCAATCCACGAAGTGCCTGCCTCGGGCTGTGGAATCGACATAGGGCCTGCATCACCACTGTTGCACCGTCCCTTGATGCCGACTCTTCATCGACACCACGCCGCAGTGAGGAACCGAAACTGCATGTCTGGAAACTGATGCATCACCTCCCCTGCCAGTGAGGGACCGACGTATCACCTTGCCTGCTAGCAAGGAACCAACGTACCGCCTCTCCATTGGTAGTAAGGAACTGACGCGTTGCTTTTCTTTCCCGGCACCTCACCTTCCCTGTGCCTTGCACTGTCTTTAATTTTTGATGCATCTAAGGTATTTTGTGCTAAAACAAATGCATCCATTGACTTCTATGGATTAAACTTTCTTAATCTTTTTTAATTTATATTGTACTTGTGTATGTTGGATTTTTGACCTTTTGGTCTTGTTTAATTCAGATAAATATTGGCTATTGTTCTAAACTGGTGTGGACTCCTTTTGTGGTGTTTTCACTGTGTTAGTGTGTGTGGGTACAAATGCTTTACACATTGCCTATGAGATAAGCTTGACTACTCATGAAAAGCTATCAAGGGTGTGAGCAGGGGTTATCTTAGCGGTGTGACTCCCTTACCCTGATTAGAGTGGGGATCCCTGCTTGGACAGGGTCCTGTTGTAAAATAGAACCATTATTAATCTTGAGCCATTGATGAGTATAACTGTGTCACTGACAGCCTCTGATAACTCGCAGTCACTGACAACTTTGAGAACTTTGCAGTAATAATAATTCAGAGCCACAGATGAAACTGAAGTACTAATCCTAAATCATATATTAATACAATCTTTGATAACACCGTTTAAATGACACTGAGCCACCGTTGATACCGAACTTTCAAGATAGTAAATCTCTGCTAATACTACGCCACTGAATACACTCAGCCACTAATAACACTTGGTAACTGACAACTGCTTGATGGTACTGATGATAATCACTAGCAAATATTACTGATCCATTGATGATAGTGAGTCACTGATAATAATGAATTTGGGAAACACAAAGTGTGAGAAAAATGCCCAGTTATGCGTGGTCATTCCCAGTGTTGCTAAATTTAATTGCTGTTTTGTAGACTCTGCACTCTGGGGCACTATTGTCCAGTGCCCCGAGTATGTGCTCTGACCCCTAAAACAGGTAGCAGTTGGTGAATCCCTGATTGACGTATTTAACGCTCCTATTATGCCACTGTATATGGTCTAGAAACTGCACCCTTGGCATGGACAGTTAAACATCGCCCTGTTGACTGCAGCATTTATTGTGCCAGTGTACCATTGTAGCATTGTACCATTGGCCTTGAGCCCGCAAGGTATGGTGCATGGTATTTAAATGTGGGACATGTAGAAAATGATCAGTGACAAGGTCAGAAACCAATTTTCCCTCTAGGAGGTCTAGCAGTCCTATGTAGAACACCAGCGTACAGAATAAAACACTAATGCTGTGTCTTTGGAATGGGACCAGCTAGAAAAATAATGAAGCAACTTTTTAAAAATAATTATTAAAAATTCAATTTAATGGTAAAGTCGAATTTGTATAAATTATTAGGTAGGGAAAGGTATCCTTTAGAAAGTTACCTTTTCCCTGCCCATAGCTCCTGGAGCCTAATTTGCACAAATTCTCTAGCTTTATCCAACCTGTACTTGGCCTGAACAAGGAATGAATTAGATATGAAATTCCTCCCAAGAGCTACACCATAGGTCAGTGTGATTGACGGGCCAACCTGAATGGGCAGCAACGTCTCCTTTGAACTCAGTGGCACAGTGGGGACCTGCCATTCTGTCGACACTACAATCTCAAAGGTAACACTTTGGCACACTTGAAAGGGAGCAAACAGGATGCCAAGACAATTCATGTGTATCCCCTGTCTGGTTGGTGAAGCACCCTGCTTTTGTCCAACCGGATGTGTGCCTCCTGGTTTGTTGTGGGTACGGTGCCTGCATCAAACTGGATTTCAGTGTTCGTTGTGGGTGGACACTGATGATTTCCATAGCCCAGTCACCTACACACCCACAGACTTCGGCCATCTTGGCATTGCCCTGGTACAGGGCGTTTTGGGACTTTAAGTGGTAAAGCAAAGAAGAACTACTGAAAACTTGGGTAGGGTTGACCCTCTGAACGTTTATCCCATTGGTTAGGGAGTGCCCAGGAGTCACTCCTGCTCACTAGCTGGTGCCAGGCATCAACATGGCACCCTGAGGCACTTCCACAGAACACGCTTTGGACCTGTAGAAGACCAGAAAAAGGATTTATCTTCTGTTTGAGACCTGGAATGAGACCTGAATGGCGGGACCTGCTCCCACTTGCAGGCCTGGACTAGCTGTAGCAGGCACCAAGCATTTTCCCGGTGGTCTGGATGGGTGGGGGCCAGTTCTGGACCGGTGGGGGCTGTTTTGGTTACTTGGGGCTAGTTTTGCAGGGATCACTGAAAGAATATCGACTGAAAGAATATCGACCATCAAAAATATCGTTGAGAAAATATCGACAGTCAAAATATCGAGTTTCTATCTACAAACAGGTAAGTACAAAAATATCGAGTTAAAAATATCGTTTACAAAAATATAGTTGTAAAAAATATCGTATTTACTAAAAACAGTGTTAAATTAAATTAATATTAATAATTAATTACTAAAATATACTTAAAATTACTTAAATTAACTTATAATAATTAAATAATTAATGAAAGTTAAATAAATATTTTTTATTTCATATTTATTAAACATATATATATAGTAATAAAATATAATAAAATAATACCCAAAAACTGAAAACTGACCCTGAACCCAAAAAATACCCCTTTACCCAAAAACTGAAAACTGACCCTGAACCCTAAAAATACCCCTTTACCCAAAAACTGAAAACTGACCCTGAACCCTAAAAATACCCCTTTGCCCAAAAACTGAAAACTGACCCTGAACCCTAAAAATACCCCTTTACCCAAAAACCCAAAACTGACTCTGAACCCTAAAAATACCCCTTTACCCAAAAACCCAAAACTAACCCTGAACCCTAAAAATACCCCTTTACCCAAAAACCCAAAACTGACCCTGAACCCTAAAAATAAAAACGATATTACTTCACTGTTGTACTTCCTGTATTGTTAGGCACTGTATGAGTTGTGTATGCAGTACATTTTCTATCTCCATGATCTGACATCACTATGACAGATCATGGAACGTTCACTTGCTATTTATATGACGTCAGCTTAACTGTCATGGTTATGACAGCTGGCGTCCGTTATCACCTGTTGTTACCTGTCCTGCTCCTTGCAGGTCCTTTTGTATTTATATCATTAAATCCTGTGACAATCACTTTGTTTTGCTCCATTTGTCACACTACAATTGGCGACGAGGGTGGGATGGTGCACCCATAACTACAATTTCTGATGTACTATTTGAAGAGAAATGGCAAAATGTACCACTCAATGATTCAGATATAAACCCTAAAGCATTTGGTGAGAAGGAAATAAACATGTTAGGCTATTTTAATGACACGGTGACTTTCAGTGGAAGGTCCATTGAAACCAAAATATATGTAGCAGAAAAAGGGAGGATATTGGTAGGATGGAGAGACCTAGCCCAATTGGGAGTCATATTAGTACCAGGTGCCAAAGATCCAGTTATTTTGAGAGAAGATTGGGTTAACAATATTAATGTTGAGAGTGATTATTCAGATTTGAACAGTATTCTGGGAAAACATGGAGAAATCTTTAGAAACAGTATTGGTTGTGTCAAAGGTTTTACTCATGATATAAAGTTGAAAGAGGGAGCCATGCCATGCAAACATAAGGTAAGATCTGTACCTCTGTCAATAAAAAAGGAGCTTAAAGAGGTACTAGATAAACTGACCAAGGAAGGTGTAATTGAAGAAGCGGAAGAATCCGAATGGATTTCTGCAATTGTCGTTTCCAAGAAGAGGAAAACAGGGGACATCAGGTTGTGTGTGGACCTGAGGTCTTTAAATAGAAACATTTTAGTGAATTGCCATCCACTACCTAAAATTCAGGACATTCTTCAATCGGTGTCCGGTTCCAAGTTTTTTTCATTAATTGACTTAAGAGCAGCCTACCATCAAGTTTGTCTTTCAGATAGGTCGAAGGAGCTGACAACATTTATAACACCTTACGGAGCTTTCAGGTATGTGAGGTTACCTTTTGGGTTAGCATCCTCTTCTGGTGTGTTTCAAAAACTTATGGACATACTGTTTGGAGGAATGAAAGGCGTTGAAGCCTTTCAGGACGATATTCTTTTGCATTCTGAGACAGAACAAGACCACTTGCAACTTATTGACAAGGTTTTGGGTGTCATTAAAAAGAGAGGCATGACAGTATCAAAGGACAAATGTAAATTCATGACAAGTGAAATTGAATATTTGGGGCATGTGTTATCTGCAGACGGAATTCTTCCTAAGGATGATCTTGTTCAAGCCATAAGGGATGCTCCTGAACCAAGAAATAAAGATGCACTTAAAAGTTTTCTGGGACTCAGTGAATATTATGCTAAGTTCTTGCAGAAATATGCTGAAAAAGTTGAACCACTCAGGATGCTTTTAAGAAAAAACGCAGTGTTCAAATGGTCGACCGAGCAAGAAGTAGCTTTCAAAAAAGTGAAGGAAGAAATAGCTACTGCACCTGCATTGAAACCCTATGATCCACAATTGGAAAATATAGTGACTGTAGATGCTAGCAATGAAGGGATCGGCGCTGTGTTTTGTCAAAAATCTGGAAACAAGGAGAATACTATTGCTTTTATATCAAGGAGACTGAATGAAACCGAAAAAAACTATAGTACCATTGAGCGTGAAACTTTAGCATGCGTGTGGGCTGTGCACAAGCTCAAAGATTATCTATGGGGTAAATGTTTCACTCTTGTGACGGATCATAAACCTCTAGTTTATATGTTGAATGGTATGGGACGTGGCAACGGTAATGCTAGCTCAAGACTGCTGAGACTGATGTCAAAGTTACAGGAGTTCAATTACGTAATAGAGCACATCAAAGGGGGGAAAAACTGCAGAGCTGATTGTTTGTCACGTTTGCCAATTCAAAATCTAAAGGAGGAGTCAATGGATGACACTGAATGTGTAGTAGCTCTAATTGATGCAACTGTCATGTGTGAAGGATCCATAACGGAGAAAGAATGGCAAGACAAATTAGCAAAAGATACGGTTTTAGCCACAGTGCAAAAGTATGTGCGAAGTTCATGGCCTCCCATAAGGAATCTACCTAGTGAACTAAGGAGCTATCAGCAAGTGAGTGATGAGTTAACGATGGAAAGTGGCTATTTGAAAAGAGGCGAGGTCTTTGTGCCGCCTTATGAACTCCGACAAAAAATCGTAAATCTAGCTCACAAAGGGCACCCTGGCGTCACTGCCACTAGAAACATTCTCAGGATGCATTACTGGTGGCCTGGGGTGGACAACGAGGTAAGGAGCCATGTGGACAAGTGTGAACAGTGTTTAAAATCTGATAAGCACTGGAAAATTGAGAAGAATATGTTGCAGAGTGTTGAAATTCCGAATGGTCCGTGGGCAAAAGTCGCAATCGATTTCGCCGGACCGTTCAATATCCTGCCAAATGTCAGTAAGTACCTGATTGTATTAACGGACTACTATTCTAAATGGGTTTGTTACAAATTTGTGCATGCTGTCACGACTGACATAGTCATAGATTTTTTGAAAAAAGTTTTTGATAGTGAAGGGCAACCAAAGATTTTGGTGTCAGACAACGGTTCACAATTAATTTCAAGCAATATGATCGAATTTCTAAAGAAGTCAGGCATTGCTCAAGAGAAAACTCCTTTGTACAGCCCCAAGAGCAATGGCCTGGTGGAGAGACTGAACAGGTTCTTTAAAGAAGGAATTCAAATGGCTATTGCTAACAAAGTGGATGTGAAAGAATTCATAAGGGTCAAGGTCAATACCTATAACAATACACCGAAAGATGCCACCAAACACACTCCATTTTTTTTGATGAGAGGGAGATCGTGTAACAACATTATAACGCCTAAGATCGGCGGATGGAGTAGTGTTGCAACTGAATCAAAAGTGATAAATGATGAGGAGTTAGGAGTGAAAGAGAACATTGAAAGAAAACAAAAAACAACCAAAGCATATGCCGACATGGTCAACAGGGCAAAAGTCAAATGTATAATGCCTGGAGATTGGGTTTTAGTGAAAAAACCAGGTATGGTGAGTAAGGGAGAGTCCAAATACGGTAGACCCATGAGAGTTGGCAGAGCTACCAATGGTGCGGTATTAGTGGAAGGTGAAGGATGGCGAAGTAAAGACCATGTGGTGAAACTAAAACCAGGACAAGAGAGTATTATAATGAGAAATGAGGAAAACCAAGAAGGTAGCGTTGATGACAGTGTACTTGAATGGGATGACATGCCTAATACTTCTATGGTAGAGCATATCAATGACAATTACAGGGATTCTTCGGAGTTTACAGTAAACTCAAGGGGTACCTCTGTGGATGAAAATGACTCTGTTATAATGCATGGTGGCACAAACTTGAGTTCTAGAAATGTTGACACTGGTGCATGTAATGAACCTGCTCATGATATTGTTCATAGAAATGTAGAAGGAATATCTTCTAGAGGTGGAAGAGCCATAAATCTGCCTGAAAGGTTCAAAGACTATGTAATGGAGTGATGATCACTACATAAGGTTTGTTATTCATATGGGATAAAGGGAGATGTTGTACTTCCTGTATTGTTAGGCACTGTATGAGTTGTGTATGCAGTACATTTTCTATCTCCATGATCTGACATCACTATGACAGATCATGGAACGTTCACTTGCTATTTATATGACGTCAGCTTAACTGTCATGGTTATGACAGCTGGCGTCCGTTATCACCTGTTGTTACCTGTCCTGCTCCTTGCAGGTCCTTTTGTATTTATATCATTAAATCCTGTGACAATCACTTTGTTTTGCTCCATTTGTCACACTACATTCACTTACCTTAAAAACGATATTTTGGCTGTCGATATTCTGTCCTGTCGATATTTTCTCCAAACGATATTTTGGAGTCGATATTATGTCCAAACGATATTTTGGAGTCGATATTATGTCTGTGTACCGTTTTGCAGCATTGCTGCAAAATCGGTCCTGTGTAAAAAAAGGGCAGCCGCCGTGCTTTTTCAGTCCAGCCCTGCCCACTTGTATCTAGGACAGAGAATGGGCTCCAAGGCTTAGTTTGCTGACCTCCTGTGTGACAACAAGACCACAAAAATCCGCTGTGAGCTCCACAGTCATGCATGTCCATTGGAGGTACCACCGTAGTGAGGATTTTAGACAATAGAGATGGGCTGATATTGAGTGGCACCCAGACTGCACCCCTCTTTGTAGATGTAGCTTCTGCCCTCTAACGATGAATATCCTTTCCCCTAGGGGTTGGGCTAGAGCCTCGTGTGTGTGCATGCATGCTAACACACAAGTGTTTAATTAAAGAAGCATTGGCAAGGCCAGTAGGTCTAGACTTAATTTGCTAATTCAGCATTAGACGTATGAGAGGGACCTACTAACAAAGTTTCCAGATGTCTGTTATCTTCAGTAGTTTTTAACCCCCTGGCTGCAGTCGGAATTCTGCGCCTGTGCGGCACATTCCGATCGTGGGCGTGGTCATGACGGCTCCTGGCCGTCATCAGCACACGCCCACCGTAACTGATGACAACCGGGAGCCGTCATCAGCACCGAAGGGGTTAAGGCACAAGGGTTATTTTTAAAAGATAAAAAGGTTGGCATTCTCAGAATGTGGATGCAGGGGTGGCGGTCGACTGTCCCTTGCTGACCTTTATCCCTGTATTTTCAGCATTCTGCTGGGAATCACAGAGGCCACAGCACAAAACTCAGGTTCACTCACAGCTCACAAAGCAGTCAGCGTGCAAAAACACAGAGTCTCCTAGGCACACTGGTCTCCCTGGTCTTAGCTCTGGTCGCTCTATGACGGGTGTCCACATTGGTCTTCGAGCACCACAATTTCATCTTGTTCTCATGATAGTGACTGATTACGTAAAAGATTTTCCTTTAGAGTAATTGTATAAATGTATGTGGACAACCTGGAAATCTGGCATGGACCAGCCATCACAACCCGCAAGTTTGTTTGTAATGGGCAGTAGGGGGCGCTATGTCACATGTATTATATCATACTTAATGAGAACTACTTTTATCCACATATCCAAAGAAAATAGAGTTACATATCGAAAAACACGCCATGGCCTTTTTAAGTCTTGTTTTGACGGATGTATGACATTACAACGCATGCTTTTACATCGCATGCCTTTACAATGCTGTTTTTACAACGCATGCCTTTACAATGCATAGTGCTTTGGGGCACTGGATAGTGAATAGTTTAATTTACTATTCCAACTCCAGTCCCCGTGGATAGTAGGGAAGGTGTTGGATAGTAAATTAAACCTATCCCCTATCCTAGAGCGCCCCCCAGCGCAATGCGTTGTAATGGTTTGCGTTGTAAAAGTTGCGTCGTAAAGGCACTGCGTGGTAAAAGTTGCGTTGTAAAGGATGTTTCCCTGTTTTGACAGCACCGCTGTCAAACAGACCTATTTCTTAGAATGTACATAGAGTGGGCTTTGGGTCTGCCACTTGAACCATTGGCTCTCTTTGACCAGCCTCCTTCAGCCATTCACGTCTAGGCTCAGCCCAGTGGAAGAGTCATCTTCACTCTAATGCTATTGGCTGTTGGGGTGTATTCTTCCGCCTCCACTCGAGTGCTTGATTTGAACTGCATGAGGGACTATGCTACAAATGTAGCCCTCTCTGTGCACGTTTTCTAGTGAGCTTTATACAAGTTGACAGTTGCCACCGGCATGAGTTGTGGGTTGGGTTGCGGGGGTTGCACAGGGAGGGGGTGGTCCCGCAAGTAGGTCACGTGGGGGGGGGATTTTAATTTTATTTAAATCATTAAACTTACCTTTCTGCAGGCCGGGTCTTGTATTTTCTCAGCTCTTTCTCTCCTGCTCACAGGAACAGGAAGCAGAATCAGGCAGCCAGGGTCTCTCCTATAAACAATCACAACGCTGCAAGCAGCGTTGTAATTGGTCGGGATGCCACCCAGCCACCGGCTTATGCGGAGGCCATCTTATCCATGCAGGCTGCATGGAGAAGGGCACAGTGCGCATGACTGGTTTGGGTTACCCTAGGGGGCTGACCAAACAGCCTTTGCGCACTCAGGAGTGGGCAGGCACACCAATCCTCCCCTGCCTGCTCGCAGAGTAGCCTCGCCCACCTGCAACCAAACATAAAATGGTAATTACTAAAAGTTATTACCATTTTATGTTTCTGCTTCTCGCACTGCGAGAAAACAGTGGGGCGACGCTACGCCGCCCTAGTGGAGGAGCCGCCCATGCAAGTTGCTGGTGCATTCAAATCGTTATTAAATGCTAGTTCTGACGTCACATCTAGCTTGGTATATTAAAGTCATTGCTAGAAAACCACCATGCCATGTCAGGACAGCATGCATTATTAACTAGGACTTTGAGACCTTTTGAAGTCATTATTTGTGTACACCCTTCACTTGAAAATGTAGTGCTTTGAATCCATCTCACTCATTTAGTGGCACATTAATTCATTTCTATAACATGGCAGTTGTAATTAGACCCTGCAGTCTCTCAGTCACGCAGAGCAGATAGCTCAGAGGCTGAGCTGGTCTAGTGTTGAGGGGCAGTTTCCCATTCCAATAGCATTGGCCAGCTCTTCATTCACAGGTAGATGTTTTTTGTCCCCTCAGTAAAATACTCATATAGGAGTATATTTATCAATATATCCCGCAGCGCAGCAAGTCACTTTTACTGCACTGCATGATAGTAAAAGGGAAGGATTGCACCGTGCGTGACATTGGATGTCACATTCCTGCCTTTCCCCACCGCTGGTGCACAATGTGCAGCCTAGCGCCAACACAGGCACGCTTGCATCAAGGTGCAAGGGTGCCCGTGTTCTTAGCAGGATTGTTTTTGTGCAGGAAAGGACAATTTGTTGCACAAAAACAATGCCCACAAAACGAAGCCCACATAGAAAGAGGAAACATATATTTCTCCTCGTTATGCCTCACCAGGGGAGGCGTGGTAGGTTTTGCCACATTCCCAAGTCTACCACCATGGGTTTTGCATGGGAACACCCACGTACCACCCATGGAACACCTCCTTGGGACAGAGTAATTCAATGCAGCGATTTGCACTGAGTTGCGTTAATGTGGATTTAACAAGCCGCTCAGGGTCACCGTGCAAGATGGCCTCATGTGGCTTGATAAATTGCATCTCAAGGGTTGCATGCCTTTGCACCCCGTTGCGTGGTGCAAAAGCGACACAACCCTTGATAAATATGGCCCTGAGATCTTTTAAAACATAATTAGCATAAAATGTTATCACATGAGTCCTTACAACTAGGTCGAATGCAGCTTAATTATTCTTGCTGGGTACTGGAGTAAGTGTGCTTTGCAAATAACAGTTTGCTGCTACTACCCGTCTCAGTCACGGTCCTTAATTGGCTAAACGCGATTGAAAGGGCTGAGGTTGCAGTACTCTGGTTTAAACTTGTGACACCCAGCAGCAGGTGCATTTACCCACTGAGCGATCTTACAAACTCCTGCATGGATTAGTCCAATTCTACTATCACACTAAAGAACCTATTTTATTTTCTAATCTTTCACAATTTTAGTAGAAATAGAGGACCAAGGTGATAATTGTAATTGTATTCATATAGCGCTTACTGCCCCAGACGTGGCGTCAAATCGCTTTTTGGCGAGTAGCACACTACTCTGGAACCGAAAAAGGATTAGTGGTGGATTAGTATAAGGAAATATAAGTTAATTTGAGCTGTGGACATGTGAGTCTGTTAGTTGGATTGAAAAGGATAGTGGAGGGATAGAAGAGGGATGAGTCTAGAAGGTGTTTATTGGGAGATAATAGTAGTTAAATGAGGTTTGGGATGAGTTTAAGGAGAGATGAAGGAGGGAAGAATCTCTAGCAATGGATTAGGGAGGTCATGGTAGTAAAATTAGTTTTGGGATGAGTCAAAGGAGGGATAGGGGAGAGAAGAATTTACAGGGTTGTTTGGGAGAACATAGTATTAAAGTGAGGTTCGGAGTGATCCAAGGAAGGATAGAGGAGGGAAAAGTCTAGAATTATTTTAGAGATCATAGTAGAAGAACGAAGTTTGGGATGAGTCAGAGAGTGAAAAGGTAGAGGATATATTGAGAGAGGTGTAGGGTGAGATATAGGGTTGTGCAATAGAGAGAGTCAAAGTTTTTTTTTACAATAGGAGTAAAGTAATAAATATATAGGTAGATAAGTACATATTATTAAAAATATTTATATCAAGAAACACACATATCGAGATACATACAGATAATCAAATTAGATATTTATATACACAGGGATATGCTGTATATTTATGTTTGTGTATGGTGGTTATGTAGGAAAGTGCCCGCTCTTGAGTTATGTCTTCTGAAGATGAGACAGTTGTCCGTGGCCCTTATGTTTGGGGGTAAAGCGTTCCATAGTTTGGCTGCTTGAACAGAGAAGTGACACCTATGTTTTCTTTCTTGTATGCTGGGGTTTTGAGGTGAGGTGTCAATCTGGAGCGGAGGTTCCTTTGTTGAATGTGTTTGGTGATTTTATGATGAAGAGCGGTCCTATTCCATGCATCGCTTTGTGGGTGACACAAACCAGCTGGATTGGGGATCTTCTTGCAACCGTGCAGGGCTTTCAAGGCAGGGGAGATGTGGTCCGGTGGTTTTACATGTAAGAGGAGTCTTGCAGCAGAGTTCTGAATCCATTGTAGTCTTTTCATGGTCGTCAAAGGTGATCCGTGGTAGAGGCTGTTGGTGTATTCATGTTTAGACAGTACAAGAGGGGTGGTAGTCTGGACCTTGTGTGGAAATCCCAGGCGGGAGAAGATGCATCGCAGAGTTGTCCTAGTAATGAAGCTCGATCTTGCTAATTTGTCCACTTGGGATTTCACTGAGCACTCAGTTTAATTAAGTAGTGAACCCCAGAATTGAATTTGGGGCTTCTATTTCCACAACCAAACAGAATGGCCGCTAGAGAACATCTTCGGCTCACAATAAAAGTAGCAGCGGTTGTGATATTAGAGTGAACGGCGCTACACTGGCTTACGTCTACCTCAGAAACGCACAAGACTCCTCGATGTTAGGAAAAGGTTAAGTTAATTATTGAATGTAATCTGCCTTTGGGCCAGTAATGTAAAGCCACTCACTCACTGGGTGGGCGGCTCACACAGGACCAACAGCCTCAAATAGAACGCTCAATTTCTGTGTCTAAATGAGGCGCGGAAGTCGATATCTTGATTGAAAGAATCACGCCCCTTCTTCGATCACCAGCTATTTCAGTGACATGACATTAATGGATTGCTTTTCTGATGTTTGATGCTTAACAAGCTGCATGAGCCCAAGGCCAGATTAGCATATTCATGAAGCTCCATGCTGCTCTGTGTGGTGGGCCCAGTGAACCGCGCGTACGGAAGCCGCCGAGGTCAGCCCGGTGTTCCCACCTTCCGCGGACTGCTTGAAAACGCATTGGAAAAGTGTCGCATCCAGTTCCTTCCGGGGATAACAGGGGAATGGGCTGGGACACTGTGAAACTGGAAGCCCTCGAGCAGAGGAAATACAGCTCCAGCCATTGTTTGTAAAGTGATTTCCCTTGTTAGTTTTTTTAATTTAGTTTTTTACTTTCCTGGCTGTTTGTTTTTTTACTGCCAGGTACAACTACCCAATGCTGAACGCAGATTGGGTACAACGTCAGTAATGGTCAGTGAAGACATTGCTATGGCTCCCGTGATGTTCCCCTTCGAACCCTCTCGCTGCTAACTTTGAAAGAAAGTTTATCTCTACACTTTAAATTGTATATTCTTTGGAGTACCAGCAGAGCAATTTTTTTATCAGAGTGGTCACACATCTGCAAAGCGTGCAATATTATAAAATGTTTATATTAAAAGAAGTATATAAACAAACAATGGTTCGACAATTGTCCAACAGGATCCCAACAAGAAAATGAAAGCGTTTAGTGAATTCACGCTAAGGAGCTAAATGCATAGGGAATTTGTACAATATTCATTTATTTATAATTTTAATTTCTCATAGAAAAGGTTCAGGTGCTCGCATAAGAGCCAGTGTGCAGAACGTGTCATAAGTGACATAAAGTGAAACAACACATCACATAACAACAAGATAGATCCACATAAATATATACATTAAAAGGGGTAATTTTCTTGTATGAGTCGACGACGTTTCGATCTATATGAATCTAGATCATCATCAGGATGGAAAAAGAGCTTCCTGAAATCAATATTTATTCTTGACCTGTAATCATGTTATGCAAGGAACTTCGTAAGTTTTTTGCATTAATTGTTGGAATTAAAAACCTACTTGGCACCAATCAAGTGGCGACTGCCCTGTTTTCCACTGTATTCATAAGGGAGCAGCTCAATTTCACAATTGTAACTTGTTTATTCAGGTTAAAGTTTAAAGCTGAGGCGGAGCCATAATCCTCCGGACACTAATTTCCCTCGACGGGGGCAGTACTTGGGGGTCTCAATTCAAAGGTGTCTAGCGTCCGCGGTACGCGATGCTGAACAGTCCTACTTCGGCGTCGCGTACCGCGGACGCTAGAAGCCTTTGAATTGAGACCCCCAAGTACTGCCCCCGTCGAGGGAAATTAGTGTCCGGAGGATCATGGCTCCGCCTCAGCTTTAAACTTTAACCTGAATAAACAAGTTACAATTGTGAAATTGAGCTGCTCCCTTATGAATACAGTGGAAAACAGGGCAGTCGCCAGTTGATTGGTGCCAAGTAGGTTTTTAATTCCAACAATTAATGCAAAAAATTTACAAAGTTCCTTGCATAACATGATTACAGGTCAAGAATAAATATTGATTTCAGGAAGCTCTTTTTCCGTCCTGATGATGATCTAGATTCATATAGATCGAAACGTCGTCGACTCATACAAGAAAATTCCTCCTTTTAATGTATATATTTATGTGGATCTATCTTGTTGTTATGTGATGTGTTGTTTCACTTTATGTCACTTATGTCACGTTTTGCACACTGTCACTTATGTGAGCACCTGAACCTTTTCTATGAGAAATTAAAATTATAAATAAATGAATATTGTACAAATTCCCTATGCATTTAGCTCGGTACACAGACATAATTTCGACCTCACAAATATCGACATACACAAATATCGAGTCAAAAATATAGACTAGACAAAATATCGACCAGACATAATATCGACTACAAAAATATCGATTACTATCGATATTAATAGCAAAAATATCGATTCAAAAATATCGACTAGACATAATATCGAGTAGATAGAATATAGACAACAAAAATATGTCAAATTAGGTGTTTTATAATTTGTAATTATTGTGTAATATAAATCTGTAGCGGGTTGTGGGTTTATAGGGGAATAGGGTGGGAAGTAATTTAAATATAATTATATAAATATGTAATATAATAGTAATTGTTAATTAATTAATAATTGTTAATTAATTAAATTATAATTGGTAATTAATAATAATTGAATAATTGATAAATCATTACTTTTTACTATATTTTTTTTAGCGGGTTGTGGGTTTATAGGGGAATAGGGTGGGAAGTAATTTAAATATAATTATATAAATATGTAATATAATAGTAATTGTTAATTAATGAATTGTTAATTAATTAAATTATAATTGGTAATTAATATTAATTGAATAATTGATAAATCATTACTTTTTACTATATTATTTTTTTGTGGGTTTATAGGGGAATAGGGTGGGAAGTAATTTAAATTTAATTAATTACATATGTAAATTAATAATAATTCTTAATTAATTATTATTTGGTAAATAATTAAAATATAATTGGTAATTATTAATATTTAAAGAATAAATAAATAATAATTAGTAAATTAATTTCTGTAGTGGGTTGTGAGTTTATAGGGGGATAGGGTGGGGAGTAATTTAATAATAACTAATTAAATATGTTAATTAATTAAATTTGTTAATTAATTAATAATTGACCATTAAATAAAATTTACTTAGTAAATAAAAGTAATTGGTTTTGGAAATTAAATTTAAGTTTTGGGTTTTTGGGTAAAGGGGTATTTTTAGGGTTCAGGGTCAGTTTTGGGTTTTTGGGTAAAGGGGTATTTTTTGGGTTCAGGGTCAGTTTTTAGTTTTTGGGTAAAGGGGTATTTTTAGGGTTCAGTGTCAGTTTTTGGTTTTTAGGTAAAGGGGTATTTTTAGGGTTCAGGGTCAGTTTTGGGTTTTTGGGTAAAGGGGTATTTTTTGGGTTCAGGGTCAGTTTTTAGTTTTTGGGTAAAGGGGTATTTTTAGGGTTCAGGGTCAGTTTTGGGTTTTTGGGTAAAGGGGTATTTTTAGGGTTCAGGGTCAGTTTTGGGTTTTTGGGTAAAGGGGTATTTTTTGGGTTCAGGGTCAGTTTTTAGTTTTTGGGTAAAGGGGTATTTTTAGGGTTCAGGGTCAGTTTTTGGTTTTTAGGTAAAGGGGTATTTTTAGGGTTCAGGGTCAGTTTTTAGTTTTTGGGTAAAGGGGTATTTTTAGGGTTCAGGGTCAGTTTGGGGTTTTGGGGTAAAGGGGTATTTTTAGGGTTCAGGGTCAGTTTTGGGTTTTTGGGTAAAGGGGTATTTTTGGGGTTCAGGGTCAGTTTTTAGTTTTTGGGTAAAGGGGTATTTTTAGGGTTCAGGGTCAGTTTTTGGTTTTTAGGTAAAGGGGTATTTTTAGGGTTCAGGGTCAGTTTTTAGTTTTTGGGTAAAGGGGTATTTTTAGGGTTCAGGGTCAGTTTTGGGTTTTTGGGTAAAGGGGTATTTTTAGGGTTTAGGGTCAGTTTTGGGTTTTTGGGTAAAGGGGTATTTTTTGGGTTCAGGGTCAGTTTTTAGTTTTTGGGTAAAGGGTATTTTTAGGGTTCAGGGTCAGTTTTGGGTTTTTGGGTAAAGGGGTATTTTTAGGGTTTAGGGTCAGTTTTGGGTTTTTGGGTAAAGGGGTATTTTTTGGGTTCAGGGTCAGTTTTGGGTTTTTGGGGTACAGGGGTACAGTGTAAAAATAAAGTAAAATTAAATTAATTTAATGAAATTAAATTAAATTAAATTATATTATATTAATATGTTTATTTCATAATATGTTTATATATATATATATATATATATATATATATATATATATATTCACTGAAAAAACCATAGGTTATAGACCATATATAGTTAGGAATTAGCATTTAGAAAACCTTATTTTACTCACACAAAACCATTGAAATTCCATATATAGTTAGTTGCACTAACTATATATCGCGCACCCGCAATCCACTGCTGATGATGTCACATATTACATCATTCATGACATGGTCAGTGACATCACTGATGACATCACTGATGACATCTCAAATGACATCACTGATGACATCACTGATGACATCTCAAATGACATCACTGATGACATCATGACACACCAATACCAGTTACTACATACGCACTCACTGATTCCTACGTCTACACACACATTCACTCATTCACCCATACAATCACTCATACAAACAGTCACTCATTATTACAACACTATCATATGCACTCATACACCTATGCAGACAGTCACACACTGCCACTCATCCATGGAGTTACTCACACACCAAGTCAGTCCTGTAAAGAATCAATCACACTTCCATTTCTTCATCTATACAGTTAAACACAGAACACCATACTTCAGTGACATCACTGATGACATCACTAATGACATCTGAAATGACATCACTGATGACATCTCAAATGACATCACTGATGACATCATGACACACCAATACCAGTTACTACATACGCACTCACTGATTCGTACGTCTACACACACATTCACTCATTCACCCATACAATTACTCATACATACAGTCACTTATTATTAGAACACTATCATATGCACTCATACACCTAGTCAGTCCTGTGAAGAATCAATCACACTTCGATTTCCTCATCTATAGTTAAACACAGAACACCATACTTTTCACACATATACTAACACATACTTACTCTCTTATACAATCACTGATACAAGTACACATTGATATGCACAGAGTCACACACCTCCCAGCCAGCCACACACACACTCAGTCTTCCATACATCCAGTCATTCTTCAATATGTAAAACGTATTTAAACTTTACAAAAACACACAGACACTAGATGATGTCATCAGTGATGTCATTTGAGATGTCATCAGTGATGTCATCAGTGATGTCACTGACCATGTCATGAATGATGTAATATGTGACATCATCAGCAGTGGATTGCGGGTGCGCGATATATAGTTAGTGCAACTAACTATATATGGAATTTCAATGGTTTTGTGTGAGTAAAATAAGGTTTTCTAAATGCTAATTCCTAACTATATATGGTCTATAACCTATGTTTTTTTCAGTGAATTTTCAAGGTTTTGTAAATGCTAATTCCTAACTATATATGGTCTATAACCTATGGTTTTTTCAGTGAACCTGACCTGTTAATTGTGCACTGTGGAGGTAATGACTTGGGCACTTTGACTGGTGTAGGTCTGGAAATGCTTTTAAAGGACACCTTTGAGCAATTAATGGCACTTTTTCCTCAGACTGCCTTGGTATATTCAAATATATGCCAAAGACAGAAATGGAGGTGGTCAAACCAATTTTGTCCACAAATTGAGAAGTCGAGGAAGCATGTAAACAAATCTGTTTCAGCTTACATGAGAGACCATGGAATGGGCTCCCTGTACAACAATAACTTGCGTTACTACATGCAAGATATCTACAGAGGAGATGGAGTTCACTTCTCAGATGAGGGCAACAGAGTTTTCACTCTGAATTTAAGAATGTGCATTGGTACCTACTTATAAGTACCTAAATGTACCATAAACCCAAAAGCTCTTCTCAGAGCTACCCTACATCTGATCACTCACAATTATTATTTTACTCTAACATTTTTCACTAATTTCCAACAAAGTACGCTCCCTGGGGCGCTACCCGGTACGCGAACCGGGAGCTAACCTCGCGAAATTTAAAAAAAAAAAATAATAATTCGCACATATAAGCCTCCTCAGCCACCCTCAGAAAACCTAGGGGGTCAAGATAACTCTACCGTGCCCCCTTCTACCCATTCTGAACATTATTTGCCCTCCATCTTGTATCTTAATTCGACCGAAACACAAAATGGTGGACTCCCGGAACGCTTAAGGTTCGCGAACCGGGGCGCTCAACGGTACGCGTACCGGGTCGCTCCCTGGGAAGCGCACCATCAAAAAAGGTGGGAAAGTAGTTCACACAAAAGCCACTGGAGACAATTTCACCAAATATAGATTAGCTCATACTGCATACCAATCCCTACCATTTTCACAAATTTGATTGGAATTCCATTTAGTCATTTAGCCTGTAGACCTCTCTAAATACCCTGAGGTAAATTACTTCACAAAACACATCTGAAGTGTTGGAATTGACAACCAATGAAAATGTTACTTTCATTTTCTACTTTTTTTACCTGACATTTCATTGGTTATATACCTGAATATATATAAGGGAAGAGAAGAAAACACAGCCATTTTGACTACTACTTCTTGCTGTACATTTCAATAGTATTTTCACTAATTCCTTCAACTTCTTTCTAAAGGTACGTTTTTATTTTTAAAACTGAAGTATATTGTGCACTATAAGTTAATATGGTAAACTTTTTCTGATAGATATATACTATCCCTCTGTAGTAGTTATAGATTTAGAGAGACTTCTCTGTTATAGTTATGGATGGAGTTAGGCTTCTCTTGTATAATTATGAATTTACTTACGTTAAATCACATACACTTTTTTATATTCCTACTTCCACTCTGATACTATACACTGCCCAAAGATAAATTCACTGATAAAAAATGCCTATCTAAAATTATTCCCAACATTGCCCTATCTCTACTAATATATATTTTTTTAATCCAAATTTCAGGCAAAATGGAAGGCGAAAACCAAGTTTCTTTTGAAATGGACCTGCAAGAGAGCAGCCAAGAATTGATTGATACAATTGATCAAATTGACATTGAATTTTTCGATGAAACTTGGGACAATGAACTACTGCAATGTGTACAAGCAGTAGATAACCTCCTTGCAAATGAGGACATTTTACACCCTCAGAGACTACAATGTATATTCCATGATAATTATGAAATTTCTGACAATGAAATGTTAGAAAGTTTAATAAATTATGAAACACAATCACAATAAAAAAAAATGCTTAAAAAATAAAGAAAATAAAAAATAATCAACAAAAACAACAATCAATTAACATACAGCATTTGAAAAGTCTATCATTCATTTTTCATTGCAGTACGCTGCCCAGAACGCTTCCCGGTTCGCGGACCGGGCGCTCCCCACGCAAAAAAAAAACAAAATTTTTTTTTTGTTTTTTTTGCCCCGCGGGGCCCTTTTAAAACCTCCACATTAAACCTAGGGGGTCAGGGAGGATCTAGTATGCCCCCTTATGGTCATTTTCGCCTTTGTTTTGGCCTCCTCTTGTCTCTCAATCCTACCGAGAGACAAGATGGCGGCCGCTCCGGACTGTTTAGAATGTTGACAGACACCGGAGAGCCAATCAGCTTAGCTACGCGAAGTTCCGGTACGCTTAAGGTCCGCGGACCGGAGCGCTGCCCGGAGCGCGCTTACAGATATATATCTTTTTTTAAACGTTAATTTCTCAAAATCCACTGGAGCACATATATTGAGACCTAGAAAAGGCACATCGGGCTACCAGTCCCTACAATTTTGCCAAGTTTCATGCAAATCCATTCAGCCGTTCGGGCTAAAAGTGAGGCCAACCGCCCTATGGAAAACTCAATGTTAAAAACACGTTTTGGGACCCCCCTTTTTTCTCGGCCCCCCCTTGACGAAACCCCCCCAAATTTCCAAGGGCTGCTCAGAAACAAAATGTTCCATTTTCCAGAAAATTTCAGCCAATTCCGTCCACAAACGCCAAAGTTATTAGACATAGAATTTTCAAAAATCCCATAGGGAAAAAATCCTAACTATATATACCTACTTGCGACCGCCAGTAGGTAATATATATATATATATGTATTATTTTTGGTGATATAATTTTTTTATTTATATTAATTATTTATTAATATTACATTTATTTAGTAATTATTTCTAAGTTTATATTAAATATATTTATATATATTATTTTTAACTTAATTTTAAGACATTTAAAAAAATCGATATTTTTACTGTATATATTTTTGTAAGTCGATATTTTGGAGTCGATATTTTGGTACTTACCTGTTTGAAGATAGGCTGTCGATATTTTGTATTTCGGTATTTTTGACTCGATATTTGTGTATGTCGATTTTTTGATTTCGATATTCTGTCAGTGATTCATTTAGATCCTTAGCGTGAATTCACTAAACGCTTTCATTTTCTTGTTGGGATCCTGTTGGACAATTGTCGAACCATTGTTTGTTTATATACATTTGTTAACCCAGGTTCTATTTATGGGGTAACCTTGTTCTTAGAACTATATTAAAAAAAGGACATGAAATATATTATGCATTTCTGCACAACTTCTAAGGGCTTCAACTTCAGCAACACTGAATTTCAACTGCCAGAAATATGGTCTTGCTGCCAGCCACAAAGACAATACCTGTCAGAATTATCTTTGACCCACAGGTTACTTGCAAAGCAACTATAGGATCAGTTTTCTTGTCATCTCCTGAGGCATTTTAATGTATTCTACTCTTACGTAGACACACTGCCCCGATATACAAGACTATAGCCTGGCAGGGTGTCCGCGTTTATGTAGACATTACAGAGTTTTTAGGAATAAACCTGCATGTGATGTTGTAGAGCGATAAGGTTAGAGTATTTGTAGTGTCTTTGGTATTACAGATGACAGGATACTCGTGCTTCTGGGCAGACTCTAAACTGGAATAGCGTCGTTTGCTGGGAGGTGTTAAGGCGTGGTTCTGAAAGTTATGATGCAATGCGTTCAGTATGTGATCGTATGCTGAGTAATAAAGACGTCTGTCTGGCGTGTTCAGTTGCATGCTCCCGGGCTGGGGAAGACGCTACAACTGGCGGCGAGTATGAAATACATGCCTGAAGAAACATGGCTGCTCTCTGAGAGTTTGCAAAGGTACAGCAAACTGCTTGTGCATGCCACCTGTGCCCCAAATCGATGCAAAGCAGTCTACAGTTGGCACATGTGGAGTCAAAGCCCTGCTCTAGCCCATATACAGCCATCGGAAAAATTGAAGGCCCTGCAGAGGAGCACATTCAAACAGACTGCTAGAACACACTGGTAAGGTTGAAAGAAGAGACACTGCACTGTGCTTTAACACAGAGCCACCATCCATACAAAGTAAGCGCTAAAAGCACTGACAACCAGGTATGAAGGCAGAAAGTTACCCGTACTGGAGATTAAAGCGCCACCCAACCTCGAATAGGACGTGATGACCCAGGCGCGAGGCCGTTGCATGCCGCAGTTGCCGGTGTTATACAGTGCAACAAACGCTGCCTGAACAGTACATACTCCCAATGGCAGTAGAAGGGTGTGAGAAATATACTGCAGTGACATCCCTCAAGCCACCACCACCGAATGGAATGACACACTGTAGAAACAGAACATCGGTGCCAGGTGGACTGCATAGATCGAAATGTTCTATGACTTCAAAGATGTGCTAGAAGAATAAGACAATAAGAAAATAATTTTTTCAAATCTTGACGGTGATGGGGTGAAAGAAGTGCTAAAGAAAGTCTCACAGACTGATGCAATATCGTACTGAAAGATAAAAGAAGCGTTACAAGCCAGGTTCAATCCAATGGCAAATGTCGAATATGAAAGTTACGTCTTCAACCAAGCACAGCAACAGTCTGGTGAAAC
This sequence comes from Lissotriton helveticus, assembly GCF_964261635.1. NCBI lineage: Eukaryota > Metazoa > Chordata > Amphibia > Caudata > Salamandridae > Lissotriton > Lissotriton helveticus. Next base: position 2,048,129,613 of record NC_136067.1, read on the forward strand.
CATGGATGAGTCTGGTGAGAGACTTGATGCACTTATCAAACACTGTAAGTTCTGTGACTTTAATGATGAAGAAGCCATGCGCCTCAGAATCATTGATGCTGTCTTTCAGACTCCTTCAGGAGACGAATGTTGAGAAAGACATTCAGTTTAGAGGTAATGCTAATGGCTGTCAGTGCAGAAGAATGAGCCGATCGACAAGCTGCTGACATGGAAGCAGGAACAGCATGAAATGAACCACCATTGATCATGAAAGGCAAGAATAAGCACAAAATAGATGCACAAAAGTCGACATCCAATGTGGGTGTTCATTTCCTCATGAAGGTAAATATCCAGCCACAGGACAGACATGCAAAAGCTACGGGAAAGAAAATCACTTCATAACGGTCTGCAAGGTGAAAGAGAAATCAAATACGTCACAGCGAGAAGAAAAAATGGATGCCAGAAGGTTCCAGAAGCATTCTTGCCGCACCCAAAAACAACATCAGTTACGACAAGTAGAAACCAAGCGCAGTCGATCATCGTCAAGTTCATCATATAAAGGATCTTCAATGTCAATATCAAGTGCTAATGAAGAAGACAGATGTGCGTTGATGATCTCGACTAAGGAACAACATGCACATGTAGTATTAGCTGCTTGCAAATTGGATCGAAAGTCAAAGAAGAATCACAAAACGAAGTGACAAAACAAATTTGGACACGGTCCTAAAATTACATTAATGGTAAATGGCTGCCACATAAACTTTATCATTGATAGCGATGCGTTGATCAATATCATACCAGTAGAAAAGTTTAGCAGCCTATCTCCTGTGCCACGCCTTATTCTGTCAAATACAAAGGTATATGCGTGGGCTGGTTCTAACCGTTACAGAGTCCAGGGTTATTTACAGCAACCATGTGACATAGACCGACGGCTGTGCAAGTGACAATTCATGTCCTTCAGGGAATTTCATCTAGTGCATGGCAACTCAGCTTTGCCACTGCTGCAGTCATGGGACTGGTATCTCCCAACTAACAATATCAATGCACAGTCTGAAATTGTGACCAAGATCCCGTCATTGTTTTATGGCCTAGGAGGACAAAAAAAAATGAAAGTGCAACTTTATATCAATGAGGACATTTGCTCTGTTGCCCAGCGGCACTGCAGAGTCGCTTTTCACCTAAAGGAGCCGTTGACATGAACTGAGAACACTATTGAAGCATGATATCATTGAACCGTCCCCCAGGTCCTATGCCATTCTTTTCTCCCTTAGTTGCGGTGCCAAAAAAGGACAGTGGAGGTGCACTACGCATTTGTGTTGATATGCGCCAGGCCAACAAAGCAGTCAAGAGAGAAAGACATCCTGGAAGAGAACTGTAGGTTTCAGATGTGACTGTGAATACTTCAGCAAGAGATAACACGTGTTCCTTGATTGTGCTCACAGATATTGAATCTGTGACATTTTGGGGGTTTTACTCTGTACTTGAAGAGCATTTAAGGGGTTTCTATTCCCGTTTGGTTGGTATCGACAGAGTAAGAGGGTTTGGAGAAGTGTGGCTCACTGGTTAGAGGAGGCAGACCTAGAAGCACAGGTCAGCCCGGGACCAGGGTTCAATTCCCGGCTCGGCGGGGTCTTGAGTCCTAAAATGTCCATGGACTCGACAATTCTCGCTCCGGTGCCTACTCGATTCACGGGTTCACACTCTGCGACACTGGGCAATAGCTTGCTTAATCTCCACAACGGCCCCTCGCGGTGGGATGCCTGGCTTTCACCTTGCGGATACCCTGCCGGGGTTATCTCACAGGGGAATACCAGGACGGGTTCCCTAAGCAAGCGCTTAGAAACCGCTTGGTGATTTGCGCTATATAAATTCCTGTACATTTGATATTTACATTTACATCTGTTGTGCCGACATTGACTCTGGCCATCCACAATCAGTTTGTGCTGGTCTCAATCATTTTTGCAGTGAGAAGACCGGTGGAAAGAAATGGCATCTGCTTTCTGTGACCGGTGAATCAAGAACAGTTTTCACTGGTCAGTCAGTGAAAATGCTGGTTCAAGACAGACGCATAATTGCCTGGCACTAGTACGGAAGAGCGTGGCGGCAATGCACAACTGCTGCGCCTTGATGCAGCTGAAGCTCTCAGAAGCCACTGCTCTTTTCCTGTGGTATTTAGAGTGCTGAGTGCAGCTGTCCCTAGTGCAATACCATCAAGAGAGGCTGCAGGAGAGGCTGGTGGGTACCACGGCTGAGGACCAGACTACTCACCGGTGCCAGAGCATCAGTGGTTCTGCCTGGCCAGACATAAACACACCATGCTTTTCACTGGTGCTCAGCACCTAACACTACTTGGAGTAAGATAGAAAAGCTGCACAACTACAATTGTCTCAGACTTCTCTGGGTGGGGATTCCCAGGGGCAGACTTATGACATAGTCACGCAGCGCAGCAAGTCACCTTGGTGCGCTGCACTGTGTGACAGGGAGAGGGCAGAAATGTGCCATATTTAAAATAGCAGGGTGCGTTCCTGTCTTTTCCCCTGTGCTGGTGCCATTGTGGCAGCCTAGCGCCAACGCAGGCACTCTTGCACCATGGCGCAAGGGTGCCCGTGTTGTATGCAGGATTGTTTTTATGCAGGAAGGGGCACCTTCCTGCGCAAAGCCAATCCTGAGAGGCATTCTCTCTATCTATGTGTGCCGCAGAATGCAGCACTCATGGAACGAGGAAGTAACGAGGAGAAATAAAGATATTTCTCCTTGTTACGCCTCTCCTGGGAAGGCGTATCTTTTTGGGGCATTCCCTGGTTTGCCAGTGATAAATCAGAGAATCAATCAATCAATCATATCATTTGTAAAGCGCACTACTCACCCGTGAGGGTCTCAAGGCGCTAGGGGTGGGTAATGCTGCTACTGCTCAAAAAGCCGGGTCTTGAGGAGTTTTCTGAAGGTCAGCAGGTCTTGGGTCTGCCGTAGGTGGATGGGGAGGGTGTTCCAGGTCTTGGCGGCGTCAAAAACCATGGGAATTGTGTGGGAACAAGTTACAACCTACGCAATGAGCATGGAACATGTACCTGGTGCATAGCAAAGCAACACAGCGATTCGCGCTGCGTTGATTTATGAAGACACTCGGGCCACGAAAGTGGCCTCCCACGGCTTCATACATCTCATTTTTCAGTTGCGGCACGCATGTACCACATTGCGTCGTGCAAGCGCAACTCAACCGGGGTCTTAAATATGGACCCTGCTCTCTAAGGGGTGTTTGTCATCAGAGGACACCGGAAGCAGCTTTAATATGATGCACAAATTGGCACTTTGTGATTCCCATGGCATCGCTGTGGACTATGTCAGGTTTGCAATTTAAAGAGCTGTTGTGTTTTATGACATTCTGATCATGCTCATTTTATCCCCTGCTGTTTTAATGGAGATTCTTGTATTTTTTTCCTGTGGATTTTTTTTATCACTGATGTTATAGATGACTCTGGAGAATACAAATAATGTGTGATAGAAAAAAGGTCTGAACTGAAAATGTACAAGACCAGTTTTTACGGAGTGATGAATACAGGTGAACGCGGTTCAAGGTGCTTGAGCGACGGTGATGCTCCGCTGTCCACAAGCCTGTAGTCAGACAACATTTTCCCACCTTTTTGATTCCTGCTCGGCCATTGGATCACGCTGTGCCTGGGCTGAGATTTGCCTCAGTTCTTCTTTGTCCACTTTGACCCTGTGTGAAGAGAGATTCCATCGGTAGCCAAGAGCTGTACCAATGTCTGTCCTCATCTGTTGAGACGAGCCCGGCATGACGGTGTAGGTGCTCTAACGCTCAATATACACGTAAAATTGTAAGGCAGAATCGTAAGGCAGTCTTATTGTAGAGAAGTGGCGGCTGGTAGCTGGGCACGGTGGCTGGGCAGGGAGGGGACGGGTGAACGGGACTGGGACAAAAAATTAATAAAAACTAGAACTTACCTTCAGCTGCATCGCGCTCTTCTGCTCCTCTGCAGGCAGGCCCCCAGAATCCCCTGCAGCCAATCCTGACGCTACTCTCACAGCATGAGAACCGCATAATGATTGGCCTGAGCGCCCTCGATTTGCACTCCCAGGGAGATTTGGAGCTTGTACGTGCTCTCTCCAACCCAAAAATGCAGCTCGGGTTGGAGTCAGCTTCAGTGCGCATGTTGGTTGGTCGACCTGAGACAGCTGACAAAACCCACATGCACACTGAAGGCAGTGCATCTACCACTCCCCCTAGTGCCTATCATCCCCTGGCACCACCCCCAAGACTCGAGTCGGCACACTTAGAACACAAAAAACGGATAATAAAACGGATTTAAAACCCATTTTATTATCGTTTTATTTTTCACGTTTTTGATGGTGCTGGCAGGGGGGGGTGATGCTTCTCCGCTGCTGTTTTAGAGATGGGAACACTCGTGTGTTGTTGCACAAAGTTAAGAACCAGCCGATTTACTGTCCAGTTCAGCCTGATGACCTACGTTTTTCCGAGGCTACGATTTTCTGCCAGGTTAGTGAAGTTTGTCTCTGTGCCGGACTGGCCGTAGCGGGCAACGAGCATTTCACCGGTGGGCCGCCAGGGAGGGGGCCGGTTTTGGGCCCCTGGGGGGATGCTTTTGTAACCGGGGTCCGGCAATTTCAGCCCCCGGTAACAAAATCATCCAAAACCGACCCTTGCATACAGCTTGGCTGGGCCCCCCAGGGGAGCCAGCCGAGCAGTTAGCCAGGGCTGATTTCAGTTCCCAGTCTGGCCCAGTCTGTCTCGCTCGGGGGCGCGGTTAATCTAAGTATCCAGCCGACCAGTGTTAGAAGCATGTGGTGAAATACTATAGTTACAGCACCTGTAGCATCCTCCCCGGCCCGGGAGCATGCGAATGAAACACGCTCCACAAAGAGCTCTGTAACAGATGTCTTTATTCTTCAGCATACGATCACAGACTGCACTTTAATAACCACACCTTAACACCTGCCAGCAGCTTGTGTAAGTCCAGTTTAAAGTCCACCCAGAACTGTAAGGGTCCTAGTGCTCATGATCTTAAAGACACTGCAGCACCGACAGGAACTCGTAAGGCCCACAGCTTCCTCACATCCATCCACTTACAAGAGGATGAAACTTACGCTCAATGCGTGACAAGTAGACGGTCCTTCCAGGTAAGAAAATCTTTCTTTCTTATTGGCACAGCTGTAATGCTTCGTGAGCAAATAACAAGGGATGGTTCGTCTGAGAGGGGGTGCGAACAAGATAATCATAAACTGTACCAAGCAGGCACTTGGCCACTTAGGAGGATCCACTCATCAGGCGAGTAGGTGTTTGTTTCCATGAGCCTGCCAGGCATATAGCAAGCTTAAACAGGATTACTACTTTCACAGTCAAAGATTACTGCTAGGGTCTTGAAAATCCCAGTGGCCACAGAGACAGGGCATGAGCAAGCAGTCAAAATAAGTGAAGGTCTAACCACCGCCTCCATCTCTGTCAGGAGTGACTGCCTTACTTCTGTAAATGTACAGTACTCAGATACAGACAGATTTCTCTGTCTACGCCAACGGTTATATATAATCTTAGAAGATGACCCGCTGGTCTACAGACAGAGACCTGTGCAGTTACACCTTCTTAAAGGTCTAAAGCAGCTTCCTTTCAAATATCCTTTTCAGTTCGGTTTGAAATGGATTCCTGCATCATTTCGTAAAACACAAAATGGCTTCTTGCATCACAAAATGGCCGCTCGCCCAACAATTCACAATGGAAGTGTTGTACTCAACTATTAATGTTCACTAGAGTGCATCTTCTTTAATAATAGTTTCACTAAAGAAATGCATGCATTAGTGGTTTCCCCAACATCCTTAGTAAGCCATCAGAACTTGTAAATAATAACAATTTTAAGAAGCTGTCCCACAAAAACATCTCGTATCCATCACCATCATATCCTTTGCCAATCACACCCAACTCATCCTTTTACTGACCGACAAGTCCACCACCAGCAGAACCAACTTTTCCAACTGCATGATCAACGTAGCAGACTGGAGGACATCCAACTGGCTGAAACTCAACTCCGAAAAGACAGAAGTGCTGCTCTTCGGGAGCACAAACTCTTCATAAACTACACCTGGTGGCCAGCAGAGCTTGGACCCACACCATCCGATGACGCCAGAAACCTGGGAATCATCCTGGACGTCAAGCTCAACATGACAGCGCAGGTCAACATGGTCAGCCCCTCCAGCTTCCACATTCTCCGCAAGATTTTCAAATAGCTACCCCTGAGCACAAGGCGCACCGTCACATGCAGGTTAGACTACAACACACACTACCTCAGGATTTCCAACCACCTCCATCACTTACTCCAAACTATCCAGAACGCTGCAGCAAGACTCATCTTCGACCTTACACGAAGCGCCCGCATCTCACCACACCTCAGAGAGCTCGACTGGCTCCTCGTCCACAAACGAAGCCAATTCAAGCTCCTCATGCAGGCATACAAGGCACTGCACAGCATCGGACCAACATACCTGAACAACCACCTCTACCTTCACCAACCAACCAGACACCTGTGCTCAGCCGCGCTACCACTCGAACACACCCCTGCGTCCACAAAAGGAGAACGGGAGGTCGAGCATTCTCCTACATCCCACCCCAGGCCTGGAATGACCTCCCTCAATACATCAAGGACTGCTCCTTCACTTCTTGAATCCTACAGAAGCTGAAGACCCGGCTCTTTGACTAAAGCTGTGCGGCGGACGCCACACACCCTAGTCCTATGCCTACACGCCTGCTCAAGCGCCTGGATACCCTGGCGGGTGATTAGCTGTGCCCTAAAAAAGTACTAGAACATTGGAATGTTGGGAGCTCCATTGAAAACAATGGAGTGCTTCGGGCTTATAAGGGCTGGTATAAGCCCGGAGCTCCAACATTCCAATGTTTCTTTGTTCGCACCTCTGGCTGTCAACAAAGACTTCAGGGAGCCGGAGGGGATTCCAATCCCCTCGCGCTCCCATAAGGCTTTGTTTTTTTGTTAGAACATTCTGTCCTCTAGTGGCAGAATGTTCCAATAGCCTTATAGCCCTTCGTAGATGGGCTATACCGCTATTAAAGTCCCTCTCCCTTGTTAAAGGCTGGAGAAGGCCTTTAATAGCCGGTATAGCCCTCTACAGCGGGCTATAAGGCTATAATATAACAAAACATACCTTTACTATGCGTTCCATTTTCACTTTGCACCATATCTGACATTCTTAACGGGAAAAGTGCCAACATCCTTCAGTGGTTACCTTGAAAATCTGACAGAGCTGAATCTCTTGTGGGCCAGCGTCCGACACCTGTGTGCTATCACATCTGCTACATCTGGGCTAGGGCACAAGAGTTGGCTTTCTATGCCTCGTACCCCTTTCTCATTCTACTAAACAGGGATTTAACATCTGCAGTGTGCCAGCCTCAGAACTCTGGAGGAGAAAAGACATTGCAATTCACTACCCATTTGTGAAGCACATGGCCTGACACCTTGGCACACCATCTATGTAAAACAATGCCAATGAGTACAGAAACAAATGCCATCCACTTCGTCATTTGCTTTCCTCCTGTGGAATCTGTGGTCCACCCCCAAGCCAAGTGCCAAAGCTACAGGACACTCAAGAGCTGTCAGGGCACCAGACTGGGCATTGATCACTCTATGTGATAACATCAAGGGCAGGTGGAGGACTCGCAGCAGTCATACTGGCATGACTCAGTTAGAAAAAATCAATGTGCTCTGCTCTGCCAGCTGTAGAACAAGTTTGAATCAGGGAACCGAGCAAAGTCATTTCTGGCGATGAACTGGAGCCTTGAGGAAATGTAGCCTCCTGGTGGGGTGACCACCTCCCCTAGGTCATGTCAAAAGGTGCTTCCAAGTCCTGTGTGTTTGTGTGCTAGCCTGATGCATTATGGGTGTTGTAGTCTTGTTTTGCTTCCATTGAACTAACTAGAGTAACACATATGAAATCGATGATTTGTAGGTAAACAGTTCAGGATTGGAGAGGTTTCCCAAAGTGACCTGGAGTGAGGTGGTCACCTCACCCACCAGACACGCCATAGGTGGCTTGGAGTGAGGAGGTCACCTCACCCACCAGACATGCCATAGGTGGCCTGGAGTGAGGAGGTCACCTCACCCACCAGACACGCCATAGGTGGCTTGGAGTGAGGCGGTCACCTCACCCACCAGACATGCCATAGGTGGCCTGGAGTGAGGTGGTCACCTCACCCACCAGACATGCCATCGGTGGCCTGGAGTGAGGTGGTCACCTAACCCACCAGACACGCCATAGGTGGCCTGGAGTGAGGTGGTCACCTCACCCACCAGACATGCCGTAGGTGGCCTGGAGTGAGGAGGTCACCTCACCCACCAGACATGCCATAGGTGGCCTGGAGTGAGGAGGTCACCTCACCCACCAGACACGCCATAGGTGGCTTGGAGTGAGGCGGTCACCTCACCCACCAGACATGCCATAGGTGGCCTGGAGTGAGGTGGTCACCTCACCCACCAGACACGCCATAGGTGGCTTGGAGTGAGGCGGTCACCTCACCCACCAGACATGCTATCGGTGGCCTGGAGTGAGGTGGTCACCTCACCCACCAGACACGCCATAGGTGGCTTGGAGTGAGGCGGTCACCTCACCCACCAGACATGCCATCGGTGGCCTGGAGTGAGGTGGTCACCTCACCCACCAGACATGCCATCGGTGGCCTGGAGTGAGGTGGTCACCTCACCCACCAGACACGCCATAGGTGGCCTGGAGTGAGGTGGTCACCTCACCCACCAGACTTGCCATCGGTGGCCTGGAGTGAGGAGGTCACCTCACCCACCAGACACGCCATAGGTGGCCTGGAGTGAGGTGGTTACCTCACCCACCAGCCATGCCATAGGTGGCCTGGAGTGAGGTGGTCACCTCACCCACCAGACATGCCATAGGTGGCCTGGAGTGAGGTGGTCACCTCACCCACCAGACACGCCATAGGTGGCCTGGAGTGAGGTGGTCACCTCACCCACCAGACATGCCATAGGTGGCCTGGAGTGAGGAGGTCATCTCACCCACCAGACATGCCATAGGTGGCCTGGAGTGAGGTGGTCACCTCACCCACCAGACACGCCATAGGTGGCCTGGAGTGAGGAGGTCACCTCACCCACCAGACACGCTATCGGTGGCCTGGAGTGAGGTGGTCACCTCACCCACCAGACATGCCATCGGTGACCTGGAGTGAGGAGGTCACCTCACCCACCAGACATGCCATAGGTGGCCTGGAGTGAGGTGGTCACCTCACCCACCAGACATGCCATAGGTGGCCTGGAGTGAGGTGGTCACCTCGCCCACCAGACATGCCATCGGTGGCCTGGAGTGAGGTGGTCACCTAACCCACCAGACATGCCATAGGTGGCCTGGAGTGAGGTGGTCACCTCACCCACCAGACATGCCGTAGGTGGCCTGGAGTGAGGAGGTCACCTCACCCACCAGACATGCCATAGGTGGCCTGGAGTGAGGAGGTCACCTCACCCACCAGACATGCCATCGGTGGCCTGGAGTGAGGTGGTCACCTAACTCACCAGACATGCCATAGGTGGCCTGGAGTGAGGTGGTCACCTCACCCACCAGACATGCCGTAGGTGGCCTGGAGTGAGGAGGTCACCTCACCCACCAGACATGCCATAGGTGGCCTGGAGTGAGGAGGTCACCTCACCCACCAGACACGCCATAGGTGGCTTGGAGTGAGGCGGTCACCTCACCCACCAGACATGCCATAGGTGGCCTGGAGTGAGGTGGTCACCTCACCCACCAGACACGCCATAGGTGGCTTGGAGTGAGGCGGTCACCTCACCCACCAGACATGCTATCGGTGGCCTGGAGTGAGGTGGTCACCTCACCCACCAGACATGCCATCGGTGGCCTGGAGTGAGGTGGTCACCTCACCCACCAGACATGCCATCGGTGGCCTGGAGTGAGGTGGTCACCTCACCCACCAGACACGCCATAGGTGGCCTGGAGTGAGGTGGTCACCTCACCCACCAGACTTGCCATCGGTGGCCTGGAGTGAGGAGGTCACCTCACCCACCAGACACGCCATAGGTGGCCTGGAGTGAGGTGGTTACCTCACCCACCAGCCATGCCATAGGTGGCCTGGAGTGAGGTGGTCACCTCACCCACCAGACATGCCATAGGTGGCCTGGAGTGAGGTGGTCACCTCACCCACCAGACACGCCATAGGTGGCCTGGAGTGAGGTGGTCACCTCACCCACCAGACATGCCATAGGTGGCCTGGAGTGAGGAGGTCTTCTCACCCACCAGACATGCCATAGGTGGCCTGGAGTGAGGTGGTCACCTCACCCACCAGACACGCCATAGGTGGCCTGGAGTGAGGAGGTCACCTCACCCACCAGACACGCTATCGGTGGCCTGGAGTGAGGTGGTCACCTCACCCACCAGACATGCCATCGGTGACCTGGAGTGAGGAGGTCACCTCACCCACCAGACATGCCATAGGTGGCCTGGGGTGAGGAGGTCACCTCACCCACCAGACATGCCATAGGTGGCCTGGGGTGAGGTGGTCACCTCACCCACCAGACATGCCATAGGTGGCCTGGAGTGAGGTGGTCACCTCACCCACCAGACATGCCATCGGTGGCCTGGAGTGAGGTGGTCACCTAACCCACCAGACATGCCATAGGTGGCCTGGAGTGAGGTGGTCACCTCGCCCACCAGACATGCCATAGGTGGCCTGGAGTGAGGTGGTCACCTCGCCCACCAGACATGCTATAGGTGGCCTGGAGTGAGGAGGTCACCTCGCCCACCAGACACGCCATCGGTGGCCTGGAGTGAGGAGGTAACCTCACCCACCAGACATGCCATAGGTGGCCTGGAGTGAGGTGGTCACCTCACCCACCAGACACGCCATCGGTGGCCTGGAGTGAGGAGGTCACCTCACCCACCAGACACGCCATCGGTGGCCTGGAGATTTTCTTTGATGCCTCTGGGTGATCACTCATCAGCCAGAGTATTGTGTGTGAAACACTGCAGGGAAGCCGCGTCCAGCACTGGTCCAGCAGGGCTAGATCCATGGCAGAGATTCAGGGTAACCACTGGCTATTCAAGTGGTTTCAATTCAGGTGAGTTATATGTAAATATGTCTTAGGTGGCTATGCTGAAAACCTGGCATGGGTCCAACTCTCCTGGACGTTTGTTGGATACCCCTACTTCAGGGGTTGGTAATCACATCACTCTTTCCATGCGGCTAGATCAGAGAGAATGAGTTGATGCCGGGTTCAGTGCCCCCAGTATCAGTAGTTCTAAGGATGGGGAAATACAGACCCATTTCCCGGGCCACACATAATGCGAGAATGTAAAATATCCACGCTAAGGGCCAATGGGAACAGTCCAGAGGCCTCCCCAAATTCTTGAGGTGATAACAAACTGAATATGGGTGAAGCTCTAGAGCTTCATAAGGTTGTAAATGTCGACACAACAGATATCCAAGGCCAGATATACTAGGAGTTTGTGTCTGGTTTGTGTCACTTTTGTGACACAGCCACAATGCAAAATCCATTTTGGTATTTACTAAGTCATACAAAGCCCGATTTGTATGGCTGTGTAAAAGAAAAGTAATACAACACAGCGCATAGCGCTGCCTTCCATTAGCTTGCGCCGGGGAGGTGTTTCGAGGGTGGAGCCTCGGCGTTCTTATGCATCCATTCATATTTTGGGGGGGGGGGGGGGTTTGTGTCATTATTCTTTATTGGAGATTATAGATATACAATTTCATAAAATACAAAACAAGATCATACAGCATAAATTAGTATAGGATAAATATTATACACCTACAACCTAGTATGGAAGAGGTTAAAAAAAGAAAAGGGAAAAAAAGAGGAGGATTAAAAATAAGAAAGGAAAGAAGAGAAAAGGAGAATACAAGTTTCAGGAATCTCAAAGAAAGGGAGTCCACACCTGCTGGAATATGTGTTCTTGATCTTGCATCTTATATATTACATGTTCATATGATGCTGTCTGCGCCATTCCAACCATCCATATATGTTGATGCAAACCCATATTTACTAAAGTCAGTAAACATGGGCTTTTCACCAAAATGGTGCACTTACCTGAGGATGGCGTAACAAGGAGAAATACCTTTACTTCTTTTTGCTTCATGGCGCAAGGGAGCCTGCACTGGAGCTAGACAGCTACAAGTGTTCCAGGCAAGGTGAGAGTTGAACCGCGCCATATCTTTGTAGATATATGGCGCAGTTAAGCTCTCTCCCTTTCACGGAACGCAGCATAGCAACAACCCGTCAGGCGCTGCATTGCGTAAAATGATAGTAAATATGCCGCCCAGTTTAAAAAACTTGTAGGTATATGTAAAAGGTTTGCACAGGCGCTCTCAACTCAGTTCATAGCGTCTATTTACTATGCATTAAAGAGGCCTGCGCGCGCCGCACAAATACTATTGTGCTCAGCAATCCCATGAGCCTTTTCACTCCATCCAGCCCAGCAGGTACTTGGCCCTTAAGAAGCCTTCTGAAAATTAGTTTATTGCTAAAACGATCAGCGACCTGTTTCCCTCCTTCAGTTGTTTTCTTAAAAAACTCCTGGATAATATGTACTACAATTAAATAAAACATAATTCCCACAAAAACTAATTCTTTATTAATAAAGGTTTATTTTGAGATTGAAGTACGAATTATTTGCCCTATATCTTTATGTACAACAAGAAAAAGAGTTATTTGTTAACAGATTTGCAATACTTTGGGGCATATTATCAAGACAGGAGATAAAATTATCGCCGCTTTATCGGCAGAAAACATCTAACATGGGCTTCAATTGGAATTCCATAGAGCATATTATCAAGCCCATTATCGCTGCTTTATCTGCAGTTTCCTGCCGATAAAGTGGTGTTAATTGTATCTCCTGTCTTGATAATATGCCCCATTATTCTTTCCCAAATGTTGAAATTGATACATCTGATATGCACTCAGTGGTTATACAGCACTGGTAGCAGCCCGGGATGTATTGCCCTTGAAGGAATTACATATGGAGGTGGGCGGCCCGCTGAAAGCTCGAGCCAGGCTGGAGCCTAAAGCCCGGCTCTGGTTCGGCTTGAGGTCCATTTGGAACTCAGACCCATAAAGAGCCGGGTTTCCATGTGGCTTCTGCCTGCCACCCTCGCTCTGCCCTCATGCACAGAGGTAAAAAGCAAAGCATAACATTTATTTAAAAAAAGAAAGGCAAATAGATACCCATTTAGTGGCTGAAAACAAGAAAACCTGGATTCATCGAGGCTTCCCCACTTAACCAAAATGTGTGATTTTAGGCAAACATTTCATTTTACCGATCCTCCTTTTTCTTCACATTCACATATGAAAGCACCTTCAAATGCATGTGTTCTGAATACCAGTTGTGCAAAACCTTTTGTTTGTGAGTTAATACATCATAAATAATATTGTTCTATCTATAATAACCTGGGCCACATACAGGGTTCACACGACAACTGTCTTGGCTCTTAGTTCACTAATGGCACTGTCGCCAGGGTGGGGGCGGGGTCAGGAATGTTTACACATTCCTGTTTAACCCCTTAGCTGCGGGGGAGGCGGGGCCGCGTGGTGCTCCCGTACTCGTGACAGAACCGCTCCATCACGGCCCTCGGGTGAGCTGTGCTTGTGACGGAACCGTTCTGTCACCAGCACAGCCCACCTGAGGCTCGTGACGGAACGGTTCCGTCACGAGCACACAACGGCTATTCCGCTGCAGCGCTAAGGGGGAGGCGGGGCCGCACGGCGCTCCCTTACTCGTGACAGAACCGCTCCATCACGGCCCTCGGGTGAGCTGTGCTTGTTACAGAACCATTCCGTCACCAGAACAGCCCACCCGAAGCTCGTGACGGAACGGTTCCGTCACGAGCACGCAACGGGTTAAAAACTATCGCTTCTAAGAAGTAGCTCTCAGCAGCTGCATAATGATGTGATGTATTCATGTCAAAGCTTCCACATGGTAAAGAAGTGCACTTTATTAAGTTTTGAGGAAACTTTCTCATATTTTATGTGATGCTTGTTATATGATTTACATGGCACACTTTTTCAGGGCTCGGCTCGTGCACGTGTTCAAAGGTCCAAGCCAGACCCTCGGCTCGGCTCCGGCTCAGCTCGCACTAAAATTTTTTCGCTCTCCCACCTCTTTTAGAACTTGTTACCTGTATTTTCAACTCTGTCTTACCTCCCACAATGCTGCACGCTGCCCTTTGCCCTCTTTATCCTAATGGGCATTTAGAACAAAACATAATTATTAAAACAATTAGAAACAGTTTTTGCGCCTGCTTTATTTAATAGCAGTGCCCGATAGGGTCTTCCATCTAACCAGTGCTAATTGATTTGTGGCCGGGATTCCAATTGCAGATCATTGATCAGTAACAGACTTCCAAGTTGGAGTGGTAACTGATTTACAAGGAGGGGGTGTTCCGTTTGGACCCCTCCCATTTGGCAATCAGGGTGTTAACTTTGGGGGAGTAGGCAGGGGTCCAGAGGGCCACTGCCAACTTTCACAGACGTTTTTCAAAATGGACACCCTTTTTTTTTCAAACAGCTCTTTTTCTTTAAGTATATCGGGGCTGCTTAAAAATAGAAAATAATCTTTCCATTCTGAAATGCAATAACAGTGACGGGGGTCTGTTGTCCCTTGCAAGCCACCGTCCCTATCGTTGCAGCCAGTCACAGGGGGTTGCAAAGTGTGACAAGCCTCATGAATATTAATTAGGCAGGTTTTTGGCATCCCCTGTGATTCCTTTTTTTGCAAACTTGTTCTTAAGTACGTAGGCCGGTTCTCAAAATAAAACAGTGATTACGAGAAGTCGGAGCGGAATTTGCAACCTCTTTTGGTGGCCACTATGTAAATGCACCTGGGGGCATGTTATCAACAACTAGCGATATTTATCGCTAAATGAGCTTAGCGATATTTTTTTATCGCCGCGCATCGCCGGATTTTATCGCAGAGATAACGTGCTATTAGCAACGTTTATCTTCAAAGCAATAAAATATCCGACGATAGCGGCAAAATGTGTAAATATCGCTGGAAATCCAGCAATATTCAGTCATTATCACTAATAGGGACTTAACCTGAATATACACCTCCCATTGGATATACAGGCTAAGAAGTGGTCTGAGCAGGCGTTAGGTTTTGGCGATATTCGCACTTAGCGTGAATTTTTTTATCGCTTCGCCTGCGTTGATAATAGGCGATAGCTGTGTTAGCGACTGCTTTCAGTCGCTAACAGGTTGGGTACGCCCACTTTGCATGTCATTAGCGATAAATATCGCTGACATGCAAAGCGGGCCCCAAACCGGTCGCTATCGCCTACAAGCTGTCGCTAACTGCTGTTAGCGACAGCTTGCTAATAGGGCAATAAAATTATCGCCGCTTTTCGGCCGAACACGGCCGCAAAAGCGGCTATAATCTCATATCGCCCGCCTTGATAATATGCCCCCTGGTCCATTATGTGGTGAATTTCAACTCTCAGATATCAGATACCCAAACCCCTCATACAGCCCAGTCTTTGCAAGAGATTCGGGAAGCTTCTGGCATGCATTCCATCCATAGTCATTCTTCGTTATGCATACAGAAGTGTGCTTCTTTTTTTAGTCTGGCTAAAAGGAAGCTTTATCTCTTTATGCCAGTGACCTAATTTCGCAATGCGGCCATTTGTCCCAGCCGAGCCTCATAGGAACATACATGTGCAATATATAAGCATGTAGGGGAATGAGGACAGCACAGACCTTGATAGTTGGTCAGCAAGGCAGTGCCCCCAGCACACAGGAGTGTGACAGCAGCAATCATTTCTGCAGCATGCAGGGGAAGGAGGGGGACCAGCAGTGTCTCGGGTGCAGGGCACACAGACGCCGCCTGACGTCATCAGCACCCCCTGCGTCCCCTGCACAGACACAGTATGACGTAATCAGCCCCTCCTGCATCCCCTGCACAGACACAGCATGACGTCATCAGCCCCTCCTGCATCCCCTGCACAGACGCAG
This sequence comes from Lissotriton helveticus, assembly GCF_964261635.1. Lineage (NCBI taxonomy): Eukaryota > Metazoa > Chordata > Amphibia > Caudata > Salamandridae > Lissotriton > Lissotriton helveticus. The sequence goes on from NC_136067.1 coordinate 2,048,145,620, forward strand.
CGTGACGTCATCAGCCCCTCCTGCATCCCCTGCACAGACGCAGCGTGACGTCATCAGCACCCCCTGCATCCCCTGCACAGACACAGCATGACGTCATCAGCCCCTCCTGCATCCCCTGCACAGACGCAGCGTGACGTCATCAGCACCCCCTGCATCCCCTGCACAGACACAGCATGACGTCACCAGCCCCTCCTGCATCACCTGCACAGACACAGCATGACGTCACCAGCACCCCCTGCATCCCCTGCACAGACACAGTATGACGTCATCAGCCCCTCCTGCATCCCCTGCACAGACACAGCATGACGTCATCTGCCCCTCCTGCATCCCCTGCACAGACACAGCATGACGTCATCATCCCCTCCTGCATCCCCTGCACAGACGCAGCGTGACGTCATCAGCACCCCCTGCATCCCCTGCACAGACACAGCATGACGTCATCAGCCCCTCCTGCATCCCCTGCACAGACACAGCGTGACGTCACCAGCCCCTCCTGCATCCCCTGCACAGACACAGCATGACGTCATCAGCCCCTCCTGCATCCCCTGCACAGACACATCATGACGTCATCAGCACCGCCTGCATCCCCTGCACAGACACAGTATGATGTCATCAGCCACTCCTGCATCCCCTGCACAGAGACAGCGTGACGTCATCAGCCCCTCCTGCATCCCCTGCACAGACACATCATGACGTCATCAGCACCGCCTACATCCCCTGCACACACACAGTATGATGTCATCAGGCACTCCTGCTTCCCCTGCACAGACACAGTATGATGTCATCAGCCACTCCTGCATCCTCTGCACAGACACAGCGTGACGTCATCAGCACCGCCTGCATCCCCTGCACAGACACAGTATGACGTCATCAGCCCCTCCTGCATCCCCTGCACAGACACATCATGACGTCATCAGCACCGCCTGCATCCCCTGCACAGACACAGTATGATGTCATCAGCCACTCCTGCATCCCCTGCACAGAGACAGCGTGACGTCATCAGCCCCTCCTGCATCCCCTGCACAGACACATCATGACGTCATCAGCACCGCCTACATCCCCTACACACACACACAGTATGATGTCATCAGGCACTCCTGCTTCCCCTGCACAGACACAGTATGATGTCATCAGCCACTCCTGCATCCCCTGCATAGACACATCGTGACGTCATCAGCACCGCCTGCATCCCCTGCACAGACACAGTATGATGTCATCAGCCACTCCTGCATCCCCTGCACAGACACAGCATGACGTCATCAGCCCCTCCTGCATCCCCTGCACAGACGCAGCGTGACGTCATCAGCCCCTCCTGCATCCCCTGCACAGACGCAGCGTGACGTCATCAGCACCCCCTGCATTCCCTGCACAGACACAGCATGACGTCACCAGCCCCTCCTGCATCCCCTGCACAGACACAGCATGACGTCATCAGCCCCTCCTGCATCCCCTGCACAGACGCAGCGTGACATCATCAGCACCCCCTGCATCCCCTGCACAGACACAGCATGACGTCACCAGCCCCTCCTGCATCACCTGCACAGACACAGCATGACGTCACCAGCACCCCCTGCATCCCCTGCACAGACACAGTATGACGTCATCAGCCCCTCCTGCATCCCCTGCACAGACACAGCATGACGTCATCTGCCCCTCCTGCATCCCCTGCACAGACACAGCATGACGTCATCATCCCCTCCTGCATCCCCTGCACAGACGCAGCGTGACGTCATCAGCACCCCCTGCATCCCCTGCACAGACACAGCATGATGTCATCAGCCCCTCCTGCATCCCCTGCACAGACACAGCGTGACGTCACCAGCCCCTCCTGCATCCCCTGCACAGACACAGCATGACGTCATCAGCCCCTCCTGCACAGACACATCATGACGTCATCAGCACCGCCTGCATCCCCTGCACAGACACAGTATGATGTCATCAGCCACTCCTGCATCCCCTGCACAGAGACAGCGTGACGTCATCAGCCCCTCCTGCATCCCCTGCACAGACACATCATGACGTCATCAGCACCGCCTACATCCCCTGCACACACACAGTATGATGTCATCAGGCACTCCTGCTTCCCCTGCACAGACACAGTATGATGTCATCAGCCACTCCTGCATCCTCTGCACAGACACAGCGTGACGTCATCAGCACCGCCTGCATCCCCTGCACAGACACAGTATGACGTCATCAGCCCCTCCTGCATCCCCTGCACAGACACATCATGACGTCATCAGCACCGCCTGCATCCCCTGCACAGACACAGTATGATGTCATCAGCCACTCCTGCATCCCCTGCACAGAGACAGCGTGACGTCATCAGCCCCTCCTGCATCCCCTGCACAGACACATCATGACGTCATCAGCACCGCCTACATCCCCTGCACACACACACAGTATGATGTCATCAGGCACTCCTGCTTCCCCTGCACAGACACAGTATGATGTCATCAGCCACTCCTGCATCCCCTGCATAGACACATCGTGACGTCATCAGCACCGCCTGCATCCCCTGCACAGACACAGTATGATGTCATCAGCCACTCCTGCATCCCCTGCACAGACACAGTATGATGTCATCAGCCACTCCTGCATCCCCTGCACAGACACATCATGACGTCATCAGCACCGTCTGCATCCCCTTCACAGACACAGTATGACAGCAGCAGTGTCTCAGATGCAAGGCACACAGACACAGCATGTCGTCATCGGAACCCCCTGCATCCCCTGCACAGACACAGTATGGCCTCAGCAGTGTCTCGAGTGCAAGGCACACAGACGCAGCGTGACGTCATGAGCCGCTCCTGCACCCCCTGCACAGACACAGCGTGACGTCATCAGCACCGCCTGCATCCCCTGCACAGACACAGCAGGACGTCACCTGCACCCCCTGCATCCCCTGCACAGACACAGCATGACGTTACCAGCACCCCTGCACCCCCTGCACAGACACAGCATGACGTCACCAGCACCCCCTGCATCCCCTGCACAGACACACCGTGACGTCATCAGCACCGACTGCATCCCCTGCAGAGACACAGTATGACCGCAGCAGTGTTACTTACACAAAGCTACAGTTCTGTCACAACAGACAACCGAGGCTCAGGGGGGCAAACACACCGCTGCCCAGAGTGGAAGCCGAGGACGGACCCTGGGTCCCTGGCTTCCTGGCGGCCAGTTTACCTGCTGCATCACAAACCGACGTCCAAACCAACGCCGAGCTCTTGACGCTTGAGCTAACCCGAGGCGCTAGCTAGCTTCTGTTACATTACAAGATTTTATAAATAGGTGATGCCAGCTTTTCCAATAATACCTGGATTCACATTCCTTTCCAGGTGTTTGGCCTCACGCGGCCCGAGGTGGGGCCCGGAATGCATTCTTTTTAGAACCTTTAACTCTTGAATCCCTCCGCCAGTGCCTTGGGGCAGCGCCCAATCACCAATGTACCTCAGAAGAAATAGTCCAGAGATAAAACATCACTCAAGATAACACTTGGCACGGGTGCCAGGCTGAGGGGGCATCGATCGAGGAGGGCTGCGCGTCAGAGGAGGCGGCATCAGTTAAGGGGCTGCCAGCTGTGATAAGAGATGTGCCCTCTCCTCAGGATAGAAAAAACAGGGCCGGAGGGGGGTTGGGGGGGGGGGGTTATGTTATCACATGATGGCTCCAAACATACCAGGCCAGGGGCGCAAGAAACAGCCCGCGAACGGTGTGCGCCACCGCCCTCACAGCAACGAGAAGACAAGGGAGTCTGTCCCTGGTGACTTACTCAGCATTGTCGAACCAGAGTTCAGTGAAATATGGTACTGTCAATTCCGAGTATAGCAGAGCTGCTGAAATTACTTGTACTGCCTACTCCAAGTATGCCAGGACTGCTGAAAATACTGGTACTGACCATTCTGAGTACAAAGGACGTACTGAAATTGCTAGTACTGTCAATTTCTAGTATAGCAGGGCTTCTGAAATTCCTAGTACTGTCCATCCCAAGTATAGCAGAGCTGCTGAAATTGCTAGTACTGTCAATTCCAAGTATTGCAGAGCTGCTGAAATTGCTAGTACTGTCAATTCCAAGTATTGCAGAGCTGCTGAAATTGCTAGGACTGTCAATTCCAAGTATAGCAAAGGTGCTGAAATTGCTAGTACTGTCAATTCCAAGTATAGCAGAGCTGCTGAAATTGCTACTACTGTCAATTCCAAGTATTGCAGAGCTGCTGAAATTGCTAGTACTGTCAATTCCAAGTATTGCAGAGCTGCTGAAATTGCTAGTACTGTCAATTCCAAGTATTGCAGAGCTGCTGAAATTGCTAGGACTGTCAATTCCAAGTATAGCAAAGCTGCTGAAATTGCTAGTACTGTCAATTCCAAGTATAGCAGGGCTGCTGAAATTGCTAGGACTGTCAATTCCAAGTATATCAGAGCTGCTGCTGAAATTGCTAGGACTGTCAATTCCAAGTACAGTAGGGCTGCTGAAATTGCTAGTACTGTCAATTCCAAATACAGCAGAGCTGCTGAAATTGCTAGGACTGTCAATTCCAAGTACAGCAGGGCTGCTGAAATTGCTAGTACTGTCAATTCCAAATACAGCAGAGCTGCTGAAATTGCTAGGACTGTCAATTCCAAGTATAGCAGAGCTGCTGAAATTGCTAGTACTGTCAATTCCAAATACAGCAGAGCTGCTGAAATTGCTAGGACTGTCAATTCCAAGTATAGCAGGGCTGCTGAAATTGCTAGTACTGTCAATTCCAAGTATAGCAGAGCTGCTGAAATTGCTAGGACTGTCAATTCCAAGTATAGCAGAGCTGCTGAAATTGCTAGGACTGTCAATTCCAAGTACAGCAGGGCTGCTGAAATTGCTAGTACTGTCAATTCCAAATACAGCAGAGCTGCTGAAATTGCTAGGACTGTCAATTCCAAGTACAGCAGGGCTGCTGAAATTGCTAGTACTGTCAATTCCAAATACAGCAGAGCTGCTGAAATTGCTAGGACTGTCAATTCCAAGTACAGCAGGGCTGCTGAAATTGCTAGTACTGTCAATTCCAAATACAGCAGAGCTGCTGAAATTGCTAGGACTGTCAATTCCAAGTACAGCAGAGCTGCTGAAATTGCTAGTACTGTCAATTCCAAATACAGCAGAGCTGCTGAAATTGCTAGGACTGTCAATTCCAAGTACAGCAGGGCTGCTGAAATTGATAGGACTGTCAATTCCAAGTATAGCAGAGCTGCTGAAATTGCTAGGACTGTCAATTCCAAGTATAGCAGAGCTGCTGAAATTGCTAGGACTGTCAATTCCAAGTATAGCAGAGCTGCTGAAATTGCTAGGACTGTCAATTCCAAGTATAGCAGAGCTGCTGAAATTGCTAGGACTGTCAATTCCAAGTATAGCAGGGCTGCTGAAATTGCTAGGACTGTCAATTCCAAATACAGCAGAGCTGCTGAAATTGCTAGGACTGTCAATTCCAAATACAGCAGAGCTGCTGAAAGTGCCAGGACTGTCAATTCCAAGTACAGCAGGGCTGCTGAAATGGCTAGGACTGTCAATTCCAAGTATATTGCTAGGACTGTCAATTCCAAGTATATCAGAGCTGCTGCTGAAATTGCTAGGACTGTCAATTCCAAGTACAGCAGGGCTGCTGAAATTGCTAGGACTGTCAATTCCAAGTACAGCAGAGCTGCTGAAATTGCTAGTACTGTCAATTCCAAGTATAGCAGAGCTGCTGAAATTGCTAGGACTGTCAATTCCAAGTACAGCAGAGCTGCTGAAATTGCTAGTACTGTCAATTCCAAGTATAGCAGAGCTGCTGAAATTGCAAGGACTGTCAATTCCAAGTATAGCAGGGCTGCTGAAATTGCTAGGACTGTCAATTCCAAGTACAGCAGAGCTGCTGAAATTGCTAGTACTGTCAATTCCAAGTACAGCAGTGTTGTAATTTGGCAGCGATCGGGGTTAGCATTTAACTGAAACCATCTTGTATTCGGCAGCCATCTTGTCTGCCATGTGCACATCATGTGCTCTGTCCTTCCTTACTGTCGTTTACTCTTGAACTCTGCTTATAGACAGACTATATTTAGGCTCTGTTACTCTGCACATGCGCAGAAGGAGACTGTGACTGTCCATACACCTGTTCTAGTTTGTAAATGTCAGGATATTCTTACCGGAGTCAGCAAGCTGCTAGCTCCTCCCTACTGTTGACTGTGCATTTCTGTATGACCTTTTATGTATGTAAACCTTCTCTTCTGTACTTGTACCGCCTTCTTGTGAGCCCCTGTGTGGGTATAAAAGGACCATGTTCCTTCTGTTCAGCGTGGTACTTCATACACTACCGCAGGGTGTTGTGTGAATGTAGTTCCGCCTCATGAGGTTCATAAACACTTTGTTTTATATTCTAGTTTCCGTGCCGACTTCTATACTATGGTCTGAGGACTTGTGCAGAGAAGGGTGAACCCCTAGCACTGGTAGGCCTAGTTGAGGCTCACCCCGACAAATTGGCGACCAACCAGTGGGGCTCATCGGCGACTTGGATGCCCGAAGGAGTGGTCGAAACGAAGGATTGGAATCTCGCTACGGACAATCACTGCCCGAGGAGACCCGCGTCTTGGCAACTACTGCATTTTTCCTCTTTTTCTGATCTGACCCTCCAGGTGGGGCCGGTCATCGACTGAGATCTCTTCTGTTGATTCGCTGTGCAGTGACCGTTTCGTCGATTCAAGTACTTGGCAGTTGAAATCTGGACACCAGGGATTGGTAAGGGTTGTTTTATGCGGCTTACTGTTTGGTTTGGAATTTGTATTGGCCAATTTTGGAATCTGCGATTTGGAATATATAAATTTCAATTTATATAGACAGGTAATGAGGAGACTTTTCTCTACTTTGAATAAGATTTGAACGGCACAACGTACAAGCGTACCTTAAGTGCTACTTTGCGTATAATACTGCATATTTTGCACTATTTTCGGCATGCCTGTTTCTAGCACACTTCGTAGAATGTGTTGCTTTTGTGGTGGTACCAGTTTACGACTTGATGAAGCACAACCGCCCCCCCGGAGGGGACGCCTAATAGGGACATGTATATTAAGTATGGTATTTCTTCTATAACGTACAGCACGTTATGGAATAAATATACTAGTAAGGATCCTGAGTTGCGTTGGCCTATGCATGGGTCATTTGATTTACGAAAGATTCAGTATGTGGAACAATGTATGTTTAAGCAAAAGACTGGGCAGGATATGTTTGACTGTGTACGAATGCGGGAGAAAGAGGTGCGTGAACGAATGAAGCAAGAGCAAACCTTTGCTAAAAAGAACAACGAAAAACTATACATGCGAAAGCATTAGAGTTGAAAAATAAAGAAATGAAAGAAATAGAAGAGAGAGAAGATAGGGAGCGCCATTTGCAGGTAACTGGCCAATACGCTGTTCTCCCTGTACCCCTCTATCCTATCCTTAATAAACCACAAGATGATTTCTTATTGTTAGATCGTTCTCCGCCTCCATTGAGGTTCTGTGAATTCTGAACCCGTGGGTTCCATTTTGTGTATGGCAGCCATTTTGTGGTTGCCCTCACATAGGCCAATGATTGTGGCGAACTAGTCTTTTAAGGACATGTACACCTTAGCTCGAGTTCATGCTGACTCCTGTTTGACCTGAGTGAACTGACCCTGTTGCCTGAAGCTGACCTTGTTAAACCAGTTCCTGCCCTTTAGCTGATCAAGATTGAGGATCAAAGCACAGGACATTGTAGAGTTTGGTATGCACACACACACCCCTTATCCTGCTTCTTATCTGTTTTCTGTTCCTTCTTTTATGGTCTGTTTATGATATGGGTTGTGGTCCTTTTATTATGGGTTTGTCCGGCTTGTGTAAGAAGGAATGTTATGCATTTTGCATGCTTGCAAAAGCTAGGACTGCCCCTTACTTGTATGCTGAAGTTTGTAACCCTAAGCATATAAAAGGCCTCTGTTTTCTGTATTCTTCAGACTACCTCCTTTAGTTGCTACGGCTTCTGTGTGACGTGGCCTCACTTATTAAATTTAATAAAGATGTCTTTTCATATTTTCAGCTTCTGTGCCAAATTCTTTTTTATTAGTAAGTATTCCCTGAGAATGAAGATTTCAGTTTCTTCAAATGGCTCGGCCAACGTGGGCTTCATCAGAGAAGTGACTTTCTGTGGGAGTGATCTTGTCAGAGGACTGAAATCTACTGAGGAGGACAGGACGGGACTCTACTACTCTGTGCACAGGAATTCTGGAGATTCTTCGTCTTTGCAGCCCAGTATATTTCTGCTCTTCCTGATTTTGATCCTCCACATGATGTCACTCCTGGCTGAGAACCTTTTTGGCGTGAGTATTCTAAAAAAGACCGTTAGGTCATGTAGAACTTGACAGTTAGAATTTGGATAACCTTTTGATTAGTAAAAATAAGAAGTACAAGTGGGTCGCTCCCACGACTTTGTTTGGTTTCTTGGTTTTGATTTGGTTATTGCAATTACCAAAGCCGAGGGTCTCGTATATTTGCGAGTATATCGTTTTTGATAACCCCTTGAAGTTTGAAGCTAGATTAGTGAGCTATAAGATGCCTGGTCTTAGCAAATTTAGGACTGTAACTTTGGAACTTTGGAATTTGTGTTGGCCAACTTTGGATTTGTATAGGTTTGTATATGCCAATTGCAATTTGTGTAGAACAGGTAATGAGGAGAATTTTCTCTATTTGGTTTAGTTGAACGGTGCACGTACGAAAAATACATTAAGCACTACATTGATTATAATATTGTATATTTTGCAATATTTTTGGCATGCCTGTTTAAAAGCTCACATAAGAAGAATGTGTGGCTTTATTTGGAAGGTACCATAGTGTGATGTGAAGTAAATTTGCTGGCTTCCTTAGAGGGAATATCTAAATAGGTTTAGATTTACAAACATATTTCTTCCTTGGTGATTTTGTATCCCCAGGGAATTAAAATATGACATAATACATATAAGGATCCTTTGTTCTGCGCAATGTTATGAAGGAAGATATGCATAGCGATTTTTTTTTGGTGTTCTGCTAGCCAAAGCTAGTGAATTGAGTGTATTTTCGCTTCTTGGACATACATCAGTCTGTTGGGCTGTTTTTGCAGTCTTTTGAAACACAATTGAGAAGCATTTCTTGTGAATATGACTTACAACTAGTATTTACAAATGGTTTGGCTTAAGTACAGTCTGTGGGCTGTCCTTGGGTTCTGTCCTGAGTATTGATTTGTGGGTTAAATGCGTGTTTAAATGTCTATGTGGGTTTCCCATTAGTGCAACTTCTGTAAGTACATAGCGATGGCGCTATTCACGAAATGCATGGCTAAAGCGCGCTGTATTGTGTGTCCTGAGTGTTTGACCCCTTTCTGTTTATGTCTGAAATGAGCTCAATGTCTGTTCGTGGTTTTTCTTGATGTTTTCAGTCTATTAAGCAAAATGTCTAAAATGCTTAAAAACTAAAATTTAAATTCACGTTTTTCATGTTTGTGTATTTGGTTCTATCATGAATTGTTCTTGCTGGTTCTGTGTGTCTGAAAGTTGTATTTGACAGCAGATATCCACTAATTGGTGATCTACTGTCAAAAAGGAGGGTAAGGATTTTAAACCTGACACGGTGTTATGCGTCACCGCTCATTTATTTATGCTATTGTTTTGTCTATGCTTTTTGTGCTTGATATACAGCGAGTATATCTGATGGCTTGACATGTCCGTTTTGTGCGGTTTTTTTGCATGTTTTTTGTTTTATGTTGCTGCTTATGATACTATTACAAGTTTACCTGTGTTGTGAACGGGATATACATGACGATGTGTATCCTGTACAACAGCTGGGTGAATTTGCGCTAAATTTCACACATATGATATTTTTTCATCCTGTGAGCAAGACAGACAACACTTCACTAGTGCATGTCAAATTTGGCTATAATGGTATTTGAACAAAAATAAAAAAGATATACAGGAAACAAGGTTTCACCTACAGTCACATTACTGCCCCCTTTCCTGTAAGGAACAGGCAGCCCTAAAATTATGTATCCTGAATTGGACGTAAGGATAAATTATAGATCTGTGACTTTTGTGCATGGTGACCTAATTTTTATATTACATTGGTCAGTTTTGTTCTGCTTCCTGAATAGTGTATGGCTTTGTACCATAAAGGAAACAAGGCTTAATTTTTCCCCTGATTGATGTTGCATCGTGCCTAGTAATTGGGGGTTTTAGCTGTGTCCTAGTCCCATTTTCCCCTTTCCATATTCCTTTCACCAGTTAGCCTTCTTTTTGTTATTATTGTATTAAGTTCACACTTCCAGATTGCAGTAATGTACTAGGAACCCCATATTATGTATAAATCCCTTTTGTATAACTAAACTGATTTTTAAGAATTTTCTTTAGGCCTACCTCGATGTTTTCCAGTCTGGCCGTCATGGTAGTGATGGACTGGTTAACTGACTCAATGCTATTATAAGACAAGTTTCCACATTTTGATTATTAGCCTGTGTATTGCGTAGTGCACTTGATGCACAGTTATTAAAAGGGAGGTATCTACATGTCCCTGATAATCTGTATCATGTGATTTCTCTTTTGAAATGTTTTAGATAAGGAATTTAGGAACACCTATATGTAATTATTGAGAGAAAAAATGTGTTTACCCCATTAGATGATGCCACTATGTGTGAGGACATCCATTTAGATAAAATTCTCATATAGTTATCTACCCTTAGATGGTAGAAGATATGCTCTCACATGGAAACCCAATTGAAAAAATTAGAGGCACTGTTTTGCTTATTGCCTTTGTCTTTGTATTCTATGAGAATGACAGTGTATTTTAGATCACAATAGTTCCATGGCGTATAGCCACTCCTTTGAAGATTGCAGGCCACCTGTTTGCAGTCCCTTTGTTAAATGAACTGTTTTTGTACTAAATTGAAGGAAAATAACAAATGTGTCCCATTTCCTACGTCACTAGGTTCTGCGGGATTAAGTCATAATAACCTGCGGAACTCACCCACAATTCCATTACCGACAGCTAACAGATGAAAAGTACCAGCACCCAGATAGCGATCGCCAGCGTGCCATCAATAATATCGCCAAAGTATTGTGCTTGCTTCATCAGAAGGCGTTGAACATCAAAAGAGCGAGAAAGAGGAGCTGGTTTTGCCACAGAACCAGAGTTTCAGTGCAAAAGAGCGAAAGAATTGAGGCTTCAGTCTTCCACCTGTCATGTACTGGTAACCTCTGACAGTGTGCAGTCCCTTGAGTCCCTTGGCCTGAGTTTTGGCCACACACCCCCTTTTCCTTTGCTCCAACGGAAATGCAGTGCACCGGAGGATTCAAGATTGGCAAAAGGCATTACATTATGGTGCCCATGAAAGAGCAGCCTGAGCGTTCTCTGACACTGAGTAATGAGTGTTGGAGCCTGAGAATGTAGGCCCGGATCTGCATAAAATGATCTGTGGCCTTGATCCTTGGAGAGCACACTATCTGTAGTGCCTGCCGCAGAGAAGAGATATTGGTGCACTGCATTGAGACATTGAGACTTTCGAATGAGATATGAGTGTTTGCCAGGAGGGCACTCCAACGGATACTGAGAAGCACCATTTTCATGAAAGGCCTGAATAAAGAGGCCCATGCAGAAGAAAACAACAGAAAAGGATTTGATGAACAATAGAAGCCTGCCGGAGAGGCTTGGACGGACTCTGGGTATTTCCCGTGCGATTGCATAAAATGGGTGTTAGGAGACAAATTTTTGCTGTTTTGCTGGCATTGTTTTAAAGTAGTATTCTGTTTAGTAAAAGCGGAATAAAGTCCATTCTCTGTGGAAGAGTATCCCTTTTCATCTGAGAGCATTAATAAGGATCACCACTGTTTCACCTGAACATATAATAAGTTACTGAAATGCATAGGAGCCATAAAAAAATGTTACTAGATAATTTTAGGATTTTCTTTCTGCTTAGAGTTGTGAAAAATGATACTTTTGTTTGTAATAGTGGGCATTACTTTCTCCTGTTATCCATATGTTCTTAATAACATGTTTGTTTTCTAGTATTTTTAAGCATGACGTTGTCTTTTGTGGGTTGGATTGTTTTTGCTACCCAATTGACATCTGTACCCACCTCCCAACCTATGTCTCTTCCTACTACTACTTCTTTGCATTCTTTCCATACTTTACCTGAACATGAACTGGTTAGGAGGTCAGAGTTTACTAATAATTCCTTTGTACAGCTTCTGCATCAACACCAGTTAGTAATGAACACCACTAATTGTTGGGTGTGTGGTCTTATGCCACATACTACATATAGAGGTATTCCCTATTTGGTTCTGTCATTTAGTTACAATGGGTCTGTATGGGCATATCAGACGATGTTTATTTATGCCAACGAAGTCTATCCCTTGCGTTCCATGAAAGATAACTCGAGTAATAATGCCTTAGTGAAGGGAATAACGGATAAAATTGACATCGATTCAGACACAGACTGAGTGATTGCCTATGTAAGGGCAAAAGGAGGGTCTGAGGTTCTGTGAATTCTGAACCCGTGGGTTCCATTTTGTGTATGGCAGCCATTTTGTGGTTGCCCTCACATAGGCCAATGATTGTGGCAAACTAGTCTTTTAAGGACATGTACACCTTAGCTCGAGTTCATGCTGACTCCTGTTTGACCTGAGTGAACTGACCCTGTTGCCTGAAGCTGACCTTGTTAAACCAGTGCCTGCCCTTTAGCTGATCAAGATTGAGGATCAAAGCACAGGACATTGTAGAGTTTGGTATGCACACACACACCCCTTATCCTGCTTCTTATCTGTTTTCTGTTCCTTCTTTTATGGTCTGTTTATGATATGGGTTGTGGTCCTTTTATTATGGGTTTGTCCGGCTTGTGTAAGAAGGAATGTTAGGCATTTTGCATGCTTGGAAAAGCTAGGACTGCCCCTTACTTGTATGCTGAAGTTTGTAACCCTAAGCATATAAAAGGCCTCTGTTTTCTGTATTCTTCAGACTACCTCATTCAGTTGCTACGGCTTCTGTGTGACGTGGCCTCACTTATTAAATTTAATAAAGATGTCTTTTCATATTTTCAGCTTCTTTGCCAAGTTCTTTTTTATTAGTAAGTATTCCCTGAGAATGAAGATTTCAGTTTCTTCACCATATATTCTTCCTTCTGCTCCTCATGAGTCAGCTGAGGACTCTGCTTCAGAGCAAGAGAAAGCATGGGAAACTCGTTCTATGTTGTCCACTGAGCGTTCATCTGAGCTTAGATCCGCTGCTCGCAAAGCCGTTCGTAGTACTGCTCCTGCTTCTGAACTTGAACATGAAAGGTTGACAGGAAAGGGAGCAAATATATTTCACTGAAGTATTTGCCGCAGAGGTCATTGAGCAGTTTAGGAAGCATTCTGAGGAATTGGAGCCCGATGATATAGCAAATGACTGTAAGCAATTGCGTGATGGTCTTTTTGTCTTTTCTCAGGTGGCTGACTCAATCAGACATTTGGTTAATCTGCGCGCTGACGCAGTCCGTTTGCGAGAAGAGAAAAAGGCAGCAAGTGCAGCTGCACAAACATCCCAGACCAGCATGACACAGGTTTCTGCTTCTGGAACAGATAAGACTATGATAGTTCATGCGAAATCTATGCGGGAAGCCGCACCTTTGTATGTTCCTCCTAGAGGCGAGGGAACAAGTGATAATAAGGATTCCGCTGATGCAAAGGGTTATTTCATTTATAATTGGGTCTATATATAGTTGCATTGCCTGATCTGCGGAAAAATACAGCCGCTTTTTGTGAAGAAGTTGAGGGAGCCGTTAGCTCTTGTACTGTGACTCTGCCTGATATTGACATGTTTTTCGGATTGATATTACCCCCTGATATGTGGTGAACTGTTCGTAAAGTTGATGATTGTGCGACTTTTGGGGCGACATGGAAAGATATAGAACTAATGGACGTAGAAAGGGAACCCGCGCAGAAGCCATGTCAGTTAATTTTAGATCTTTCTGCAGCTATATTAGTTAAGTTAAATACGATTATTCTCCCTAAAAAGATAGACTGGATTGTGTTAGCATCTTGTAAGCAAAAAGCAGATGAATCGGTTTCTGACTTCTTTACACGCTTTAAGGAGGCATTCCATGATTTTAGTGGCCAGTCATTGACAGATGACATGAGCAGGCATCTGTTTGTCGATAAGTATGTCGCCAACCTGTTGCCAGGAATAGCTAGTCGCCTAAAGGCCAGTGAGAGTTCATGGACTACCTCTTCTCCGGTTTCTATTTTGACTATGGCTCAGTATTATGAATGGCAGGAGTTAGAAGCGAAGGGCAATGAGGATAAGAAGACTAAAGAGTTAAAAGCAAAGGTTATGTTAGCTCAGGCTTATGGTCCGCCTTATAGAGGTAATAATAGAGGTGGACGTGGGTCTTATGGTCTGTCTTTTCCTCCTTATACTCGTCCAACTTTGTCTGCCGACCAGTGTGTGTACTGCAGGAAATTTGGACATTGGGCTGCTGATTGTCCGGCATTGCGTGCTCAGCAGTATCCACATGGATGGGGACAAATGAGAAATCGTTAAGGATTTTCTGGGCCTAGAGGAAGCACGTGCTAGATTTGATGCTAATACATGTGGACAGGATGGGTTTAACACTTTTGATAGACGGAACCAATATCAAATGTTTAATTATTTGCCGTCTGATTTGAAAGATTCTGCTTATGCATAGAACTGTCTAGGATGGGGTAAGGAATCAGTTGAAGTTCCAGTAGATCAGAAGGTTCCCTATGTTACAGCGCATGTTTTGGGTTCTACTGATCAGTTTCTGGTTGATACAGGAGCTACTCGTAGCGCCTTATCGAAACAATTGATTCCAAGGGCTCCCCTGTCTGGCTTAACCATTACATTGATAGGCTTCGATGGAACACCTTCCCTTAGCCCACTGTCACAACCGCTTGCATTTCATGTTGACAAATTCACTGCTCCATGTCCATTTTTGCTTTCTCTGAACACACCGTGCAATATTGTGGGTCTTGATATGCTCAAGTATTTCAGGGCTACGATACGATGTTCTCCAGAAGGTGTACGTGTTATTTTGAATGACAACTACCCCGTGATTGAGAGATCTTGTCTTGTTCTAGAGGACATTGCATTAGCTTCACTCCCTAATACTTTGTGGGCTACTTCAGACTGATGTAGGACAAATGGTTATTCCGTCAGTGCATATTAGTGTTAAGGAGGGTGCTTCATTGCCACGCTTGCCTCAATACAACATTTCTCAAGAAGGCGAAGAAGCACTTGTACGAATTGTTCGTGATTTAATTGAAGTGGGGGTTGTGGAAGAAGTTCCTTATAACATTGGCAACAGTCCTATTCTTCCCATTTTGAAAAAAGATACTAACACTAGGATTTACAGATTCATCATTGATTTGCGAGAAGTTAATAAGTTTGTAGTACCACAATACCCTGTTATTTCTGACATAACGACACTCCTTACCTTAGTTCCTCCGACAGCAACTACCTTTACTGTGATCGACCTTAAAAATGCTTTCTTTTCGATTCCTATTCATCCTGATAGCCTATATTTGTTCGGCTTCACTTTGAATAATCGATCATGCCGATTTTGTAGAATTCCTCAAGGGTACACTGAGAGTCCTAGTATTTACAGCCAAGCATTGAAAATACAACTTGATTCTTTCACTTTGCCTGAAGGAGTGGCTCTCATACAATATGTCGATGGCATCTTGTTGGCAGCCGATACGCCTGAACAGTGTGAAAAATGTACTTTGTCTTTACTTTACTTTCTTGCTTCACATCACCACAGAGTGTCACCTAAGAAATTGCAATATTGTAGAAGGTTACCTACTTAGGTCACCTTCTGTCTAAGGAGGGACGTGCACTTACATCAGACCGCATTCAAGCAATTTTAGACACACCAGTGCCTTCTACTCAGAAAGATGTTCGTGCATTCATTGGTCTTACTTTGTTTTGTAGGCAATGGATATTAGGTTTTTCACACATTGTTAAACCCTTCTTGGTGCTTTTCACCAAAGACACTCCAATGCCCCTTCCTTGGACGACTGAATGCCAGAATGTTTTTCGTCAGTTACGTCAAGCTCTTTGCTCTGCACCAGTGTTAGGCACTCCAGATTACACGGAGGCTTTTACACTCTATGTACACGAGAAAGATGGGTGTGCATTGTCAGTTTTAGTGCAGACACAGGGTAACAAGCAGCGTCCCTGTGCATATATTTCAGCCGTTCTTGATCCTGTTGCTCGTGCATTGCCTGGGTGCTTCTGTTCAGTTGCAGCAGCAGCTGTGTCCATATGTCAGAGTGAAGGGATAGTTTTGTCACATAAACTGTTGGTGTTAATACCCCATGCGGTTGATGCCCTTTTGAATCAGACTAAGACGCAACACTTGACTAGTGCTTGTTTGACAGGATACGAATTGACACTGTTGGCCCCTCACATTACCTTGAAGAGGTGTGCGACTCTGAACCCAGCTACTGTGTTACCATATCCAGCGAATCAGACTCAGTCGCAGAGTCGCATTATTGTATATTCCTTACTGAGGAACAGACAAAGGGTTGCGTCGATTTCCAAGATGCGCTCATGATTAGTGGAAACTGCCTATAGCCTATTGGCAGCCTATGGTTCAGATGGCACATGGGCCGGCACTTGTTGGAGCTTCAGCAGTGACAAAATTGCTTACGCAAGTTTGGGAGCATCCAGAAATTGCCAGCACAGCTAAGAGGATAGTACAGTCCTGTTTGATCTGTTGGCAGTACAATCCTGGTAAAGGGACACAGACTCCTATAAGAGGGTTTGCTACACCAACTGCACCTTTTGAAGTTTTACAAATGGATTACATCCATATTGAACGTTGCAATAACTTGAAGTATGTCCTAGTGGTGTTATGTGCCTTCAGTAAATGGATAGAGGCATACCCTACTAAGGATAATACGGCTCTCACCACAGCAAAGGTGCTTTTAAAGGAATTTTTCCCCAGATTTGGTGTTTGTAAACTTTTGTGGAGTGACAACGGACCTCATTTCATTGGGCAAGTTGTTGAGCATGTCCTGAAAGGATTAGGGATCAAACAGGAGTTCCATGCAGTCTTCCACCCACAATCCGCAGGATTGGTGGAGCGGTATAACGCTACGTTGAAATTGAAATTAGCAAAAATACTGGCTTCCACATCTTTGAAATGGCCTGATGCGTTGCCCTTGGCATTATTTTCCATTAGATCGGTGCCACATTCAGGATCTGGGCTTACACCATATGAGGTGGTATTTGGGAGACCGATGAACATTTGGGGAGTTCCTAAGCCACGCCCCATACACGATGTACCTTGTGTTCTGATGAATGACTATTTAGCACAGTTAACTGACAGTTTGATCTCTATTCATCAACAAGTTTGAGAAGCTCTTCCTGACATGTCTACAGGTGAGGCACATGAACTTCGGCCCAGTGACCACGTGATGGTCAAGGTCTTCGAGAGGTCAAACAGCTTAGAGCCGAGGTGGCGAGGACCGAGCAAGTGCTCTTAGCCACGAGGACAGCAGGTCGAGTGACGAACAGGAAGAACTGGATCCATAGCACTCACTGCAAGCGAGTGTCGCCTACCTTGGTGGAACCTGCTGTGCTGACTGACCATCGAGATATTCTGGAAACGGAGAAAGGCCACGCTATCTCACCTGACGAATCTGAGGAAGTCTTCCTGGACCACACGATCCATGGAGTATCCCGGTACCAGCTGAGACCGAGGAAAAAACCTGCACTGTTGAAAAAGACTGTTTGAGCTACCGTCCTGGGTTTGTGAAACGGCGCTGATGTGGCAAAGGGGCTATCAGTCCTACATAGTGACACCCGTCTTGACCCTCGGTGAAGAAACTAACGGCTGCCCAGGACATTAGAGCTCCAACGATTGATTCAACGACGAAATGATCATGCCTGCAGGGAGATCAACTGTTTCTAAGATCTGTAATAAAAAGACCATTTGTGCTGTAGGATTTGTTGTTGCTATGATAGCTGTAGCAGTGACAACCTGGTTTGTTGAGAAAGTGGCTCCTGCTTGACAGCTTCTGATCGCCACTACTCCAGTACCCGTTGAGCATCATTACTTTACGCTTCCATACCATGAGGAAAAGCATTGACTATCCTACCTAAACAATACGTTTATTTAAATGTTGCATCACACTCACAATGCCAAAAATACTACAGACTGTTGGGTGTGTGGGATGATACCTGCTCACCAGAAGAAAGGAGGAACACCTTTTATTCCTCTTCCTTTCTCGCATAATGGTTCTTGCCAAGCTTGGTTTGTGCTTTTGTTTGCTTCTGAAGGGGGTAACATCTCAAGGGCGGCAGTAGGACGGATTAATTATCATCTCAATAAAGTGTGTTATCCAGATGAAGATGATAATCCACGAGCTGAAGGGACTAAATGGGAATGGGAGGAGTATCGACCTGAGAATATTTCTACGCCATATGTTTTCCCAAATATGAGAACTATTAGGAACAATGGACCATATGTGATTTCTGTTACCAGAGCTAAAGCAGACTTGTGTATAAGTAGTATTGGGAGTATTCCAGTGGGGAGAAGGGAGTGTACTATGGTTCTGACTATTGAAGGTGCCAATAACAGCAGTTTAATATCCTCACATAATACCTACTTTGTCTGTCGTAACAAGGGATATTACCAACTATCTGTTGGATTGTCTGGAGTATGCATCCTTTCTGTTGCCCCCTGTGTTTCTGGCACCTGCATCATATCACAAGGAATTTACATTGTACAACAATATCTCTAAGAACAGATATAAGAGGACAACAAGCGCTGATGAGGTGGACCAGACTGACACCACCTTGCAACAATACGTTGATTTCAATTTGGGCTTGTTTTTCTTTGTGGATGCTGCATTAGACAGTAGAAAGATAAGACGATTGACTCGCGTTGTAGAAGCTGCTACCAATCAGACAGCCATGGCACTTGGGAACATTACAGAAGAGCTGCAAGTTGCGAGGATTGTAGCACTCCAAAATCATATGGTTTTGGATGTGATTCTGGCTGATCGAGGTGGTGCATGTCGCATCATCTGTAGTAGTTGCTGCGTCTACCTTCCTGACCACTCACCTTCAGTGTTTGATGCAATCTCTAAACTGCATAAGATTACTGCTGAAATTCACCCAGAGATTGGCACCTGGACTTTTGCTAGCTGATTCTGGACACTCATTGATACTTGGGGCTGGAAGCTATTGACCATCCTATGAATAATACTAGTGATGCTCTTTACATGCTGTGTATGTATACAATGTGGTCCAATGTTTTGCTCCGTCTGCATTACTGCTTGTGCACCTCCCACGCGAAATGTTGCAGAAATTAGAGTCCAATGTATGGTAAATAAAGAGGTTACTGAAATGATGAATATAGATGTAAAAGATGTGAATCTAGATTATCCCAAATGAACGAATGTCATCAGCTAATGCTAAAAGAGTCGTCTGTTGTAATTTGGCAGCGATCGGGGTTAGCATTTAGCTGAAGCCATCTTGTCTGCCATTTGCTCACCATGTGCTCTGTCCTTCCTTGCTGTCGTTTACTCTTGTACTCTGCTTATAGACAGACTATATTTAGGCTCTGTTACTCTGCACATGCGCAGAAGGAGACTGTGACTGTCCATACACCTGTTCTAGTTTGTAAATGTCAGGATATTCTTACAGGAGTCAGCAAGCTGCTAGCTCCTCCCTACTGTTGACTATGCATTTCTGTATGACCTTTTATGTATGTAACCCTTCTCTTCTGTACTTTTACCGCCTTCTTTTGAGCCCCTGTGTGGGTATAAAAGACCATGTTCCTTCTGTTCAGTGTGCTACTTCATACACTACCGAAGGGTGTTGTGTGAATGTAGTTCCACCTCATGAGGTTATTAAACACTTTGTTTTATATTCCAGCTTCCGTGCCAACTTCTATTCTATGGTCTAAGGACTTGTGCAGAGAATGGCGAACCCCTAGCACTGGTAGGCCTAGCTGAGGCTCACCCCGCCAGCAGGACTGCTGAAATTGCTAGTACTGTCAATTCCAAGTACAGCAGAGCTGCTGAAATTGCTAGGACTGTCAGTTCAAAGTATAACAGAGCTGCTGAAATTGCCAGTACTGTCCATTCCAAGTATAGCAGGGCTTCTGAAATTACTAGTACTGTCAATTCCAAGTACAGCAGGACTGCTGAAATTACTAGTAGTGTAAATTCCAAGTACAGCAGGACTGCTGAAATTACTAGTTCTGCCCATTCCAAGTATAGCATAGCTGCTGAAATTACTAGTACTGTCCATTCCAGGTATAGTAGGACTGCTCAAAATAATAGCACACTCCATTCCGAGTTTCAAATTCTATTGTGCTACCTCTATGACAGACTTTGCACAGCACAGAATCTAGGTTTCATTTTCAATGTTTGTTGTGCACTTTCAGATTGCCAAAGGTTGCCACTACCATTTGTGTTGTGCACATCTTATGTGCATTGCAGCAGTTTTTGTTCCTAGATATGTACAATGTGATGTGTGTGTGTATTGCCAGGTCTGGTGGCTTAGTGGACTAAGGCGTCCATTGCAGGGGCCTGTGTACGACCTCATGGTCACAGGTTCAAATCCCAGCGAGTCCATTCAGTCTTTCGTCCATCTGAGGTCGATAAGATGAGTACCATTGAGTTGGGTAACAATGAACATCTGTTATTCCGCATCAAGAGACCTCTGGGTGAATGTGCGCTTTACAAATACACGTTAAAGTAAAGTCCACATTTGTAAAGCGCACAATCACCCGTAAGGGTCTCTAGGCTCTGGGGGCCGTCGGGAAGATTAAGCGAGCTATTGCCCAGAGTCACATGGTGCTGGGCTAACCTGCCGCCGGAGCCGGGGATCGAACCGTGGTCCCCAGATTCCAGCGTCAGTCGCCCTGGCCGCGGCGCCACACCTCTTCCTATGTTATATGCTATGTGTCCGTACCTTTTACCCTTGGCCATAGCTGCTTGCAGCCACAGGGCCCTGTTGCTTTTGGTAATTGTGTTGTGGATGTGGGCTCTGGCTTGACTTATGTTTTCTCCTCCATCCAAGACGTGCCTGACCTTCTGCTGCAGGTGGATGCTCTGCACTAAAGAAGATCCAGTGACTGCCCCCTTCTGGGCTACTTCGGACGCTGATGGTGGTGATGAGTGATGTGGAACATGCGCTAGAAGCATGGCAGAGGTCACGTCGAAAGTGTTAGCTAAAGGAGGGTGATGATCTGTGGAAGTGGTTAATGTGGCATCTGTCCATATCCGGTGGTTGCTCTGCACTTGCCAAGCCCCATATGATACCCTGTGTATCTGTGTAGGTTGAGAGAACGGCAGCATGCACACACGAGCCGTACATCCAGCTACTCACGTGCAACGCGTCCTTTCCTGCACGAGTGCACATGCGTTCACCAGGAAGGTGGGATCTGCCCTCTGCCCACATGGTGAGGATTAGCACCTAAGAGGACTGGGAGTGCAAATACCTGCACAAGCACAGTCCTTTGTAGACACTCCTCTCTCTTCCAACACAATCCAATGTGGATTCTAACAATGCAAGAAAGGAAGGCCCGTATTTATGGAAAAGTATTGCAACACAGCGCAGAAAGGCACCTTACTGCACTGCGTTACAAGGAAAGGGAACAAATGCACCGTATTTAAAAGAATACAATGCATCCTGCCGTTTCCCCTGCTCTGGTGCCGTTTCGGCAGCCTAGCGCCAATGCCGGTACACTTGCACCATGGTGCGAGGGTGCCTGGTTTGCATGCAGTATTGTTTGTGCAGGAAGGGGCACTTCCTGGGACAAAACAGTATTGATAGGCATATTTGTCTTTCTACGTGTGCTGCAGAATGCAACACACAAAGAAAGAGGAAGAAACATGGAGAAATAGAGATATTACTCCTCGTTACGCCTCCCCTGGGAAGGTGTAAAATGTTGGCACATCCCCATCTGGGGATGCGTCAAAAATCATGGAAGTTGTCTGTGAACACCCACACAATGCCCAAGGAACACCGTCCTAGGGCAGAGTATCACAACGCAGCGATCTGCTCTGAGTTGCAGTACTCCACATTTTGGGGGCCTCACAAAGTGGCTTTGCGTGGTTTCAAAAATCTGTCTTAATTTTTGCGTCTCTCTTGCCTTATGTTGTGTGGTGCAAGAACGATGCAAACAGCCTCATAAATAGTCCCCTAGGAGTTTTGTTTTGCCCTCAATGGATTCTGGGTATTGAGTGGCTTTGTATATGCTTACACTGCACAAGACTAGGAGGGTTAGCCTGAGAAGGATTTAAAATTTTTGTTTTTGCCTACAGAGGCTAGTGATAATGCACTCATGCGACCTAAGGATTTCTTTATGACTGGGGCCCGGGTGGACGGGGGTTACCTCTATATTCACAGCCAGAGAATGTATCCTAAGGGGATCAGAGCTTTGTGCTGGGGCTAGGAAAGTGTTGCTGCCTGGGAAATGATGCACCCTCACCCTATTTCATATATTTTTCTGACAACAGTACAATTACACACTCAGATGGTAAAATATGCACTTGTAAGAAAATATGTAAATTTTAGTATCAAGGTTGTGCATATCTACTGCTGTATAAGGCTCTTTACTATATTCCCTATCTTTTTTTTAATACCCCTTGCCTGTCAATGCGCACAGCTATTGGCCTGGCAGTCATGACTGACAGCATACAGAATCACTCAAAAACAACCCAATTTCCGTTTTTATCCACATTTAAAAATAAATACAGACTGTAAAATAAATGGTTTTCTGTCTGTATTTATCTGTAAAAATCAGTAAAAACGGAAAACAGGGAGCCCTAATTATGGGGCACTTGAGGTTGGAGATTCTAATGAATGAAATATACCTTTTCTTACTGGGGAAGTTTGGCACCTGATCCTGCGATCACAGGATAGGACATCACTCGGTGCATGTCCTGCCCTCTGCTGGAAGAGCTTTATTGTGCAGACACCCTGGTGCAGAGACTCCCAGCATTCCTCCTTGTCCTTACTGAACTGTTCAAAGTGCCTGCAATCAGAGAGAGAGCTTTGTCTACACCACATGGTACTAAATCTTCTCATGAGCTGTACTGCTGAGACCTGCACAAGAAAACACCAGCTTTATTTAAATGAAGCCGTCCATAGCTGCCAGACCAAACCATGGCTCATACTCTGGATAAATTGTGGCAATGTCAATAGACCAGGTTTATAAATTAATGTCCCTCTCAGTCAATAGGTCATTAAACATACACTTTGTCCCTCATTCGCACATTCATGCATTCACTCAACAACCCACTGACTTTTTTTGCATTCACCCAATTACCCATCCACGATAAAAATACACAGTCAACAAGCATATATCAGATAAAATAAAAGAAGAAGAAAAGTAGGACTAAGAAAAGTGCTTCCTAAATCTGGTGGGCATGTGCTTGCACATTAAACTTAGCAGCAGGTTTCCATTTTGGAATGGTATTGTATGCAGTATATACAAACTGTGTAATAGAAATAATCCTTCAAAGGTCTATTGGCTCTAACACATACTTTAAACATTATATTTGTCAGGCCTACCCCTTCATTACATACCAATTAAGCCTGTAGCCTTTACCATTGGTTTGTCACTATAAACAACTCAAGCCTTCTGTGTGGAGCATAAGCTTTTTAAACCATCTGGCATACAGTCATAAACTTATCAATATGTACAGAATAATGGTTGGCAAAATAATATAAAATCACTTTTATGAGGATCTAGCCCTGATTCCAGTAGGCCAAGTGTTCTACCCACATAGCCTGACAGAGGGAGGCACCAACACCAACATCCTTGCCTACAAAGGTAATCTGTGAGATCCCTGTGTAACAAAATACTCTCTATGGGCTTTTAAGACAGTCTAATATTAATCTGCCCTAAAAGGCAATAAATAAATGATGCCTACTGCAAGTGTCATCGCTTTCCATAATAAACAGACCAGACCTGCTGACATAACCTTTCCCAGTGAACCAATCAGGTCTTTATCCTTTACTTTTTGCTTGTCACCATAACCAGCTCAGGCCCACTGCATTCAGCATATGCTTCCCCACAAGGCAAAAAGTGCAATTCAGGCTCTCATTTTCAGTGGCAGCACACCCCTTGTGCCATACTTAAAGCTTGGAACACCAACATGTGGGTAAACTCATGGCCCCTCCCCCAGCTGTTCTTCTTAAAGCTCTTTTCTTTTCATGATGATCACATAAGGTCTGGCGGTAGCTGCCCGGTAAAGCCGGAAAGT
The DNA here is from genome assembly GCF_964261635.1 of Lissotriton helveticus. Lineage (NCBI taxonomy): Eukaryota > Metazoa > Chordata > Amphibia > Caudata > Salamandridae > Lissotriton > Lissotriton helveticus. The sequence continues at coordinate 2,048,169,892 of NC_136067.1, forward strand.
GGCGGACCCATGCTGTTCACGTGTCGGGTCCATCAGACAGACTTAGCAGGGATGCAGGAACTCTAGTTGGTGCATTGATGCTGGGATGCTGGAGGTATTCTCTCCTGCTCATGGGTTCTGTTTGATTGGTGAGCAGCCATCACAACGCGGGCATTACCACGCGCTGCCATTATGACGCTGCTTTTACAACGCAAGTCGTTTCAACGACTTGCGCTGGAGGGCGCTGTTGGAAAAGGAATAGTTGAATTTTCTATTTCAAGACCTTCCCTACTGTAACGTGGACTGGAGTTGGAATAGAAAATTAAACTATTCCACTCTCCAGCACTTACAGCGCAAGTTGTTGTAACGACTTGTGTTGTAAAAGCAGCTTCGTAATTGCACGCGGGGTAAAAGCCCGCGTTGTAATGTCATACAACCGTTTGATTAAGCCTCCTTCTCTATGGATGGGTCTAACCTCCTGATACATGAATTGCGCCATGTATATTCTACGGATCAGTGATAGACATGGACCCAATGATCTCCTGCCGCATAATGCATTGGGGGGTTTGTTTGTACTCGATCAGGACATATGCGCATTTACTTATCATGTGGCATTATGTTTCTTGTCTGTTCATCTAGAAGGGACCGCTCTTGGTAGGTTGAGCTGGACTTATCCTGTGGATGCAGGACCAAGGCTAATTTGCATATGGCTGGTCTCTGCCTGGAACAGCATAGTTGGCATAATGTGATGGACTAGGGTGTGGCCTAAGTGATTACCAAGGGCTGAGGTTAATTCAGGCTTTCCACCATCCATGTTTTTGTTTTATAGTTTGTCAGAGGGACAAGACTTTTTTCCGTTGCATAAATAGTGTTATGCGCTGCTTGCGGGTGAAATGTGCTACTCTACAAATGAGTAACCTAAACTAACTTATTTGTCTACTGAGCAGAAGGTGATTTGCTCAGCATGTGAAAGTGTTTTCTCCTGCACAGGAGTATTGAATGTAGATACTGTAGTAGGTTTTCAAAAACTGAATTATCTTATGTGCACCCCCCCCCCCACGACCCCTCTGGATCTGTCTCTAGGATCTGTCTCTAAAACGTATTAATTTTTGCCATTTTGATGTATTTATCCTTGACATTATTACATGTCACATGTTTCATCTAAGCCAAAAAGCTCCATTCATGAAGAATTTCTGGTTATAGATATAGGACCTCAACCCAAGTGTTGGTACTTTAAAAAATGCTGGTTTGGAGTACACCTCCCCTCAAAAGATAAAGCTCTCCGCAAACATAAAGCTCAAAAGGTGAAAAAGCAAGAAAAAGGTGGAGCACAGTTGTATTCTGGAATATTTAGTAGGAAATATTGTCTAACAATAATATCCAGTGCATGTAGGTAAGTATAGGCGTACTATTCTTAACTCCTCATCTGCATACCTTGAAGATATATGTATAGTCATGGTCTATATATGTAGAGTTAAGTGTGATAAATCTCTGCTTACCTATATATAGATCCTTGTCGGAAATGTGATCCTTAATATTTTTTTTAAGATAATATTGTAAACTATACGCCCTAATCTATTTTCTGTACCTTCACCACAGATGATCAGAAACAACAGTAGCGTTTATTTTTAAAAGTGCAATTCATGCATTGATCTGGTGATGCATACATTGTGGATACATTTTGAACATACACCCTTCACCTGATTCGTTTTCTATTCAGACATTGGGCCTGATTTGGTGTCCATCGAACAGAGTAGAGCCTCACAAACGTTGCAGATGTCCCTTCTGCCATATTCCAAGTGCATTGTAGCCAATGGTGCTGTACATAGAGTTGAGAGGACCTCTGCCACAATTTTATGGACTACCTCGTCCGTCTGCCATACTCCAAATAAGTCCTTTTAAACAAGGGTAACCCAATTAAAGTCAGCTAGGGACCTTGGGAATCAATTATTTAACACAACAGTGGTCCCTAAAAGAGAATGAGCAGAAAACAATGAATACAGACCCAATCAGTGCTGTATTAGTAGAACTTGTCCCGCCGGACAGAGGTTCAATGTTTAATTAGTCAACGGACACTGAGCCCCGGTTCAGCATGCCGCATCGCCCGGCTCCAGGCCATCACGCCGCCATTAAGCACAGGACTGTGGCTCCTCAATTGGGACGCTTATCGAACGCCCATGCTGCCTCACACCATGAGGCGAGCGCTAATCCAACCCGCAACCGGCACCCACGCCGAAAGCATCCAGGAACTTTTATCTGAGCTCCACGGACTGTCAAACACCTCCGCTGGTCACCCGTCGCGCGTTGGCCATTCTTCTTTCACGGATTATTAACTCCAAGAAGATCACTCCTAAAAGCACATATTAACAGGCATGCTTATCTAATGCCCTGAAGATGATCTTAGCATTGTTCTCTAGGATCGAAACGCCGTCAACACCTCAAACTTCTCATACATGCACTGTGATGTTATTATCTCCTATATAGAGTTGTTCCTTGCGATTTGTTTGTCTATTGATGATTTGTCTTGGAAACAAACCGTGAGCATTACCTGAGCCCCCATTAATGTGTCCCCAGCTGTATGTCTCTATGTTTCTGTAGTAGGACGCAGGCTTGTGTTCCACTTTCAGTATCCTTGTTCAGACATCACCTAAAGAAATGTTGACTAATTAAATATTGAACCACTATCAAACTGGACAAATTCTACTAATACAGCACTGATTGGGTCTGTATTCATTGTTTTCTGCTCATTCTCTTTTAGGGACCACTGTTACGTTAAATACTCCAAATCAGTGCTGTATTAGTAGAATTTGTCCAGTTTGATAGTGGTTCAATATTTAATTAGTCAACATTTCTTTAGGTGATGTGTGGACAAGGATACTGAAAGTGGAACACAAGCCTGCGTCCTACTACAGAAAAATAGAGACATACAGTTGGGGACACATTAATGGGGGCTCAGGTAATGCTCACGGTTTGTTTCCAAGACAAATTATCAATAGACAAACAAATTGCAAGGAACAACTCTATATAGGAGATAATAACATCACAGTGCATGTATGAGAAGTTTGAGGTGTTGACGGCGTTTCGATCCTAGAGAACAATGCTAAGATCATCTTCAGGGCATTAGATAAGCATACAAAAGGGGATGATGGACGGAGCGTTTGAGCAAATCAAACACTCACCCCCAGTCAACTGATCTGGGTTTAATCCATCACCATTCTTTAGCTCAGTCGGCCACCCCAGTTCAGACATGGCCATATGCAAATCAGTCTGACCCTGTGCCTCATGGGAACAGTCCAGCCCGAACTGCCAAGCCATGTCTTCCCTGGACCGGAAACAAGCATCCTGGGACCGGTTTCGGATTCATAATCCTCATCAGCCAGGCTATCTTGAATCCAGTGGCCAAGTGAGCAAGGGACTCACGTCTGAGCATACCCTGCCACACTTAGGGCGAACAAAGCGATACAAAAGGGGATGATGGACGGAGCGTTTGAGCAAATCAAACACTCACCCCCAGTCAACTGATCTGGGTTTAATCCATCACCATTCTTTAGCTCACTCGGCCACCCCAGTTCAGACATGGCCATATGCAAATCAGTCTGACCCTGTGCCTCATGGGAACAGTCCAGCCCGAACTGCCAATCCATGTCTTCCCTGGACCGGAAACAAGCATCCTGGGGCCGGTTTCGGATTCATAATCCTCATCAGCCAGGCTATCTTGAATCCAGTGGTCAAGTGAGCAAGGGGCTCACGTCTAAGCATACCCTGCCACACTTAGGGCGAACAAAGCGATACAAAAGGGGATGATGGACGGAGCCAGGCTATCTTGAATCCAGTGGCCAAGTGAGCAAGGGACTCACGTCTGAATGGGGTGGCTGATTGGGCTAAAGAATGGTGATGGATTAAACCCAGATCAGTTGACTGGGGGTGAGTGTTTGATTTGCTCAAATGCTCCGTCCATCATCATTGGCCACTGGATTGAAGATAGCCTGGCTGATGAGGATAATGAATCCGAAACCGGTCCCATGATGCTTGTTTCCGGTCCATGGAAGACATGGCTTGGCAGTTCGGGCTGGACTGTTCCCATGAGGCACAGGGTCAGACTGATTTGCATATAGCCATGTCTGAAATGGGGTGGCTGGGTGGGCTAAAGAATGGTGATGGATTAAACCCAGATCAGTTGACTGGGGGTGAGTGTTTGATTTGCTCAAACGCTCCGTCCATCATCCCCTTTTGTATCGCTTTGTTCGCCCTAAGTGTGGCAGGGTATGCTCAGAAGTGAGTCCCTTGCTCACTTGGCCACTGGATTCAAGATAGCCTGGCTGATGAGGATAATGAATCCGAAACCGGTCCCAGGATGCTTGTTTCCGGTCCATGGAAGACATGGCTTGGCAGTTCGGGCTGGACTGTTCCCATGAGGCACAGGGTCAGACTGATTTGCATATAGCCATGTCTGAAATGGGGTGGCTGAGTGAGCTAAAGAATGGTGATGGATTAAACCCAGATCAGTTGACTGGGGGTGAGTGTTTGATTTGCTCAAACGCTCCGTCCATCATCCCCTTTTGTATCGCTTTGTTCGCCCTAAGTGTGGCAGGGTATGCTCAGAAGTGAGTCCCTTGCTCACTTGGCCACTGGATTCAAGATAGCCTGGCTGATGAGGATAATGAATCCGAAACCGGTCCCAGGATGTTTGTTTCCGGTCCATGGAAGACATGGCTTGGCAGTTCGGGCTGGACTGTTCCCATGAGGCACAGGGTCAGACTGATTTGTATATGCCCATGTCTGAACTGGGGTGGCCGAATGAGCTAAAGAATGGTGATGGATTAAACCCAGATCAGTTGACTTGGGGTGAGTGTTTGATTTGCTCAAACGCTCCGTCCATCATCCCCTTTTGTATCATTAGATAAGCATGCCTGTTAATATGCGCTTTTAGGAGTGATCTTCTTGGAGTTAATAATCCGTGAAAGAAGAATGGCCAACGCGCGACGGGTGACCAGCAGAGGTGTTTGACAGTCCGTGGAGCTCAGGTAAAAGTTCCTGGATGCTTGCGGCGTGGGTGCCAGTTGCGGGTTGGATTAGCGCTCGCCTCATGGTGTGAGGCAGCATGGGCGTTCGATAAGCGTCCCAATTGAGGAGTCACAGTCCTGTGCTTAGTGGCGGCGTGATGGCCTGGAGCCGGGCGATGCGGCGTGCTGAACCGGGGCTCATTGTCTGTTGACTAATTAAACATTGAACCACTGTCCGGCTGGACAAGTTCTACTAATACAGCACTGATTGGGTCTGTATTCATTGTTTTCTGCTCATTCTCTTTTAGGGACCACTGTTGCGTTAAATACTCCAAATACGGTCCTTTATTTGGGAATATTTCAGAGGCTGGAAAGGTTTTACAGACCATAACTATACACAATATTCAATACAACAGAATATAAATGGTTATCATGTGCCAGTAAGTGGATATACATTTGGAGATAGTACATGGGTACAGTGTCAGGGCTTATCTTGTGCAACTATCCAGCAGTTCCATGCTGTTGGATCTGGCATGTTATGATTGGCTGAGGCTAGGGACTACAACTCCCATCAGGGGTGGGTGATTACACTCACTGTATAACCTGCGCTCACCCTTTGGTAGTTAGGCATCGGCAAAGCACTCATAAACAATGAATACACTGAGCATCACAAAAGAGACTTTGTATGTGGTGTATGTAAATAAAGTTTGTATTCAACACACACATTAATTAACACAACATGACCCTCCTGTATTTCTGGGCATGAATCACATTTGGAAATATCACTAGCAATACGAGGGCCAACCATGTTAACATCAGTAATATGCACACTAGGTAAAGATCCCATGTAACCCTCCAGCACCCTTATGCGGTGCGAAACATTGTCAGAATGAGACCCACTCAGGCAATCATTCTAAATCAATACTTCACAGTTATAGGGTGCACCCCAGATCACAACAATATCAGAAATGTGTACACACAGATAATTATGCCACTTTTAAACAGCACCATGGGCCAAGGTCGAATGGGTAAGAACCAATGTCAAACGTAGGGTGCTTTTGGCAAGGAATCAATTTGTAAAGCAACACCACTGAGCAGTGCAATTAATAACAGGATGTCACTCTCACACACTCACTCAGCACAGATACGCGGTGCGTCTGATATCTGGCAGGTCAGTTGATAATGCAAATACAGTCCCCGTGGCCCAAGCTCTTCTCCAGCATTCAGCTTTCCCCAACTACCCTACACCCACGGGTCAGCTGTAAATCTACATTGAGAGTGCACTTTCTTTCGAGGACGAACTTTGGTATGCAAATAGATGGTGTGTCCAGCCGTGAAACCGCACCACTGCATTAAAAAGGCAGTTCCATGTGACTAGGATCATGGTCACAGGTACGGAACAAGTTTGTGGGATTTCAACGTAGATTTACAGCTGACTTGTTTAGATGGCATCGGGAGGCCCACTGGGGCAAAGATATTTGTTTGGAATCTGTGCTTGATGGAAAAAACCCACCTAGAGGGTGAAATATTTTTATGCAAGACTCCAATAACCAGTATGCTTTGCCACATTGGAGGCCCACAATATATATGTATACATATATATTACCTAGTGGCATTTGCCACTAGGTGATTGTAATTAGGATCACTTTTCAATAGGAAAAGCATTTTTTGTTTTGCTAAGAACGTTGGCCCCGTTTTACGAATCTACACGTAATTTTCTAAAAAGCTGCTACTTCCTGACTAGTTTGTGCATGTAAAGTTTTGGGGTGATCCATCACAGGGGGCCCAGAAAAAAGGGGATAGACCTCTCTCTCAAATGACAGGTGTACGTAGTAGTAAGTGGGGAGGGACTGGCCTGTCCGTTCACATCTCTCTCTCAAATCACCGGTGTGCATAGTAGTGTGTTTGCCTCTCCTTTGAGTCCGTGCTCTCAGATGACGGATGTGCGTAGTAGTCTGTGGGTAGGGACTGCCCTCTTCTGTCAGATGTCTCTCTCAGCTGACGGGGGAGTGGTAGTAGAGTCTGTGGATGGGCTGGCCTCTCCTTACAGACCTCTCTCTCAGATGATGAATATGCATAGTAGTGTGTGGGTAGGGACTGCCCTTTTCTGTTAGGCCTCTCTTACAGATGAAGGGTGTGCATAGTAGGGTTTGTGGATGGACTGGCCGCTCCTATTAGACCTCGCTCTCAGATGATGGCCATGCATAGTAGGGTGTGGGAAGAGCCTTAACGCTACTCACTGCTCTTCCCAAGACAATAGTATACTCTGATAAACTCCATCTCCAGGAAGACACCTTCCTACAGTAACAAGCGTGCAGACCAGAGTGTCTTAAAACATCACCTACTCTATCCTACTTTTCACGATCCCGCAAAGAGTCTTACAAGATCGTAAACATTTTTTTTAAACAATTAGCCTTCTACTCATCACTGTACTTATCTTTTACACACTTTCTCTAAAATACAAGGACCCCAATATACATTCCTACTAGTAGAGTGTATTGAGAACTCATCAATCCTTTTTACTATTCACGATCCTGCAAGAGTCCTGCGAGATCGTAAACATTAATTAAAAACAGTATACAGATATTTTCTTCATAGTAGTAATCCCTCGGATACTGCCTCTCTAAAACTAAGGGAAGTAATGCCTTTCTGCTACCCCCTTATATAGCTTTTTTACTGCATTTCCACAGCACCTCCAATATTTCACAGTAAACAATAATGGTGGCCATTTCATGTCTAAAATTCCAACAGCCAGCCAATCAGATTGCTCACTCTCATAGGACTAGCACCAGGCTTTCACTCTTGCGAGAGCTTGAAGGCTCACAAGAAAATCAGGCCTCTCAACCAATCACAGGCCTCCATTTTTTAATTTGCGCTCTCACGGGACAGTTACGGGTGTCTTGTGAGCCCAAGTGCCAAAATATAAAATTATTTTTTACTCTCAATATCTCAAAAACTACTGAACAGATTTATACTAGATCATAAAAAGCTCAATCTGCAGACTAAAATCTAGCTTCCTGCCACTTTTGGTGTACTTCCATTTAGCAGTTTTTGCTGAAACCTGTCTTTAAAAAGTCTATGGAAAATGCATGGGGGTTTTGTGTTTTGGGGCCCCCCACTTTTTCTTGACCCCATCTTGATGGCTCATCCTGAAACATATCAGGAAGCGGCTGAGGTGGTAGTCCTTTTTTTTAAAAAGTTTCGTGAACAGTGGTCTTTCTATGGAAAAGCAAACCTAACTTTAATTAACTAGTGGCAACCACCACTAGGTTTATTTTGTTTGTCTGATTTTCTTGCCTCTAACGATATAATTATAGGGAAGAATATACCCTGAACCTTAAGCCAGGCCCCGAGTTGGGGGCCTAATCTCGAAAATAGCGGGTAAGCCTTGATCCATCCCCATTTTATGCTTCACCTGTCTCCTTAGCTTGGTATAAGGCACAGGGTTTGTATGGGTGATGAATATAAAAAATGTATATACAGAATTTCTACGACTACCAAACAGGTTGTGGTAATGTTGACTGGGAATTAGTTGTTATCTTGTTTTTTCACATAAGGTATTTATGGCTAATACTATTTACAATATCTGTTGCAGGAGACCACCAGTGGATCTTTACTTTGGACACATATTGGATCACTGGTTTTATATTTTTGCATTTTGACATTATTTCTATTTATAACCTGAGCACTTAAGCAGGAACACTTGTTAGATAGGTCCTGAGGAATGCCCGGACACCTCCATGGAGGTTTATAGACCGAAACATGTCGACCTACTCTCTTTGAAAGATCCAGCAGACATAATCACACCCCCTTGGCCCTCTGCTTGATTTTGATCCTGACCCAAGGATGCAAGAATAAACCATGTTGCGTACCTTGTGGCCAGTTTTAGATCACATCCCTTCACTCACGCGCTGCTGTTCCCTCACCATATTGTGCTCATTAGTACGGCATTTATCATACCTCTGAAAACATCCCTGAGCTCCACCCTTTAGTGAGGGGGTTGTAGCCCACACCGTGACTAGGCATCCTGGAGTGAGGAGGTTTCCTATGATGAAGCATGCCACCTCTGGTGGGTGAGGGAATTAATCCTTAAAAGGGAATGCCCCATAGGTTTGAGTGACACCAATTCTCTTCTCTTTTCTACTTTTTACTCTTTCTATGAGACCCAGGTGTTTATTTTGTGGTTACGATTAAGTTTTGGGGAGTCAATTCCTTCTGGTATATAAATCTCCCTGGTCCCACTTTTTGTGTGTTTTGACGGTGTGTCTCGAGCCATGTTGTAAAGGCTGTTTCTCCCAGTCATCCCAAGAGCTGATGGGACTACACCATCTGGCAAAGTGTTTGAAGGGTGTATTCCTCTGAAACTCTGAAGGACCAAAAAGCATTGTGCCGCGATACCCCTGGCATGAGGTCAGAGCTGGGTAGCTTGAGGAGGTTGTTCTGATTCCAGAATGATTGGAACTATTCTTCAAGCCCTCATGGTTCTGGGTTCAAATCCTTAACACAAAGTGACCACTTCTCATTTAGAACCAGTGGCAACAGTGATTGACGTGGGTGTCCCCGGCTTTCTGTGTTTTCCATTCCATTACAACACTGGTCGTACTAGAGATAGAGACCTTTAAGGTGTTAAGGCACACTGAGGCTTTGCAGTGGAGTACTAATGAGTGAATGAATGAGAGGGACTTGTAGAGAGCGCGGCTACTCCGAGGAGTGTCCCGGTGCTAAGAACTAGCCCACTAGTCAGTACAGCTGTCACATTCAGAATTATCACAAGTACCTTGGAAACTGGGCCTTTTAGTCCCAACTGGTTCTGGGGACTAGCCACAGGGGGGAAACAACCTTTACAAAGCAGTCATTACATCGCAACATCCTTTACATCGCATGCCATTACAATGCAGCCATTACAATGCAGCCATTACACTGCATGTCACTACAACGCATGTCATTACAAAGCATGTCACTACAGCCCAAGCGTTACATCGCAAGTCATTACAACGCATACCATTACAATGCATAGTACCCCTACACTATCCAACACTTACCCTACTGTTGCACTCACTGGAGTTAGAATAGTAATTTTTAACCCTACGCTATCCAACACTTACCTTAAATGCAATGTAATGGTATGCGTTGTAATGGTATGCGTTGTAAAGGTAGTATGCGATGTAATGGAATGCGTTGTAATGGTATCTGTTGTAAAGGTAGTTTCTGAAAATGCAATGTAATGGCATGCTATGTCAAAGAATGCGTTGTAAAGGATGTTGCAATGTAAAAACTGTGTTGTAAAGGCATGCATTGTAAATGTATGCATTGTAATTTCATACATTCGCCACAGGGTCACCGTTTATGTCTCCACTGAATCTTAGAGGAATTGCTAATGACCGCACTGGGGTGCAGTCCTTGTTCATTGGATGGCAGGTTTTTAGGATACCTGATATATTTGTGACACCTTTTATTTTTGCTAAGGGTGTGAAAACTTAGCTGCAGAGGTTTTAGCCCACTGAGTTGTCCTTTGAGATCCAAAAGTTGGCTTTAGGCTAAAGTCAAAGTTAGGTCCAGAGTGCCCATATATGTATCCCTTGCTAGGGACTGAGTCATATTTCTCCATACGTAGATATATATGTTCAAGGGCGAAGGAAGGACAGACGTAGAGCTATTTGGAAATTTCTTTTTTCCTGTCCAGCCATCACTGTGATCTGCAAAGGGAAAAACTGCCTATCTCAGCAAAGACAAAGAGAGCTAATGATTTAGCATCGTCTGGACGGTGTTCAAGAGACATGACACAGCGCTCAGATCCACTTGCGTCGCGCGTAAGTGCGGGCGATGGGCTAGAACCCAGGGCTCGCTTCCAAAAACAAGAGCACTAACCGGGAGATGCTCGGACTCTCCTGCCAAAGATTCTCTTCATTCATAAATTGAAGCCTCCTCTGTTCTGCTTCCCTGGCTCTGAGTGTACCACTGCAGTGGCAACAAGCATTGGCAAAGCTAATAGGTTTGACTTTTGGATGTATGACGGTACAACGCGTGCTTTTACAACGCGTACCGTTACGACACAGGTTTTACAACGCAAGTCATTACAACGACTTGCGTTGGGGGGCGCTGGATAGTGAATAGTTTAATTTATTATTCCAACTCCAGTCCCCGTGGATAGTAGGGAAGGTGTTGGATAGTAAATTAAACTATTACCTATCCTACAGCGCACCCAGCGCAATTTATTGTAACGAATTACGTTGTAAAAGTTGCGTGGTAAAGGTAGTGCGTGGTAAAAGTTGCGTTGTAAACGCTGTTTACCTTGACTTTTTATAGAGTAAATATTTAGGACCTGCAGGACATTTCCCAAGTATGGGGGGGAGGCCCTTGAATGCCTAGGGTACCTGATGGTGGCTGTCACTTTCCCTAGCTCCTCGAGGTTAATTTCAGCAGGCACCGGGAGGCTTCAAGAGTGAGAAAGAAAGGGAGGGAGGAGGAAGGTAGAGAGAAAGCCAGCAGAAGGGGAGAAGAGAGAGGGGGAGAATGGATGGATGGAAAGAGACAGCACGAGGAGACAAAGAGAGCAGGTCTGGTTTCAGCATCTTTTTGGCCGGGGCTTCTTTTGGTTCCACGCCTGGCCCTGGGGACCTGAGTCAGAGGGGAATATTAATGATAAATCCACCAACAAGGAAGGTTTTCCATCCCTCGTAGCTAGAAGAACAACAAATGACTTTGAGTTTGATGACTATCCTTCCACGTAACAAACTTTCGGATCTGCCCCCCTGCTCCCTCCACCAATATGTCGAGAGAACTCCACCAGAGATGGTGGTGGATCATTCGTCAGTTACAATGTGGCTGATATTCCACCAGAGATGGAGGTGGATCATTCGTCAGTTACAATGTGGCTGATATTTCACCAGAGATGGTGGTGGATCATCCGTCAGTTACAATGTGGCTGATATTCCACCAGAGATGGTGGTGGATCATCCGTCAGTTACCTTGTGGCTAATATTCCACCAGAGATGACGGTGGATCATCCGTCAGTTACAATGTGGCTGATATTCCACCAGAGATGGAGGTGGATCATTCGTCAGTTACAATGTGGCTGATATTCCACCAGAGCTGGAGGTGGATCGTTCGTCAGTTACAATGTGGCTGATATTCCACCAGATATGGAGGTGGATCATTCGTCAGTTACAATGTGGCTGATATTCCACCAGAGATGAGGGTGGATCATCCGTCAGTTACAATGTGGCTGATATTCCACCAGAGATGGAGGTGGATCATTCGTCAGTTACAATGTGGCTGATATTCCACCAGAGATGGAGGTGGATCATTCGTCAGTTACAATGTGGCTTATATTCCACCAGAGATGGTGGTGGATCATCCGTCAGTTACAATGTGGCTGATATTTCACCAGAGATGGTGGTGGAGCATCCGTCAGTTACAATGTGGCTGATATTCCACCAGAGATGGTGGTGGATCATCCATCAGTTACATTGTGGCTAATATTCCACCAGAGATGGAGGTGGATCATTCGTCAGTTACAATGTGGCTGATTTTCCACCAGAGATGGTGGTGGATCATCCGTCAGTTACATTGTGGCTAATATTCCACAGAGATGACGGTGGATCATTCGTCAGTTACAATGTGGCTGATATTCCACCAGAGATGGTGGTGGATCATCCGTCAGTTACATTGTGGCTAATATTCCACCAGAGATGACGGTGGATCATCCGTCAGTTACAATGTGGCTGATATTTCACCAGAGATGGCGGTAGATCATACTTCAGTTACAATGTGGCTAATATTCCACCAGAGATGGTGGTGGATCATCCGTCAGTTACATTGTGGCTAATATTCCACCAGAGATGACGGTGGATCATCCGTCAGTTACAATATGGCTGATATTTCACCAGAGATGGCGGTAGATCATACTTCAGTTACTATGTGGCTAATATTCCACCAGAGATGACGGTGGATCATCCGTCAGTTACAATGTGGCTGATATTTCACCAGAGATGGCGGTAGATCATCCGTCAGTTACAATGTGGCTGATATTCCACCAGAGATGGCGGTGGATCATCCATCAGGTGTTATGTGACTGATATTCCACCAGAGATGGTGGTGGATCATCCGTCAGTTACAATGTGGCTGATATTTCACCAGAGATGGTGGTGGAGCATCCGTCAGTTACAATGTGGCTGATATTCCACCAGAGATGGTGGTGGATCATCCATCAGTTACATTGTGGCTAATATTCCACCAGAGATGGAGGTGGATCATTCGTCAGTTACAATGTGGCTGATTTTCCACCAGAGATGGTGGTGGATCATCCGTCAGTTACATTGTGGCTAATATTCCACAGAGATGACGGTGGATCATTCGTCAGTTACAATGTGGCTGATATTCCACCAGAGATGGTGGTGGATCATCCGTCAGTTACATTGTGGCTAATATTCCACCAGAGATGACGGTGGATCATCCGTCACTTACAATGTGGCTGATATTTCACCAGAGATGGCGGTAGATCATACTTCAGTTACAATGTGGCTAATATTCCACCAGAGATGACGGTGGATCATCCGTCAGTTACAATGTGGCTGATATTTCACCAGAGATGGTGGTAGATCATCCGTCAGTTACAATGTGGCTGATATTCCACCAGAGATGGCGGTGGATCATCCATCAGGTGTTATGTGGCTGATATTCCACCAGAGATGGCGGTGGATCAGACGCCAGGTATACTGTGGCTGATATTCCGCCAGAGATAGCGGTGGATCAGCTATCGAGTATATTTGTGGCCGATATTCCACCAGAGATGGCGGTGGATCAGTCATCAGCTATAATGTGGCTGATATTCCACCAGAGATGGCGGCGGATCAGCCACCAGGTATAATGTGGCTGATACTTCACTATATATGATGGGATTGCCTCCAAGAAGGACCCCCATGTGGGAGTAAGTGTTGGTCCTGACAGAAGCACTCCCAGAAGGTGAGGGAGACTCGATATGTGAGCACTGACGATGCACCACTGCATTGGGGTGCATAAAATAAGCGCTCCCTTATACAGGATCAAAAATCTTCCAATCGAAATCACGAACATTGTTTTTTCCACTGAAGATTTCTCTGCATGTGTGCTTGATGGTTTCAACCACTTTGACAGCAAAGCTTTCATTTCTGTGGAGAAAGAACTCAGACTTGAGAACTGTTTCTTTTTTCTTTTCTCTTCAGTTTTTTTAGTGTAGGAAGTAAATCTGTCACCATGGCAGACAGGTTATCATCAGGGAAACTCTAGATATAGCAATTACTGTCTTCATTGCGAAGTTCCCATTGGAGCAGGGTCAAGACTGATTTGCACATGGCTGGGTCCAAACTGAGGTGGCGTGGTGAGCAAAAGAATGATGGATTGGAATGAGGCCCAAGCAATTACCAGTGGCTGAGATTAATCCAAGCATTCCACCCATCACTTATTTGTATACTTCAGTGTGTCGCCCTGTGTGGGACCGGCATACCCAGGCGTGAGTCCTGTGCACCCTGTGTCACAGGAACCAAGCTATACCAACCTGATGAGCCCTAACTAAGGCAAAGCAGGTCCTGGTTTTCTTGTGTTCTGTTTCAGGGAGGACCTGTCCTGGCAGTTTGGGCTGAACTGTTCCAGTTGGAGTGGGGTCATCACCAATCTGCGTATGGCTGGGTCTAAACTGAGGTGGCCTAAAGTGCAAAATAATGATGGACTGGGATGCGGCCCTGAGTAATTACCATTGGCTGAGATTCATTCAAGCGTTCCATCCATCCCTTTAGTTGGTTCCTTGTGCACCCATCCCTGTCAGCTTTGCAGAGGTGCAGACAAGAGCTGAGGGGCAGCACAGGGTTGGAGTAGCATTAGAATTGTCTCATGTCTGTGTGGCTCTAGCAACAAATGACCTGCCCCTTACTGGTTTGGGATCAAAGATCCCTGGTTTCTATGTTCTTACCTATTCAACAGAGGGTACTCTACCACCTCCTGTCTACATGTGCTCAGTAAAGTCACAGATTTCAGGATAAAAAGTGTGTGTGCACGACAACCGTGTGACAATTCACTCACCTCACCGTGCCTTTCTAAGAGGATGTAACCTACAAAAAAAGGGGGAAGGGGAGTTGGCAGAGCCTCACGGGAGCAACACCCGAGGAGGAATATCCAGGCTGGTACTCGCCTGTGTCCTCACGTTCTCATCATAAGCATCTGCCAACTGACAACATAAAGGGGATACAAACAGTGCAGAAAAAGAAAACCATTGTGTGTTTAGTGAAAGTGACCCAATGTGGTTTGCCAAACTCTCTCGTCGAGATCTGGTCCCACCACCAATAAAAAGAGTGAGGCTACACTGGCTCAACTAATTTTATTCCATGCTGTGTGCCCACTCTATTAAAAAACCAACATGTTTCATTGCCTAGTTTCATTTAGCAGACATTCCATCAGGGTGTTGGGTCTGCGTAATCTCTGCACGTCTAGATTCTCCGTATATTGTACCAGGTAGCCACTGAACTCACGCCTACCAGTGCCCCCATAGAAGAATCAGGGTTATCAGGAACCTGTGGCTTTTGAACAGGTCCCTGGAACCGCCCTCGGTCAGTTCGGTATGCGTGCAGGAATGGCCTCCGCTCACCTGCCATGTCTGTGTGGCACTGTTGCCCGAGAATGAACGACTTCTTCAGGTTCAGGGCATCATGGCAGCATCTACAACCTCTAAAGCAGGACTAGAATGTAAACAGGTCTCCTAAAACCAGTGTCTAGACATGGCAATGGTGCTTTACGTACCAAGGGGAGGTGGAAACTGGTACGTACCAAGGGGAGGTGGAAACTGGCACAGCAATAGTGCTTTACGTACTAAGGGGAGGTGGAAACTGGCAGGGCAATGGTGCTTTACATACCAAGGGGAGGTGGAAACTGGCAGGACAATGGTTCTTTACGTACCAAGGGGAGGTGGAAACTGGCAGGGCAATGGTTCTTTACGTACCAAGGGGAGGTGGAAACTGGCACGGCAATGGTGCTTTACGTACCAAGTAGAGGTGGAAACTGGTACGTACCAAGGGGAGGTGGAAACTGGCAGGGCAATGGTGCTTTACGAACTAAGTGGAGGTGGAAACTGGCAGGGCAATGGTTCTTTACGTACCAAGGGGAGGTGGAAACTGGCAGAGCAATGGTGCTTTACGTTAAGGGGAGGTGGAAACTGGCAGGGCAATGGTTCTTTACGTACCAAGTGGAGGTGGAAACTGGCATGGCAATGGTGCTTTACGTTAAGGGGAGGTGGAAACTGGCAGGACAATGGTTCTTTACGTACCAAGGGGAGGTGGAAACTGGCAGAGCAATGGTTCTTTACGTACCAAGGGGAGGTGGAAACTGGCAGGGCAATGGTGCTTTACGTACCAAGTGGAGGTGGAAACAGGTATGAGGATGGTGCTTTACGTACCAAGGGGAGGTGGAAACTGGCATGGCAATGGTGCTTTACGTACCAAGGGGAGGTGGAAACTGGCAGGACAATGGTTCTTTACGTACCAAGGGGAGGTGGAAACTGGCAGGGCAATGGTTCTTTACGTACCAAGGGGAGGTGGAAACCGGCAGGGCAATGGTGCTTTACGTACCAAGGGGAGGTGGAAACTAGCATGGCAATGGTGCTTTACGTACCGAGCGGAGGTGGAAACTGGCATGGCAATGGTGCTTTACGTACCAAGGGGAGGTGGAAACTGGCAGGGCAATGGTGCTTTATGTACTAAAGAGAGGTGGAAACTGGCAGGGCAATGGTGCTTTACGTACCAAGGGGAGGTGGAAACTGGCAGGACAATGGTGCTTTACGTACCAAGGGGAGGTGGAAACTAGTATGAGGATGGTGCTTTACGTACCAAGGGGAGGTGGAAACTGGCATGGCAATGGTGCTTTACGCACCAAGTGGAGGTGGAAACTGGTATGAGGATGGTGCTTTACGTACCAAGGGGAGGTGGAAACTGGCATGGCAATGGTGCTTTACGTACCAAGGGGAGGTGGAAACTGGCATGGCAATGGTGCTTTACGTACCAAGGGGAGGTGGAAACTAGCATGGCAATGGTGCTTTACGTACCTAGGGGAGGTGGAAACTAGCATGGCAATGGTGCTTTATGTACCAAGGGGAGGTGGAAACTGGTATGTACCAAGGGGAGGTGTAAACTGGCTGGGCAATGGTGCTTTACGTACCAAGGGGAGGTGTAAACTGTCAGGGCAATGGTGCTTTACGTACTAAGGGGAGGTGGAAACTGGCAGGGCAATGGTGCTTTACGTACCAAGGGGAGGTGGAAACTGGCAGGGCAATGGTTCTTTACGTACCAAGGGGAGGTGTAAACTGGCAGGACAATGGTGCTTTATGTACCAAGTGGAGGTGGAAACTGGTATGAGGATGGTGCTTTACGTACCAAGGGGAGGTGGAAACTGCATGGCAATGGTGCTTTACGTACCAAGGGGAGGTGGAAACTAGCAGGACAATGGTGCTTTAGGTACCAAGGGGAGGTGGAAACTAGCAGGGCAATGGTGCTTTATGTACCAAGGGGAGGTGGAAACTGACAGGGCAATGGTGCCTTACGTACCAAGGGGAGGTGGAAACTGGTATGTACCAAGGGAAGGTGTAAACTGGCAGGACAATGGTGCCTTACGTACTAAGGGGAGGTGGAAACTGGCAGGACGATGGTGCTTTACATACCAAGGGGAGGTGGAAACTGGCAGGGCGATGGTGCTTTACGTACCAAGGGGAGGTGGAAACTGGCAGGGCAATGGCGCTTTACGTACCAAGGGGAGGTGGAAACTGGCAGGACAATGGTGCTTTACGTACCAAGGGGAGGTGGAAACTGGCAGGACAATGCTGCTTTACGTACCAAGGAGAGATGGAATCTGGAAGGACAATGGTGCTTTACGTACCAAGGGGAGGTGGAAACTGGTATGAGGATGGTGCTTTACGTACCAAGGGGAGGTGCCAACTGGCACGGCAATGGTGTTTACGTAGTAAGGGGAGGAGAACTGGCATGACAATGGTGCTTTACGTACCAATGGGAGGGTGGAAACTGGCAGGGCAATGGTGCTTTACGTACCAAAGGGAGGGTGGAAACTGGCAGGGCAATGGTGTTTACGTAGTAAGGGGAGGAGAAACTGGCAGGACAAGGGTGCTTTACGTACCAAAGGGAGGGTGGAGACTGGTATGAGGATGGTGCTTAACATACCAAGGCAGCAGCGGCTGCTACAGGTAAGTGCCGTGTGACAAGCGGATGTTGACAGACAAAGGACTAGGGCAAATTAAAGAAATAAATAACTCCTATTCCGTTGTCTGCCTACATCCCCCGCCCCACTGCCCACCACGCTTACCTGCATCGGCCGCTACTGTAAAGGAGAGGTGAGACTGGCAGGACGATGCTGCTGTATGCACATACTGGAGTGGAACCAAACATGACAATCAGAAACCTGCACAAGTTTTAGGACCCTGAGCCTCTGCCCCAGCTCTGAAGCAGCCCCTTGTGGGGTGAATAAAGCTTTGCCCCCACGAGCAGCCCTGGTCTGTTTGAGAATCAGCAGCCGCCCCCAGAGGCAGGCGTTTTATTCTGTGCTCTGGTGGATTTCTGCAGCCCCCCTGGCTGCAGGCACACTCAGCATCACATAACCGGTGCCCCTGGAATACTTGAGCAGCACTCTAATATAATTGGCGTCGCTAATAAATATTTGGGAAGCACTCAAAAATATATTGGATGCGCCCTAGTGTATGATGGCTGCAATCTGGCTAATAATAAAGACATTTCTGGTAGTATTTCATTTTCTCACACATAAATTTTGATGGAGAATTAACTGGCAAAGGAAGCGTGATGGGCATTATGTCTTGGCACAATATTAAAATCGCTTATTTTCCCTGACATAGGGTTTTACGGGCCTTTTTTACAGCGTGGCGCACACCTTGTCTTGCAACAAAAATATCTGATTGTCGTGCATTCAAACTGTACAAAGACGTTTCTTACAGGTCTGTAAATACTGTGCTGCTATAGAACAGATGTACCCTTAAGGCCATTACAGACCCTCTCCTGCTGGAATAGTTCATTATTTACCCTCAGGATTTGCCTATAACATTTATAGGATTTTAGCCAATATGTTTGCAAAATTGTGCTCTAAAATGCAAAATAGCTCAAATGTTAATCTGTTTTTGCCCAGTAGGCCGGATGTATCGCCTCTAATGTACTTGAGCCTACCTGTACAGGTAAAGTGTCGAGAGCCCCCTGCAAACCTAGGAAAGCCAGATACATTTTACTATTGAAGCAATAACTGTGATTCTAAAAAGAACACGTCTTTTTAATGGTATGTTTAGCTTTTAACATTGAATAAAAGTCTTACAATACTTAAAGCCATAACACTGGCTGAACATTACATTTATTTTGGGTTCTTCATATGCTGAGCCTTCTAGCTTGTACAATCCTGAAAGAGTAGGCCCTGCCAGTGCTAGTCCCTGAGAGTATCTCTTGGCTTTGAAAGATCTTAAAGGGGCAGTACTGCCAGGTTCCTAAGGTAATACTCGTATTAAGGATTTCCCTGAAGCCATGGGCGCCCTATGCCCCAGAGGCCTGGCGTGGCAGTCCACGCCAATAACATAGTGCCCGATTCACAGAATGAACTTAAGACTCACTCCTAAACTTACTACTTTTTGCAGTCACAGAATGAATTTACTACTTTTGGTATTCACAGAAGTTAGGATTTTGTCTTAAGTTTGTCTTAAGACAAACTTAAGACAGACTTAAGACAGACTTAAGACAGACTTAAGACAAACTTAAGACAGACTTAAGACAGACTTAAGACACACTTAAGACAAACTTAAGACAGACTTAAGACACACTTAAGACAAACTTAAGACAGACTTAAGACAGACTTAAGACACAATCCTAACTTAAGTCTGTCTTAAGTCTGTCTTAAATCCCTAACTTCTGTGAATACAAAAAGTAGTAAGTGCATTCTGTGAATACCAAAAGTAGTAAGTGCATTCTGTGAATGCCAAAAGTAGTAAGTGCATTCTGTGAATACCAAAATGGTAGTAAGTTTAGGATTGAGTCTTAAGTTCATTCTGTGAATCGTGCCACAGGTTCGACAGCCTCTCTAGAATTCGTTGTTATCCTTCTTGTTTTATGGACACCCCTTGCCTTTGTTGACCATGCTTGGCATTGGCATAATAGGGGCTAGACATGGCATAATGAGCTGCATACCTGTGGTGTATCTCTGTCTGTGTGTCACCTGTGACCATGTCTGGAAGTACTGGATGGGCCCAATGGATCTGAATATCTGGGTGTCTGGGATGCTTTGGGATGGGGGATGTCCTCGTGCATCTCCTGCACACTGTCCACGTGGGTTGCGGGAAACCATCTATGAAGAGCCCTGCATAGCACACACCCGCACATAGGACTATTATGCCGGTCGTGTCCGCCACCACAGGTTACAGCACTCCAAGACCTATCCTGTAGCGACAGAGAACTGCGTCTGTCCTGTGACCCTCAAACCACACAGAAGGTTCTTAAGATGAAAAAAGCACAGGCTGCCAATCCCAGCATCCTGTGGGGCACAAGGACATGCCTGCATCATCGAGGAACACTAGCTTACAGGCTGATGCTACAGGTGCTGGGAAAGGCCACTCCCTCAAGCCAAAAATGAGCCAATTATGAAGGGGCGGCTCTTCCGATATGGTGGAGGAGCGTCGCCCCACTGCTTTTAAAAAGGGCACTGCAAAGTAAAGGAAACATAAAATGATAATCACTTTGAGTTATTATCATTTTATGTTTCCTGCTGCTTTGAGGGCAGGCGGGTGGGCGGGGCTGCTTTGCTCTCAGAGCAGGACAGGGGAGGGGTGGTGCGCCCACTCCTAAGTGCGCAATGATGTCTCGGGCTGCCCAAACCAGTCATGTGCATGTTCCCCATTCTCCATGCAGGCTGCATTACAGCCTGTATTGAGAACAAGCCCAGGCCCCTATTCCCTGGTTGAGAATCAAACCAGGACACTCAAAACTAATCACAACGCTGCATTGCAGCGTTGTGATTGGTCAGGGGAGCCTGGCTGTACTTCCTGTGTCTCAGTCTGACGAGGAGAGAAGGAGCAGAGACGCGGGACATGTCAAGGTAAGTTTTTTTTTATTATCATTTTTTTATACTTATTATAATTATTTTTTTATTGTGCACCATCCCCCGATTCAGCTCCCCCCCATCCCCGCCTACCCGCACCCGCCCCGCCACCCACAAACCATGCCGGCCGCCACTGCAAATATGAGTGGACAATGTTCCTGAATTCAACCTCTTCTGCTTTAGTAGGTTTCAGTTGTCGACAATTTTTAGAAAATACACCATGAAAGCTCATAAAATGAAAAGGCTTGATTTAAAGTTGGGTGCTAATGGAAAATCATCCAATTTCTGAAGGAAGTGGTAAACCTGAAATCCACCAGTGGACTTTTCTGCACCATACCTTTATTCTATTGGTGAAGGAACGTCTGCCTTTCCATTCTTCTTCTGATTTTCCTCCAGAAACTGGCAAACTTTACGTTACCACTCAAACATAAACCAAGCCCAAGTCAGAAGGAACTCAAGTAGAAATGGGAGAGGTGATGCACATCAATGGTTTTATGTCAAAATATTGGGACCAAAAATATCACAATACACAAATATCACAAAAAAAATCAGAAACCAAAATATTGAGAGTACATACTTTGCAAATTGTGAAGCAGAAAATCGTGAAAAACCAGGTAAGTATTCCAATTTTACTATACAGGGAATTATATGTGATTACATTTAGACATTAAAGTTTATGAAAAGCAAATAAATATAATATTTAAAACAATATATAAAATCTAATTCAAAAAATAAAAATAGGTACTTCAAAAACAGTTAACATATCATTTTTAATATTAGATCACAATAAAATATTAATAATTAGAAAACTTTCATAAGCATACCTATGTAGAACAAAAACAGCTAATAATATAAAAAACAAGAAATAACAAGTAAAATAAAAAATTACAAATTACTTATTTTTTAAGTCATTAAAATAAATATTAACAAAATAGAAAAAAATGAAAATAAATATTTCCAGTTCTAACTAAGCAATAGTAGGGAAAATGTTGTACTTTGAAGGGTCAGATTTACTATTCCCACTTCAATCTTAGCAATGGCGGGAAAGTGTTTGTCTTTGAAGGGCTTTGACTTACTATTGACAGTCCAACGTATGCCTTTAACCAACAGTAGGGAAACTATTGGACTTTGGAGGGGTAAGCAAAAGTAGGGTGAGTGTTGCACTTTTGAGAGGTTAGGTATACTATTCCAAGTTCAACGTAAGCAAAAGTAAGGACAATGATGGACTTCGGAGGGGTCACATTTACTCTTCCCACATCAACTTTAGCAACAGTAGGTAAAGTGTTTGATTTTGAATACATTAGAGTTACTATTATCACTCCAGTCTAAGCAGCAGTTCAGAAAGTGTTGGACTTTGGAGGGGTCAGAATTACAATTTCCACTCAAATTTACAAAAGAAAGGAAAGTTTTGACTTTTGATGGGCCAGAATTACTATTCCCACTCTAAATTACAAAAGAAAGGAAAGTGTTGGACTTTTGACAGCTCAGAATAACTGTTTCCACTCTAATTTAAGAAAAAGAAAGGAAAGTGTTGGGCTTTGGAGGGATCACATTAAACAACAGTAACAGAGTAGGGAAAGCATTGCATTTTGGAGGGGGTCAGATTTACTATTCCCACTCCAACATAACCAGAAGTAGGTAAAGTGTTAAACTCAAGTATTATAATAATACTACGAAATTGTAATAGTAAAATAGCTAATATTTATTAAATAACGAATAACTATAAAACTATATTTTATAGACAGATATTTAATAAAATGATACCATATACACCTATAAATTAAAAACACAATATTAAATATAGAAAAAGGATATTACCCTCAATATTAAATCCAACAAGATTTTTGACAACACAAAATTTTGGGCACTGATATTTAAGAATCAATTGTTTTGGTAAAACACCCCTCTCAAGTGTTTGCTGCTTTGGAGGGTGCGGGTGGTCGGTGCTGACTACTGCAGATGTTAGGAGCGGCTGCTGGACGGATGGGCGGGGACTCTGCGTTCAATATCTTCCGTCCGATGGGCCATCACTGGCCATAGCTCATCCCACAAGATCCCAAACTGCTTTGGTCCCTATCATTTTTTGAATTCTTTTGTTAGTATCCTTCGTCCCATTCATTCACCACTTTACTGTTTGGATCCTGTGAGTTCAGACCTCATGAGTCAGTTTGATAATTGGTTTTATCCAAGCAGTGTGAATGTCTGTATGCACAACCAGCAGATTGCAAAACCTCCACCCCCAACAGATCCCATTGGCAAAGAAAACCCTACACTCATCCCACATCAGGCTTACTCATGGGGCTTGGACACATTTATTGCCGTCACCCTATAAAACCTCGCCCGTATGGACAAACCCACAAATTCTGACAAGCTCTCCCCCAAAGCGCTGAGTCAACGTAATCAGGGCCGGACTGGGAACCAAAACCGGCCCTGGCAAAGTGCTCGGCCGCCCCCCCCCCCCCAGGGGGGTTTGTGGGTGCCGCCGAGCTTTTTGACGGGGCCGGTTTTCGGCCGATTTTATTACAGGGCCGATTTTGCAGCTATGCTGCAAAAACGGCCCTGTAACAAAATCGGCCTCCAGAGGCCCAAAACCGGCCCCCACCCTTGCGGCGCACCGGGGGATTGCCCGGTGCCCGCTACGGCCAGTCCGGGCCTGAACGTAATCAGCAAACTTGTGCTCTACAAAAATGCTTCAGACACTAAGGTCACATTTGTGTTGGTTTATCCATCTATCCAGCTCATTTTTTCTGTCTAGTTGTGCCTATTACGCAAGTGAATCTGTTTGTAATTTTTCAATGTGTCTCTCTGCCTAACCAGTTCGATAGTTGTGCATGGTTCTTCTTTCCTGATTATAGGGCTGATCACGATGGCGGTCAGACGAGCGTCTGACCGCCATCTCAGTGGGATTGGGACCGACCGACAAGTAGTTGGCGGTCTCACTCGCCTAATGATGATGCGACTGCTGTGTAGGAGGTCGGAATCATGGCTTTTTCCATTGCGGCTTGTGATGTGGCCTGGAAAAGGGCCGCAGCACGAGCTGCAATAGAAAGATTTATGTTTTTAAGGCACAACAGGTGCCCCCAGGTCTTATACAACTGGTGCCCTGCTAGGGGCCCCCAAAGTCCCTTTCCAACAGACTTTCAACGGTGGTCGGACTGCCATGGAAAGGGTGTCGGAAAGGGACATGGTAATCCTTACGGCAGTGCCTGAGAAGGCATTGCTCTTATTGGAGGGAATGCGATCCGCCCTACGGGCTCCTTGAGCCAGTCGGAAGCATCGGTCGGTCCCTCCTCGTTGTCTGTGTGGGTGATCGAGGTCGGAAGCATCGGTCGGTCCCTCCTCGTTGTGGGTGATCGAGTTATCGCTACTTCACTCTGAGTTTTGCAATAATCGCCACACTCCATTGATCTAACCTGACAGATCTCGCAGGTCAAAGCTGCCCAATTGCAGCCAGGGAACCGGCCAGGTAAAAAGAGAAACATGTCGGCTTGGGTGTGATGAATACCAAGCTGCTTATTTACAAGCCCCGTGCGCCGCCGGTACCTCGCTCATTCCCATATTAAAAGTGACGCACCGGGGCGCTGCGGGCTTGTAAATACCGCCACATCTGCTGGGTATGGCTCATTTCCAGGAAAACAACTCGAAAGAGGGGGTATTTTCCTTACATTACCAGGGGTGATGCTATTCAAGTGGCACAGTAAACACTGCGCCCTTTGACCCCAGCCTCGTCATCAGGGGCTGGTTTCCATTCTGTCTCAGATACATCTGACCGCCCACCCGCCTCCAGCGTCCCCGGGGAAATCTGCTCTGTTTATTTTAAGCAGACAGCCGCCCCCCCCCCCCCCCCCCCTCTGGGGTGTCATGTCTGAGCCTGGGACGAAGGCTGGACACGCACTTCATTGAAGCGCCTCGTCCAGAGGCCAGGCGCTATCCCAAGGACAGCGCGCCGAGGAGCAGACGTGCTGCGAGGTGCCCTCCCCCCAGGAAGGAGCTGCCCGAGGCGACGCTGATTGGTCCAGCAGGACGGAAGCTGCCCGACCTTTCCAAGGGCAGAGCTCGTCAGCCCCGCCCCCATCTCAATCTCATTCACTTCATTTAAGTAAGAGGGTTGATGGACAGCGCCAGGGCAGGGTGGGAATGCGACCCCTGCTGCCCACTGGCACGGAGGGAGGAGTAGTGAATGCAACCCTTGCTGCCCACCGGCACGGAGGCAGGAGTAGTGAATGCAATCCCTGCTGCCCACTGGCACGGAGGCATGAATAGTGAATGCAATCCCTGCTGCTCACTGGCACGGAGGCAGGAATAGTGAATGCAATCCCTGCTGCCCACGGGCACGGAGGCAGGAGTAGTGAATGCAACCCTTGCTGCCCACTGGCACGGAGGCAGGAGTAGTGAATGCAACCCTTGCTGCCCACTGGCACGGAGGCAGGAGTAGTGAATGCAACCCTTGCTGCCCACTGGCACGGAGGCAGGAGTAGTGAATGCAACCCTTGCTGCCCACTGGCACGGAGGCAGGAGTAGTGAATGCAACCCTTGCTGCCCACTGGCACGGAGGCAGGAGTAGTGAATGCAATCCCTTCTGCCCACGGGCACGGAGGCAGGAGTAGTGAATGCAACCCTTGCTGCCCACTGGCACGGAGGCAGGAGTAGTGAATGCAACCCTTGCTGCCCACTGCCACGGAGGCAGGAGTAGTGAATGCAATCCTGTAGTGTAGTTCCTATCATCCCAATAGGCTCTGCGCATTGGAATAATACCTACAGCAGTAAAGGCCTAGGCCAGACGTTAACTAGGTCTACTACTGTCGATACTAGACTTAAAGTTTTGGGTTTGCCAGCTTAGCTCAGAGTTCACTAGAAACTTTCTCGAATGTTCAGGAAAGAATTAACTCCCCTGATTAGACAAGAAGGGATTTAGTTTCTGACAACCATAGAACATGACAACTTTGCTCTCCCCTAATCAAGAGTCAATCTCGAGAGTCGTGTGAACAAAAGGCAATTTATTTTACTCAGTCAGTACGTGCATTCTTAGTCTCATCAGAATGTAGAGAAAAGGAAGAGACGGGCGTGTTCAATAAAAAGGTGTTATTTATTGATCAGTCTCTTTTCTCATACAAGAGAAATGGATCGATATTATTGCAATACTTATAGCTAAGTAAAGTGCATACATTAAAAGCAATAGTATAAAATAATACTGTAAAAACATTGATATGGTTTCTAAGCCATAAGATGTTTTAAAATGAATAAAATATATTACATACACATATACATTTGACTAAACGTACTCAACTGGTGTTTCTAGATACGCCTACCCCGTGTACCTGACCTAAGTCTAATGCGTGGGCGGGAATAGAAAGTTACAGTTTAAGTTAAGTTTGTTTTTGCCAAGTGAATAACTAAAGAATTCTCTGTGGGGGGTTATTCAGTTCTGTACCTGGAAGTTAGGATGAATGAGGGATGGTATCTCTCTCTCTGGTCTCGATATTCCAGGCTGCCTGCGAGGGCGGCCCAGAAACGCCGGTGCTGGATTTCTCGGCAGGAGAAAGCAGCGCGTCTCTCAGCGCGTCAGGAAGGCGGGGCTGCTGCCAGCGGGGTCTGCTCTGCTCTTGGCTTCGGCAAGTATGGCTGCTCCGTCTCGTCACCACGCGTGTGTTTGCATAGGGCAAGATCGGTAATATTTATACCTTTAAGGTGCCGAGATTGACGTAAGGATGGACATAGATACGTCAATAAGGATGTCATACGACTTGCTCGTTAGCACATTCTTTTACTGAAGTTCTCGGTGAAATCAAAACAATGGCCGCAGGGTTTTGCCCAGGTTGTCATAGGTTTGATTTGTTATGAGAACTCCGTATGCCTTATCAGGGGCTGGAGGAATATCGCTTGTCTAATTAGATCGCAAGCGTTATGACCTAATCAGATAACACGTTCCTGTGCCGTAGTGTGACTGCGTCAGATAACGGTATCTGCATCATGGGGGTTTTCTGCCTCATGGGCTGACTGCTAGTTAACTTGTTGGTTTGTTTAACTAGAATAGGGTCAGGAATAGGGGGATCGATTCAGAACCTATAGGAATACATGACACCCACTCCACGCTAACTATGGACATATTTACTAATCTAGGCATAGTATAACATAGTACAACATACTATAGAGTAGTGTGTATACCTTACCACCCCAAAACACATAAATGCATTTTGAAATTCTTCAAATATACGGAAAATTTGCAGACATATATATCGTATGCACTCAAGCTATGGAATAATGCTAAAGTAATCACGCATTTGTATACATTATTGCTTATTTAGGTATATGAGAATTACACATGAAATGGTTTCTTAAATACAGAAAAAAGTTTCGAGACCATTCCATCACAGAATAAAATATTTGTGAACATACCAGCGGGCAGCTAAAGTCTATAAAGTATCTAAAAATAGAAATCTTAGTTCTTTAGGAATAGTTTCTTACTTTAAGCAGAAGATAAGTGTCCCGAAAAACCGAAAAATGAATTGGGGCTTCTGAAAGAGTTGCTGTCCGTGAACTGGAGTGAAAAATAGTTCATGTGACTTTATTATTTAAAGTTGAAGGCCGAATTCAGGGAACGCCGTGTGCGAGCTTGCTCAAAAGTCTCTATTTCTGTTCGGGTGAGAACATCATATCATTTAGGCTTTCGAAAAAACTGTCAACAGCTTCCTGGGAAAGTTCCACTAACTCGGAAATAGGTGTAATCATGCATTCTTGTGCATGATTGTCTCCATTGACATTCTGATTCGCATTGTTGACAGAAGGTCGTACCTGTTCGATGCTGCTTTCATCTTGAACTTCACTACCCATCAATCGTAGTGGTGAAGCTTCCACGAATGCCGTCATCAGGATTGGTAGCCTTTGAGGGCAGCACAAAGCATGAACCTTGATCGGGCTCAACAATGTTTCTGCATCCATCGGCGCATCCGATTGTAGCGTCAGACAGATGTCTAACACGCATTCTTCTCCGCATAGCAGACACCTTAATACAGGTAAAACACATCTTTGCCACATTGGTCGAAATGATAGAAACCAAGTCATGTTCAGGTCTCTAAGCCGGGAGAGTCCCAGGATTTTTGATATCCGGTCCCGGTATCCAATGGCTAGGATTGTTTCTTCCCTTGTCGCAAGAGTTTTGTCTGTGACATGGGTTGCCATAACGAAAAATAAGGACTAAGAATAGGATTCCTGCAATTAGTCCCAAGATCAGGGGAAGTCCGCCAAAAATCGAATGGACGAAATCTGGAAAAATACCCAGTATGGCTTTGAATGGTGTTAATGCCATCGAAAATACTGTCTTAAATACCTTTGAGACCCCATTGGTATCAGAAATATTTAAGATTTCATTCAGGATTTCCGCGAAATGTACGGGGGAATTAGTTGATAATAATGTATGTATCTCTGCAGTCGTCCTTGCGACTTGTAGATCATACGTTTCTTTTGATGACGAGAGCCTGGTAGGCGTCTGAAGAAGCACTGTTTTCATTCTGCTTAAAGTATCTATTCGAATAGAAGTAATTTTCAAATCGGGCCATGCCCTTGCCTCCCTGTCTGGGAAGGAGCTGGGGAACAACGAGCGTCCACAGCACTTGACCTTCGCAGTAGTAGTTACTAGATAAGGAGTCCCGGGCATAAGACTACAACATCTGCGGTCTACAATAAGAATGTAACTCCCATTATAGAGTCTTTGAAAGAATGGTTCTATTTCCGTTGCAGGTGCGCCTTGCTGGTTACATGAAAGGTTGTATGAATTCCCTTCACAGGCTCCATGCAAACTAATTCCGTTACACAGAAGTGTGCCACTTAGTGACATCGCACAATTGTTGCCACTAAGAAACACTTTCTGTCCTTTACTACTGACACATGCATGTGAATAGGGCAGGTTCCATGTTGTTTTAAGGTACCCCTTTCCCAATTTCTCGTACATGCCAGCCTGTATATATTTTTGGCAGTATTGAAACCTGAAGGTTGAGATTGGAATATTTATTATCCCATGTATTATCCATTCACTGACAGGTCGTTCTAACATTGTCACTGGTAATCTTTCGAGTTTTTCAATGCTCAAGATTGTATAATCAGCACCCCTTTGCGCCATACTGATTTGTCTATCAGTAAGGTTAAAGATTTGGAATAGTGACGTTGTATTGATTAAACGCCAAGGCACATAGCCTGAACGCAGATTTTGTAACGTCCAGCCAAGCTGTACAATAGAACGCAATTGTGACTGACCGTGTTGTAATAACAGTAAGTCTTGCGACAATATATCGATTGCTGAAGACACAATGCTGTCCAAAGAAAAAATTCTGGAGGACAGAGTCATTAACCCATTGTCCACTACAGAAAGTGATTTTTCCAAATTAATACGGTCAATTTCCCGTATTCTCTCTGCTGTTTCAATTTGAGTAACCTTCCAGGCCTCATTGTATGCTGCATATACAGAGGCTGCTATGAAAAGCTTTTGACGCTGTTTGCGTGGTCCCATAGTGAAATCACGCAAGTCAGCACCATCAGTAAGTAAAGTTAGGTGTTGCTTAATTTCTGCCAGTGTGGAAGTTTGTAGCCATTGAAGGCATAATTTGCCCACACTGTAGGTGGTTATTATCCCTGGGTGATGTCTTTGGGGATATCTAGGGTCTGGCCTGGTCATTTTGAACCCCTGCGTTTTGTTCAGGAATCTGTCTTGACAGTTATTAGTATCTGTGGGCCAGATCAACCACTGTTTCCAATCAGGATGTGTTCTGTTTTGGTTTAATATATGGTTTACGTCTATCTCTTCATCTGTATCAGAGTTATTGCTAAACATTGTTGGCTTTGGAATAGACGGTTTATTTAAATCTTTGATTTTGGCTAAGCCAAGACAGGTGGTCTGTTGAACAGTGTCATTTAAAAATATCATTTGTTCTGGGATCATGCAGGCTCTAAACAAAGCTTCTATACCCTGTACTTGCCATTCTTTTGTACCCCAAACACTTTTCAATTCAACATTTTTGTCCCAATAATCAAATCCAAAGGTATTCATTTTTTCAAAGAATGAGTCTGAATATAACAATTTTGTGTTGGTTATCATGGTCTTGGTCCCTGTCTTGTTTGACAATTTAAAATAAAATGCTTCAGCATTACTTGTGTTAAAACCTGAAAAATATGAATATTTGTCGTAAACGGTTCTTGAGCTCCCTTTTGGAGGTGTTGCACAATGTTCCCATTGATTATAATTTAAAACATTTCTAGGTTGTGCAGATCTATGTAAAAAATGGTTACCATAGTGGTTATAACAGTACATACTATCATAATTGGTAGAACCCTGCAAATAATCATGTTTGGTAAATTTAGCAGACATTACTAAATCAGACATCATATTATTAATGCTTTCGAAGTCCCAATCATCAGCAAATGAGTTTGGTTTTACAAAGTCACTCAAGGAGATCTTAATTTGGTGTGGATACTTCAGGATCTCGACCGGACCATAAATTTCATAGTCAGTGTTGTCCCAGGCTACCCCACCAGGTATCGGATTGGCTGTGAAGTTGGCTGAAGAAAGTTCTCTTTTCTCGACGTGTGAAGATGTGTGTGGTTTGAGGATCAAGTTGATTTTCTGACTTGCTGTGTCCATTTTAGCATATTTTCCCTCAATGAAGCGTCCCAAAGTAAGTACCATGATGAGCCAAAGTATGAGGATAAATGCACCAAAACCCACCCAAAATTCAATCCCTGGAGAAACCAGATATGTTTCTTTCAGTTGTTTCAAAAGTTCTTTAGCTTTATCTTTAAAGGTTTTTGATGATGGCTGTGTCTTTGATTCAGTGAAGCCTTCAGAGGAATCATCGAAGTTTATGAAGTAGCCGGAAGCAGTTCTGTCAATTGTTCCAATTGGTTCATTGGTTGCATTTTCACTTGGTACTTCATTATAGATTGGTGTGTCTCTGCTAAATGTTTTTATTTGGGTTTTCAGAGGTCTGAGTTCTATTGCATTGCTGCATAGTCCTTGTTGTTCTTCTGTAGGCGTTTCGAATGTGATGAGCCTCTTCGTAAGAACCTCTGTACTGGTAGCAAACCTTGGTGTTCTGCTACTTATTGGGAGTCCACTTGGCCTACTGTTTGTTATCGGCCACATGTTGTGGTTTTACCAGGTCGATGGATACAACTCGGTTCTCCTTTTTACCAGCAAGTGGCGGTAGTACAACTGATCTTGTCCCGTTGACAGACAAGACAGGAACTGCTTTTCTGTAAGAAGGCCCACATTCCTTCTTTACCGCGATCTTCTCCCTGACTAGGTCCCCGACTTTAGGAATCCAGACAGGTCTTGCTGGGACAGGTGGTGGTTCTTCAGTGGTTGTTGGCTGTTGTTTCAACTTTATGTTGCTCAGGTCTTTTCTTGTTTTGTTTAAGTCCTGCAAAATAGCCAAACGGTCTTTGATATCAAAGCTTTTTTCTTTCACCACTGAAGTCTGACTGTCAAGGTCAGAGATAATCATCCTAGTTCCGAATAATAATTTGTACGGACTGAATCCCTTCAGAGAATTTCTTGGCAAGTTATTGAGACTACGTTGGACACTTATTAGATGTTTGACCCACCCAGCTCCCGTACATAATATCCTCTCCGTTATAGATTGCTTTATGCCTTGGTTTTTTCTTTACACCATCCCGTACCCTCAGGAAGGAAGTGAGAAGATTCCCGCTGGGCTATGCTCATTTGGCCATGTTTCCCCCCATGCTTGAGGGCTAGAGTGGAGACAATGGTCAAACGTAGCATGCTCTTAGCGTATATGCCATTTAGACTCGCAAATCTTTGTATAACCGTCCGGACGTCAGCCGAGTGCTGGTGATCTACATTATAAGTGGAACTAGCCTGTATAAGTTAATCGCAACCCTTCCTTTTTACTCCTGATTTTTCCTGGAGTAAACCGACGAGGTATTAAACTGTTTCTCTCCCCACTGCGATCTCTGTTGCAGTTTGGGCAGTTTTTTACAAACATGGTGTGACGCAGACTCATGCCTGGCCACCAGTACCGTGATTGTAATTCTTCCAGAGAATCTTTTAGTTTGAGGTGTCTGAGACCCTCGCCCATATGCGCGTCTGCGATTAACAAGTTTCTCCTGTCCATGTTTGGAATCACTCTATCCCCCACTCCAGGGATTCGAGCAAAAGGGACGGAGTTTGCATCGATTATGTATGTATAATTGAGTGGATAGTTGATCGGTCGCCTTTTGATGACGTTTTCACTGCCAGCACTGTTTCAACGTCAATGTATTTTAATGTACGCTTTTTTCGACCTACGGGAGCCGATTTAGTGGCTGCCGCTGTGGCTGTCTCAGCCAATGAATTCCCTGCAACGTGAACGCCATCACGCTGATGACTCAGTGAGTGTGTCACGTGAGTCTTTGGTAGTTCTTTCTGTAAAAGAGCTATTTGTTCCCAGAGCAGTTTCTGCTTTATTGGTGCATCTGTGTCATCTTTGTAACCGTTTTGAATCCATGTCTGCAAATCCTTGTTATATGATTTGACGCAGTAATATGAATCTGACACTATAAGTGTCGGGAATTCGCGATCCGCATTATCTAGCGCCATTTTCAAAGCTACTATCTCAGTTTGTTGTTCTGAATTAGTTTCTACTGAGTGTGTTTTTGTTAATAGAGGTTTTAGTTTACCTCCGCGCCACACTTCTTTTGTAATCCCACATGTGGGGTTGTATGCTTGTTCTCCCCAAACGGGAGGTTGAGCATGTCCGTCTGTATAGATTACACAGGCGTAATGTCGTAAAGGCAGAATGTCGATTGGCAGAGGGTATGTTTTTTCATATTCTAGATTTTTCAACTCTTCTAGTTCTGGATCAAGGTAATAGTATACTTTGTCCGTTGTGATTGAATTCACCCATTGTATCCACTTTGGATTTAATGTTGCTGTTGGTAAATTACACGGTGTTGTTAGTGCCTCAAAGGCTGATTCTGCTGTTCTGACTGTGATATGTCTACCGTCAGCTTGATCTTTTTCTCTAGCTATTGCGGTTTGAACTGCATGAACAATTCTTTCTGTACTGCTGAACTTCTTTTCAGCTTCTGTGTACAAGTGTGATTTGAATGCAATCGGTACCTTTTCTCCCTCATTAGAGGTCAGGTATGTGAATCCGCATCTCCCTGGGATGACTCGAATCACAAGATTGCGTGTGTTATCACGTGTTTCTAATTTTGTTTTAATTAGCATGTCTGTTTGTAGGGATCTCAAAATTTCTGTGTGTATTTGAGTCCAATTGGATCTTTTGAAATCAGGTTTTATCAGATCATAAAGGGGTTTGACCCTTTCTGCGTAATTTGCAATGTATGTTCTTCCGAAATGTAGGAAGCCTAGAACTGACTGTAAGTTTTTTAGTGTTCTAGGTGCTTGGAGTACGGCACATTTCTCTAGGAAATTGTCAGCCAGGCTTTTGCCTTCACTTGATAACTCATATCCTAAGAATAGGACTGTCAGATGGGCAATTCTGGATTTTTTAAAGTTGAATTTGTAACCCTCTGCTGCGAACCCAAGTATTATGGTGTTCACTCTTTTCAAGTGAGTCTCCAAGTCGTCATCTGTTAAGTAGATGTCATCGACATAAGATAATGCTTCATCATCATATAGTTGTAGTAATTCTGTTACTCTCACTGAGAATACCCCCGGGCTGTTCTTGTACCCCTGGGCTAACCGACAGAATTGTTTTTGAGTGCCATTTATTGAGAATGCAGTTAAATATCTGCTCTCTGGTGCTATGTTTTGACAAAAGAATCCATTAGAGATGTCCAAGGTTGTTTTGTATTTTTTGCGCACTATGTTATTCATTAGTGCAGCACTGTGTGAGTTTTGCACTGCAAAAGTTTTGCAACATGTGTTAAGGTGTCGGTAATCCAAAACTAGACGATATGAATTGTCTGGTTTGGAGACCGGAAACAAAGGGTTGTTCATTTGTGAGGTGCAAGTTTCAATCACCCCCTGGTATTCTAGCTGATCTAGTATTTCATTTACCTGTTTTTTAGCTTCTTGCTTAATTGGGTACTGCCTTTGTGCAGTTGGTTGTGATTTTAACTGGATTTTGTGAGGAGGAGAGTCCTCATCCCATCCTACATGATTTTTATATAAGGCAGGAGCTAAAGCCACTGCCCATTTTCTGGCAAGTGTGTATTTTTTGTGAATCGGGATATGATTCGAGAAGGCAGGCATAATTATTTCTTCGCCATGAGGGCACTCCCTAACAAACTCTGGTGGCCAGTCTTTTTCAGCTAGAAGGATGTCATAGCCCTCGGATAGGTTATCCCAAAATAGTCCCCTTATTTTCCTAGTCTTATCTCCCTCTATACGTAATGTTATCTCGTATATCTTGTGAGGTTTGCTAACTCTGGTGTCCGCAGTTTCCACTTGAAGATATTCATTCGTGTCCACTGTCTCCAGATGATTCATAAGGACTTTGCGAGCTATGCTCACTTCTGCTGCACTGTCTAGCATTGTCTGAGCCCACTCTCCGTTTTTCAGTTGTGTCCTCAGTATTCTCGGCATTGTTAACTACCTTGATACTGGCTACCTTCTTTTTTGGAAATTGTAATTTCTTTTTTAGCTGAGCAGGTTCCTTGTCTTTGGACTTGGCGTGCTCTTCTCTTTGTTCTGATCGTCCTCTTCTTTCCGATTTCTGCGAGGAAGTCTGAAAAGATTGAGAGGGACGGGTATCAAAGTCTTGATATCTATCAGGCTTTTTTATATTATCCCTATTTCTAAGGTTATATCTTCTCCCAGAGGGGTCACTCTGGGGTGACCTGTGTCTTTGGTTCGGAGATTTCTCTCTTCGCCTAGGAGACCTTCCTCTGGACTGGAATTTCTTTTCTTTAGGATTGGATTGTTTGTTTCCATCCCAGTTCTTTTTTGGTGAATTATTATTTAAAAATATTTTTTCTGGACTTTCAGTCAGTTGTGGTTTTACTGGTATTCCACCTAAACTATCTCTACCTAGTTCCTCATAGGATTTGTCTATGATTCTGGCAATTTCAGCTGGTTGGTCTGCTATATCTGTCTCTTTTAACCTCTGGCGGATCGCCACGTTTGCTGCTTCTCCCTTTATGTTGGCTAATAATATAGCCGAGACCTGCTTGAAGTCTTTTAGTAATTTCATACAAAGAGTTAAAGCGGGTTCAGGACCATATTCATCTTGAATTTGTTTTAGCACATCTGGTATTACCGAAATGGATGGAACACCGTGCGTTTTTGTGTAGATGGAAGCAAAGACTGTACCCCAAGTGTCACAGTCCTCTATGTGTGGTGCGATTCCCATTGGGAGACAGATAGTCAGAATCCTGTGCTTTTCTAGCGGGGTGGTGTCAGGAAACACCGCCTCTATTTGGGTAATTTTCTGTGCCAACCAGAATGGTATTTGTTCCCGTTTAGCCGGTACTTTACCTAGGCAGGATTGGATGTTCTGTGGTGTAATTTTATTTGTGTTCCCCTGGTGAGGGGTCAGCTGTGGAAGTTTAATCGCTGGCTGAATTGTTGATGTCCGCATCACATACTGAACTAATTGTCTATGAATTTTTATTAATTGTTTTAGCTGTGTTAAAAGGTTTGGTGCAGACATCCCATCGATGTCTGGATGTGGTGTGTATCCGGCTAGGACCGGCCACGTTGCTCCTGGTCTACCTAAAGGACCGAGCCTGGTGATGTGATTGTTATGTTTTAGGGCGCCATCAAATAAGAGCAAATGCTCTTGAAATCTGAGTGGTACTTCCACCTCCTCGAAAGGAGTGTACTCATTAGGAGGTTCCTCTATTTTGTAATAGTGGAAGTACTTTGTTACAGCATTTGCTGCTGGAAAATGTATCCATGAATAGTATACCTCTGTCTGCCGATATTCGTGTGCCTCAATTACGAATATGACTGTGCCACCTCTAGGTGTCAGTCCATTTTCGAAAAGTTTCAGGGTTATAGATCTCCTTTTGATGACCGGGATGAGTATTATATCCCCGTCCGCATCTAGTGCTGCAGCATCAGCCGCTGCGAGTTCAGCTGCTAATCTAACTGCCTCTCTTTCTTCTTCATTGTCTGACATTTTACTGTCCTGAAGGTTATTTCTTTTGTTTGCAGATCAGGTTTCTTATGGAAACGAAAGATTAGATGCACAATATTTTGGAACAGTGTATCCTTCAACGTTGACTATACCAAGAACCATGGTGGATATAACCTTTCACCCACTCCAGACGTCTTTGGAGTATTTGGGAAAAGGGGTCTGAGTGAGAAAGCACGACTGAGTTACTCTAAATGTCTTACGTTAGTTTTATCGCCCTTTCCAAACGCGTTGGGCGCCATGTAGTGTAGTTCCTATCATCCCAATAGGCTCTGCGCATTGGAATAATACCTACAGCAGTAAAGGCCTAGGCCAGACGTTAACTAGGTCTACTACTGTCGATACTAGACTTAAAGTTTTGGGTTTGCCAGCTTAGCTCAGAGTTCACTAGAAACTTTCTCGAATGTTCAGGAAAGAATTAACTCCCCTGATTAGACAAGAAGGGATTTAGTTTCTGACAACCATAGAACATGACAACTTTGCTCTCCCCTAATCAAGAGTATATCTCGAGAGTCGTGTGAACAAAAGGCAATTTATTTTACTCAGTCAGTACGTGCATTCTTAGTCTCATCAGAATGTAGAGAAAAGGAAGAGACGGGCGTGTTCAATAAAAAGGTGTTATTTATTGATCAGTCTCTTTTCTCATACAAGAGAAATGGATCGATATTATTGCAATACTTATAGCTAAGTAAAGTGCATACATTAAAAGCAATAGTATAAAATAATACTGTAAAAACATTGATATGGTTTCTAAGCCATAAGATGTTTTAAAATGAATAAAATATATTACATACACATATACATTTAACTAAACGTACTCAACTGGTGTTTCTAGATACGCCTACCCCGTGTACCTGACCTAAGTCTAATGCGTGGGCGGGAATAGAAAGTTACAGTTTAAGTTAAGTTTGTTTTTGCCAAGTGAATAACTAAAGAATTCTCTGTGAGGGGTTATTCAGTTCTGTACCTGGAAGTTAGGATGAATGAGGGATGGTATCTCTCTCTCTGGTCTCGATATTCCAGGCTGCCTGCGAGGGCGGCCCAGAAACGCCGGTGCTGGATTTCTCGGCAGGAGAAAGCAGCGCGTCTCTCAGCGCGTCAGGAAGGCGGGGCTGCTGCCAGCGGGGTCTGCTCTGCTCTTGGCTTCGGCAAGTATGGCTGCTCCGTCTCGTCACCACGCGTGTGTTTGCATAGGGCAAGATCGGTAATATTTATACCTTTAAGGTGCCGAGATTGACGTAAGGATGGACATAGATACGTCAATAAGGATGTCATACGACTTGCTCGTTAGCACATTCTTTTACTGAAGTTCTCGGTGAAATCAAAACAATGGCCGCAGGGTTTTGCCCAGGTTGTCATAGGTTTGATTTGTTATGAGAACTCCGTATGCCTTATCAGGGGCTGGAGGAATATCGCTTGTCTAATTAGATCGCAAGCGTTATGACCTAATCAGATAACACGTTCCTGTGCCGTAGTGTGACTGCGTCAGATAACGGTATCTGCATCATGGGGGTTTTCTGCCTCATGGGCTGACTGCTAGTTAACTTGTTGGTTTGTTTAACTAGAATAGGGTCAGGAATAGGGGGATCGATTCAGAACCTATAGGAATACATGACAATCCCTGCTGCCCACGGGCACGGAGGCAGGAGTAGTGAATGCAACCCTTGCTGCCCACTGGCACGGACGCAGGAGTAGTGAATGCAATCCCGGCCTCCGACTGGCACGGAGGCAGGAGTACTGAATGCAATCCCGGCCTCCCACTGGCACGGAGGCAGGAGTACTGAATGCAATCCCGGCCTCCCACTGGCACGGAGGCAGGAGTAATGAATGCAATCCTGGCTGCCCACTGGCACAGAGACAGGAGTAGTGAACGCAATCCTGGCCTCCCTCTGGCACAGAGGCAGGAGTACTGAATGCAATCTTGCCTCCCTCTGGCATGGAGGCAGGAGTAGT
This sequence comes from Lissotriton helveticus, assembly GCF_964261635.1. Classification (NCBI taxonomy): domain Eukaryota; kingdom Metazoa; phylum Chordata; class Amphibia; order Caudata; family Salamandridae; genus Lissotriton; species Lissotriton helveticus. The sequence goes on from NC_136067.1 coordinate 2,048,208,035, forward strand.
GAATGCAACCCTTGCTGCCCATTGGCACAGAGGCAGGAGTAGTAAACACAACCCTTAATGCCCACTGGCACAGAGGCAGGAGTCGTGAACGCAATCCTGGCCTCCGACTGGCACAGAGACAGGAGTAGTGAATGCAATCCAGCCTCCCACTGGCACGGAGTAGTGAATGCAATCTTGGCTGCCCACGGGCACTGAGGCAGGAGTAGTGAACGCAATCCTGGCTGCCCACTGGCAAGGACTGCATGCCCCAATTCTGGACACTCGTGCAAGCGCACCTGCAACAACCCTATTTGCACCTTTTGCACAAATGTCTTGGCCTGACATGCCAGTAAAGCAGGGTTGCGTAAGACGACACTCGGACCGTTGCCAGATAATTTACTCCTGTCAGTTTCCTCCTGGTTTTGGAGTAAATTTCCAAGTTTTGGGGAATTCACAAATGAGTGCATTAGTCCACCTGGGAGGCTGTGGCATTGTCAGGGTAGCAGGAGTAACCCTGGTGAAGGACTACGCTACGCTCGCAGAGCGTGCGTTGTATGCGCTACTATGCACTATGCAAATTACACATAGCACAGTGCAAAAACGTGTAGCGGCATTTTTCCCTTGTTTGCGGTCCTCAGCGTCAAGTAGGTGATGGCGAGCGAGCAAAATCAACTTCCCGGCAAGACTTTTTCCTAGATCGCGATCAGCAACATCAAGTTGCCGATCGCAAGCGTGGAAAATAAACCTCCCGCCGAGATTCTCAACACGGGGAGGTCAGGTTTCTCATTGTGAATGGTCACGTATAGTCGCGATGAGAAACTACCAGTCTGCATTGAGAAAGCTGCCGCTAGAGTACAAATCTACTCGAGCAGCAGAAAATGACCGCTTGCACTGTGCAAGATGCAGTTTGCAATGATTGCACAGTGCGGACAAGCGTCCGGCACTCTGCAATCAGTACAAACAGCATTTTCCCTACCGCACTACCCTGTTCGCGTAGCTACGTGTAGCGTGCGTAATGCGAACTGCACTTCGCGTAGCTACGCATAGCGCTACTACGCAAACTACGCCCAGTGTTAGACAGGAGTGATGCTGGAATTCCAAATATCTGACAATATCCAGGGTGGGAATGGGCCGTTGAACATTTTTTTTTTAATCCACAATAAAGAAACATTATGGGTGAGCTCAAACTTGGCATTCCTGTCAGGAACATGCATTTGCTGCCCCTTGGAGAATGTTTACCTTCATAAAACACAATGGGGCCGATTCTGATCCTGGATTTTTATTTTCCATACAAATAGGATTGGTATTTTTTTCCATACAAATTGTAAAAGTCCCTTCCAATCCGTGTAGTAGGATTCGTACGGGAAAAATACATACAGATCGGCCTGATCCTTACAAATCGGATCGGGAAAAGCTGTATGACACAGACTTGTAAAAAAGACCTTACAATTTGTAAAAAGGCTGTCCAACCCGTCAAGTACGATTCGTACCGGGTTCTCAGCATACGATTTGTATGGAAAATGGCCTGTATACGGGGAATGACTCGTACCGGGCAACGAAGCGAACCCCTATATGCCTCGTACCCCGGTATGACTCGTTCTGGGGGTACGACTCATACCGGGGTATGGGTTGTATAGGGGTATGAGGCGTACAGGGGTCCCCCATCATGCGAAGCGTGTGTATGGTGCGTACCCCACATCGCGCATGTACGCACCGTACATATGCGATTTTGGGGTATGGTGCGTACGTATGCGATTTTGGGGTACGGCGCGTACATACGTGATTTTGGGGTACGGTGTGTACATACACGATTTTGGGGTACGGTGCTTGTACGGTGCGTACACAACCAGTACCCCTTCATCGCGTATGTAGGCACCATACCCCACTTTCCGTGTCATCCATACGCACCGTACCCCTGTATTCATGGGGTGCATGATGTGTACATGAGGGGGTCTGTCTCGTACTGTTTTCGGGGCGTACAAGGTTTTTCCGGCACTTTTTGGCTCTCGTAAAAAAAGAACAGTACAGAGTGCCGTTTGTACGAATCGTACTTACCGGGTTGTAAACTGCTGCCGGGAATACATGGGAACGTCGCGTACAGAGCAATACGAATCGGAATCGCTTGTATATACGAGTTGTATGGTCTTTTTTACAATTTGTATGGAGTGCGTCTATTTGTACGGATCGTACTTCCTAGGTTGTAGGGGCCTCCTTACAAGTACGAGTTGTATGGGGAAAACGCTCCATACCACGATTTGTACAGCGTTTTTCCAGGATCGGAATCGGCCCCCTAGTGAGAGAAAATGTTTATGAATATAAATCATTTGAAAACAATCTGTTAATTAGGAACAGTTTAATTTAGCATGGCATACTATAGTTTGTATATTATAAAGCACTGACATAAAATATAGTAAAAGGAAGCCATTATAAAAAAAAGCTCTCTAATTTGACTTTATTACAGTCAAGTTGTGACTTGTCTATACACCTGTAATAAGAAAATTCCCTATCAACTTAACTGTAAGAAGCTTTTACAATTGAGTTGTGACATCATAATGCCTGTGGCAAGAGCCAGCAGATGAGGTGAACGGCAGAACATAATTACAGCTGCAGTTTATACAGCAAATAATAACTGTGTTTTCCTTTTTGTGATTTTTTAAGTGAACAGTTACAGCATAAAGGAGGTAATTAGGTCAAGATGTTTATTTTTACACACTGTAGTTCAATACAGGAAAGAAACAATCTCTCTTCATTTCACTACTCAATCTCTTTGGATTGGGGTGTATTGGTGAAGCCGGGATACTCAATATGTCTCAGTGCCTTTATAAGTAGAACTTCCAGTTTTCCAGTTTTACAGATAAATGCAGGCAGAAAACAATCAATTTTCCGTATGTATTTACTTTTAAAAACAGACAAATACAGAAAATATGCTTCTTGCAAGTGACTCTCTTTGTTTTCCTTCATGAATTCCAGACCACATGCTAAGCAAATAGACAACATGGGGATTTAAAAAACAGATGAGATTCCTTTAAATACAGGCATATGTTAAAAAATATTTATATATAAAGCTAATATTTACCTGTCGGAGTAGTGTTTTATTATATTTGCCTGTTTAATATCCCACAACACGACAGGCATTAAAGTATGAGTGCTCGTTTATGAGTTGGCAAATAATAAATACAGATAAAATGCAGATGGATATGTAAAAAATATATATACCCTAAAGCCAGGAGCCCAACATATAAGCAAAAATAGGGCATGCTTAGAAACAGCACCCCTGCTCCCGTTTTAGCACTACACAAAAAAGTACAGCCGCAATTGCACCTCTGCATCTGGTGAACCCTTTCTAAGTTACTCCAATCAATCAATCAATCAATCAATCAATCAATACATTTATAGAGCGCGCTACTCACCCGTGAGGGTCTCAAGGCGCTGAAGGGAGGGGGGATGTCGCTACTGCTCGAACAGCCAGGTCTTGGGGTGTTTTCTGAAAGTGAGATGGTCCTGGGTCAGTCGTAGGTGTGCGGGGAGGGAGTTCCATGTTTTGGCTGCCAGGTAGGAGAAGGATCTTCCTCCGGTAGTGGTTCTGTGAATTCGTGGGATGGTGGCGAGGGCGAGGCTGGCGGAGCGGAGCTGGCGGGTGGGGGTGTAGAATGAGAGGCGGTTGTTGAGGTATTCAGGGCCCTTGTTGTGTAGCGCCTTGTGTGCGTGGGTGAGGAGCCTGAACGTGATCCTCTTGCTGACGGGGAGCCAGTGGAGGTTCCTCAGGTGGGCAGATATGTGGCTGTGGCGAGGGATGTTGAGGATGAGTCGTGCGGAGGCGTTCTGTATGCGTTGGAGTCGAGTCTGAAGTTTGGCTGTGGTTCCTGCGTATAGGGTGTTCCCGTAGTCCAGTCGGCTGGTGACGAGGGCCTGGGTGACGGTTTTTCTGGTTTCGGTGGGGATCCATCGGAAGATTTTTCAGAGCATGCGCAGGGTGTTGAAGCAAGATGACGAGACGGCGTTCACTTGCTTGGTCATCGTGAGGGAGGAGTCCAGGATGATTACCAGGTTGCTTGCGTGGTTCGTGGGTGTTGGCGCGGAGCCCAGTGCTGTGGCCCACCAGGAGTCGTCCCAGGCGGATGGGGATTGTCTGAGGATGAGGACCTCCGTTTTGTCTGAGTTCAGCTTTAGGCGACTGAGCTTCATCCATTCTGCGACGTCTTTCATTCCTTCCTGGAGGTTGGTTTTGGCGGTGTCTGGGTCTTTGGACCCATGCAAGTGCTGCAGAATGCGGCTGCACGGCTGATACTCAGACTGCCAAAAAGGGCGCACTCTAAGGCGGCCCTCCAGCAGCTACACTGGCTCCCTGTAAGGAGAAGAGTGGAGTATAAAGCCCTATGTACCTGTCACCGTATTTTGAATGGCAGGGCACCCGTCCCCCTGACGAATTTGATCGAAGCCTACATACCAACACGGGCACTTAGATCAACAGGGGGTGGCTTACTGAGGACCCCAAGAATCAAGAAGGCCCGCATGGGAGGCAGGTCTTTCAGATATTTGGCGGCAACTTACTGGAACAAACTGCCAACGGACCTGCGTCTGGAACTAGATGAGGCCAGATTCCGGGCAAAGTTAAAAACCTATCTTTATAGCAAATAAGGGCCCGTGATGTTTTGCTCCCTGTCATCTGTCTACTCCCACTCTCAGCGCGTGGACACGCCGGTGTGCGTAAGCGCAGCGCTCAATAAATGTCCCAATAATAATAATAATAATAATAATAATAATTTGGTGAGGGAGAGTATCAGTTAGGTGTCGTCAGCGTAGGAGATGATGTTGATGTTGTGTTTGCGTGCGATGGCGGCAAGGGGGCTCATGTAGATATTGAAGAGGGTAGGGCTGAGCGAGGAGCCTTGGGGTACTCCGCAGATGATCTCGGTGGCTGCTGAGCGGAAGGTAGGGAGGCGGACTCTCTGGGTTCTGTCGGAGAGGAACGAGCTGATCCAGTCCAGGGCCTTTCCTTGGGTCCCAGTGTTGAGGAGGCGGTTTGTTAGGGTGTGGTGGCATACGGTGTCAAAGGCTGCCGAGAGGTCTAGGCGGATGAAGGCGGTTGTTTCTCCGTTGTCCATCAGGGTCCTGATGTCGTCGGTGGCTGCGATGAGGGCGGTTTCGGTGCTGTGGTTGGTTCAAAATCCAGAGTGGGACGGGTAGAGCGAGTTGTTTGCCTCGAGGAAAGCAGTCAGCTGTTTGTTGACAGTCTTTTCGATGACTTTAGCCGGGAAGGGAAGGAGAGAGATGGGGCGGAAGTTCTTGAGGTCTTTGGGGTCTGTTGTGGGTTTCTTAAGAAGGGCGCTGATTTCTGCGAGCTTCCAGCTCTCAGGGAAGGTGCCTGACATGAGGGAGTTGTTTATGACGTTCCGGAGGTGGGGTGCGATGATGATGTCGGCTTTGTTGAAGATATGATGGGGGCAAGGGTCAGAGGGGGAGCCAGAGTGGATGGTGTTCATGACGTGAATAGCATGGAGGGTCAGATGTCAGGCTGCTTATTCCTGTTTCCTTCCAATGTTTGATTGATGAACAACAAAGTTGTGGGTTGGCACAATGTGCAGTGACTGAAGGTTTGTGACCACAGTTGCCATGGGTCTGACCTGGTCACCAGTGGTTAAAAGTCTTTTGGCCTGTGGAGTTGTCTGTCTCCCTGGAAGCAGGCTGAGGCCTGAGAAGGTTGGTTGAGGGTCACCTACCACATGCCATCACTAGCTCTTTGATGGATGCTTGGGAGAGGCCATGCTAATGAGGTGAGCTCAGGGCCTCCACTGCGGAAGTCGTCGCTCAGGATGCCCGGGGAAGGGCATGGTAGCCGTGGTGTCTCAGGTTCCTGGCTGGGAGCTGTGCCAAGGAGAGAGGAGGTGCAGTTGGCATTCCAGGAAGATATAAATTGACTTGTGAGATGAAGAGTCGTGAAAGGCAGACAGAGCAGCGACGTAAGAAAATCCAAGCATGACTCACCTCGGATGAGGTAATGCGAAACACACCTGTACCACGGGTGGAATACCAATGGGGCCGGAAGAAGCAGGCGCAGGCGCTGGGAGTTACTGAAGGCAACTTCCACTTGGGAACAAAGAGTTACAATGCTGATTGAAGCTTGTGATGCAGCTCACGTGATAGGAAATGGGTGAGGCTTATGGGTAATGGCATGCAAAATAAGGAGATGGTCGGGGAATCTTAAAGGGCCTGCAGGGACCTGTCCTTAGAAGCCAATGCACGCAACTCATTCATAGTCCCTAGGAGACACTTGAAGGTTTTCTGTCGCTTTCCATGGATCTAGGTCCTTGATGCTGCAGACTCTCGATTAAGGTACATATACCAGGCCCTTATCAGGTAGGCCGAGATAGGACGCATCACCTAGTACAAACTGATATCTACTTCCACCCACGTTTCCTCGCAGCATTTCTGTATTGTGCAGTGCGCCGTTATTCCAAGAAACCGCCCTGATGAAGTTCAAACCCTATTGAATGAAACGCGTTGGCTGGAGCCTACATTGTTTGAAATGCAAGATGAATGGGACCCCTTCAACAATATCTTGTAGGTCAGGGAGAAGAGGGGAAAGAAAGCAAACCACACTTTAGAAGCTCCCTCTTGACCTGTATTTCTTTTGCAAAGATTCAATAGAATTAAAAAAGTGGGCCGTGTAAATTGCAACATCATACAGTTATATCAAAATTCTTTCTAACTTTATTTGTTCATTTTTTTTAAACATTTTTCATTAAATATGAAATACATTCATTTCCAATAAACAATACCTGATTAATCAACATACAAAAATATAATCATCATACACAGTTATAACTTTCACAATTTTTGACAACAAGTAGACCCCAGGTAAAAGTATTGACACACACAAGAAAAACCACACTACCATACATTCATACTAGTTTCATCAACATTCCTACTACATTAAAAACTCTGGCAAGTCGGAGACTTAGATGTACAAGGTAATCTGCTTTTACCAAAGAGACAACTGCAATAAGCAGGAAATAAATGTCAATGGTCGATGCGTTTCGGTGGCACTGGTAAGGAATGCACGCCACCTTCATCAGGACCCGCTACTGAACCAAACAAAGTAAAAATACCCAGGGAATACCTAGAAACAATATATACAAATTGAGATCAATAAACAACCCAGGCATAACCTATTTACAAGGGATACAAAACATATTAGTGATAACAATTGGACCTATATTTACACTATGCATACTAGTCAAGATGAAATTCTCGACTCAGACGACCACAATACCTCCACCACTAAAGGACCCCGAAAAGGTGAATATTTATCGTGACACCCCTACTTACCAAGGGTATCACTTTCAAGAGGTAGTGACCAAAGATAGTGTCAGGAAATAGTATTCAACCTATATCTATTGTGTGCCATCACCAAAAGGATACACCAAAACAATGACCCGTATGGTTCAAATAGAAGGTAGCTAAAACACCTTAACCAATAACCAGTTCATATGGGACAAAGCTCACTTACTGTCAAGGTTCTTATTATGTCCGGGGTAAGTAGTTAGTCCGTCTTTCTAATGAAGTTCAATCCCTATTGAGCGAAACGCATTTGCTGGAGCCTACATTGTTGGAAATGCAAGATGAATTGGACCCCCTCAACAATATCTTGTTGGTCAGAGATAAGAGGGGAAAGAAAGCAAACCACACTTAAGAAGCTCCCTGTTGACCTATATTTATTTTACAAAGATGCAATAGAATTCAAAAAGTGGGCCGTGTAAATTACAACATCATACAGTTATATCAAAATTCTTTCTAATTTTATTTGTTCATTTAAAAAAAAAATATATTAAATATCAAATTAATTTCCAATAAACAATACCTGATTAATCAACATACAAAAAATATAATCTTCATACACAGTTATAACTTTTCACAATTTTTGACTACAAGTAGACCCCAGGTAAAAAAAATTCACACACACAAGAAAAACCACACTACCATACATTCATACTAGTTTCATCAACATTCATACTACATTCAAAACTCTGGCAAGTCGGAGATTTAGATGTACAAGGTAATCTGCTTTGACCAAAGAGACAGCTGCAATAAGCAGGACATAAATGTCAATGGTCGACGCGTTTCAGTGGCACTGGTAAGGAATGCACGCCACCTTCATCAGGATCCGCTACTGAACCAAACAAAGTAAAAATACCCAGGGAATACCTAGAAACAATATATACAAATTGAGATCAATAAACAACCCAGGCATAACCTATTTACAAGGGATACAAAATATATTAGTGATAAAAATTGGACCTATATTTACACTATACACACTAGTCAAGATGAAATTCTCGACTAGTATGTATAGTGCCACTTTCTAAGAGGAACGGTTAAAAAAATATTTTTTTCTAATTATAATAGATCCTTATCTGAAGTATATTTGACCTCGACTTTCTACTTCTTGAGGGTTTACTTCTCTTCCCCGTATCTCTATACTGCGAATGCTCCTCCTCAATAATCAAAAACGTCTTTTTATGCTGTGCTCAATTCTGGGTGGAAAGATAGAGTTCAATTAGAACCGTATTTCATCACCAAATGATCTTAATAGTGTTGTCTTAGTAGGTCGTTTATGTACCTTTTTCCCCCTTTTGGGGTACCTCACATGGTCGAGCCTATCACCAACTGAGCATGATAATGTTTCGCCCGATATCCTCAGACAGATGGTGTCTACTTAATTGTCATTTAACTGGGAAAGAGATTAAACAACTCGCATTACTCTCCTCATCCTGTTAAGCTTTTAATAAGTTCTTTAGTGCATTGCACGTAAATAGTATGGAGTTCTGCCACAAATACTTAGCAGGGTCCGTGCTGTCTATTCCTTCAAAGACCACCCAACCAAGACCCTTTAGTAGAAATAGATCTTAACATCCTCTCCCCAATTCCAATAAATAAAAATGGCGTATTAACAAACATGCTCATTTAGCGTACAGCGTAAGAAATCACATATGCCTTCTCGTTTTATTCTGAGGAATACTTCTTATCCAACACACTAGAATAAACAATTCCTAAATAAACCGTGACCTACAAAGCTGCCATCAAAGGGAGAACATTCCTCCCGTTAACCCCTAACAGGACTACCTCCATAAACATACGTGTGCGCGCCTGCACCAACATCTATGTAAGTACTTACTTGTTCACAGACTCACGTGACTGACAAGAAATCCGCCGTCCGGGAGTAACAGCACTCGTGAAAGTACAGGTCAGAACCAACCGTTACCCAAAACTCACTAATATGTTTTGTATCCCTTGTAAATAGGTTATGCTTGGGCTTTTTATTGATCTCAATTTTTATATATTTTTTCTAGGTATTCCCTGGATATTTTTACTTTGTTTGGTTCAGTAGCGGGTCCTGATGAAGGTGGCGTGCATTCCTTACCAGTGCCACCGAAACGCGTTGACCATTGACATTTAGATCCTTCTTATTGCGGTTGTCTCTTTGGTCAAAGGAGATTACCTTGTCTGACTTGCCAGCATTTTTAATGTAGTATGAATGTTGATGAAACTAGTATGAATGTATGGTAGTGTGGTTTTTCTTGTGTGTGTGAATACTTTTACCTGGGGTCCACTTGTTGTCAAAAATTATGAAAAGTTATAATTGTGTATGATGATTATATTTTTGTATGTTGATTAATCAGATATTGTTCATTGGAAATGAATTTGATATTTAATAAAAAAAGTTTTAAAAAATGAACAAATATAGTTAGAAAGAATTTTGAGAGAACTGTATGATGTTGTAATTTACATGGCCCACTTTTTGAATTCTATTGAATCTTTGTAAAAGAAATATAGGTCAAGAGGGAGCTTCTAAAGTGTGGTTTGCCTACATTGTTTGAAGTCACTGAAATAAAGAAACTCTTCTTATAAAGGAACTGGTCAGTCTTTTGTTATCAGGAAAGGCGGCCTGGTGGTGCACCGCTCCACGAACATCCAGTATCTCATCTGCATTGCAGTCTGCACCCAAGAGCGGCAGGTGCAGGAGTCGCATGTGCACACCTTTACTAATCTTCATTCCAACTCTTACTCAAGGAACTTTGTGTTGAGGTGCGGCTGCTTGTTTTCACTTGAAATTTGCCCACATTTGACTTTGCTGTTGTGTAGTGTCATAAAAAATTGACTAAAGCCCTGACCTGTAGAGGTGTGTTACCCAGGGTTGAAACGTGTTGACCTCACAACATAGATATATTGGGGACCAATAACCCCTTGTCTTCCTCCTGTTTATGATCTTGTGCTTGGGAGACATCAATAACAATTGTTTTGAACCAATACACAATTTTAGATTCACTCCAAAGGTGCCCTACTACAGCAATCATTCCCTCTTATGCCTACAGAAGATGTCATGGTGACCCAGGCACAGCATTGCTTGTAGGCGTAATAGAGTGCCTATGAGGAAGCACACCATCTAGTGTGGGTGAGAGGTACGAGTTTTCTTTTCCAGGTAATAGAGTGCAGCAAAGTATAATGCACAAACCATTCAAGAGACAAAGAATCTCCAGGTCCCTCCTGCATGTACTGATGGCCAATGGCCATCCATCACTTGTATGTACACACAGCGTGTCGCCCTAAGAGGGACGAGTACGGCCAGATGTAGCTCCCATGCACAGTGTGCCACTGGAACCAAGCTACACTTGGCTGATGAGCCCTAAAAAAGGTGGCACTGGCCCTTGGTTGCTTGTGTTCTGGTTCAGGAAGCACCTGGCATGGCAGTTTTGGAGGGAATGTTCCCATTGGAGCAGGGTCAAGATTGATTTGCATATGGCTGGATCCAAACTCGATTTATGATGTTACAACGCATACTTTTACAACGCATACCTTTACAATGCATTTTTTACAACGCAACATCTTTTACAACGCATTCCATTACAACGCATGCCATTACAACTAATTTTTAAAAACTACCTTTACAACGCATTCCATCTCAACGCATACTACCTTTACAACGCATACCATTACAACGCATAACATTACATTGCATGTATGTTAAGTATTGGATAGTGTAGGGGTAAAAATTACTATTCTAACTCCAGGGGGGTGCAACAGTAGGGTAAGTGTTGGATAGTGTAAGGGTACTATGCGTTGTAATGTTATGCGTTGTAATGGTATGCATTGTAATAACATGCGTTATAGTGGTTGTATTGTAATGGCATGCAATGTAATGGATGTTGCATTGTAAAAGTTTCGTTGTAATGGTAGTGCTTTGTAAAAGTTGCGTTGTAAAGGTTGTTTCCCTCCAAACTCAGGTGGCATGGTGGGCAAAATACTGTTGGACAGTGATCTGGCCCTGAGTGATGACCAGTGGCTGAGATTAAGTCAAGCGTTCCACCCATCACTTGTTTGTTTACTACTTGATGGCCAGTGGTGCCAAAACTTACGTCACACCATGACAGGTGTGGTACAGCACCAGTAAGGGTAGGGTTCCCGGTAAAAAGATTGCAGGAAATATGGCACCTGAATATGTTGAAGCTGTAAAAAGACCAAATAAGATGAGACTTTGGATCTATGTTTAAAAAAATATAAACAAGGTATGTCTACGATCAAATTATATTAGGAACAAACACGAAAATGTTGTCCTTTTGTACAAAGCAAGATAACATTGACTGCCGTAAAACTGTACACATTGAACCATTAAACAGCCACTTTGGGACAATATAGTTAATAACAATAAAAATATTTCCAAATATTTCTAATTCCAAGTAAGCAATTTCCAATTACCTAATTACAAGTTTTATGATTTGAACTTACTTAGCAAATAATATTTCATATGGCTTCAAAATTATGCATCCCCTTCCAGATAAATGCAAACACGTTTAGAAAGCTTTAGCCCACCGTGTCCAGTCAAAGCGCTCTTAATTCGTGGTGAAGGGTCACCCAAACTTGCTAAACCATTGTAAAGCTGAATTTCCTCTAACCCCTCCCCCTAAAACAGCTGTTTTTCAGATTTGTAAAATATGCGACTCATCACCTGGATTTTCAGATTGGTACACCGCATACATGTGTGGGTTTTTTTTCATCCTCTTTTCCATACACTTTCCATACGTTGTTCTTTTTTACAAGGTCTTTTTTCCATGCTGTCATATTGTGTGGTATTCTTTTACTATGTGGTCTTTTGTATGGAATGTCTTCCCATTCAGTTACTTGTGTCTGAGTCTTGCCTATATGGTCATGTCTTCTGAAGGTCTTTTTCCACACACTCTTATTAAACATGATTTCCTCTACGTGGTATTTTGCACCGAGATGTATTTTTCTGCGCTCTCCTGTAGTACATTGCTCTTTTCTACAGAATGTCTTTTCTCATTCAGTCTTGTTGTGCATGGGTCTTTCCTATAGGGTCCTCTCTACTGAATGTCTTTTTCTGCACACTCTCATTATATATTTTTGTTCTGTGTGTAGTATTTGCTACTGATATGTATTTTCCAGGCTGTCCCATAGTTTATTGGGGTAAACAACCTTTACAACGCAACTTTTACATCACAGAGCCTTTACAACGCAACCATTACAACGCAAACTATTACAACGCATTGCTCTGGGGTGCGCTCTAGGATAGGGAATAGGTTAATTTACTATCCAATAACCTTCCCTAGTGTCCACGGGGAATGGAGTTGGAATAGTAAATTAAACTATTCACTATCCAGCACCCCAAAGCACTATGCGTTGTAATGGACTGTGTTGTAATACTTGCGTTGTAAAGGCATGCGATGTAAAAGCATGCGTTGTAATGTCATACATCCGTTTATTGGTCTTTTCTACCAATAGTCTTTTTTCCTACAGTCTGTTTGTACACTGGCCATTGCTTTGCTGTTGTTTTTGATGAAGGCATTTTACATACCCTCTTGTTGTATAGATATTTTTCTACCAATGTTTTTCTCATTTGACTATAAATCATCTCTATGCCGTATTTTCATGAAGGTCATTCGATACCACCATTCCATATCTCAGCAGGGGAGAGCACTGACATCACTCAGATGACAATCAACCATGGACATTGGTGATGCAAGTTCTCAGTCACCAATGGCGATGTGATAAGTGGATCTGGAATATGGGCTCTGCCAAGTACTAGATGTTAGGACCTTATTTTGATTGAAGATGTGTGCTGTCGACTGCAGGTGACCAAAGACGGGTTCGGTAGAGCATGTCATGGTCAACCAAAGCAAGCTTTGCTATTGGCTTGCCAAAGTCTGGCGGTGTCCAGGCCAAAGATGATGGGTTCTTGGAATGTCCGTCTCTTTTAACAAGACTTACCATGTCATATCTATGTGTATGCCCCTGTGCCAGGTTAATATTCAGGGTATTTAGAAAGGCTGCGATGCACATAAATGTTTATTTATCAATTCAAATAAACTATATTCGATTTTTGTTTGTAAAAGCCATGAAAGTTACACAAATACAGATGTTAAAAAACAGTTAAAAAGGAATTAAAACATAGATTAAAACCATTTTTATACCGCTAGTGAATCAGCTTAAAAAACCAACATGCCTAGTTGTACCAACATTACACATCCATACAGGTCCTGGATTTCAGAGAAGCTTTTAAAAACCCTACAATAAAAAAGATGAAGTCTTCTTTCAAAAGTTGGATGTACAGAAGGGTCGGTCGAGCCTGTTTAAAATTCATTCTTTTTAAAATGGGAACCAGGAAGTGCTTACGGGGAATTTCATACATTTTGCATAGAAACAAAAATTGCAGCAAATCCTGCAGGGACAGACCGTCGAAGCCGCAGGGAGCTAACACTTGGCCACTACTATTTATCTATCTTGCTGGTAATGCTGGGTGATTTCCTGCTAGGATGTTCTCAACTTTGGCAAAAAAAAAGAAGCTTGGCACAGAGAATTAAAGTGATTGATCCACGATGAGAAAATCTGGTCAAGTGAGGAAGCTTGCATTGGAATCGATTTTCTTGGTTTTGCAGCCAACAGTGTGGCCTCCAGGTTCATCTTTCTTTCCTAGATTGCATGTTGTTGTGGCTGTATCTCAGTGCGCAGGCGCTGTGATCTCTTTTCAGTGCTGATGTCATCACAGCGAGGCTCTCAAGGGCGAGATCCACTACAAAGACACCTCAAAATAAATCCATGACTGAGCGCCTGAAGCAATCTGGGGGACAAAAACAGTACACATATAAGTGAGTATGCTTTCAGTTGGGTGTACACTCACAGTGTGATGTTTGGAGTCTGGCTGGTATCAAACAAGTCAGATAACACGAGAGAACTGCAGAAGAAACGAGGCTCCGGGCCCAGAGCAGGCTCTTAATGGATGGGAAAAGTATCATTTGTGATCAAGTTAATGACCAAGATCCCAACATCTGTACCAGGATACAGGGGGGGGGGCTTGAATTGCAATACTGATGTCATTTGTATACAGCACTTCATACCACAGCAGCTGATTGATACTAAGCCCTGTAAATAAAAGGTGATACTTTTATCCAATTTAATAGTATTCAATATGCCACGTTCAGAAAAATAGAACACAAAAATACATATATACTCGGATTTGTAGAGTGTAGCTAATACCCGTGAGGGTTTCCAGGCACTGTTAATAGACACGGGAGGGGAAGTGATTTGCCCAGAATCACAGCATGTTGAGCCGACTCCAAGAGTCGAATCTGGATCCCCAACACCAAAGTCGGCAGCTCTGGCCGTTACGCCAAATTTCCTTTGAAGGAAACTGAGGGGCAGATTTACTAACATTTAATGCAGTGCAACGCAGCATGACACCTTGCTGCGCTGCGTCAAATGGTGAGGGCAGGAATGCACCAGATCTGCTAAGATACGGCACAATCCTGTCCTCTCCTTGCACAGGTGCACGGGTGGCTGTCAAACACCAACGCAGGCACCCTTGCAACATGGTGCAAGGGAGCCTGTGTTGCAGGCAGGATTAGTTTTTGTGTTGGAAGGCACAGCTTCCTGCACAAAAAACTGTCCTCTGAAGCTTTCCCCTCTTTCCATGCATGCTGCAGAGTGCAGCACACGTAGAAGAGGAAAACATGCCTACCCTGGCAAGGCGTAACATGTTGATGGATTACCAGGTTTATTATTATTAAAACCCATTGGTGGATGCTTGGGAGCACGCACGCTCCATCCAAGGAAGGCCTTCCCTTGGCAGATTAATGCAAGGCTGCAACGTGTGCTGCCTTGCATTTCTCCAAGTTTACGATGCCATGCAAGGTGTCTCTACCTATCTCACATAGGTGCTTGCATTGCCCTTGCGTCACCTTGTGTGATGTGAAGGTAATACAAGCCCTCAGTTAACTTGGTCCTGAATTTGTAAACTGTAGATTACCACATACACCAGCAGTGAGTGTTTAACTCACTGAGGCATTCATACAGCTACGTATGTTTGGCATGCAGTCATCGTGTGATGTGCTACACATCGGAGTAGGGGATGCACGAATCGTAGTGGATGAACTAATCATCTCCTCACTTGCTGGCAAGTGATATGACAGCTGGGCTCTCTCTCTTGCTGGAGTACCCCCCTAGATGGCCTACCTCCTCATTACCTATTCACATCACTACCAACCAGCCCTGTGCCATGTGGGGCACCATCATCCCGTTCTGGCTTTTTAGTCACATTTGCATTTTTGCACTAGTATTTGGACTTTTCCATTATGAACATGGGGTTAATGCAAAATGAACTCAGCTAAAAAGCCAGGGTTTGCTGCGGGGGGGGGGGGGGGTGGAGGTAAGGTGAGGGAGCCACGCATTAAATTAGCTCATAATATCTGATAGATACGTAGATGTCCGTGTCTTGAATATGTACCACCTCCTGTCTAGGCATGCCAGCTTGTCCTGTGCAACGCTTGTCTCCTAAGAGCGCCATTTCTTTAGACATCCCAGGGCACATGCCCTACCTCCTTCCTTGGAGGTCAGCGAATGCCGCAGCTCAAGCCGTTTGAAACAGATTCTACTCATAATGCAGTTCCTGGCCAAGCTGCCTTTATTACAAAAGCACCAGGCAGCACCAACCACGTGCCTAGGGCCCTCAGAAGGAATTAGGGTATAATAAATCTCCCCAAAGGTCGGTGGATTCAGAGTTCTCCTCTGGTGCCTGAAATCTCTGGGGCTCTGGTCAGACCACGTCTTTAGTTTGCAGGCAGCACCAACCCTCCCAGACGCACCTGAGGAGGTTGATAGAGCAAGTATTAATGTAAAAGCACCATGGGCAGCTCTCTCATGCAGAGTTACTGTTACAGCACCATGGACAGCTCTCTCATGCAGAGTTACTGTTACAGCACCATGGACAGCTCTCCCATGCAGTGTCACTGTTACAGCACCATGGACAGCTCTCCCATGCAGAGTACCTGTTACAGCACCATGGGCAGCTCTCTCATACAGAGTTACTGTTACAGCACCATGGATAGCTCTCTCCTGCAGAGTTACTGTTACAGCACCATGGACAGCTCTCTCATGCAGAGTTACTGTTACAGCACCATGGACAGCTCTCTCATACAGAATTACTGTTACAGCACCATGGACAGCTCTCTCATGCAGACTTACTGTTACAGCACCATGGACAGCTCTCTCCTGCAGAGTTACTGTTACAGCACCATGGTCAGCTCTCTCATGCAGAGTTACTTTTACAGCACCATGGACAGCTCTCTCATGCAGTGTCAATGTTACAGCACCATGGACAGCTCTCCCATGCAGAGTACCTGTTACAGCACCATGGGCAGCTCTCTCATACAGAGTTAGTTACAGCACCATGGATAGCTCTCTCCTGCAGAGTTACTGTTACAGCACCATGGACAGCTCTCTCATGCAGAGTTACTGTTACAGCACCATGGACAGCTCTCTCATACAGAATTACTGTTACAGCACCATGGACAGCTCTCTCATGCAGAGTTACTGTTACAGCACCATGGTCAGCTCTCTCCTGCAGAGTTACTGTTACAGCACCATGGACATCTCTCTCCTGCAGAGTTACTGTTACAGCACCATGGACAGCTCTCTCATGCAGACTTACTGTTACAGCACCATGGACAGCTCTCTCCTGCGGAGTTACTGTTACAGCACCATGAACAGCTCTCAGGCAGAGTTACTGTTACAGCACCATGGACAGTTCTCTCATGCAGAGTTACTGTTACAGCACCATGGACAGCTCTCCCATGCAGAGTTACTGTTACAGCACCATGGACAGCTCTCTCATGCAGAGTTACTGTTACAGCACCATGGACAGCTCTCTCATAAAGAATTACTGTTACAGCACCTTTGACAGCTCTCTCATGCAGAGTTACTGTTACAGCACCATGGACAGCTCTCTCCTGCAGAGTTACTGTTACAGCACCATGGACAGCTCTCTCATGCAGAGTTACTGTTACAGCACCATGGACAGCAATCTCATGCAGTGTCACTGTTACAGCACCATGGACAGCTCTCCCATGCAGAGTACCTGTTACAGCACCATGGGCAGCTCTCTGATACAGAGTTACTGTTACAGCACCATGGATAGCTCTCTCATACAGAGTTACTGTTACAGCACCATGGACAGCTCTCTCATGCAGAGTTACTGTTACAGCACCGTGGACAGCTCTCTCATACAGAATTACTGTTACAGCACCATGGACAGCTCTCTCATGCAGAGTTACTGTTACAGCACCATGGACAGCTCTCTCCTGCAGAGTTACTGTTACAGCACCATGGACAGCTCTCTCATGCAGTGTTACTGTTACAGCACCATGGACAGCTCTCTCATGCAGAGTTACTCTTACAGCACCATGGACAGCTGTCTCCTGCAGAGTTACTGTTGCAGCACCATGGACAGCTCTCTCCTGCAGAGTTACTGTTACAACACCATGGACAGCTCTCTCATGCAGAGTTACTGTTACAGCACCGTGGACAGCTCTCTCATACAGAATTACTGTTACAGCACCATGGACAGCTCTCTCATGCAGAGTTACTGTTACAGCACCATGGACAGCTCTCTCCTGCAGAGTTACTGTTACAGCACCATGGACAGTTCTCTCATGCAGAGTTACTGTTACAGCACCATGGACAGCTCTCCCATGCAGAGTTACTGTTACAGCACCATGGACAGCTCTCTCATGCAGAGTTACTGTTACAGCACCATGGACAGCTCTCTCATAAAGAATTACTGTTACAGCACCTTTGACAGCTCTCTCATGCAGAGTTACTGTTACAGCACCATGGACAGCTCTCTCCTGCAGAGTTACTGTTACAGCACCATGGACAGCTCTCTCATGCAGAGTTACTGTTACAGCACCATGGACAGCAATCTCATGCAGTGTCACTGTTACAGCACCATGGACAGCTCTCAGGCAGAGTTACTGTTACAGCACCTTGGACAGCTCTCTCATACAGAGTTACTGTTACAGCACCATGGACAGCTCTTGTGAGAAGTTGGCCTGATATATGATGTTCACTAGTTCTAGTGACCACCTTATATCAGTCCAAACAACCCTTATGGTGATTGGTTGTAAGTCAACCTTATAGACCAGCTATCCTAATGGTAGCATGGACAAAGCAGTCTTAGGCTAAACTGTTTTGGCATGTGAAGCCAGCTGTTTTACCACATATAACCCCTTGAATACCAGATGAAAGGACACCACACAGGTTGTTATGAAAATAAACAATATATTTATTAATAACAAACACCTCTGAACTCTTTATGAGATTAGATGGCTAAGCACATGACAATCTCTTAGGAAAAATACGATAAGTTGCGCAAAATTACAATGGTGCCCTAGGGCCACGGCAAACCATATACTAAGTAAATGGTATAAGGAAATCGATAGAAGGAATGGAGCTGTCCAGAGGCTGTAGGCTCGCTGGGACTACACTATCCTAACCTCAGGTAAGTATTAGGAGGCCCACGGGACGCGTGTGCAGAGTGTGAACTCACACGGGAGATGCGTAACAACGTCTATGGACAGTACATTTCAAGAAAAAGGTGAGTACGGACAATCCTGACTAGTTAGGACTAAAACGACTGTGAATCTGGACACTAGGAGAGTCAAGCTACCCTTGAGCACCAAAATGCTCTTGTTACCTCACCCACGGGCTGCGGGTGCATAGGTGCAAAGTCGTGTCGGGTTTCTGCGTTGAAGTCTATGGAGCCTGGAAGAAAAGATGCTGCAGGTGACCAGGAGGAAGATGTCCGGTGCGATCCACGGGTGGATCGAGGAAGAAGAGGACCTGAAAGCAGAGGGGACAGTGTTCAAAGTCACTAGCCAGTGACCGGTGTGGAACCAGGAAGGAACCAGATGCTGTCGTCGCGATCAGGTGAAGAGTGGACACTTGTCTCTGCAGCCACGTGGACCAGGAGGTGTCTTTGACAACCAGGATGGAAACACGAGCTGTCCCACGCAAGCTCTCGCTGTCGGCGGTGTCGGATCCAGATTTGGAGTCAACAGGCCTTGGCAAAGGCAACCCACGTGGTGAGTGGAAACAACGTCTGGAGTGGACCAGGAGGGTCCGGGGTGCTCCTCTTTTGGCAGGGAGCAAAGGCCTATCTGGAGCAACCAGACCAGCAGTGAAGATTTCAAGGTTCGTTGTCTAGGAGGTCACTAGTCAGCCGGCAAGTGACCAGACAACGCATCAAGCAGCAATCAAGCAAAAGGGCCCCACGCAGATCTCATGGATGCTGGAGGGCTGATCTTTGGTGCAGGAGCTGCTCGGGGCTGGGGCTTCTCAATCCCCAAAGCACTTTCTCGAGGATGCCTCCGAAGTCGTGCTGGAAGCGAAGTGCAGTCTCTTCAAGATGGCCGGTCCCACGTGTCTCGTCGCACCCACGGGTCTCAGCTGTGCTGCAGATGTAGGTAGAGGTCTGAGAGGTCTGGGAGTCCAGGTCTCGTTGGGCTCTGAAGTCTGGATCCGGCAGGATGGACGACCAAGTGGACAGCTAGGACGCTTGATGGTGCCTGCAGTTGAAGGGTGGACACTCCTTGCCCACAAGGGAGATTTCTTCAGTCTTCTGTGGAGCAGAACGTCGAAGTCCAGAGTTTCTTCTTGTAGAGTAGTTCAGGATTCATCTAATTTGGAATGGGACCAGCTCCTACTTTTATCCTGCTAAAGGGGGCTGCACTGGTGACTAGGTCCCTCCCCTGGGTGGGACCAGGAAGGGGGGTGGTTACACCCCCTATCCTTTGTCTGGTTTCGCGCCAGAGCTGGGGCTGGAGTGCCCCAGCAACTGGTTTGAACCGGTGTATGCACAGGACACCCTGTGTGCCCCAGGCATGTCTCATTCCTTTCAGGTCTCCCTACCTCAAGACACAAAATCCTGTCTGGGGTGGTGCTAGCACCTCCCAAGGCAGGAAACCCTTTGTCCAGGCCTCCCTCGCTGGAAGGACTCCCAGCAGCAGGAGGTCAGACTTGTGTCTGTGGTGGCAGCATCCATTTTGTGATGCTGAGGCTCCGTTTAACTTTAACCGGGGTTCACAGTTACATACATGTCGTGTCCCTCTAGAAGGGTGGAATGCTACCCCCGTCGCCAGAATTGGCGAGGGGGTAGTATTCCAATTCATATGACACCTTACTCGACATGTTTTGATAATGCTCTACCAAAGTTAGCATTCAACCGCGAGGATTATAATGCAATTAAGAGTATATGGTATAGCGTGGAACAGCTATAAGGACTTGGTTCCGCAAGCTGCAGACAGGCTCAGCTCATGCTAGAGCACCATCCCACATAATTCCAAGCACTCTGCCTCCAGGATTGATAAGGCCTGCCATAGGAGTGACTGATAGGAATATATGTGTCCATTTTGGGGTTAGATATAGGTATACTATATCTATAGCAAAGGGTGATTACACCACCTTGCCCCAGCTGTCTTATCAGCCAGTTGTGTCAGTTTTGATGGCCAGCCAGGGGTGGCACAATACATGCTGCAGCCCCTGGTAGGCCCTGGGTACACCTATGCCCTGGGTATTTAAGGTACACTGTACAGGGACTGTTAAGGTGACCCAGTATCCAATCAAATATGTACCTAAGGTACATGGAGTCCACTTTAACAGAGAGAGCAGGAAGCCTGGAGTCCTGAATAGCAGGATCCCAGGCCAACTAAGTCAAAAACCAGCAAAACACTAGGCAAAAAGTTGGGGGTAACCATAGTCAGATATCCACCTTCCTACAGCTCTATCGTGCAGAGTTACTGTTACAGCACCATGGACAGCTCTCTCGTGCAGTTACTGTTACAGCACCATGGACAGCTCTCTCGCGCAGAGTTACTGTTACAGCACCATGGACAGCTCTCTCCTGCAGAGTTACTGTTACAGCACCATGGACAGCTCTCTCATACAGAGTTACTGTTACAGCACCATGGACAGCTCTCTCATGCAGTGTCACTGTTACAGCACCAGGGACAGCTCTCTCATGCAGTGTCACTGTTACAGCACCATGGACAGCTCTCTCCTGCAGAGTTACTGTTACAGCACCATAGACAGCTCTCCCATACAGAGTTACTGTTACAGCACCACGGACAGCTCTCTCCTGCAGAGTTACTGTTACAGCACCATGGACAGCTCTCTCCTGCAGAGTTACTGTTACAGCACCATAGACAGCTCTCCCATACAGAGTTACTGTTACAGCACCATGGACAGCTCTCTCATACAGAGTTACTGTTACAGCACCATGAACAGCTCTCTCATGTAGTGTCACTGTTACAGCACCATGGACAGCTCTCTCATGCAGTGTCACTGTTACAGCACCATGGACAGCTCTCCCATGCAGAGTTACCGTTACAGCACCATGGACAGTTCTCTCATGCAGAGTTACTGTTACAGCACCATGGACAGCTATCTCCTGCAGAGTTACTGTTACAGCACCATGGACAGCTCTCCCATGCAGAGTTACTATTACAGCACCATGGACAGCTCTCTCATGCAGAGTTACTGTTACAGCCCCATGGACAGTTCTCTCATGCAGAGTTACAATTACAGCACCATGGACAGCTCTCTCATACAGAGTTACTGTTACAGCACCATGGACAGCTCTCCCATGCAGAGTTACTATTACAGCACCATGGACAGCTCTCTCATGCAGAGTTACTGTTACAGCACCATGGACAGCTCTCTCCTGCAGAGTTACTGTTACAGCACCATGGACAACTCTCTCCTGCAGAGTTACTGTTAGAGCACCGTGGACAGCTCTCTCATGCAGAGTTACTGTTACAGCACCATGGACAGCTCTCTCATGCAGAGTTAGTGTCACAGCACCATGGACAGCTCTCGCAGGCATTGTTATTATTACAGCACCATGGACAGTTCGCGCAGGCAGTGTGAGTATTACGTCATCATGGCAGCTCCCACAGGCAGTGTGAGTATTATGTCATCATGGCAGCTCCCACAGGCAGTGTGAGTATTACAGCACCATGGACGGCTCTCGAACACAGTGTGAGGCTCAAAGCATCCTGTACAGCTCACACATGCATTGTTATTATCAGTGTACTATGGAGAGCTCTCACAGGCAGTGTGGGTATCACAGCACTGTGAGAAACTCGCAAATGCAGTGTGGGTCTCACATCACCATCGATAGCTCTTACATGCAGTGGGAGTATCACAGCACAAAGGACAGGTCTCGCACTGACAGCTCCAGCAGACAGTGTGAGTCTCAAAGCACCACGGACATCTCTCACAAGCAGTGTTAGTAGTGCTGCACCATTGACAGCTCTCGCAGGCAGTTTGAGTATCACAGCACATGAACAGATCTTGCAGGCAGTTTTAGTATTACAGCACCATGAACAGCTCTCGCGGGCAGTTTTAGTATTACAGCACCATGGACAGCTCTCGCGGGCAGTTTTAGTATCACAGCACATGGACAGCTCTCGCAGGCAGTTTTAGTATTACAGCACCATGGACAGCTCTCGCAGGCAGTTTTAGTATTACAGCACATGGACAGCTCTCGCGGGCAGTTGTAGTATTACAGCACCATGGACAGCTCTCGCAGGCAGTTTTACTATTACAGCACCATGGACAGCTCTCGCGGGCAGTTTTAGTATTAAAGCACCATGGACAGCTCTCGCAGGCAGTTTTACTATTACAGCACCATGGACAGCTCTCGCAGGCACTTTTAGTATTACAGCACCATGGACAGCTCTCGCAGGCAGTTTTAGTATCACAGCACATTGACAGCTCTCGCAGGCAGTTTTAGTATTACAGCACATGGACATCTCTCGCGGGCAGTTTTAGTATCACAGCGCATTGACAGCTCTCGCAGGCAGTTTTAGTATTACAGCACATAGACAGCTCTCACGGGCAGTTTTAGTATCACAGCACATTGACAGCTCTTGCAGGCAGTTTTAGTATTACAGCACTTGGGCAGCTCTCGCAGGCAGTTTTAGTATCACAGCACATTGACAGCTCTTGCAGGCAGTTTTAGTATTACAGCACATGGACAGCTCTCGCGGGCAGTTTTAGTATTACAGCACATGGACAGCTCTCGCAGGCAGGTTTAGTTTTACAGCACCATGGACAGCTCTCGCAGGCAGGTTTAGTATTACAGCACCATGGACAGCTCTCGCAGGCAGGTTTAGTTTTACAGCACCATGGACACCTCTCGCAGGCAGTTTTAGTATTACAGCACCATGAACAGCTCTCGCAGGCAGTTTTAGTTTTACAGCACCATTGACAGCTCTCGCGGGCAGTTTTAGTATTACAGCACATTGGACGGATCTCGCGGGCAGTTTTAGTATTACAGCACCATGGGCAGCTCTCGCAGGCAGTTTTAGTACCACAGCACATTGACAGCTCTTGCAGGCAGTTTTAGTATTACAGCACATGGACAGCTCTCGCAGGCAGTTTTAGTATCACAGCACATGGACAGCTCTCGCAGGCAGGTTTAGTTTTACAGCACCATGGACAGCTCTCGCAGGCAGTTTCAGTATTACAGCACCATGAACAGCTCTCGCAGGCAGTTTTAGTATTACAGCACCATGGACAGCTCTCGCAGGCAGGTTAAGTTTTACAGCACCATGGACAGCTCTCGCAGGCAGTTTTAGTATTACAGCACCATGAACAGCTCTCGCAGGCAGTTTTAGTTTTACAGCACCATGGACAGCTCTCGCGGGCAGTTTTAGTATTACAGCACCATGGACAGCTCTCGCAGGCAGTTTTAGTATTACAGGACCATGGACAGATCTCGCAGGCAGATATAGTATTACAGGACCATGGACAGCTCTCGCAGGCAGTTTTAGTATTACAGCATATGGACATCTCTCACGGGCAGTTTTAGTTTCACAGCACATGGACAGATCTCGCGGGCAGTTTTAGTATTACAGCACCATGGACAGCTCTCGCACGCAGTTTTAGTATCACAGCACATGGACCTCTCTCACGGGCAGTTTTAGTTTCACAGCACATGGACAGATCTCGCGGGCAGTTTTAGTATTACAGCACCATGGACAGCTCTCGCACGCAGTTTTAGTATCACAGCACATGGACAGCTCTCGCAGGCAGGTTTAGTTTTACAGCACCATGGACAGCTCTGGCAGGCAGTTTTAGTATTATAGGACCATGGACAGCTCTCACAGGCAGTTTTAGTTTTACAGCACCATGGACAGCTCTCGCGGGCAGTTTTAGTATTACAGCACATTGGACGGATCTCGCGGGCAGTTTTAGCATTACAGCACCATGGACAGCTCTCGCAGGCAGTTTTAGTATTACAGGACCATGGAGAGATCTTGCAGGCAGTTTTAGTATTACAGGACCATTGACAGCTCTCGCAGGCAGTTTTAGTATTACAGCATATGGACATCTCTCGCGGGCAGTTTTAGTTTCACAGCACATGGACAGATCTCGCGGTCAGTTTTAGTATTACAGCACCATGGACAGCTCTCGCGGGCAGTTTTAGTATTACAGCACATTGGACAGATCTCGCGGGCAGTTTTAGTATTACAGCACCATGGACAGCTCTCGCAGGCAGTTTTAGTATTACAGGACCATGGACAGCTCTCGCAGGCAGTTTTAGTATTACAGGACCATGGACAGCTCTCGCAGGCAGTTTTAGTATTACAGCATATGGACATCTCTCGCGGGCAGTTTTAGTTTCACAGCATATGGACAGATCTCGCGGGCAGTTTTAGTATTACAGCAGCATGGACAGCTCTCGCAGGCAGTTTTAGTATTACAGGACCATGGACAGCTCTCGCGGGCAGTTTTAGTATTACAGCACCATGGGGAGCTCTCGCAGGCAGTTTTAGTCTCACAGCACATGGACAGATCTCGCGGGCAGTTTTAGTATTACAGCATATGGACATCTCTCGCGGGCAGTTTTAGTATCACAGCACATGGACAGATCTCGCGGGCAGTTTTAGTATTACAGCACCATGGACAGCTCTTGCGGGCAGTTTTAGTATTACAGCACATTGGACAGATCTCGCGGGCAGTTTTAGTATTACAGCACCATGGACAGCTCTCGCAGGCAGTTTTAATATTACAGCACCATGGACAGCTCTCGCGGGCAGTTTTAGTATTACAGCACCATGGACAGCTCTCGCGGGCAGTTTTAGTATTACAGCACCATGGACAGCTCTTGCTGGCAGTTTTAGTATTACAGGACCATGGACAACTGTCGCGGGCAGTTTTGGTAATGCAGCACCATGGACAGCTCTCGCGGACGGTGTTAACGTTACAGGTACTCAAGTCACACACACCCCCCCCCCCCTATCAAGCTCAGTGTGCATGTGTGTGCAGCGTGACTCGGGCTGGGAAGGGAAGGGTGGGTTAAAAGCTGATAGGGGGAGGCAGGTGTCTGAGCTCTTCTAAGAGTGCCAGAAACCTGCAGAAATGTCAGTCTTTGGCCTTGGGGCAGAGAGATAACCTCACTGTCGAGCTACAGAGGCGCGTGCGCTGCAAGAAGCAAGGAAAGATTATATGATCCTATCTGAGAAAAGCGTGAAAAGGCAACATCCTGTATTTGGGAGATATTTTCATGCAACTTTGTTCTGTGCTCACTCCTTTGTCTGTTCCAAAATATATCTACCATCCATGAGTCAATATCAGTTCGTTTGCATGTGTCTTTCTCTCATTCTTATTCCCTTACTCTGTGCCAGTAGTCTTCAAATTGTGGGTCTGGTCCATCCACTCCACACCCCCTCCCTGGGGTCTGTTGGCTACAGGACATTGTGACTTGGCTCAGGCCCAACAATACAATCACATGGACTTAATAGAAAATAGTTTTTAAGATCAAACCTCCAATGGTATGTTAAAATGACATTTTAAGGTTCAGATTGTTGTATTTCCTGATGTATACACTTGAGGGCAAATGGAACCCTGTATTTAAAGCAAGAACCAATTGTCAACTCTGTGGGAACACAACCGAATCCCTTGTGCATATTTTTTTGTATTTGCCCCAAACTCTAGTAATTAAGAAAAACGTATATGAGATCTAGTTTTAATAAAGCAAAACTAAGATTAACTGAGGAGTTGATTAGATACTGTTTTAGTGTCAGGGAAGATGGTGCAATAATAAGGTTAATGACATTTTTAGGACAGGCTTATAAAACACTTACCTCATGATTTCAGCACCTTTCCTATACCAGGGTTCTATCCCATCTATATCTAGATTTGAGAAAGTCTGTTTTACACATTGAACTTAAATTACATGTTTTTGCACCGTTTGCGTTTTTGCTGTGAATTTTGGTGTTGAAGGAAGAATATTGCCCATAGGCTCTTAAATATTAATTAGGATCTACCGCAGAAATTGCTCAAGACCGCTCCAGTGTCAGGGACAACAGTGCAATATGAATGTCAGTGATATTATTTATTTATTTGGAAAGTTTTTTAAAGCGCGAACATGACCCTTACGGGTTTCATAGCACTGTACAAAGTGGTGAAAGCAAGACTAAAACAACACGATGGAACAAATGAGGTAGTTAAATAACAACACCGTCCAACAAAGGAGGGAACAAACAAGGTCAAGGGGGCAGGTAGTCAGCCAATCTGGAGGGACCAGCACAGTTTCAGAAGGTCAAAAGAACAATAGAACAAGTGAACAGAAAAGCATAATATAATTCGAACAAGTGGTATAAAAGAAGTATAAAAACCAGAGAGAGAGGAGGCTTAAGAAGGTTAATGCTGTTGATGTTCACTCAAGGAAGGCATTTGACACGTGTCTTGAAAGATGCAGTGGATGGGTTGTATCCGATCTTGGGAGCGTTCCAAAATCTTGGAGCAAGACCAGTGACAGCACGATTGGAAGTTCTTTTCTTTTTGAATTTGGGAGGTTTTAAAAGTAGGGTGGTCGAACTTCTTAATTTCCAACTAGAGCCAGATAGTTCAAGCTTTTCACCTAAGGAAACCATGGTGTTATAATGAATAGCTTTATGCGTCAGGCAAGCTATCTTGAAACATATCTTAGCTTTTATTGGCAGACAATTTAGTTGAATTAGGTCTGGCGTGATGTGGTCATGCGTTCTGGGGCCTGTGTTGAGCATGGCTGATGCATTTAGAGTGGCTCTGAGTGGAGGCAAACTAACTTTAGGTAGCCCGGTAAGGGTCACCAAACCATATTCCAGTCGAGAGATAACCAGGGATTTTACTGCAGGCCCAATGTCCTCTGGCGAAAGGAAAGGCTAGATTTTCTTAAGGGTGTTGAGCTGAAGATTGGCTCCCCTTATAGTTGAACTGATGTGATCGTGCATATTAATGTGTTTGTCCGAGGTAACCCTAATGATTTAGCAGAGTCAACAACATGAGAGGTGCAGTTAAGAGCAGTGAGTTGGTCAAGCCAGTCCAGGGTAGGTGCAGAGTGGTTGCGGCGGGCAATCAGAAGGAATTCTGTTTTGAGAGTATTTAACATAAAATGGTTCTGGGCCGGACATTGTTGAGTTTATAATAGTGCATCATTTAAAGTTTGTATGTCCTCTGGAGAGGAGATCTGCCAGTACAGTTGGGTGTCATCAGCATACACGTGGTACTGAACAGTTCAGAATATCAGAATGTGGTTCCATAAAAAGGTTGAAAAGAGTGGGCGAAAGTGCGGAGCCTTGAGGAGCCCCAGTAGTGAACGGGGTACTGGTTGCAAGGGAATGGTTAACTTTGATTCTTTGTTTGCGGTTCTGTAAGAAAGAGGCAAACCAATTTAAGACAGGCCCCGAAAGACCCATCCTACGTTGAAGAAGAGCTACCAAGCTTTCATGTGTAATGGTGTCAAATGCTGAGGACAAGTCAAGAAGGATCAGAAGACAAGGGACATTTTTCTCAAGGGATCTCAGGGCGACGTCAAAGATGTGAGTTAGTGATGTGCCCTGCTCTGAATCCCGACTGGTAGAGGTCAAGGAGTTGAAATTTCTCGATGTGGTTGCAGAACTGCGTGTTTACGCATTTCTCGAGCAATTTAGCTAGCGTCATGAAGCTGGTTATAGGCTGGAAGTTGTTAGGATCAGCTAAATCGGTGTTAGGCTTCGTAGGGATGGGAGTGATTTGACCAATCTTGAGGAAATCAGGGTTCTTTCCCTGTGAGAGAGATTCACGAATGATCCAGGACCAAGGAGGGAGAAGGGCCGAATTGAGATCATTAAAAAACTTAACTGGTAGTGGATCGGTGAAATGACTGTAAGGTTTTTAGGAAGCCATAGAGTGGAGCAGGTCCGTGTCATCTGTAAGGAGAAAAGAATTCCAAGAGGCGTTGTTTTTGGGAGCACAACCTCTGTGGGAGGACGGTGCAGTCTCTACCGATGGTTCCGTAGGTTCATCCGATGATACGGTGTAGTTCAGAGGCCGCAAATTTGGAGTTGCAGGTTAGACTAGACAGTATTAGACTTGGCTCACGAAGCATTATTTCTGTATTTTGTGTAAATTGTTTTTGGACTTTTCTAAATCTTGTATTCAATGAAACTCTTAGACCAGGTTTATAAAGCGTCAACTTTGTGACCTAAATATGTTGATGTATATTCTGGAGCAAACTTATCTGTGTTCAGATCAAAGCTAACTATTTTGTTTGTCTTGATTTAAAAATACTATGATTATAGAACATTTACCAATCACCTGATATTTGCGCAGATTGTGGTTTCATACCTTTTATTGTAATCTTTTGATTAATACAATAAACATAAAATACCACTACAGAACATTGTGAGGCAGATATTAACAGACATAAAGAAATAAAACAGTTAGAGCGGCTCGCAGCTCCCCCACGCTTTAGAGGACGCACTTTCGGTCGTGAGGGAGAGCACAGAGCAATAAGACAGAAGGCAGAGGTCTCTCTCCGACCTCCCAGCCCTCCGTGTGAGTGCTCCTGAGAAGGAGTGATAGGTTCACACCTGGACACCAGAGACAGCTGTTTATCAGAGGAAACATTCTTGTCACTTCCCAACTTGGCTGAGTGAGAGGTGAGGTGGGACATCTGATCGGTGTTTTCATTTCTAAGCATGTGTGTGTGTCCACACGCATGTGTGTGTCTGTGTGCACGTTCACGTGTGTGCATATGTCTGTGTATGTGTGTGCACCTGTGCATGTGTAAGTGTGTGTACTACACACAAGTACGCGTGCTTACATGCGCGCGTGTGTGTGCATGCCGACATATGAGTGTGTGCCTGCATGTGTGCGCGTACAGGGGTATATTTGCATGCAGATGCAAATGTTTAGTTAAATTAATAGTGATTTGGGGTGACTAGTTACTTAAACAAAAAACAAACGAGACACTGTTCCAAGGGCAGGGTGCAAAACATCACCCTTGCACTTACAAAAAGAAGAAAGACTAAGGGAAAAAGGGGTCCTAGGTGAACGGACACAAAAGTAAGGGGGAAAGAGCATGTCTTGCCTCCTGTTGCCCTCACACACCCCGAGGGGTGTCATGTAAATGTAATGTAAATGTAAATGTAAATGTGTGGGACTTGTAAAGCGCACAGCTGCCCGTAAGCGTCCCGGCGCTGAAGACCACTGGGGAACCCGTCCTGGCTTTCCCTGTGAGATGGTCCCTTCTGGGTATCTCCAAGGTGAAACCAGGCATCCCCGGCGTCTGTGGGGGGCCGTTGTAGAGATGAGGCAAGCTTAATGCCCAGAGTTGCCGAGTGTGATCCCTGGTTAGAGTAAGCACCGAGGCGAGAATTATCGAGTCCGCTGACCCTGGTCCAAGACCCTGCCGCGTGGGGACTTGAACCCTGGTCCCGGACCGTTCTCTGCTTCCGGGTCTGCCGCCTCTAACCAGTGAGCCACACCTCTCCACTCAACATAAAACGGTCAACATGTTTCACGCCTTTGTTGCCACAAGGGTCATTGGCGTTTCTTCAGGACCGGGATTAAAAAATGTGAATAAGTGCACGTGAAGATAGAAGTGAAAATAAATACCCATAGTATATGTCAGGGTGGGCCATTGTGCAGCTCCTGATCAAAACCTAGGACAGAAAAGAAAATGCAAGATTCAGAGGGTGTGCATCAGCCTTGCTTGATGCTACATAGTGTGCCACAATCGTGTGCACAACATGCCACTGCAAAAGAAGAAGGACAAAGAACACGAGACTTATAGGAGAATAGTAGTCTCCTTGGTGAGCTCAGGACACTTGTAGTGGCCCAAGGCCGTCTAGAGGCGGGCCAGTTTGCAGGGACCCCCAAATCATTTCATTTATCATTTCCTCCAGCCTCTTCCTTTTCATTACCTCCGCCCCACGCCTCCCTTCCTATTCTTCTCCCTCATGCCTTTCTCTCTTTCTTCTTTCCCTTTTCTCACCCTTCATTTCTTCCTTGCTTCCCTTTCCTTCCCTCCTCCTGCCTTTTCATTTCCTCCCTCTATTTCTTTTATTTTTCCTTTTCCTTTCCTTTCCTTTCCTTTCCTTTCCTTTCCGTTCCTTTCCTTTCCTTTCCCTTCCTCTTTACTCTGTTTCTTCCTTACCTTTTCTTCCTTTCCTCCTCTCTCCATTGCTTCTTTTTTCCTTCTCTCTTCCTTCCTTTTCATTTCCTCCACCCTTCCCTTCACGTCCAATCCTACTCCCTTACACCTTTCTCTCTTTCTTCCTTCCCTTTTCTCACCCTTCCTCTCTCCCTTGCTTCCCTTATCTTCTCTCCTCCTGCCTTTCATTTCCTCCCTCTATTTCTTTTATTCCCTCCTTTCCTTTTTCTTTTCTTTTCTTTTCTTTTCTTTTCTTTTCCTTTCCTTTCCTTTCCTTTCCATTCCCTTCCCTTCCCCTTTTCTATGTTTCTTCCTTCCCTTTCCTTCTCAGTTCCTTTCCTCCTCTCTCCCTTGCTTCTTTTTTCTTCTCTCTTCCTGCCTTTCATTTCCTCCATCCCTACCTTTTCATTTCCTCCAACCCTCCCTTCACTTCCTATCCTACTCCCTTACACCTTTCTCTCTTTCTCTCTTCCCTTTCCTCTCTCTTCCTCTCTCATTTGCTTCCCTTATCTTCTCTCCTCCTGCCTTTCATTTCCTCCCTCTATTTCTTTTATTCCCTCCCTTCCTTTTTCTTTTCTTTTATTTTCCTTTCCTTTCATTTCCTTTCCTTTCCCTTCCCTTCCCCTTTTCTATGTTTCTTCCTTCCCTTTCCTTCTCAGTTCCTTTCCTCCTCTCTCCCTTGCTTCTTTTTTCCTTCTCTCTTCCTGCCTTTCATTTCCTCCATCCCTACCTTTTCATTTCCTCCAACCCTCCCTTCACTTCCTATCCTACTCCCTTACGCCTTTCTCTCTTTCTCTCTTCCCTTTCCTCTCTCTTCCTCTCTCATTTGCTTCCCTTATCTTCTCTCCTCCTGCCTTTCATTTCCTCCCTCTATTTATTTTATTCCCTCCCTTCCTTTTTCTTTTCTTTTCTTTTCCTTTCTTTTCCTTTCCTTTCCTTTCCTTTCCGTTCCTTTCCTTTCCCTTCCCCTTTTCTCTGTTTCTTCCTTACCTTTCCTTCCCAGTTCCTTTCCTCCTCTCTCCCTTGCTTCTTTTTTCCTTCTCTCTTCCTGCCTTTCATTTCCTCCATCCATCCCTTTTCATTTCCTCCAACCCTCCGTTCAGTTCCTATCCTTCTCCCTTACACCTTTCTCTCTTTCTTCCTTCTCTTTTCTTCTCTCGTCCTTCCTCTCTTCCTTGCTTCCCTTTCCTTCTCTTCTCCTGCCTTTAATTTCCTCCCTTCCTTCCTTTTGATTTCCTTCACTCCCTTCCTTATCATTTCCTCCACCCTCTTCCATTTTTTTACCTCCACCCCACCCCTCCCTTCCTATTCTTCTCCCTCATGCCTTTCTCTCTTTCTTCCTTCCCTTTTCTCACCCTTCCTCTCTCCCTTGCTTCCCTTATCTTCTCTACTCCTGTGTTTTCATTTCCTCCCTCTATTTCTTTTATTCCCTCCCTCCCTTCCTTTTTCTTTTCTTTTCCTTTCTTTTCCTTTCCGTTCCTTTCCTTTCCCTTCCTCTTTACTCTGTTTCTTCCTTCCCTTTCCTTCTCAGTTCCTTTCCTCCTCTCTCCCTTGCTTCTTTTTTCCTTCTCTCTTCCTGCCTTTCATTTCCTCCATCCCTACCTTTTCATTTCCTCCAACCCTCCCTTCACTTCCTATCCTACTCCCTTACGCCTTTCTCTCTTTCTCCCTTCCCTTTCCTCTCTCTTCCTCTCTCATTTGCTTCCCTTTCCTTCTCTCCTCCTGCCTTTCATTTCCTCCCTCCCTTCCTTCTTCTTGTCACCCACCCCTCGGTGTCCTGTCTCTCCTGTTGCACGTGGCTCTTAAATCACTCTGGCCGCACAGCGCCTCGCATACGGATGCGCCTCCCCGCCCTCTCAGGCGCTCTAAGTGTCCCGGCGCTGGATTTGCCTTGTTTCACTCTTTTCCTGCTTCAACTTTTCGCTTTCATGGCCCCCACTTGTGCCTTGTCCTTTCCCCCCTCTCCATGGTCCCCAGGACTCGCCCTCCCCCCCCCCCCTCCCCCCCCCCCCTTCCCCCCGTGCGCTCCTCTCTCCAGCTCTGCCCGGGCCTGCG
The DNA here is from genome assembly GCF_964261635.1 of Lissotriton helveticus. Classification (NCBI taxonomy): domain Eukaryota; kingdom Metazoa; phylum Chordata; class Amphibia; order Caudata; family Salamandridae; genus Lissotriton; species Lissotriton helveticus. The sequence goes on from NC_136067.1 coordinate 2,048,240,880, forward strand.
GTTCCCTCCGGGGTGTGTGGGGGGGTCTTGTCTGGATGTATGGGAGGGTCGGAGCCTCGGATGGGCGAGGAGGGTCGGGCCGGGGTTGATATAGGGGTGGGGGCGGTGCCGGGTTCGAGAGGCACCTCCCACCCCCCGCGGGCCCCCGCCCCCCCAGTCCCGGGGTTCCTCTGCCGCCGGTGTCACTCCTTTCATCGACAATCAGTCCATGTCTCGCACTGACGTCAATGGAGCCTTCTTGGAGGTATATAACCGTGGGGCGCGGAGCCGCAGCCCCCATCTCACAGGCGCGGGACTGCCCCCAAGATCCGGACCCGGCCGGGAGCTGCGGACCTACCTCCGCGCAGAGGTAAGTGCCTGTGAGCCCCGGGAGTGGAGGCTGAGGCGGGAGCGGGGCTCCTGGGGGGGGGGGTGTCAGCGGGACCCCCTGCTCGGCCTTAGGGGAGCGGGGACGTGCGGCGAGCTCCCTGCTGCACGGATAGTGCAAGGGGGAAGGGAACATGCCGGGTGTGCACGTAAAGTGCAGGACGAAGTGCTAGTCTCACATGTGGGGTGACAGGGTGTCCGCTGGGGGAGCGGGTCTGTGGACTACTGTGTGTGCATGAGGGGAGAGCACACCTGCTACACGAACAGTGCAAGGGGGAAGGAACTGCGCTGGGTGTGAACGGAAAGTGCCGGACGAAGTGCTAGTCTCACCTGTGGCGGTGGCGGTGACCGTGAATGGGGTCCGCTGGTGGAGTGGGTCTGTGAAGCACTGTGTGTGCATGAGGGGGGAGCACACCTGCTACACGAACAGTGCAAGGGGGAAGGAACCGCTCAAGATGTGAACGGAAAGTGCCGGACGAAGTGCTTATCTCACCTGTGGCGGTGACCGTGAATGGGGTCAGCTGGAGGTGAGCGGGTCTGTGGACCATTGTGTGTGCTTGAGGGGAGAGCACACCTGCTACACGAACAGTGCAAGGGGGAAGGAACCGCTGCGGGTGTGCACGGAAAGTGCAAATCCCACCTCTGGCGGTGACAGCGGGTTCGCGTGGGGCCGCTCTGTGGAGCACCTTGTGTGCGCGCTCTGGGGGTCTTGGCTATTGTACGAACAGTGCAAAGCTGCAGGAACCGCTGCCGAAGGCCTGCCGGGTGTCAAGGAACTATGCAAAGGGGAGTGTAAGTCTCAGCTGTGGCCGGTACAGTCAGGGGCCCGCTGGCTCTGTGGAGCCCCGCGGTGCATGCCGGGCGTGCACACCTGCTAAACAGACAGTGCACGGAGGAAAGATCCACGCTGGGTGGGCACGGAAAGTGTGAGATGAAATGCAGGCACTGTATGTGCGGGGGGGGGTTCTTGCCTTCTGTACGGGCACTGCGAGGCTGCAGGAACCGGTCAATGGCTGCTGAGTCTGCAGGAAGTGAGAGAGCAGGAATGCAAGTCTCCCCTGTAGCTGGGACACTTAGAGGGTCTGCTGGGGGGGGCCTCTGTGGAGCACAGTGTGTGCATGCAGGGAGTGTCTCTCTGTTTACGGCGCTGCAGGGCTGCAGGAACCGACCAATGGCTGCAGATTCCCTCCAGGGTCTGCAGGAAGTGTGAGGGGGAAGTGTCACATGTGGCGGGGACAGGGGGCCCGCTGGGGGGGGGTGGGGGTCTGTGGAGCACCAGGGCGCGAGTCCTAAAAAGAGAAGTGGGGGGACGTATCAATGGGAGGGGGGGGTCTGGCTTTCACTAGGAGAGTGCAGAGCTGCAGGGACTGTTCCAGAGCTGCAGAATCCCCACAGGAGCAGGGAACTGTGCAGGGGAGGGGGTTGCAAGTCTCACCTGTGGTGGTGACACTAAGAGGGGTTTGCTGGGGGATGGGGGCCTCTGGGGAGCCCCGTGTGTGCATGGGGTGTCTCTGTCTGTACGGACACCGCAGAGCTGCAGGAACTGCTCAGAAGCTGCAGATCCCCTGCGGGGTCTTTTGGAACTATGTAAGGGGGGGTGCAGGTCTGACAGTGAGGGGTAAATGTGTGGGGTCCGTGCGCCGCATGCTCGGCCTCATTGGAGCACCCTGTGTGAATAGGGTGTCGCCCGTAGGAACAGTGGTGGCAAGGGGCCGGAGCAGAAGTGGCCTAACTTGTTTCACCACTGGAAATGTAACGCTTGCATTTTTTTTACCCCCCCCCCCCTCCTTGCCGGGCTCTGGCCCAAAGTACCCTGAGAATAGACATTCCTTGCCCCAAACCGGAAGCTGTCATCAAGCACTCAATCAGACACTACCAGACATGGGGCCAGTCTATTTTATCTTGGCCCCACCCCGCCGGAACAAACCCCCTCTGTTCATTGGTGGGGGCTCCCGTCGATCTGAATTCAACAGACACCTTCACCTGGCTGCTTCGATGCTGCCTCCACTCCATCCACCTGCCCGGCATGCGCCCAGAGGCTCCTGCGGGGACAGTTGTGCGCTATCAAGACTCAGATCACATACCAAATAACATAACACTCAGGCATGTGTGACGGGGGCTCATCTAAAGCTCGGACAGATCAATGTGCTCACAAGAGTGCAAAGGCTGCAGGAACTGTGCAAGGGGTGCAGATCACAAGAGTGCAAAGGCTGCAGGAACAGTGCAAGGGGTGCAGATCACAAGAGTGCAAAGGCTGCAGGAACAGTGCAAGGGCTGCAGGAACAGTGCAGGGGGTGCAGATCACAAGAGTGCAAAGGCTGCAGGAACTGTGCAAGGGGTGCAGATCACAAGAGTGCAAAGGCTGCAGGAACAGTGCAAGGGGTGCAGATCACAAGAGTGCAAAGGCTGCAGGAACAGTGCAAGGGGCGCAGATCACAAGAGTGCAAATGCTGCAGGAACAGTGCAAGGGCTGCAGGAACAGTGCAAGGGGTGCAGATCACAAGAGTGCAAAGGCTGCAGGAACAGTGCAAGGGGTGCAGATCACAAGAGTGCAAAGGCTGCAGGCACAGTGCAAGGGGTGCAGATCACAAGTGTGCAAAGGCTCAGGAACAGTGCAAGGGGTGCAGATCACAAGAGTGCAAAGGCTGCAGGAACAGTGCAAGGGGTGCAGATCACAAGAGTACAAAGGCTGCAGGAACAGTGCAAGGGGTGCAGATCACAAGAGTGCAAAGGCTGCAGGAACAGTGCAAGGGCTGCAGGAACAGTGCAAGGGCTGCAGGAACAGTGCAAGGGCTGCAGGAACAGTGCAAGGGGTGCAGATCACAAGAGTGCAAGGGCTGCAGGAACAGTGCAAGGGCTGCATGAACAGTGCAAGGGCTGCAGGAACAGTGCAAGGGCTGCAGATCACAAGAGTACAAAGGCTGCATGAACAGTGCAAGGTGTGCAGATCACAAGAGTGCAAAGGCTGCAGGAACAGTGCAAGGGCTGCAGGAACCGTTCAAGAACGCCGATGACCGTTGGAGAGCTGCAACGACAGCTTAGAGGCTGCAGGAACCATGCAAAGACTGCAGGGCCACAGTGCACGCAGCTGGCAGAGTGCAAGGAGCAAGAATGACTTCTACAGCATTCAGCAGCTCTGGTGACAGTGAAAGGTGTGAGAATATAGCACATTGATGCCTGTTACTCAGCACTCAGGCATGGGCAATGGGGGTTCCATCTACTTCTCGGGCAGTGGAGTTGGTGCACCAGAGTGCAAGGGCTGCAGGATCAGTGCAAGGGCTGCAGGAACAGTGCAAGGGCTGCAGGATCAGTGCAAAGGCTGCAGGAACAGTGCAAGGGAAGCAAGACACGTCCAAGATCTGCAAAGACTATGTAGGGGCAGCTGCACGAACAGTGCAAGGGGTGCAAGAACCGTTCAAGAGTAACAAGAACAGCTCAAATGTTGCAAGGAAGTGTAAGGACTCCATGACCCGTGAAAAGGCTGCAGGAACAGTGCAAGGGGTGCAGATCACAAGAGTGCACAGGCGGCAGGAACAGTGCAAGGGCTGCAGGAACAGTGCAAGGGCTTCAGGATCAGTGCAAGGGCTGCAGGATCAGTGCAAGGGCTGCAGGATCAGTGCAAGGGCTGCAGGATCAGTGCAAGGGCTTCAGGATCAGTGCAAGGGCTGCAGGATCAGTGCAAGGGCTGCAGGATCAGTGCAAGGGCTGCAGGATCAGTGCAAGGGCTGCAGGATCAGTGCAAGGGCTGCAGGATCAGTGCAAGGGCTGCAGGATCAGTGCAAGGGCTGCAGGATCAGTGCAAGGGCTGCAGGATCAGTGTCAGGGCTGCAGGAACAGTACCAGGGCTGCATGAAAAGCCCACGGGGCAGTTATGATGCGAACGGAGAGCTAGGGTGGAGTGGGGGTCGCCAGCACAATCTGTCGCACGTGTGCACGCGTAGCGAGTGCCATCTGATGCCCCAACAGTGCCGGAGGCACAGAGCCGGCGGTTACATTTGAGCTGGGGGTAGTGCCAGCTGCAGGAAAAGCACCGGGAGGCGCGTCTCTGCCCGCGGGGACAGTGCACGGGTCTCAGGATCTGGGTAGATCTGGGCAGTGCCTGCTGCAGGATGTGGGCCTCAATCCTTCGGGGCAGTGCACCTGTCTCACGTCCAGGGTCGTGCCTGCTGCAGGGGGTGCTTCAATCTTTAGGGGAGTGCAGAGGTCTCATGTTCTGGGTAGATCTGGGCAGTGCCTGCTGCAGGGGGCACGCCTCCGCCATGCAAGAGGTGTGTGCCCCGCCTTCTACAGGGTGGGGGGTCACCAATCGAAGGGACCGTGTGAGGGCTGCGGGATGAGTGCAAGACAGTGTAGGAGGGAGGACGGGCGCCTCGCTGCATGAGGAGTACAGAGGGGAAACATCATTAACAACGAAGGCAGTACTACGCGTAACGTTTACAACGAGGCACTTACCACGTAAACGTCTTTCCAACGCGTATGCCTTCAACGATCGTATTTACCACGAAAAAAAAAAACGAAGGATTAAATAGGGGGGTTGGGGGGGGTCTCCCCCCCCATAAAAAAACGATCCCGCCGTGCCGAAAAAAACAGTGTCATAAGAGAGGAAGCGGAATAAACTTCCGCTTCCTCTTTATGACGTAAGAACGACGTGGCAAAGAAGATGAGGGGAAAACGAATTCCGTGGTAACGCATGCGTGGAAAAGGCATGCGTTGCAACGGAATTCGTGGTAACGACATATAACCGTACAGAGGGGACGGGGGACTCAATGATCCGTGGTGAGTGCGAGCTCTATTGTGGGGACCGTGCTCGCGCTCGCGCTGGTGCCAGGACTCGTGCAAGGGCTGCCCGCAGGGGTCGCAGTGTCAGCTCCTACGGACGGAGTGAAACGAGGAGGGTTCTAGCTCGCAGGACGCATTCAAAGAACAGCGGGGGTCGCGGCCCCGCGGGAAACGTTAAAAGCAGCTGAGCTGCACGAAACGTGCAAGGGTTCTACAGGTGGAGCCTGGGAGGAGCTGCAGGAGCGCTGCGAGGGCTCTACAGGCGGAGGTGGGAGGCGCTGCAGGAGCGCTACGAGGGCTCTACAGGTGGAGCCTGGGAGGCGCTGCACGAGCGCTACAAGGGTTCTACAGGTGGAGGTGGGAGGAGCTGCAGGAGCGCTGCGAGGGCTCTACAGGTGGAGGTGGGAGGCGCTGCAGGAGCACTACGAGGGCTCTACAGGTGGAGCTTGGAGACGCTGCAGGAGCGCTACGAGGGCTCTACAGGTGGAGGTGGGAGGTGCTGTAGGAGCGCTACAAGGGTTCTACAGGTGGAGGTGGGAGGAGCTGCACGAGCACTACGAGGCTCTACAGGTGGAGGTGGGAGGCGCTGCACGAGCACTACGAGGCTCTACAGGTGGAGGTGGGAGGCGCTGCAGGAGCGCTACGAGGGCTCTACAGGTGGAGCCTGGGAGGAGCTGCAGGAGCGCTGCGAGGGCTCTACAGGTGGAGCCTGGGAGGCGCTGCAGGAGCGCCACGAGGGCTCTACAGGTGGAGGTGGGAGGCGCTGCAGGAGCGCTACAAGGGTTCTACAGGTGGAGGTGGGAGGCGCTGCAGGAGCGCTACGAGGGCTCTACAGGTGGAGGTGGGAGGAGCTGCAGGAGCGCTACGAGGGCTCTACAGGTGGAGGTGGGAGGCGCTGCAGGAGCGCTACAAGGGTTCTACAGGTGGAGCCTGTGAGGCGCTACAGGAGCGCTCCGAGGGCTCTGCAGGTGGAGGTGGGAGGAGCTGCAGGAGCGCTACGAGGGCTCTACAGGTGGAGGTGGGAGGCGCTGCAGGAGCGCTACGAGGGCTCTACAGGTGGAGCCTGTGAGGAGCTGCAGGAGCGCTACGAGGGCTCTACAGGTGGAGGTGGGAGGCGCTGCACGAGCGCTACGAGGGCTCTACAGGTGGAGCCTGGGAGGAGCTGCAGGAGCGCTACGAGGGCTCTACAGGTGGAGGTGGGAGGCGCTACAGGAGCGCTATGAGGGCTCTACAGGTGGAGGTGGGAGGCGCTGCAGGAGTGCTACGAGGGCTCTACAGGTGGAGCCTGAGAGGCGCTGCAGGAGCACTACGAGGGCCCTACAGGTGGAGGTGGGAGGCGCTGCACGAGCGCTACGAGGGTTCTACAGGTGGAGGTGGGAGGCGCTGCAGGAGCGCTACAAGGGTTCTACAGGTGGAGCCTGTGAGGCGCTGCAGGAGCGCTACGAGGGCTCTACAGGTGGAGCTTGGAGGCGCTGCAGGAGCACTACGAGGGCTCTACAGGTGGAGGTGGGAGGAGCTGCAGGAGCGCTACGAGAGCTCTACAGGTGGAGGTGGGAGGCGCTGCACGAGCACTACGAGGCTCTACAGGTGGAGGTGGGAGGCGCTGCAGGAGCGCTACAAGGGCTCTACAGGTGGAGCCTGGGAGGCGCTGCGGTAGCGCTACGAGGGCTCTACAGGTGGAGGTGTGAGGCGCTGCAGGAGCGCTACGAGGGCTCTACAGGTGGAGTCTGTGAGGCGCTGCAGGAGCGCTACGAGGGCTCTACAGGTGGAGCTTGGAGACGCTGCAGGAGCGCTACGAGGGCTCTACAGGCGGAGGTGGGAGGCGCTGCAGGAGCACTACGAGGGCTCTACAGGTGGAGGTGGGAGGCGCTGCAGGAGCGCTACGAGGGCTCTACAGGTGGAGGTGGGAGGCGCTGCAGGAGCGCTACGAGGGCTCTACAGGTGGAGGTGGGAGGCGCTACGAGGGCTCTACAGGTGGAGGTGGGAGGCGCTGCACGAGCGCTACGAGGCTCTACAGGTGGAGCTTGGAGGCGCTGCAGGAGCACTACGAGGGCTCTACAGGTGGAGGTGGGAGGCGCTACAGGAGCGCTACGAGGGCTCTACAGGTGGAGCCTGGGAGGCGCTGCGGGAGCGCTACGAGGGCTCTACAGGTGGAGGTGGGAGGCGCTGCATGAGCGCTACGAGGGCTCTACAGGTGGAGCTTGGAGGCGCTGCAGGAGCGCTACGAGGGCTCTACAGGTGGAGGTGGGAGGAGCTGCAGGAGCGCTACGAGGGCTCTACAGGTGGAGGTGGGAGGTGCTGTAGGAGCGCTACGAGGGCTCTACAGGTGGAGGTGGGAGGTGCTGTAGGAGCGCTACGAGGGCTCTACAGGTGGAGGTGGGAGGTGCTGTAGGAGCGCTACGAGGGCTCTACAGGTGGAGCTTGGAGGCGCTGCAGGAGCACTACGAGGGCTCTACAGGTGGAGGTGGGAGGTGCTGTAGGAGCGCTACGAGGGCTCTACAGGTGGAGGTGGGAGGAGCTGCAGGAGCGCTACGAGGCTCTACAGGTGGAGCCTGGGAGGCGCTGCAGGAGCGCTACGAGGGCTCTACAGGTGGAGGTGGGAGGCGCTGCACGAGCGCTACGAGGCTCTACAGGTGGAGGTGGGAGGCGCTGCATGAGCGCTACGAGGGCTCTACAGGTGGAGGTGGGAGGCGCTGCACGAGCGCTACGAGGGCTCTACAGGTGGAGGTGGGAGGCGCTGCAGGAGCGCTACGAGGGCTCTACAGGTGGAGGTGGGAGGCGCTACAGGAGCGCTACGAGGGCTCTACATGCGGAGCCTGTGAGGCGCCGCACGAGGGCTCTACAGGTGGAGGTGGGAGGCGCTGCACGAGCGCTACGAGGGCTCTACAGGTGGAGGTGGGAGGCGCTGCAGGAGCGCTGCGAGGGCTCTACAGGTGGAGGTGTGAGGCGCTGCAGGAGCGCTACGAGGGCTCTACAGGTGGAGGTGGGAGGCGCTGCAGGAGCACTACGAGGGCTCTACAGGTGGAGGTGGGAGGAGCTGCAGGAGCGCTACGAGGGCTCTACAGGTGGAGCCTGTGAGGCGCTGCAGGAGCACTACGAGGGCTCTACAGGTGGAGGTGGGAGGCGCTGCAGGAGCACTACGAGGGCTCTACAGGTGGAGGTGGGAGGAGCTGCAGGAGCGCTACGAGGGCTCTACAGGTGGAGCCTGTGAGGCGCTGCACGAGGGCTCTACAGGTGGAGGTGGGAGGCGCTGCAGGAGCGCTACGAGGGCTCTACAGGCGGAGCCTGGGAGGCGCTGCAGGAGCGCTACGAGGGCTCTACAGGTGGAGGTGGGAGGCGCTGCATGAGCGCTACGAGGGCTCTACAGGTGAAGCCTGAGAGGCGCTGCAGGAGCGCTACGAGGGCTCTACAGGTGGAGCTTGGAGACGCTGCAGGAGCGCTACGAGAGCTCTACAGGTGGAGGTGGGAGGCGCTGCACGAGCGCTACGAGGGCTCTACAGGTGGAGGTGGGAGGCGCTGCACGAGCGCTACAAGGGCTCTACAGGTGGAGGTGGGAGGCGCTGCAGGAGCGCTGCGAGGGCTCTACAGGTGGAGCTTGGAGGCGCTGCAGGAGCGCTACGAGGGCTCTACAGGTGGAGGTGGGAGGCGCTGCAGGAGCGCTACGAGGGCTCTACAGGTGGAGCCTGGGAGGCGCTGCAGGAGCGCTACAAGGGTTCTACAGGTGGAGGTGGGAGGCGCTGCAGGAGCGCTACGAGGGCTCTACAGGTGGAGCCTGGGAGGCGCTGCAGGAGCGCTATGAGGGCTCTACAGGTGGAGGTGGGAGGCGCTGCAGGAGCGCTACAAGGGTTCTACAGGTGGAGGTGGGAGGCGCTGCAGGAGCGCTACGAGGGCTCTACAGGTGGAGGTGGGAGGCGCTGCAGGAGCGCTACGAGGGCTCTACAGGTGGAGGTGGGAGGCGCTGCAGGAGCGCTACGAGGGCTCTACAGGTGGAGGTGGGAGGCGCTGCAGGAGCGCTACGAGGGCTCTACAGGTGGAGGTGGGAGGCGCTGCAGGAGCGCTACGAGGGCTCTACAGGTGGAGCCTGTGAGGCGCTGCAGGAGCGCTATGAGGGTTCTACAGGTGGAGGTGGGAGGCGCTGCACGAGCACTACGAGGGCTCTACAGGTGGAGGTGGGAGGCGCTGCAGGAGCGCTACAAGGGTTCTACAGGTGGAGGTGGGAGGCGCTGCAGGAGCGCTGCGAGGGCTCTACAGGTGGAGGTGGGAGGCGCTGCAGGAGCGCTACGAGGGCTCTACAGGTGGAGCCTGGGAGGCGCTGCACAAGCGCTACGAGGGCTCTACATGCGGAGCCTGTGAGGCGCCGCACGAGGGCTCTACAGGTGGAGCTTGGAGGCGCTGCACGAGCGCTACGAGGGCTCTACAGGTGGAGTCTGTGAGGCGCTGCAGGAGCGCTACGAGGGCTCTACAGGTGGAGCTTGGAGACGCTGCAGGAGCGCTACGAGGGCTCTACAGGTGGAGGTGGGAGGCGCTGCAGGAGCGCTACGAGGGCTCTACAGGTGGAGGTGGGAGGCGCTGCAGGAGCGCTACGAGGGCTCTACAGGTGGAGCCTGTGAGGCGCTGCAGGAGCGCTATGAGGGTTCTACAGGTGGAGGTGGGAGGCGCTGCACGAGCACTACGAGGGCTCTACAGGTGGAGGTGGGAGGCGCTGCAGGAGCGCTACGAGGGCTCTACAGGTGGAGCCTGTGAGGCACTGCAGGAGCGCTATGAGGGCTCTACAGGTGGAGGTGGGAAGCGCTGCAGGAGCGCTACGAGGGTTCTACAGGTGAAGGTGGGAGGCGCTGCACGAGCACTACGAGGGCTCTACAGGTGGAGGTGGGAGGCGCTGCAGGAGCGCTACGAGGGCTCTACAGGTGGAGCCTGTGAGGCGCTGCAGGAGCGCTACGAGGGCTCTACAGGTGGAGGTGGGAGGCGCTGCACGAGCGCTACGAGGGCTCTACAGGTGGAGGTGGGAGGCGCTGCACGAGCACTACGAGGGCTCTACAGGTGGAGGTGGGAGGCGCTGCAGGAGCGCTACGAGGGCTCTACAGGTGGAGCCTGTGAGGCGCTGCAGGAGCGCTATGAGGGCTCTACAGGTGGAGGTGGGAAGCGCTGCAGGAGCGCACAAGGGCTCTACAGGTGGAGGTGGGAGGCGCTGCAGGAGCGCTACGAGGGCTCTACAGGTGGAGCCTGTGAGGCGCTGCAGGAGCGCTACGAGGGCTCTACAGGTGGAGGTGGGAAGCGCTGCAGGAGCGCACAAGGGCTCTACAGGTGGAGCCTGGGAGGCGCTACAGGAGCGCTGCTAGGGCTCTACAGGTGGAGTCTGTGAGGCGCTGCAGGAGCGCTACGAGGGCTCTACAGGCGGAGGTGGGAGGCGCTGCAGGAGCGCTACGAGGGCTCTACAGGTGGAGTCTGTGAGGCGCTGCATGAGCGCTACGAGGGCTCTACAGGTGGAGGTGGGAGGCGCTGCAGGAGCGCTACGAGGGCTCTACAGGTGGAGTCTGTGAGGCGCTGCAGGAGCGCTACGAGGGCTCTACAGGTGGAGTCTGTGAGGCGCTGCATGAGCGCTACGAGGGCTCTACAGGCGGAGGTGGGAGGCGCTGCAGGAGCGCTGCGAGGGCTCTACAGGTGGAGTCTGTGAGGCGCTGCATGAGCGCTACGAGGGCTCTACAGGCGGAGGTGGGAGGCGCTGCAGGAGCGCTACGAGGGCTCTACAGGTGGAGCCTGGGAGGCGCTGCAGGAGCGCTACGAGGGCTCTACAGGTGGAGGTGGGAGGCGCTGCACGAGCGCTACGAGGGCTCTACAGGTGGAGCCTGGGAGGCGCTGCAGGAGCGCTACGAGGGCTCTACAGGCGGAGGTGGGAGGCGCTGCAGGAGCGCTACGAGGGCTCTACAGGTGGAGGTGGGAGGCGCTACAGGAGCGCTACGAGGGCTCTACAGGCGGAGCCTGTGAGGCGCTGCAGGAGCGCTACGAGGGCTCTACAGGTGGAGCTTGGAGGCGCTGCAGGAGCGCTACGAGAGCTCTACAGGTGGAGGTAGGAGGCGCTGCACGAGCGCTACGAGGGCTCTACAGGTGGAGCCTGGGAGGCGCTGCAGGAGCGCTACGAGGGCTCTACAGGTGGAGGTGGGAGGCGCTACAGGAGCGCTACGAGGGCTCTACATGCGGAGCCTGTGAGGCGCCGCACGAGGGCTCTACAGGTGGAGCCTGTGAGGCGCTGCAGGAGCGCTACGAGGGCTCTACAGGTGGAGGTGGGAAGCGCTGCAGGAGCGCACAAGGGCTCTACAGGTGGAGGTGGGAGGCGCTGCAGGAGCGCTACGAGGGCTCTACAGGTGGAGCCTGTGAGGCGCTGCAGGAGCGCTATGAGGGCTCTACAGGTGGAGGTGGGAAGCGCTGCAGGAGCGCACAAGGGCTCTACAGGTGGAGCCTGGGAGGCGCTACAGGAGCGCTGCTAGGGCTCTACAGGTGGAGTCTGTGAGGCGCTGCACGAGCGCTACGAGGGCTCTACAGGCGGAGGTGGGAGGCGCTGCAGGAGCGCTACGAGGGCTCTACAGGTGGAGTCTGTGAGGCGCTGCATGAGCGCTACGAGGGCTCTACAGGTGGAGGTGGGAGGCGCTGCAGGAGCGCTACGAGGGCTCTACAGGTGGAGTCTGTGAGGCGCTGCAGGAGCGCTACGAGGGCTCTACAGGTGGAGTCTGTGAGGCGCTGCATGAGCGCTACGAGGGCTCTACAGGCGGAGGTGGGAGGCGCTGCAGGAGCGCTGCGAGGGCTCTACAGGTGGAGTCTGTGAGGCGCTGCATGAGCGCTACGAGGGCTCTACAGGCGGAGGTGGGAGGCGCTGCAGGAGCGCTGCGAGGGCTCTACAGGTGGAGTCTGTGAGGCGCTGCATGAGCGCTACGAGGGCTCTACAGGCGGAGGTGGGAGGCGCTGCAGAAGCGCTGCGAGGGCTCTACAGGTGGAGTCTGTGAGGGGCTGCATGAGCGCTACGAGGGCTCTACAGGCGGAGGTGGGAGGCGCTGCAGGAGCGCTACGAGGGCTCTACAGGTGGAGCCTGGGAGGCGCTGCAGGAGCGCTACGAGGGCTCTACAGGTGGAGGTGGGAGGCGCTGCAGGAGCGCTACGAGGGCTCTACAGGTGGAGGTGGGAGGCGCTGCAGGAGCGCTACGAGGGCTCTACAGGCGGAGGTGGGAGGCGCTGCAGGAGCGCTACGAGGGCTCTACAGGCGGAGCCTGGGAGGCGCTGCAGGAGCGCTACGAGGGCTCTACAGGTGGAGGTGGGAGGCGCTGCACGAGCGCTACGAGGGCTCTACAGGTGGAGCCTGGGAGGCGCTGCAGGAGCGCTACGAGGGCTCTACAGGCGGAGGTGGGAGGCGCTGCAGGAGCGCTACGAGGGCTCTACAGGTGGAGGTGGGAGGCGCTACAGGAGCGCTACGAGGGCTCTACAGGCGGAGCCTGTGAGGCGCTGCAGGAGCGCTACGAGGGCTCTACAGGTGGAGCTTGGAGGCGCTGCAGGAGCGCTACGAGAGCTCTACAGGTGGAGGTAGGAGGCGCTGCACGAGCGCTACGAGGGCTCTACAGGTGGAGGTGGGAGGCGCTGCAGGAGCGCTACGAGGGCTCTACAGGTGGAGGTGGGAGGTGCTGCACGAGCGCTACGAGGGCTCTACAGGTGGAGTCTGTGAGGCGCTGCAGGAGCGCTACGAGGGCTCTACAGGTGGAGCTTGGAGGCGCTGCAGGAGCACTACGAGGGCTCTACAGGTGGAGGTGGGAGGAGCTGCAGGAGGGCTACGAGGGCTCTACAGGCGGAGCCTGTGAGGCGCTGCAGGAGCGCTACGAGGGCTCTACAGGTGGAGGTGGGAGGAGCTGCAGGAGGGCTACGAGGGCTCTACAGGTGGAGCCTGTGAGGCGCTACGAGGGCTCTACAGGTGGCGGTGGGAGGCGCTGCAGGAGCGCTAGGAGGGCTCTACAGGTGGCGGTGGGAGGCGCTGCAGGAGCGCTACGAGGGCTCTACAGGTGGAGGTGTGAGGCGCTGCAGGAGCGCTACGAGGGCTCTACAGGTGGAGCCTGTGAGGCGCTGCACGAGGGCTCTACAGGTGGAGCCTGTGAGGCGCTGCAGGAGCGCTACGAGGGCTCTACAGGTGGAGGTGTGAGGCGCTGCAGGAGCGCTACGAGGGCTCTACAGGTGGAGCCTGTGAGGCGCTGCACGAGGGCTCTACAGGTGGAGGTGGGAGGCGCTGCAGGAGCGCTACGAGGGTTCTACAGGTGGAGCCTGGGAGGCGCTGCGGGAGTGCTACGAGGGCTCTACAGGTGGAGGTGGGAGGCGCTGCACGAGCGCTACGAGGGCTCTACAGGTGGAGTCTGTGAGGCGCTGCAGGAGCGCTATGAGGGCTCTACAGGTGGAGGTGGGAGGCGCTGCAGGAGCGCTACGAGGGCTCTACAGGTGGAGGTGGGAGGTGCTGCAGGAGCGCTACAAGGGCTCTACAGGTGGAGCCTGGGAGGCGCTGCAGGAGCGCTACGACGGCTCTACAGGTGGAGCCTGGGAGGCGCTGCAGGAGCGCTACGAGGGCTCTACAGGTGGAGGTGGGAGGCGCTACAGGAGCGCTACGAGGGCTCTACAGGTGGAGGTGGGAGGCGCTGCAGGAGCGCTACAAGGGCTCTACAGGTGGAGCCTGTGAGGCGCTGCAGGAGCGCTACGAGGGCTCTACAGGTGGAGGTGGGAGGCGCTGCACGAGCGCTACGACGGGCTCTACAGGTGGAGCCTGTGAGGCGCTGCAGGAGCGCTACGAGGGCTCTACAGATGGAGCCTGGGAGACGCTACGAGGGCTCTCAGGTGGAGGTGGGAGGCGCTGCACGAGCGCTACGAGGGCTCTACAGGTGGAGGTGGGAGGCGCTGCACGAGCGCTACGACGGGCTCTACAGGTGGAGCCTGTGAGGCGCTGCAGGAGCGCTACGAGGGCTCTACAGGTGGAGGTGGGAGGCGCTGCACGAGCGCTACGACGGGCTCTACAGGTGAAACCTGTGAGGCGCTGCAGGAGCGCTACGAGGGCTCCACAGGTGGAGGTGGGAGGCGCTGCAGGAGCGCTACGAGGGCTCTACAGGTGGATCCTGGGAGGCGCTGCAGGAGCGCTACGAGGGCTCTACAGGTGGAGGTGGGAGGCGCTGCAGGAGCGCTACGAGGGCTCTACAGGTGGAGCCTGGGAGGCGCTGCAGGAGCGCTACGAGGGCTCTACAGGTGGAGGTGGGAGGCGCTGCACGAGCGCTACGAGGGCTCTACAGGTGGAGCCTGGGAGGCGCTGCACGAGCGCTACGAGGGCTCTACAGGTGGAGGTCGGAGGCGCTGCAGGAGCGCTACAAGGGCTCTACAGGTGGAGGTGGGAGGAGCTGCAGGAGCGCTGCAAGGGCTCTACAGGTGGAGCTTGGAGGCGCTGCAGGAGCGCTACGAGGGCTCTACAGGTGGAGGTGGGAGGAGCTGCAGGAGCGCTACGAGGGCTCTACAGGTGGAGCTTGGAGACGCTGCAGGAGCGCTGCAAGGGCTCTACAGGTGGAGGTGGGAGGCGCTCCAGGAGCGCTACGAGGGCTCTACAGGTGGAGGTGGGAGGCGCTGCAGGAGCGCTACGAGGGCTCTACAGGTGGAGGTGGGAGGCGCTCCAGGAGCGCTACGAGGGCTCTACAGGTGGAGGTGGGAGGCGCTGCAGGAGCGCTACGAGGGCTCTACAGGTGGAGGTGGGAAGCGCTGCAGGAGCGCACAAGGGCTCTACAGGTGGAGCCTGGGAGGCGCTACAGGAGCGCTACGAGGGCTCTACAGGTGGAGTCTGTGAGGCGCTGCATGAGCGCTACGAGGGCTCTACAGGCGGAGGTGGGAGGCGCTGCAGGAGCGCTACGAGGGCTCTACAGGTGGAGTCTGTGAGGCGCTGCAGGAGCGCTACGAGGGCTCTACAGGTGGAGTCTGTGAGGCGCTGCATGAGCGCTACGAGGGCTCTACAGGCGGAGGTGGGAGGCGCTGCAGGAGCGCCACGAGGGCTCTACAGGTGGAGCCTGGGAGGCGCTGCAGGAGCGCTACAAGGGCTCTACAGGTGGAGTCTGTGAGGCGCTGCACGAGCGCTACGAGGGCTCTACAGGCGGAGGTGGGAGGCGCTGCAGGAGCGCTACGAGGGCTCTACAGGTGGAGGTGGGAGGCGCTGCACGAGCGCTACGAGGGCTCTACAGGTGGAGCCTGGGAGGCGCTGCAGGAGCGCTACGAGGGCTCTACAGGCGGAGGTGGGAGGCGCTGCAGGAGCGCCACGAGGGCTCTACAGGTGGAGCCTGGGAGGCGCTGCAGGAGCGCTACAAGGGCTCTACAGGTGGAGTCTGTGAGGCGCTGCAGGAGCGCTACGAGGGCTGTACAGGTGGAGGTGGGAGGCGCTACAGGAGCGCTACGAGGGCTCTACAGGCGGAGCCTGTGAGGCGCTGCAGGAGCGCTACGAGGGCTCTACAGGTGGAGCTTGGAGGCGCTGCAGGAGCGCTACGAGAGCTCTACAGGTGGAGGTAGGAGGAGCTGCACGAGCGCTACGAGGGCTCTACAGGTGGAGCCTGGGAGGCGCTGCAGGAGCGCTACGAGGGCTCTACAGGTGGAGGTGGGAGGCGCTACAGGAGCGCTACGAGGGCTCTACATGCGGAGCCTGTGAGGCGCCGCACGAGGGCTCTACAGGTGGAGCCTGTGAGGCGCTGCAGGAGCGCTACGAGGGCTCTACAGGTGGAGGTGGGAGGCGCTGCACGAGCGCTACGAGGGCTCTACAGGTGGAGTCTGTGAGGCGCTGCAGGAGCGCTACGAGGGCTCTACAGGTGGAGCTTGGAGGCGCTGCAGGAGCACTACGAGGGCTCTACAGGTGGCGGTGGGAGGCGCTGCAGGAGCGCTAGGAGGGCTCTACAGGTGGCGGTGGGAGGCGCTGCAGGAGCGCTACGAGGGCTCTACAGGTGGCGGTGGGAGGAGCTGCAGGAGCGCTACGAGGGCTCTACAGGTGGAGCCTGTGAGGCGCTGCAGGAGCGCTACGAGGGCTCTACAGGTGGAGGTGTGAGGCGCTGCAGGAGCGCTACGAGGGCTCTACAGGTGGAGCCTGTGAGGCGCTGCACGAGGGCTCTACAGGTGGAGGTGGGAGGCGCTGCAGGAGCGCTACGAGGGTTCTACAGGTGGAGCCTGGGAGGCGCTGCGGGAGTGCTACGAGGGCTCTACAGGTGGAGGTGGGAGGCGCTGCACGAGCGCTACGAGGGCTCTACAGGTGGAGTCTGTGAGGCGCTGCAGGAGCGCTACGAGGGCTCTACAGGTGGAGCTTGGAGACGCTGCAGGAGCGCTACGAGGGCTCTACAGGTGGAGGTGGGAGGCGCTGCAGGAGCGCTACAAGGGCTCTACAGGTGGAGCCTGTGAGGCGCTGCAGGAGCGCTACGAGGGCTCTACAGGTGGAGGTGGGAGGCGCTGCACGAGCGCTACGACGGGCTCTACAGGTGGAGCCTGTGAGGCGCTGCAGGAGCGCTACGAGGGCTCTACAGATGGAGCCTGGGAGATGCTACGAGGGCTCTCAGGTGGAGGTGGGAGGCGCTGCACGAGCGCTACGAGGGCTCTACAGGTGGAGGTGGGAGGCGCTGCACGAGCGCTACGACGGGCTCTACAGGTGGAGCCTGTGAGGCGCTGCAGGAGCGCTACGAGGGCTCTACAGGTGGAGGTGGGAGGCGCTGCACGAGCGCTACGACGGGCTCTACAGGTGAAACCTGTGAGGCGCTGCAGGAGCGCTACGAGGGCTCTACAGATGGAGCCTGGGAGGCGCTACGAGGGCTCTCAGGTGGAGCCTGGGAGGCGCTGCAGGAGCGCTACGAGGGCTCCACAGGTGGAGGTGGGAGGCGCTGCAGGAGCGCTACGAGGGCTCTACAGGTGGATCCTGGGAGGCGCTGCAGGAGCGCTACGAGGGCTCTACAGGTGGAGGTGGGAGGCGCTGCAGGAGCGCTACGAGGGCTCTACAGGTGGAGCCTGGGAGGCGCTGCAGGAGCGCTATGAGGGCTCTACAGGTGGAGGTGGGAGGCGCTGCACGAGCGCTACGAGGGCTCTACAGGTGGAGCCTGGGAGGCGCTGCACGAGCGCTACGAGGGCTCTACAGGTGGAGGTCGGAGGCGCTGCAGGAGCGCTACAAGGGCTCTACAGGTGGAGGTGGGAGGAGCTGCAGGAGCGCTGCAAGGGCTCTACAGGTGGAGCTTGGAGGCGCTGCAGGAGCGCTACGAGGGCTCTACAGGTGGAGGTGGGAGGAGCTGCAGGAGCGCTACGAGGGCTCTACAGGTGGAGCTTGGAGACGCTGCAGGAGCGCTGCAAGGGCTCTACAGGTGGAGGTGGGAGGCGCTCCAGGAGCGCTACGAGGGCTCTACAGGTGGAGGTGGGAGGCGCTGCAGGAGCGCTACGAGGGCTCTACAGGTGGAGGTGGGAGGCGCTCCAGGAGCGCTACGAGGGCTCTACAGGTGGAGGTGGGAGGCGCTGCAGGAGCGCTACGAGGGCTCTACAGGTGGAGGTGGGAAGCGCTGCAGGAGCGCACAAGGGCTCTACAGGTGGAGCCTGGGAGGCGCTACAGGAGCGCTACGAGGGCTCTACAGGTGGAGTCTGTGAGGCGCTGCACGAGCGCTACGAGGGCTCTACAGGCGGAGGTGGGAGGCGCTGCAGGAGCGCTACGAGGGCTCTACAGGTGGAGTCTGTGAGGCGCTGCAGGAGCGCTACGAGGGCTCTACAGGTGGAGTCTGTGAGGCGCTGCATGAGCGCTACGAGGGCTCTACAGGCGGAGGTGGGAGGCGCTGCAGGAGCGCCACGAGGGCTCTACAGGTGGAGCCTGGGAGGCGCTGCAGGAGCGCTACAAGGGCTCTACAGGTGGAGTCTGTGAGGCGCTGCACGAGCGCTACGAGGGCTCTACAGGCGGAGGTGGGAGGCGCTGCAGGAGCGCTACGAGGGCTCTACAGGTGGAGGTGGGAGGCGCTGCACGAGCGCTACGAGGGCTCTACAGGTGGAGCCTGGGAGGCGCTGCAGGAGCGCTACGAGGGCTCTACAGGCGGAGGTGGGAGGCGCTGCAGGAGCGCCACGAGGGCTCTACAGGTGGAGCCTGGGAGGCGCTGCAGGAGCGCTACAAGGGCTCTACAGGTGGAGTCTGTGAGGCGCTGCAGGAGCGCTACGAGGGCTGTACAGGTGGAGGTGGGAGGCGCTACAGGAGCGCTACGAGGGCTCTACAGGCGGAGCCTGTGAGGCGCTGCAGGAGCGCTACGAGGGCTCTACAGGTGGAGCTTGGAGGCGCTGCAGGAGCGCTACGAGAGCTCTACAGGTGGAGGTAGGAGGAGCTGCACGAGCGCTACGAGGGCTCTACAGGTGGAGCCTGGGAGGCGCTGCAGGAGCGCTACGAGGGCTCTACAGGTGGAGGTGGGAGGCGCTACAGGAGCGCTACGAGGGCTCTACATGCGGAGCCTGTGAGGCGCCGCACGAGGGCTCTACAGGTGGAGCCTGTGAGGCGCTGCAGGAGCGCTACGAGGGCTCTACAGGTGGAGGTGGGAGGCGCTGCACGAGCGCTACGAGGGCTCTACAGGTGGAGTCTGTGAGGCGCTGCAGGAGCGCTACGAGGGCTCTACAGGTGGAGCTTGGAGGCGCTGCAGGAGCACTACGAGGGCTCTACAGGTGGCGGTGGGAGGCGCTGCAGGAGCGCTAGGAGGGCTCTACAGGTGGCGGTGGGAGGCGCTGCAGGAGCGCTACGAGGGCTCTACAGGTGGCGGTGGGAGGAGCTGCAGGAGCGCTACGAGGGCTCTACAGGTGGAGCCTGTGAGGCGCTGCAGGAGCGCTACGAGGGCTCTACAGGTGGAGGTGTGAGGCGCTGCAGGAGCGCTACGAGGGCTCTACAGGTGGAGCCTGTGAGGCGCTGCACGAGGGCTCTACAGGTGGAGGTGGGAGGCGCTGCAGGAGCGCTACGAGGGTTCTACAGGTGGAGCCTGGGAGGCGCTGCGGGAGTGCTACGAGGGCTCTACAGGTGGAGGTGGGAGGCGCTGCACGAGCGCTACGAGGGCTCTACAGGTGGAGTCTGTGAGGCGCTGCAGGAGCGCTACGAGGGCTCTACAGGTGGAGCTTGGAGACGCTGCAGGAGCGCTACGAGGGCTCTACAGGTGGAGGTGGGAGGCGCTGCAGGAGCACTACGAGGGCTCTACAGGTGGAGGTGGGAGGCGCTGCAGGAGCGCTACGAGGGCTCTACAGGTGGAGGTGGGAGGCGCTGCAGGAGCGCTACGAGGGCTCTACAGGTGGAGCTTGGAGACGCTGCAGGAGCGCTACAAGGGCTCTACAGGTGGAGGTGGGAGGCGCTGCAGGAGCGCTACGAGGGCTCTACAGGTGGAGCCTGGGAGGCGCTGCAGGAGCGCTACGACGGCTCTACAGGTGGAGGTGGGAGGCGCTGCAGGAGCGCTACAAGGGCTCTACAGGTGGAGCCTGTGAGGCGCTGCAGGAGCGCTACGAGGGCTCTACAGGTGGAGGTGGGAGGCGCTGCACGAGCGCAACGACGGGCTCTACAGGTGGAGCCTGTGAGGCGCTGCAGGAGCGCTACGAGGGCTCTACAGATGGAGCCTGGGAGACGCTACGAGGGCTCTCAGGTGGAGGTGGGAGGCGCTGCACGAGCGCTACGAGGGCTCTACAGGTGGAGGTGGGAGGCGCTGCAGGAGCGCTACAAGGGCTCTACAGGTGGAGGTGGGAGGCGCTGCACGAGCGCTACGACGGGCTCTACAGGTGGAGCCTGTGAGGCGCTGCAGGAGCGCTACGAGGGCTCTACAGGTGGAGGTGGGAGGCGCTGCACGAGCGCTACGACGGGCTCTACAGGTGAAACCTGTGAGGCGCTGCAGGAGCGCTACGAGGGCTCTACAGATGGAGCCTGGGAGGCGCTACGAGGGCTCTCAGGTGGAGGTGGGAGGCGCTGCACGAGCGCTACGAGGGCTCTCAGGTGGAGGTGTGAGGCGCTGCACGAGCGCTACGAGGGCTCTCAGGTGGAGGTGGGAGGCGCTGCACGAGCGCTACGAGGGCTCTACAGGTGGAGGTGGGAGGCGCTGCAGGAGCACTACGAGGGCTCTACAGATGGAGCCTGGGAGGCGCTACGAGGGCTCTCAGGTGGAGGTGGGAGGCGCTGCACGAGCGCTACGAGGGCTCTACAGGTGGAGCCTGTGAGGCGCTGCAGGAGCGCTACGAGGGCTCTACAGGTGGAGCCTGGGAGGCGCTGCAGGAGCGCTACGATGGGCTCTACAGGTGGAGCCTGTGAGGCGCTGCAGGAGCGCTACGAGGGCTCTACAGGTGGAGGTGGGAGGCGCTGCAGGAGCGCTACGAGGGCTCTACAGATGGAGCCTGGGAGGCGCTACGAGGGCTCTCAGGTGGAGGTGGGAGGCGCTGCACGAGCGCTACGAGGGCTCTACAGGTGGAGGTGGGAGGCGCTGCAGGAGCGCTACAATGGCTCTACAGGTGGAGGTGGGAGGCGCTGCACGAGCGCTACGAAGGGCTCTACAGGTGGAGCCTGTGAGGCGCTGCAGGAGCGCTACGAGGGCTCTACAGGTGGAGCCTGTGAGGCGCTGCAGGAGCGCTACGAGGCCTCTACAGGTGGAGCTGGGAGGTGCTGCAGGAGCGCTACGAGGGCTCTACAGGTGGAGCCTGGGAGGCGCTGCCCGAGCGCTACGACGGGCTCTACAGGTGGAGCCTGTGAGGCGCTGCAGGAGCGCTACGAGGGCTCTACAGGTGGAGCCTGGGAGGCGCTACGAGGGCTCTACAGGTGGAGCCTGGGAGGCACTACGAGGGCTCTACAGGTGGAGCCTGAGAGGCGCTGCAGGAGCGCTACGAGGGCTCTACAGGTGGAGGTGGGAGGCGCTGCAGGAGCGCTACAAGGGCTCTACAGGTGGAGGTGGGAGGCGCTGCACGAGCGCTACGAAGGGCTCTACAGGTGGAGCCTGTGAGGCGCTGCAGGAGCGCTACAAGGGCTCTACAGGTGGAGCCTGTGAGGCGCTGCAGGAGCGCTACGAGGGCTCTACAGGTGGAGCTGGGTGGTGCTGCAGGAGCGCTACGAGGGCTCTACAGGTGGAGCCTGGGAGGCGCTGCCCGAGCGCTACGACGGGCTCTACAGGTGGAGCCTGTGAGGCGCTGCAGGAGCGCTACGAGGGCTCTACAGGTGGAGCCTGGGAGGCGCTACGAGGGCTCTACAGGTGGAGCCTGGGAGGCGCTACGAGGGCTCTACAGGTGGAGCCTGAGAGGCGCTGCACGAGCGCTACGAGGGCTCTACAGGTGGAGTCTGTGAGGCGCTGCAGGAGCGCTACGAGGGCTCTACAGGTGGAGCTTGGAGGCGCTGCAGGAGCACTACGAGGGCTCTACAGGTGGAGGTGGGAGGAGCTGCACGAGCGCTACGAGGCTCTAGAGGTGGAGCCTGTGAGGCGCTGCAGGAGCGCTACGAGGGCTCTACAGGTGGCGGTGGGAGGAGCTGCAGGAGGGCTACGAGGGCTCTACAGGTGGAGCCTGTGAGGCGCTGCAGGAGCGCTACGAGGGCTCTACAGGTGGAGGTGTGAGGCGCTGCAGGAGCGCTACGAGGGCTCTACAGGTGGAGCCTGTGAGGCGCTGCACGAGGGCTCTACAGGTGGAGGTGGGAGGTGCTGCACGAGCGCTACGAGGGCTCTACAGGTGGAGTCTGTGAGGCGCTGCACGAGCGCTACGAGGGCTCTACAGGTGGAGGTGGGAGGCGCTGCATGAGCGCTACGAGGCTCTACAGGTGGAGGTGGGAGGCGCTGCACGAGCGCTACGAGGGCTCTACAGGTAGAGTCTGTGAGGCGCTGCACGAGCGCTACGAGGGCTCTACAGGTGGAGGTGGGAGGCGCTGCATGAGCGCTACGAGGCTCTACAGGTGGAGGTGGGAGGCGCTGCATGAGCGCTACGAGGCTCTACAGGTGGAGCCTGGGAGGCGCTGCACGAGCGCTACGAGGGCTCTACAGGTGGAGCCTGGGAGGCGCTGCCCGAGCGCTACGACGGGCTCTACAGGTGGAGCCTGTGAGGCGCTGCAGGAGCGCTACGAGGGCTCTACAGGTGGAGCCTGGGAGGCGCTACGAGGGCTCTACAGGTGCAGCCTGGGAGGCGCTACGAGGGCTCTACAGGTGGAGCCTGAGAGGCGCTGCACGAGCGCTACGAGGGCTCTACAGGTGGAGGTGGGAGGCGCTGCACGAGCGCTACGAGGCTCTACAGGTGGAGGTGGGAGGCGCTGCACGAGCGCTACGAGGCTCTACAGGTGGAGGTGGGAGGCGCTGCACGAGCGCTACGAGGCTCTACAGGTGGAGGTGGGAGGCGCTGCACGAGCGCTACGAGGCTCTACAGGTGGAGGTGGGAGGCGCTGCAGGAGCACTACGAGGGCTCTACAGGTGGAGGTGGGAGGCGCTGCACGAGCGCTACGAGGGCTCTACAGGTGGAGGTGGGAGGCGCTACACGAGCAGCAGCGCTACGAGGGCTCTACAGGTGGAGGTGGGAGGCGCTACACGAGCAGCAGCGCTACGAGGGCTCCAGCAGCAACATTTTTGGTAGGTGGGGGTCCTTCCTCTGCCTGTTAGCGTCTTAGGCGCTCCAGGAATATTGCAAAGGCTGCTTGGGAGTGCTGAAAGAACTATCCCTGGCCTGCATGGATAGAGCAATGGTGTAAAAACAGCACGAGCGCTGCACGGAGGGAAGGGTATTGACCTATAACGGACTTAAAGATGGTAGAAGAAGAGTAGAAGGCCTGGTGCAGAAACAGTGCAAAGCCTGCCGGAGAAGGAGTGTTATGTGTATTTGTAAAGCGCCCCATCACTCGGGAGGGTTTCTAGGCGCTGCAGGTGCTGGTGCGCGTGCTATGTGAACAGCCAGGTCTGCAGCTTCTTGTAGAATGCAAGAATTGAGGACAAAACTCTGACGTGTAACAGCAGCAAACTCCGGGCTTTAGAAGGGATGCAGGAGGAGGCCCGACTGCCGGTTCTTGTGGATACGTGGGATGTGTGCAGGAAGGAGTCTGGCTGAGCGGGGGTGACTGCCGGTTCTGGTTCTGTGGATTCGTGGGGTGTGTGCAGGAGTCTTACCATAGTCCTCAAACGTCACTGCTGGGGCAATTAGCCCGCACCTTCTAGGTGATTCCAGAAGGTACATTTATCTCAACCCGTGTTTCTCTCACACAGGACCACTGTGTGAATCAGAGGCGCAACTAGAGCCAAATTTCGGGGGGGGGGGGCTAAGAAAACATTTGGGGGGGGGGCTGAACCTTTAATTAGTAGG
Source organism: Lissotriton helveticus (assembly GCF_964261635.1). Classification (NCBI taxonomy): domain Eukaryota; kingdom Metazoa; phylum Chordata; class Amphibia; order Caudata; family Salamandridae; genus Lissotriton; species Lissotriton helveticus. The sequence goes on from NC_136067.1 coordinate 2,048,264,336, forward strand.
CAGAGTGGAGCTGCAGGGCCTCCAACAAGGGGTGTTTCAGCAACAGCAAGGCCTCATTAACATTCAAATGGTCTTTTAAAGACCTGTGAAACGTTCGGGTGCGGCTCCGTGTGTGCCCGGGATCTGTCTTATCCCGGGCTGCCACACACGACGGGGGGGGGCTGAAGCCCGGTGAGTCCAATGGGTGTTGCGCGCCTGGGATGAGTCCATACTGTAGGGGACGGTACCTGACAGATGCGTATTCACACCGCACCCACTAGAGTAGACGAGGAGCCTATGGTCCTGATGAAATGTCGAGATTCTATGGGCAGTATATGTCATCAAACATGTTAGCCCCACGCACATGACACATCACTTAAAGCTGGAGAGGGTGTAATCCTCCCCACCCCCCCTCCCCCCCGCTTCAGCCACGACTTTTATAGTCTTCTGTTTTTAGTATAGCCTAGAAACCAAGCTGATAAAATCATTATGTGGGACTCTATTTTGAAACGACACACACTCCCTCCCATGTCTACTCTTGACACCAGTGCCCACCAACACTTCACATCGGCAAAGAGAGAAGACCTCCGGCACAGAGCCGCCTTCCGGGGCCCGTCGGGCATTGCAGCGCCGGCCCAACGAGGAGCTGTCCGATGATGAAGCATGACACCCCCCGGGGTGAGTGAGGGCCCTTGCTCCTAGTTGGAGCTACTCCACATTCATTATCCTCCACACCTTTCTAATGTCTGGACACCTGGCTTCCGTTTCTTTCTCCCCGCCCCTCTCCTAAGAAACTGCACACTCTTGCTTCTGCCACTGTTATTAGGGGACCATATGCAGGGCCTATCAAGCCCCGGTGCCTCCCTCTATGGATAACATTCTCTGCCCAGGATCACACCTTTTGTGAAGTGTGGAAGCTGGGATTACAGCCCAAGTATGCTGGCTTTTAGGAGAGGAAGTTAACCACTGGGCCACATCTCGGTCCCTTGTGACCAGCAGTAGTGGAGAGCAGGGTCAGTAGGTGGGTACCGATGGAGGGTGGAGGGGGTGCCCGGAGTGCGCTGCGCCCTCCTGCGCAGGACCCGATGTTCCCTGGCACCGCCTGGCACATGCAGTTGACTAATGGCAGCAGTGTTACTCCAGGGAGCGCGTGCTCACATCTTCCTCCCTCCCTAAGTACATCCTCGGGGACAGCTTGATTGCGGGGTGCGCGGGGGGCGGTGGTCCTGTCTGTCACGACTCTGTCAGGATTCTCTGTGCTGGTATGGGGGGCACGTGCCACCCACGCCCCCTCGCCCATCTGTGACTACCAGCCTAGATAGGCTGGCTTCAGTGGATGGGGTCTGCCAGTGTCTCTCACACCGGCGGGGCTAGAAGCAGGTCTTCTGGGCTGTAGGCGCTGCACCAGCAGAGGGGGGAGCTACATGGGGCCGGAAACTGATTAAATCACACGCTTGATGTGTTCTATCACAAATTCGAAGTGAAATTAGCAAGTCTGACAGCCGCTGACACAGCTATAGATGCATTTGTAGTGTCATGCATGGTTGTATGACACTACAACGCGCGCTATTACCACGCGTGCCATTACAACGCTGTTTTTACAACGCAAGCCGTTAAAACGACTTGCGCTGTAAGCGCTGGATAGTGGAATAGTTTCATTTTCTATTCCAACTCCAGCCCACGTTACAGAAGGGAAGGTGTTGGAATAGAAAATGAAACTATTCCTTTTCCAACAGCGCTCTCCAGCGCAAGTCGTTGAAACGACTTGCGTTGTAAAAGCAGCGTAGTAATGGCAGCGCGATGTAATGCCCGCGTTGTAAAGGCTGCTCACCGTCATGCATTTGTGACGTAAACCTAAAAGTACGCCTGTGTGAAAGTTTGCAGAGAACCAGGGGCAGATATACATAAATATCCTGGTGTGTGTGTGTAAAGATACGCAGAGTGCCACAGGCCAGCTCTTTCCATTGCTGAGTGTAGGGAGGGGCCATGACTCGCGAGGGGAAGCCTTGTCTGGCTCGTGATGGCCCCCTCACCAAACAGCACGTCACTCTCTGAGCATCTGCAGGCACAGTTTATGCCATGCTGTCCTCATGGGCACTGGTTTATAAGCACAGCACGTGATCTCACTGCAAAGATCCGAAGTGTGGCTCAGGAAACATCAGCAGTGTAAGGATTGAGGCTTAGGGTCTGATATATATTTTGCAGGACAGGTCACAGCAGTGATGAATATTTCGTCTGCCGAACTACGAATCCCATAGGATATAATGGGATTTATATGAGATACAAATCCCATAGGATATAATGGAATTTATCCCATAGGATATAATGGATTTATATGAGATACATATCCCATAGGATATAATGGAATTTATCCCATAGGATATAATGGATTTATATGAGATAGAAATCCCATAGGATATAATGGAATTTATCCCATAGGATATAATGGGATTTATATGAGATACAAATCCCTTAGGATATAATGGGATTTATATGAGATACAAATCCCTTAGGATATAATGGAATTTATATGAGATACAAATCCTATAGGATATAATGGAATTTATGAGATACACATCCCAGAGGATATCATGAGATTTATATGAGATACAAATCCCATAGAATATAATGGGATTAATATGAAATTCAAATCCCATAGGATATAATGGGATTTATATTTCAGCGGACAGGATATCCACCACTGTTGTGACGGAGTAACCCGTCTGCTGAGGTCTAGACCAGGCCCTCACTGCTGTGGTAATAACATGGGATTTGACCTTCGCACTGTAGCCACAGATGTCCGCATCTGCAATGATTACTACTCTTGCTCCATATTATCATGTTTTATTGGACCGTATGGCATTATGAAGGACACCATTTAAATAAGGTATAATGATACATATTGTAATTTGGATTCTTGTTCGTATCGCACACCACAGAATGAATCCTATCTTAGGCTATTATTATCCAAACCTGGGAGTCATTAGGTCAGGCGCCGAAAGACGAAAGGCTTGGCCAGTCCTTCAAACAATTACAACTGTGGTCTGTAGTTCTTAGGTTGGCAGATTGAGGGACAGGTGGACAGACAGACATACAGATACGTGGATTGAAAGGGGCTGGAGGGACTAATTAACAGAGAGTTGAACATATAGATGGCCACTGGGTGTAGACAGTTCTCAAACAGAAGGAAGGTGATGTAGACAGGTACAGAGATAGATAGATAGATGGATGGATGGATGGATGGATGGATGGATGGATGGATGGATGGATGGATGGATGGATGGATGGATGGATGGATGGATGGATGGATGGATGGATGGATGGATGGATGGATGGATGGATGGATGGATAGATAGATAGATAGATAGATAGATAGATAGATAGATAGATAGATAGATAGATAGATAGATAGATAGATAGATAGATAGATAGATAGATAGATAGATAGATAGATAGATAGATAGATAGATAGATAGATAGATAGATAGATAGATAGAAGGATGAATGGATGGGTAGGAAGGTAGGAGCAGTTACTGAAGGATGGATGGATGGATGAATGCATGATTAGGAGGAATGGACAAGAATTTAGATAAATGGTCAAAGATTAAACTTACAGACAGCTGGACAAATGCTTGGATGATGGATGACTGGATGGATGGGGGATGGGAAAGAACAGATGGACTGATGGATGGTGGTTGAGCAGTTAGCTTGATGCTTAATTTCGGGTACATTAAGGTATGCAAAGGTACTAGACAGATGGGCCTAGGGATTTTTAAGTGGATTCACGGCTACATATATGATTGGATGGATGGTGGTGAGGTAAATGTACTGATGGACAGATAGACTGACATATAGATGGAAAGGGGTGAATGGCATTCCGACATGCACAGATGGATCGGAGGATGCTGTTTGGAGGAAAGGAATAGCCAATGGCTAGAAGGAAGGAGCGCTAGATGGACAGGGACGCAGAGGTTTGGGCAGTGACTAGAGAGATAGATGGCGGATGAAAGGATGGATAGAGGGGCGGTGGAGGACTCCATAGGTGGTGGGACTAGATGAGTGGATACATGAGTATATAGACAGATGGACCAGTGGGTGGACGGACAGATGAATGGGTTGAAACTGGACATACAGAAGAATGGACATACAAAGGGTGGGTGGGTACATAGATAGATAGATAGGCAGATGGGTAGATTAAATAATGTGTGGATAGCCAGATGGAAGGAGGGTGCATGCACATGTATGTCATTAAAAATGTGCATCAGGAGTTTAAGACTAAACCAGGAACCACCCTGTTGTCTCTCAGAGGAAGAGCACCGGTACAAAAGTAGGGGCAGGATGTTCTACTTATTAGTGTCCTGTCACAGCTGCGTGAGCCTTCTCTACAGGTGTTTTGTACACATTCAGTGCCTGTGTTTTCAGCTGAGTGATATATTGAGGAGACCAGGTGCCCATTTTGTTTTTGGTGGGACAGGAGCACCGCCACAAATTGTCGGCCAAGACAAGCTCATGGCTGGTGCTACCAGTATAGCGGCTGGTGAACCAAAGGGTTTCTGTGCTGCAGCCTGCACTAGTTCCACCATAAGAAACCATTGGCCCAGCGATGTCTCCAATGCTGGCCACCAGGGCACAGGATGGATGCTCCATACGGTGAGGCCAGCATCACTGAATGTCCTTTTCAGTGTCCGGCAGGAGAAGCGCAGCAGTTCCTGGCAGGGAGAACAGGAAGTGACCTAGCACAAAGGGAGAACCCCCCCTGCACATCAGGGCAACTGATTTGATATTTTACTGAAACAAATTCTTCCTTTTGGAGTTTGTTTCACTAAAACAAGTGAGTTTGGCAGGCGGAACAAAAACAGATGATGCCCACACGGCAAACCGCTCTCCCTTCCTTGCGTCTGCCACACCGGGGGATGCAGGGAAGACTGAAGACCTCAGTCAGGGAAGCATGGTGTCCGAGGGGCGTGTTTATGAGAACCCTGTGTCACTTTTGCACCATGTAAAGTGATACATGCGTCAAGCAGGGATAGCATTTCGATTTATAAAGCCACGCAAAGCCACCCTGCGTGGCCTTGAGTGGCCTCATAAATCACGATTAAAGTGATGCAGAGCAAATTGCAGTGGCACCCTACTCTGCCCAAGGGTGGCATTCCATGGGCGCTATGGTGGGGTTTCCCACGCAACACCCATGGGATTTAGCACTGCCCCAATTTACAAAGTCATGTACACCTGGGGAAGAGCCAAATCCATACGGCTCCCGAGTTGATGCGTAACGAGGAGAAACATGTTTATTGGTTCTTGTTTTTTCTTCTTTCCATGTGTCCTGCATTCTGCAGCACATATAGAAAGAGGAGAACGCATCCCAGGATTGTTTTTGTGCAGGAAGGTGCCCCTTCCTGCACAAAAACAATCCTGCCTGCAACGGAGGCACCCTTGCGCCGTGAGTGCAAGGGTTCTTACGTTGGCGCTAGTCTGCCGAAACGGCGCCAGCGCAGGGAGAAAGGATAGCAAGGCACAATGTTGCTTAAATACGGTGCATTCCTGCCCTTTTGTTTGGCGTAGGGCAGCGCAGCACAGCAAGGGTGCTTGCTTCACTGCCCTATGGCAAAATCCCATAAATAAGCCCTAAGTATGGCGGTCCTCCACCAGCGAATCAGAGACAGCGCCTCCTCTGACCTGGCAAACCACCTGCCCAAAAATGAATTGACCCACTAAGGTTAACGAATGTGCTGCCTGTTGTGTGTAAGACACATTTAATCCTATGCGACAGGGTGTGTGTGTGCTCCCTGTATTTGTTGACTGATGTCCCACATGGTGTCCTGTCACAGAGTCCGTGTGCTGTTTGTGCTCCATAGAAAGGACTTGAGTGTCAGTAAGGGTGGGTGTGCACTGTGCATGGCATTAAACATACCTTCTGCATGGGGAAGAGGGGGGCAACCTACGCCACAGCGAATCAAATAGAGAGAACCAGCCAAACAGGACAGAATAATAGACTTTGCTTCAGCTGGTCTTAAGGACTCTGGGTGACCCCAACACACTTTAGGAAAGTGAGAATGTTACCAAAAGTCTCTGCACATTTATGCTTTTCAGTGTTTCCATGCAGTAGCACATTAAAGCAAGACCTTCTGGATTTGCCAATGCTTACATTTGCTTTTCAGCAAGACTGCCTCAGTGAAAAAAGATGCACTCAGACATGGGTTCATTGTTGCTGTGCCGTAGGGCTCAAGGATGAGGTCTAACATGCCAAGACCACTCTCGGGCGGCTTCACTTCCGGTTCAGAGGGCACAGGGCGTGGTCGTTTGGACCCAACTGTTTCTGTTCGGCATGAAGGCTGATTTGCTGATGTGGGCAGCGCTGTGCCCCTGTCCTGCCAGCAGCTATTGTTGTCATTCTTGACCACGCCATGGTGGCAGCTCAGTGCTCTACTTTGTTTCTGCTGTTGTCTCTGCAGTGGGACCAGCTGTGGTAGCTGCTGGTGTGTCAGTTGTTGGTGCTGTTTCCTATTCCTGCTGTGCTGGCAGCTGGTATCCCTCCTTGGGAGAAATGCGTGGTCACATCTATTGTCCCTGCCTTGATGGCACTATTGTCTCAGTTGTAGTTTGAGCTGTTGTCCCTGCTGTGCGGGTAACTATTGTTGCTGTTGTGGTGGTGGCTGTGGTCAGAGCTGGTGTTGCTGCTCTGGCCCCTGACGTGGCAGCAGCTTTTGTTGCTTCTGTTATTGCTGTTGTGGTGGTGGCTGTGGTCAGAGCTGGTGTTGCTGCTCTGGCCCCTGATGTGGCAGCAGCTTTTGTTGCTTCTGTTATTGCTGCTCTGGTGGCAAGCTCTGTTTGATGCTGGGGTCCCTTCTGTGGTTACTGCTGTGGTCACTGTTCTGACTCTGCTGTGGTTTGAACTGTGGTCGCTGCTTTGGCTGTCTGCTCTGGTGGCAGCTGTGATGGCAGCTGTGTTCTCTGCTGCCATTATATTTGTTTGCTGCTGTGGTCACTGCTGTGCTTACAAAGGTAGTGCTAGAGTAGCCGTTGTTGCTGCTGTGGTGATGGTTGATGTGGAAAGTAATGTGGCTTTCGTACTTACAGCTGTTTTTGCTGTTTTGATGGTCCCTGTTGCGGTGTTAGCATTTGATAGTGCTGTGGTGTGATACCAGCTGTTAATGTTGCTGTTGTCAATGCCATGGGCATGACAGTGGTCACCACCCATATCCCTGCCTTGCTGGAAGCAGTTGTTGTTGCTATCTCTTTATGTTAGCAGCTGTGGTCCTTGCTCGGGTCCCTGCTGTGGTAGTTGCTGTCATTACAGCGGTATACAACCTTTACAACGAAACTTTTACAACGACCTACCATTACAACGCAACTTTTACAACGCAAACTATTACAACACATTGCTCTGGGGGGCGCTCTAGGATAGGGAATAGGTTAATTTACTATCCAATAACCTTCCCTACTATCCACGGGGACTGGAGTTGGAATAGTAAATTAAACTATTCACTATCCTGCACCCCAAAGCGCTATGCGTTGTAATGGTATGCGTGGTAAAAACCGCGTTGTAAAGGTAGGCGTTGTAAAAGTATGCGTTGTAACGTCATACATCCCCTTACAGCTGTTGTTGCTGCTGTGGTCCCTGCTGTGATAGCAGATGTGGCTGCTGCTGTGGTTCTCCTGTGGTTACAGTTGTGGTCCCTGCAGTTGTGCCTGCTGTGGTGAATCTTGTTGCCTCTGCAGGGGTGGCAGGTATTGTCTGTGGTGCAAGCTGCACTTGCTGCTGTTGGCACGCTTGTGGTGGCACCTGTGGGTATTACTGTAGCACCTCTGTGTTTTACAGCTATATTGGAAGTTGTGGTCACTACACCTGTCCCTGCTGTGATTGCAACTATGGTTGCAGCTGTTGCTGTTTCCACTCTATTATCTCTGTACACAGCTGTTGTGACCAGTGGTATGGCACCTCTGGTTGCTCCTGTTGTGCCTGCAGCGGTTGAACATATTGTGGCTGCTGGTGCTGCTACCTTGGCAGCTGTGGTTGATGGTGTGGTCCCTACTGTAGTTACAGCTGTTGTAACTGCTTGGACCCCTGTCATTGTACCAGCTTTTGTCACCAGAAAAGTGCTTACTTCTGTGTCCCCTGCTGTACTTGCAGCTGATGTTGCTACTATGGATGCTGTCGTTGCTGCTGTTGTAATGGCTGCTATGGTTGCTGTTGTAGTTGTTGCGGTGGCGGCTGCTATTGCTGCTTTGGTCCCTGCTGTGGAGGTGGCTGCTACTGCCATGCTCTCTGCTGGTTTGGCATCTGTTGTTACTATTTTGCTTGCTGTAGTGACAACTGTGGTTACTGCAGTTCCAGTTCACAGACAGGTGTTGTGGCAGCTGTTGTCGATGCCACTGTGGCAGCTGTTGTCACTTCTGTGGCGTCTGCTCTGGGTATAGCAGTGGTTTCCCTGTTGTCCCTGCTGTTCTTCTTGCTGTGCTGGCAGCTGTGGCTGCTGGTATTATCAATGGCATGGTGGCAGCTGTGGTCACAGCTGAGTTCTTGCTGTGGTGACTGCTACTGCAGCAGATGTTGCTTCTGCTTGCTCCTTGTTGTGGTAGTATATGTGGTTGCTGCTGTAGTTCCTCCAGTAGGTGTACACATGTGAGAGGACTCTGTGTTGTAATCAGGCAGAGACACTACTTTTTAGTCTGCTCACCAATGCAAAAAAAACACCAAGCAAAATCTACAACTGCTCAAATCAACACTGCCAGCTCCTCTCTAGTCCTCTTTTGCTAATACATGAAATCTAGCGACACTTTTTTGGTGTAGGGCATGAGGAATCCTGAATGGACAGAGTTCAATTCTTCTAACGACTGTACCTGGCTTTCTCTCTGTTTGACTGGCTTTGAAAGATGAGTGCGGCAAATGAGTAACAATGCTCCTCGCCTTATGATCTTCGATACATAAAGATTTCATGTCATGTGACGCGTGTGCAGCCTATGATGTGCATATATAAAGGAGATGGCAGCTCATGGGACAGGTGAGTTTTGCCGTGGGCATAGACAGAGGTTTAGAGTCAATGGTGCTGCCTTTGGTGTAATCATATAGCCTTATAGCCCGCTGACGAGGGCTATACCGCTTGTTATAGGCCGTGAACATAGGTGTGGGCCTATAACGAGGGTGATGGCTCTTTAACAACCGGTAAAGCTCGCGGCAGAAGGGCTCTAAGGTTATTAGAACATTCCACCAAAAATGGGAGAAACACAAAGACAATCATTGGAAAGTTGGAGCTCTGGACTTATACCAGCCATTATTACTCCGGACCTGCTCCATTGTCTTCAGTGGAGCGTTCAAAATTTCAATGTTCTAATATAGCCTTATAGCCCGCCGTAGAGGGCTATACCGGCTATTAAAGGCCCGCTCCAGCGTTAACAAGGGAGAGGGACTTTAATAGCCGGTATAGCCCAGCTACGAAGGGCTATAAGGCTATTAGAACATTCTGCCACTAGAGGACAGAATGTTCTAACAAAAAGAACAAAGCCTTTTGGGAGCGAGAGGGGATTGGAATCCCTCAGGATCCCTGAAGCCTTTGTTCACAGCCAGAGCTGTGAACAAAGAAACATTGGAAAGTTGGAGCTTCGGGCTTATACCAGCCATTATTACACCGGAGCTGCTCCATTGTCTTCAGTGGAGCGTTCAACATTCCAATGTTCTAATACAGGAAATGCCATGTTACAGATCTGTGTGCTATCTCTGACATAGATAGAGGTTTAGAGTCAAGAGATGTGTGTGTGTGTGTGTGTGTGTGCATGTGCAGCCTGTGGTGTGTGAATATATAAAGCAGGTGTCATTTCATGTGACAATTGTGTGCATTGTCTATAGCAGTGTTTCCCAAACTGTGGGTCACAACCTAGTTTATGGTGGGTTGTGAAAGTCAAAGCAATACATAAAGAGGGCTTTAAACACTGTATTTAACTTGTCACGTTTGCTGCACTTCAAAGACAGAGGTCAAATGTCAGGCTTTAGCTTCTGCCCAATTGCTGCTTATTATTTAACATGGGGATTGGTGTTTACAACCTCCTCTCACTCTGAAGTCAGAGAATGGAAAAGAAAGTGAATTATGGGAGAATCTTGCTGGGGTACAGAGAGTATGAAAGGAAAGGCTGTAGGATTTTGTAACACAACAAAATATTAACACCTGAAAATAGACTATGCATTCAACAATTAGAAAAGCAAAAATGGAGCAAATTTTTTGTGATTCTGAGGTGTGATGTAAGCAACGATTTTAACATGATCAAAACAATTCAAGTCACTTTACTTGATGATGCACAAATGATAAATATTCACTGAAACCCGATATTCACACATTACCATTTGTGTTCAATGTAATTTAATCAGTAAATCTGAATGTCTGGGCCAATTTAGTGGCCATTTCAATGGACAATGTTCTGTCTGTAAATGAGAGTGCGCTGCCACACCATGCTTTAGTTACATTACAAAATTGCCTGCCTCGTGGCCATTAAAGCGAGGTTGGTCGCGAAAAGTTGTCCGTCTAAAGCAATGATGCTCAAAGTATAGCCCGGGGGCCGCTTGCAACACTCATGATCTTCACATGCGCCTCCCCCCCCTGCTAAACGACAGCCCCAGGCTGCTGTTTACTTGAGAGAGCACCAACATGCAGCAAGAGGGTTAACAGGCAAGCGTTTATTTACACGCTAACTGAAGTAATAGAAGCAAACAAGGTGCCCGGCACAACTTAACCCTGATGAACCTGTTCATTTTTTTAAGGCAACTTGCAACAAATGCGTAAAAATATGATAAAGTCTCTTCAAAATAAAAAAAAACATTTCTTTAATATGCAGAATCGTTTCACTTTAGTACTGCAGATTATATCAGTGTATCAAGAAGATTTTTTAAAAATGAGAATAAAAAAAAATGAACGTAAAAACAGTTATGCCGCCTCCCACCCTGAAAATAATGCCAATAGTGAGCTAAGAGGCAAGTCGGTTGTCACGCGGAACCCTCTGGGTGATCTGGGTTGTTGTTATACATGGACACCATTAGAGTTAATTAAATCAAACCCAAGAGAAGGTTTTGTACTGCACATATCCTGAATTAATGTATTTCAAGGTGCTCTCATATGTAATAATGAAGAAAAAGGAGGGAAACTGAAATAAAACATTTGCCTAGGATCACACAATGTGGTTAAGTGGGGAAGACGGGATGATGCCAGATTTTCTGGTTTCACATTGCGCAATCCTATTTTAATTCAATTCAATAATGAAGTTACTGTGTTTACACATGATTCTAACAAGTTAGCAATAGCAAGCAGAGAGGATGTGGCCTAATGGCTAGGGCGGTCAACCTCAAATCTGAGGAACTGGGTTTGAGTCTCGGCAACGACGCTCAACATCCTGTGATTCTGGGCAAATCACTTAATCTCCCTGTGCCTACCAAAAAGAAAAAAAAACTGAATGTGTCCTTATGTAACGCAACTGGTGCCAATGTAAAGCGCTCTGATACCCAATGCCTTTGGGTCAAGTTTGCGCTATATAAAATGCAGAAAAAAGAGAATGCTTACCCCAAGGTTCAGTAGAGTCGTTCAGGCTCAGCATAGCACAGTTTTGTCAAATTTATAGCTTTTCTAGAGACATGGGGCTTAATTTAAAGGGCAGTAGGGAATGAACCCCTCAAAATAACTTCATGACTTACTGACCACACCATGTACATGCCTTGCTCCTCCTATGCCCACCTTACATGCCCCCTCCAACTCCCGTAAAGCTCCACTCCTGCACTGCTGACATCATGCAGCGATTGGGCAAACCACACACCATACTTTGTGGTCCCTGGGAAAATGTTTGTGAGTACCCATGGTTTAAAAATTGGGTTGTGGTTCTAAAAAGTTAGGGAAGCACTGGTGTATAGCATACACTGGTTTATAGCCTTGATTAGTGTGTGTGCCGCCCATGACATAGACAGAGGTTTAAAGCCATGAGACACATGGGTGTACTGCGTGTGATCTAGGCAGGGGTTTAGAGCCATGTAATGGATGTGGACGGTGCCTATGGTGTACATATGAAGTAGATGTCATGTGACATGTCTGTATGTTTCTTTCTATATGACCAGAGGTTAAGCGTCGTGATTGATGTGTGTGTTGTCTGTAGCATAGTTACATGTTTAGTGTCATGAGATAGGGATTGTGTATTGCTTGTTGTACAGACAGAGATTTAGACTCATGAGACAGGCGTGTCTGCTGCAGTGGTACAGACAATATTTTTGTAAATGGTGTTCAGGATACACTATTTACATCATACAATACTTCTACATAAAACATTCTGACGTGCAACTGTCAGAGAGTGCTGTAATGCTCCGACCACCGCAGGGCAGCTGCAACTTTGGGTTGAAAGTGATGCTAGTGCTGTGCTCCTACTGGCTGTCGGACTTGTGCGCGGCAGCCTTCATGACTGCAGGACTCAGGGCCCGGAGGCAGGAGTGCACAGCAGCCAGCCTTGCAGGTGGGAGCCTTCATGGCTGCGGGACTGGAGGCAGGCGTGTGCCACTGCCAGCCTTGCAGGACACAAGGCACGGAGGCAGGCGTGTACACCAGCAACCTTCGCAGGACAAAGAGGCTCTGTGCCAGGTGTGTGAAAGCCCTGTTTTGCGATTTCCTACGTGCGAATCTTTTCAATTCCCAATTAGGAAATTGCAAAACCGAATACATGATAGTGGGCCATATGTATCATAGTTCCATTATGCGAATTCTAAATAGCGATTTTTAGGGAATCGCTATTTAGAATTCGCAAAACGGTTTGTATGTAAAAAATCGCTTCTTTTTAGCGATTCCTTAACATTCCTAATTTGCGATTAGCAATTTGCTAATCGCAAATTAGGAATATTTTCAAGGGTGCGGGGTGTCTCAAGACCACCCTGCTGCACCCCTGAAAATGACATGTGTGGGCATATGGCGCACATACATGCCCTAAGGGCATGTATGAGCGTCATATGGCGCCTTTGTTTTTTTTGAAAATTGCTTTTTTAAAAGAATTCGCAACTTACCACCAACTAGAAGTTGGTGGTAATTTGCGAATCCTTATGGGCATTTTTGAATTATTTTTTCTTTGATACATTGCATTCAAGGAATCGCAACATTTGCAATTCCTTAAGTGCAATCGCAAAATAAGCAATAGCAAATTTTGCGATTCCTTATTTTGCAGCAAAAATGTTACATACATGCCATTTAGCAAATTAGCATTCGCAAAGGCCGAAATTCTGCGAATTTCGGCCTTTGCGAATGCTAATTAGCTTGATACATATGGCCCAGTGTGATTAACACTTTTAGCAATTCCTAGGGGATCGCAAATAACTTACCTCAAGAATATTAATGAGGTAGGTCACAATTTGCGACCCCCTGGGAATCTCAAAAATCACAAAGATGGTGGCCTGCTGGGCTCAGCAGACCACCATGCCAGTGATTGCTTTTCAATAAAGCAATGGGACCACTGCCTGCTTTTAAAGAAATGATTTTAGAAACATACACAAAGGGCTTCCCATTTACGAATGGGTTACCACCTACTTGAAGTAGGTGGTAAAATGCAAATGTTTTGCGACTGCATGCACAGTCACAAAACATTCATGCATACCGTTAGGATTCGCTATTGGGAAGGGACGCCCTAAACACGCCCCTTCCAAATAGCGAATTGCAAACCCATTTTGCGATTGGGTAACAGGTTACCGAATCGCAAAATTAGGTTTCATGTATCGGAAATGCATTTTTTGCAATCGCAAATGGGCCGATTCTGTGAATCGACCCGTTTGCGAGGAGCCAAATGCATGATGCATCTGACCCTTAATGCTTTAAAACGTATTTTAATCTTTTAAAATTGAACAATTTTCTTAATTTACTCTCATGGTTGGAAATATTTCCTGTCAGTTGACTTAACCCTTAATATGGAATTAAGCAGTGGCGGCTGGCATCAACGGGAACGGGGGGCAGGAACAGGCGTGCTCAAGTAAAATAAAAAATATCAAAATAAGCGGGCACACATGTGCAAATGTAAACTTAAAAAATATTAAAAGAAACACTTTCCTAACAAAAGGACTTCATGCTTTGGACCTTATCGTATGTAGCACAGCAACCAGGAAACTCCCTTGACCAATCAAGACGCTGGTCTCACTAGCATGAAAGCAGCACCCTGATTGTACGGATTGGCCTGTCTCGTCACTCCACAGCATTGGAGGCCTGCAGTTGCTCTAACCCAGTTGTCTTAAGACAGCTGGGTTAAAGGTTTCCAAGTGCATATGTTTGTCTGGCCGTCGCAAGACGGCCGGCACAAAAGACATGCACACTGTGAAAAGTGCACATATAGCTCACCGTCCTGCCAGTCCCTGCTGCTGTCATTCAGCAGCAGCCCCGTCCTGATGCCCGTTCAGGACGGGAGGACGTCAGGATGAAAAATAAAATAGTAATGATGAATTAACATTTTTATTTTTCGTTTCGGGGGCTTTTATGTGGGATGACGCTCCTCCGCTCCAACGGGGAAGCCGCCCCTGGAATTGTGCCAGTTATAGCCGTGCCGCCTTCCAGGCAGGGGCATAGCTTGGACAGTAAGATCGGGGGAGGGGTGAGCTTCAGATTTCCCAAAAATCAGGCTGGCACGTAATGTTAAAATTCATTATACAACAAGCAGGGCGCCCAAGAGGGGCTTAAGGGGCAGCGGAAAGGGAGAGGAGTGTGGATTGGTCGGGGCACTAAGTGGCCAGCACGGCTCGCGGGTGGGGGGAGGGAGCACCCGGGTGAGGGGGTCGGCCGCGGGCTGCATTAAAAAATAAAAATAAATAAAACTTACCTTGCCGCCGGGTCCGGCGTCTTCTCTCCTTCTCGCCTGTGTCCGACTCCAGGCCGGAACAGGAAGCAGGCAGCCTGGCTCCCAGCCCTAAGCCAATCACAACGGTCCAATGGAGTGTTGTGATTGGTCTGAGCGCTGTGCCACGGCGCTCAGCCTGGGGCTGGAGGGGTGGATGTTCTCCATGCAGGCTGCACAGCCTGTATGGAAAACAGGGGAGTGCGCTTGACTGGTTTGGGTGGCAAATAACTCCTTCCCTGCCCTGCTCCATAAGCAGAGCAGCCCCGCCCACCCGCCTGCTGGCCCAAAAAAATATAAAATGGTAATAATTAGAAGTTATTACCATTTTATGTTTTTGCTTCTCACGCTGCAAGAAAGCAGTGGGGCGACGCACCTGTGCCATAGCAGAGGAGCCGGCACTGTCCATGACAAGTGTCCTAGTTCATCACGGGCACTGTTGTCGTGGGTGGGACAGGAATATTTAAAAACCATCATTTTAAATAAATATCTCTCAATGCAGTGATATAATAAGATGCACTACGGTGAAACGCTCCTGCATGTAAAAGAAACATACTTTTGGGAATTTTGAAAAATGTAATCATATTTTTACAAGATATTTTCGCATGATTTACATGCTGAGTACTTTCAGGGCTCGGCCCGTGCTTGGGCTCTAAGAGCCAAGCCAGCCCCATGGCTTGGTTCTGGCTCGGCTCTCCCTGTTAATTAGCTGGCTCGTCCACCTCTACTATATGTTCGAGCGGGCGCTTCTGCAGTGAATTGTGGCTCTTCGCGGCACCACGTGGCACCCATCAAAGTTTGCTCACAAAAACTATTAGGGCCAGATTTCCTACATTTTGCGTAATGGGGGTTGCACCACTCTTGCGGAGGACCCATGACGCAAAATGCTAGAGGATATTTACAAACCCACGCCGGGGGCGATTTGCGCCACCTTGAGTGGCTCTGTAAAACAAATGTAACACAATGCAGCGGTTTGTGCTGCATTGTGTTAAATTTCATTCTGGTAGGCGTTCCATGGGTGGGACAAGGATGTTCCCATGCATCCACCCCTGGATTTCATGCAGTCACAGATTTACAAAGGTTTGTACTCCTGGGATTGCGTGAAATCGCTACGCCTCCCAGAGGATGGCGCAATGAGCAGAGACTTTTTATGCTCGTTATTTCCTCTTTCCGTGTGTGCTGCTTTCTGCAGCGCATATACAAAGAGGGAAATGCCTCGAGAGATTGTTCTTGTGCAGGAAGGGCCTTCACGCACAAAAACAATTCTCCTTGTAGTGAGGGCACCCTTGCTCTGTGGGGCAAGGGTGCCTGCATTGGTTCTAGGCGGCCTGAAGTGCGCCAGCGCAAGAAAAGGACAGGAATCTGCCGTATGATGTTAAATACAGCGCATTCCCGCCCTTTCCCTTTGCACAGCGCAGCAAGGTGGCTTGCTGCGTTGTACTGCGTGAAAGTATGTCAAATGTGCCCTTAGTCTAGGCCCTGGTGTCTTCCCTTCACTACTGCAACCTTTGTTTGATGCCACAAGGGTGTGGGCAAAGTGGCACCTGTGGTCACTGAAGGCTTTTACGTTTGGCGCAGTCGGGTAGCAGGCATTGACTAGCAGTGCCCGGCATGTGCCGGGTCACACTGTGCCACTGAGGGCCAGCCCTGCTTCTCTGCACAAGAATTGTTCCCGCTGCGGAGTTTTCACTCCATGCCTCCCCCTGGCACACAGGGTAACCCTGCTGCCTCGGCCAATGCCACGGCCCTGCCATCTTCCATCCTCTAGTGCCTCGAAGACAAAGGAGGTTAGACTGAGGAGCCAGGCCCCCTGGTGTGTAGAACAGCAGGACAATGGAAAGAGGCAGAAGAGCTTCACAGCGCCTAGAAGACAGTTTCAATTGTGTGTCTGCCTACACTCGAATCAGGATGCAAAGACAAGTTGTGTCTTAAGTGCACTTTTGTGTAACAGGAACAGTGCAATAAGTCAAGTGTAGGTAAGCTATTGTGGAGCTAAATGACCTAATTATTTGGAACCACTCCCCCCGCCCTGTCATATGTGTTCTAGACTCTAAAGGCTGGGGTTGGCATGATAAGCTTTGGTGTTTCAGATACTTACAAGTGTGCTTTGGGGTCAGGATATGGTGTGTGCACCGCTTGTGTTGTAGGCTATTTGGGATGTGACGTGGAGGGTGCTTCCTTTTGAATATGTAAGTTTGGTACCAATATATCTGTCCTAAACAGTGTTTCAAAAATATCATCCTATTGGAGTTAATAATAGAAAATCTACACCCAAAGGGAAGATATTTTTATGGCCTATATTTGGGACCCAATATTTCTATCATGTGAGGTTTTTTCATATTCCATATTTTGCCAGACAACCAACCAATATGTAAAGCTTGTTTGGCGATATGCAGCCTGGTGTATTTGTTACTGATTTCATTCGTAAAGGTGATTTAGTGTAATGAATGAAACATGGATTGGTGTATGTGATGTTTCCAATATATGGGAAAGTGTCTCAGTGACCTGTGATATGGTTTGTGTGCCGCCCATTGTGTATTCAAAGGTTTCTTACTTCAGCTGTGTCTAAAAGGAAATTGAAGACTCACTTCTTTGCTTGATAGTCTCTCTCCACACCCTTTTGGCATCGAGCCGGGACACTCATGAGTATCCGTGCGCTTTATAAATAAACTGGTGTGTGTTCTGTCTATACTTTCTTCAGCAGCCGTTATGTCAAATTCTCAATCTGTCCTTCTCCATGGCTAGTGTCCCTGTGGCCTGGAAACAGGCATGGGTGTCTCCTATTATCAAGAAACCTATGCTGGACCCCTCAAAACCGGAGAATTTTAGACCTATCTCCCTTCTTCCTTGGGTGACAAGATCGCAGAAGCCCATGTAAATAACACTCTATCCAAATTTGTGAGCCTTCATAACATCCTGGACCCATCACAAAACGGTTTTCGGCCGGGCCATAGCACGGAATCAGCCCAGCTAGCCACGATTGAACATCTTCGGACGATTTTGGATGCCGGTCAAAGTGCAGCGCTGATCCTGTTAGATCTCAGCGCTGCCTTTGATACGGTGTCACATGACATTCTTCTTCATCAGCTAGTGGCAGCGGGGATCACTGGAGCTGTCTTAGAGTGGTTCAGATCATTCCTGACGGAAAGATCCTTCCGTGTGTCGGCCCCGCCGTTCCTCTCTCAATCCCATACCATCAGTCAGGGGGTCCCCCAAGGCTCAGCATTAAGCCCGTCCCTGTTCAATCTCTATGTACAGCCATTGGTGGCGGTGGCAAAAGAATGGGACTTAACGATGATGTCCTATGCCGATGATACCCAGCTTGTTATCACCTTAGCTGAAGGGCCATCAGTATTGGCTTCTAGATTTAGAGATGGGATGGCAGCAGTGGCTCAATGGATGGCAAACGACTGCTTACAGCTGAATGCGAATAAAACTGAAGTTTTATTGGTAGGAAAGAACACCGCCCTTTGGAATGAACATTGGTGGCCGGCGTCCCTGGGGACTATGCCAACGCCTAAGATTTTAGTGAAGAATCTAGGCGTTTGGATGAACTCCTCACTCAGTTTTCAGACCCACACAAAGAGAGTCACAGCCACTTGTGTTGGCTTGCTAAGGGGTCTCAACCCTCTCTTGAAGTTCTTTGACCCAGCAGTACGACAGCTCATTGTACAATCTACCATACTTTCACGATTAGACTCTGCCAGTTCGTTACTCTTAGGAGCTAATAAAGCTGACATACAACGACTACAACGAGTTCAAAACTCGGCAGCGAGAACGCTGGTGGGACTTCCCCATCGGTGTCCGGTCAGGGCTACTGTCAGGAAGCTGCACTGGCTTCCGATCGACACCCGGATACAGTTTAAAGCTCTCTGTCTATCGTTTAAGATCCTTAAATACGGGAGTCCGGAGCTATTGAGTAATCTTCTGACCCCGTATGTGCCCCATCAACAATTGCGTTTGCATGGACAACACTTGGTGGTTGTCCCGCAGATCAAATTTTGCCGAGTTGGTGGTCGTTCTTTTCGGTATATGGCAGCCAAGTTGTGGAACTTTTTGCCGGTACACATCCGAGGGATTGAAGACTTGCTTGCTTTTCGAAAAGCCATCAAAACCTTCATCTTCCCTTTAACATAGTTGGGTTTGACTTTAGCTGTGTAGACTTCAGTGGATACTGTGTTGTTCATATTTGGCAGCGCCGGGATGCCACTTGGCTGGGGCAGCTGTGCGCTTTAGAAAAACATTTAACATAACATAACATTTAACATAACAAAAGGTAGTTTAGTGCTGAGCACGTGTGATTTGACGTTTGTAGCACTTTTGTTACCTGAGGTTGTTTTGATGGCAGAATTGTTTTTATGAGATGTTTGTCTGTACCTACTGCTGTTTGTAGATCACCAACCTTGCTAAGGGGCATCATGGTGCTAAACAGACAGGGGAGCCCTATGGTACGGTCAGGGTCGTTTTATATGACGCGCACTACTTCTGAGGTGATTGGTCTCTGTTGTGTAGGCTGTTGCTCTTTGGAAATGTGTTTGAAGATCCTTTCTGAATTGAAATTGGCTAGGTGCGGGTCTGGTGTTGATGTGGGTGTTGTTCCAGACCCTGGGTGAATTGACAGAGAGGGGGTTTTCTGGTCTCTCCTTCTTGCCCTGCCTTCCATGATGGAGTTCTGCTGTCTCCTGGTGTGGTGCTCTCCGGCTGAGGTGGTTACTTTCACAAGGTGCACAGGTCTGCTGTGTCTGGTGGCCCTGTATGTGATGCTGATGCATCTTGCAGATGATGCTGGCTTGGAGGGGTGCTTCAGAGTATGTATTATATATATATATTCCACTTTTGTAAAGCGCGAGCAATCACCCGTAAGGGTCTCTAGGCGTTGGGGGCCGTCGGGAAGATTAAGAAAGCTATTGCCCAGAGTCACATGGTGCTGGGCTAATCTGCCACCGGCACCGGGGATCGAACCGTGATCCCCAGATTCCAGCGTCAGTCGCCCTGGCCGAGGCGCCACACCTCCCCTAAGCGACAATGTGGTCTAAACCTTTCAGGCCTATGATGAGACATGTTGTGGCATGTATGAGGCCTTTCATGGCCAGATGTATGAAGCCTTTGACGGGTCGCAAATGGGCTGATTTGCAGAATCGGCCCGTTTGCGAACTGTAAAAAGCTTTTTGGGATGTGTCATCCCAAAAGGCATTTGCAAAGTAGGTAATCGCAATTTTTGCAATTACCTATTTTGCTAATGCATTTAGTGAATCTCAATTTGAGATTCCCTAAATGCAATGCAGGAAGCAAGAAAAAATTGTGACCTGGCTTTAAGGAATCGCAAATACCACCAACTTCAAGTTGGTGGTAATTTGCAAATCCTTAGAAAAATGCACAAAATTGAATTTTTCCAAGTACCATGTGGCGCACACACATGCCCTTAGGGCATGTGTGTGCGCCACGTGTGCACACATGACATGTTTGGGGGTGAGTCAGGGTGGCCTTTGGGCCCTGTCACCCATAGAATTGCATTCGCAATTTGTGATTACCGATTTGGTAATCGCAAATTTCGAATGCCTTCCCATTCATTCCTATAGGCCTCTATGCCCACTGGAATGAATGGGAAGGCATTCCTTAATAGCATATCGCAATTTGCATTTTGCTATTAAGGAATATGTAGCAATCGCTATTTGTTTTTATGAAAATATACATACATTGCATTTTGCGATTCTATAATGGCGAATCGGTAAAATTCGCTATTATAGAGTCGCAAAATGCAGTTTTGATACATCTGGCCCTTAGTGAGTAGTGGGGATGACCCAAGACCCGAGTGTTGCGCATGGTTTATTTTCTGGGCGGACGGAGTTTACATAGTCAGGGTGACTGTGTAAATTACTCTGTCACCCTGACGGAGTAACCATCAGGTCAAATTTAGAAATGACCGCCAAGCAAGTAGCCATTGTAGAAGCATTGACAGGCAGGACCCACCCTCGCAGCGGCTTTATTTTTTTTAACGCACAGCTCCATCAACATGAAAGAGCCATTCATCAAACGTATTATTTTTATTTTTAGAAAGAAATTCCTGAAGTGTGTGGCAACCCTATCTCCAGTTTAAAGTCTGGACGAGGTGGTGGTGGTTGGCCAGGGAGATGGTGTAGATCCAGTGTGGATCAGTGCTTGGTGGGTGAAGTCTGCCGTGAGGTCAAGTAAGGTCAGAGGGAAGGGGTCAGTGCTGTCAGTCATTAAAAAGGCATTGTTGACTACTTAAATGGTGGCCAACAGTTATCTTTTTTGCAGATCTGACTTCATACATGAATGGACTCTCCTTTCATGATGATTTTACTGCTAAAATGTAGGTAGGTGATAGGGTGGGAGTTTGCAAGGTTGTCTATGTTTAGGGTGAACGTTTTCAGAAGTTGGAGGACTTTTCCAATTTTTATGTCGTCCAAGGGAAACGTCGATGATATTGAGGGGTGGGGGGTGTCAGGGTATATCCAGGGAGAGGTTTCATCATGGATGATGAGAGATTGTCATTTTCATGTGTTGTAGCCTTGAGTGAGTTGGGAATGTTGGTGAGTGCAGTGTGTGAGAGGGTTAAGCCTGTTCACTACAGGATGGGAAAACAGGGATTTGGGAATAGGAAGTTGACCATGGTGCTGTTGGTGGGAAAACCAAGTAGACAGTTGCTTGATGAAAGCAGAGCTGAGATCATGCAGACCTGTAAAACAGATGCAGAGACTTTTAATCCACTGGAAGCCAGTGAAGTGCAGTGGAAGTAGAGAACTGAAATGTGAACCTAGCATGGTAATTTAAGTAACAAATGAGCTGCACAGTTCTGCACCAATTGGAGACGTTGAAGTTGGTGTGTCGTAGGTCGCGGTAAAGAGCATTGACTTAGTCAATACGCTATTCAACCAACACTTGAATAAGAGGATACTGGGCTAATTTGGGAATAAGTGGCTGTGTCTCTCTTAAAATATTCAATGGTTGAAAACAAGAGGACATATGTTTCTTGATTTGGGGAGAGAGCAACAGTACGGAATGTGGTGGCGTATAAAAGATTAAACTTTCAAACTAAGAGAAGATCCCTGTAGAACGCCACAATTGAATGCCTTGGAGGAGGATCTAAATGTGACAAGACCACTCCTTGGCTCCTACCAGTGAAAAAGGAGCATGGCCTCTGACGTAGATTTCCACCTAAACGGAAGTTTAGGCGGAAAGATCTAACTGTATTGGAGGCTGCGGAAAAGATCAAAGAGATCGAGGACCACCACACCATCATGATCCAGTGCCATACGCAGATCAGTTTGAACTGCTAGTAGCACAACTTCAGTGCCCTGGAATGACCAAAAATCTACCAGAGAAGAAGTCAAGCGGGAGTTCTTTGATATTCTTACCGCTTGAATAACCATGGAGAATGACCTGTCCAAGGAGCATGGGGTGCGGGTGAGGATTGGAGGCAGAAATGTTGAGGTCTGAGATTATTTCAGTGCAGTCCTTGCTGGGACTCAGTCTGTAGGACCGATGGAAGAAGGAGTCTACCTGGGAAGTGGAAGACGAGGTACTCAAATGACGTGGGTGTTGATGGTTCATTTATGCTGAACGGCTAAGAGGACTTGTGGATGATGGCGAGTTTCTTCCTGTCTTGTGTGAGCTCTTGATGCCTAGGTTTGCTGCACCCTGTGAGGAAGATGTATGCAGAGGCTAATGTGAGTTGTGTTTAACCCCTTGGCTGCAGGGTTAATTTTTCCATGGTGCAAGGGGGGGGTGTGTGGGTGCGGTGCTGCGTTGCTCAGGATGGCTCCCGGCAGTCATGAGTCACAGTAGACGTGTGCTCGTGACGGCCGGGAGCCGTCCGAACTCCGCCCACTGATTAATTCACCCGCCCAGGCGGGGAATTAATCGCGTGTGGGCAGAGCAGCAATGTTCGGACGGCTCCCGGCCGTCATGAGCACATGATTACAGTGACTCCTGACTGCCGGGAGCCGTCCTGAGCACAGAACGGGTTAAGTGGTGAAGACTGCAAGAAGGATATGGTATCTGACAATGTCTCCAATGTCAGAGGCTTGGGGGACTGCTGAAAGCCTGGTTCATAAACCTGATGTGGATGGTCTGTGGTGTTGATGAGGTGTGTATGTTGGTCAGTGGGTGTGCATAAGGTCCTGGTGTTGGCAATGCACTGTGATATGAGTGTGTGTGTGATCGGGGGTTGTGTATGGGTAGAGGTATGGCATATAGTGTATCAGTAAACACAAGGAGATGATGGACGGAGTGCTGAAACTTTACAGACACTCACCCCCAGTCACAGATCTGGGTTGAATCTGTCATCATTCTTTAGCTCACTGCGCCACCTCAGTTCAGACCCAGCTATATGCAAATCAGTCTTGACCTTGTGCCTCATGGGAACAGTCCAGCCTGAACTGCCAGGTGTTCCCTGGACCGGAAACAAGCATCCTGGGACCGGTTTCGGGCTCACAGCCCTCATCAGCCAGGATAGCTTGAATCTAGTGGCAAAGTTTCAGCACTCCATCCATCATCTCCTTGTGCTTGCTTTATATAGTGTATGAGTGACATGTTGTAGG
This sequence comes from Lissotriton helveticus, assembly GCF_964261635.1. Lineage (NCBI taxonomy): Eukaryota > Metazoa > Chordata > Amphibia > Caudata > Salamandridae > Lissotriton > Lissotriton helveticus. The sequence goes on from NC_136067.1 coordinate 2,048,287,702, forward strand.
TGGTTATCTGTTGCCAGTAGTTCTGGTCCAGACAGGTCCTTCTCTATGGCTACACTTTTCTGTCAATGCCCAGGTGCTAGGATTCTCAGGGGGGGGGGGGGCTGTTGAAAAAGTTACCTGAGGTCCACTGATTGGCTGCAGGTCCTAGGGTCACGTGATCTGACTGTCAGGTTATGAGCAAGCCCTTCTATTTACTCAACATCTAAAAATGCTAAATCTTAGCGGTTTTATTATCTGTTGAGGATATTCTCATGCAATGGATAGTTGTCTTAGGCACACATGCTTCTTTTCATGGCCAAGGATAACCATATAAGAGACGTTTTAATGAGTTGTCCCCTACTTAACAGGGGGTACTCAGGGGGTACCTAATACCCAGAGCACTTGGGATATAAATGTTTTAGAAGTTTCCTTCTATGACCAAGGATATGAACCCCCCCACCCCCCGGACACAATTGCCTATAATGCAGAAGCCTTCGAAGTGTGGAGCACGCCCCCTGGGGATCCATGGCCGTATTCTCTGTGCGGTGCACAAATAACTCAACAAGTACTTGTAAATGAAGATGGCCTGGAAGCGTGACTTTGTTTATATGATGTGTTTCCCGGCTGGTCACACTTTTGCGTGTTGATTGAAGTGCTTAACAAAGCTATGGGGACTTTGATTCTGAGTCCCGAGATGGCAGGGACAAAACCCTGAGTACAAAGAATAAAATATTCTGGGGCAGATTTATGTTAACTGGCGCATCCCCAGGGATGCGCCAGTTAACATGCGCCACAGTGCGCCACTGCTCCGCCACCCATGGTGCGCCACATTTATGATGCGGCGCACCATGGTGCAAGGCAGTGAGGATGCGTGACGCATCTCTGGGAGTACGTGCGGCGCATTGCAGGAGTCATGTCGCAAGTGCGACATGACTGCTGCAATGCACAGGAGCCACCTATTCTATGCATGCTGCGTCACCCTTACGCCTGCTTCAAGCAGGCGTAGGGAATTGACGTAGAAAGTGACTGAGTGAAATCTCATAGATTTCACTCAGCCACTTTTAGGAGGCGTTCCTGCGCAGGAACGCCCCCCCCGCCTGCACAGGAACGCCTCCTTATGGCGCAGGGGTTTCCAACACGTTGTAAATAGGGCGCATTGTTTGCGCCGCCGTTGCATCACATTACGTGACGCAATTGCGGCGCAAGGAGGCGCAAGAGCCTCATAAATCTGCCCCTCTGTGTCTTATTGTTTTTTCACCTTCAGGTAACTGCATATGAAATAAAGCAGAATTCTTAAATGTAAAATAAGCACAAGTTAAACTAATCGCTGGGAAATGCACTCTTTTGCAATGTGAAATCTCAGTTGGATAATACAACCATTGCAGATGTCTGTGTGTCTGATCAGAGTCACAAAAGTAAATTCTGGTTAATGCAGTGGGGTCTCAGCCTGTAACAGAAAACACTGTCAGTGATTATTATAAAAAGGTATTCTACACAGAGTAAGATAGTGTGCAGCAAAATGATTGAAGCTCAGACTTAATAATGCTTTGTGTCGGATTTGCAATACTTTTGCAAAGCAAACCTGGTACAAAGTGTTACGGTGGAATATACTATCCAACGCTAATCTGTACTTGTGTTAGATACCATCCTAAAGTAATGCAAATTTGTACAATGCGCTACCTTATATTTCTTTGCATCAAGGAGGCGTTCCATTGGTGGTCGCCCATGGGTTTTGATGCAAATCCATATCTACAAAGAATCATAGACGGGGATTTAAGCCAAAATCTTACACCTGCTCGTAGTCCCTACTTTGCCAGTGTGCTGCTTGTAGAGCACACATACAAAGTGGGAAGAGCATTAAAGGACAGTTTTTCTACTATAAGGGAACCCTACCAGTATAAAACCTATGCTTTAGAAAACACAAACACCTTTCTGGTGCAAGACTGTCTGCGTTGGTGCATGGCTGCCAAAAGTGGGCCAGGACAAGGAGAGAGGAGGACAGCGTCATACCTTAGTAGATAATGTTGCTGCTCTGCGGTCTCCCTTTCAAGCAATGCAACAAATGTAGTTGCTGCGCAACGTTGCATGACTTCTAGGTAAATCTGGCCCCATCTTTAAATTAAAATAAGCACTTTTCACTCATGGAGTTGAAAGAGTGAGTCTCAACACCCATCTTCACGGCTAAACTTCACTTGTTGTCGTCTGCCCCTTCCTGGTTCACACACACATTGATGTAGGGAGAGGAACCAGATGGTTGTCATGGCTTCTCCTGACAGTTCCAGAGGACCAACAAGCTGTGGTACATTCTCAATTCCAAGTTTTAGGTAAATCTTGATTCTCACAGCTCCACTTTTACAGGCAAGGCTTCACTTTGCAAAAGACTGAAATATAGTAGAAAAGGGGAGAAGTAAACTCAGGCGAAACAAGTCATAGTGGTTGACCAGAATCCATAATAAGTACTGCTTACCTCAAGGGTTAACACCAACATTAGTAGTCCTTAGAGCATGAAACCCAAACAAGTCCTAATTAAGGGGCCGATTACGATATCGGTTTTCCCGCATCCTCCGGGAAAACCGCTGCGGACTGCAAAAAGACACCCCGCCAGATTAGGATGGCTGGGGGATCTTTTTTCCGTCCGCAGCTTTTCCGCCGCGGTCGCCTTCCGACTGCGGCGGAAAAGCTATAACATGGCTGGCGGTGTCTATCAGACACCGCCAGCCATATTATGATGGTGTAAAATGTATGCTTTTCCGCGGCGGCTTTTCCGCCGTGGAAAAGCATATGGTCCTTCACTTCGGGGGCCCGTTGCGGGCCCCCTGGGTGAAGGGGGGTGGGGGGTGCACATGGGGGGTACCTATGGTACACCCCTGCATTTGCGTGAACAAAGCAGCAGGCACCGCACGGTGCCTGCCGCTTTGTGCACGCAAATGCGGTGCATGCATTTTTAACATTGCGGCGGGTGCAGCTTGAAGCTGCACCCGCCGCATTGTTAAAGATAGAGGATGTGACCGCCACCCTGGCGGTCACATCCTAATCTGCACGGAGGGAACGTCGCAGCCCATAAGGACGTTCCCTCCTCCTCAGGGGTCGTGGACGGACTCAAGTCCGTCCACGATCCTAATCGACTCCTAAGTGAGGATAATGGTCCAAAGGTCTTGGAGGAGGATGCTGTGAGCCAAATAGAGTTTTCCCCAAACCAAGGGAGACAATGCTCTACTTCCTGGTGTGTAGCAGGAACCTCTCCGTGCAAAAGCGATCACAAATGGGGATCAAATACAAGAAAATCGGACACCGGTGCGATGGAAGCTTTATCCTCACAGCAAAGTGAACAGTGTCCACGAGTGGATAGAAAGCGGCTGCTCGTTGGTTTCACATTATAGGCAGCCATGAGGAAATGAATCAAGATCAAGAATGATGGTCGCCACCTCAGGTCTTTCTCAGATGTCCTTATTCGATATAGTGTTCCGCCAGGGGGCAGTGGTGAACCTACAGCAGATCCTACTGTGATGTTGACATATACAAATCCATATCTTTGGTGTGTATGTCCTATGTAGAGTTTATTGCATGGGTGGGCTATACCATACCTAGCATTACAAGTATTGCAGTTAGAGAAAGCTTTCAGTTCCACCCTGGTGTCTCCTTGTGTAAACGTTTTTTATTCGAGGCAGAAGGGGCGTACACTGCACTGACCACCTTTGAAGTCACCCTTTGAGGGAGGAATGCCCCAATGTTGAGTCAGTGTATCTGGTGCTTTGTGTGATGCAATGGCCGCCCTGACCAAATGGTCTTTGAGATTCTTGCCTCTCTTTTAGGGACACAATGTTGGTTCCAAGGTAAGATCACCTCCTGCCAACTTTTTCAAATATTTCCTGATGCAGCTCGCAAAAAAAATGGAATACAGGTGAAAAAGTGGTAACGCACACTAATCTTTTCAGTGCCTGGTCTCTGTTCTGTGATGTCAGCAAAATATCGCAAGGGCAAAACCAGGCACGGTTCATGGAGCGTTTCACCAGGCGTCTTGGATATCCTCGGGATATCAGTTTATCTGGCACGATTCCAGCCTCTGTAAAGAAGTCCGTTCTCTGGTAGCAATTTCATCAAATTCTCAAAAATTAACTGTATGGGAATGAATTCCATAATGAAACTACAGTTTTCTAGCAAAGTGCTTTGTTCAGTGGTACATAGTCTGTTGTTGTCCACTTTAACCAAGACATCTATGAATGGGATTTCCTTCCTGTCACTGGTCATGGTGAAGGTTAAGTTGTTACAGTTTTAGTTGAAACATCGTTAGAACGAGGTGAGCGTATCTTGAGACCCTTTCCTAATCCAAAAGATATCATCCGTGTATCTCTTACATATTAAAATGTGTTGTCTGAATGGGTTAGATGGTGCTAAAATAATAGAGGTCTCAAGGTTGTCCATATACAAGATGCCAAAATCTGAGATGAAATGGCCCCTGTGGAAGAGCCCTTGAATTGCAAAAAGAAATCCTGGTCAAATTTGAAGACACTTTCAGTCAACGCTCAATTTTCTTACATTCACTCCCCATTTAGGACCACTTTTGCACGGAGTGGCTAACGTCCCACACCAGGCAGTGGAGCATCATCTCCCTTGGCTTGGAGATGTCTTAACTTGGCTCCCGGCAGCCTCCTCCTGGAGTTTTGGACCATTATGCTCGGGTAATTAAGGCTTTTTTGGATTTCCCAGCTTTTATCTTATAATATACATTCTTAGCATTCTCAGTAGTGGCCCTTTTTAATCACAGGTATCATGCCCTAGCGACTGCTAATCTTTGCAATACCCCTTGAGGTAAGCAGTATTTTTTATTGATTCTGGTCGAACCCTACGACTTGTTTCTCTTGACGATCACATCTCCCCTTTTCTATTTTCTTTTCATCTTTTGCACAAGGTCCATTTTTCAGTGTGAGTACCTTTATATATATATGCTTTTTGAACCTTACACAAAACTTCTTGTTTCCTTACTATCTCTATCTTTTCCATATTTCAGCATGGTTCTCGGGCTCCAGTGTCCTGATGATGATCTCGTTATCTCCTTAGGGATGGAAACATCGACTGAAACCTCAGACCCTTATCTATATTGTTTATGGGCCAAGAACCCACCGTTGTATTCTTGTATTTAGATATGCATTTTTGATCACTATTGTCACGTGCGTATCACTGATGAGAGAGTACCAAGCACGCTTTTCACTCACCGTGCCATAATGCAATGCTTTTATAAGGAAGCATTTTCCTTATTATTGTTTGCAATAAATAGCCATTCGATGGGTAGTATTGTTGCATTCATATGTCTTGGGGCCGGACACTGCAACAGCAATGAGCTGGTGGCGTCAAGTCAACCAATGGCTCAGGTGGGGGGAAAGATCAGGTGACCACATTTTTCCCTGTTGTGCAAGGATAAGCTGAAGGAATTATATATTTTTTTAATCATATAAAAATGGCACTTGATGGACATATCCGCCTTACACGGCCACAAAGCGTAAAAGTGTTTGAGCAGCTATGTCATGATATGAGCTGGCTTTATTCTAAGGCACCCACTCACAATACAAATACCGCAGAGTGAACAGGTACAGGAGCACACTGACAGAGAAGGGAAGGTGCCGACAGGAGCTGCATAGAAAGTAATATTATCAAAGTACTCAGTACTGATGAACAGTATCCCTGACAATTTGGGTACCACAAGGTTCAGGCGGGAGGAAGATCTACTCACACTCAGTGGCTCCGACTGAGAGTACATTTTTGCAATTTCCCAGGGAGGTGTAGAGATTATTAGATGACACATGTTCCATGTCTGTCTTAAGTCTGTCTTAAGTCTGTCTTAAGTCTGTCTTAAGTCTATCTTAAGTTTGTCTTAAGTCTGTCTTAAGTCTATCTTAAGTCTGTCTTAAGTTTGTCTCAAGTCAAACTTAAGACAAAATTCTAACTTTACTACTACTAAATGCCTACTGTGAATTCCAAAAGTAGTAAGTTTAGGATTTTGTCTTAAGTTAGTTCTGTGAATCGGGCCCTGATACCCCACCACTATCAGATGATGATGTTCTCCATCCCCTCTGGTCATGTCTGAAACTTTACTTTCTTTTAAAGAATTAGACCAAGCAGGGGAAACCAGGAAAATATCTTATGAAGCATTCTCAGTGTGAGAAAACAGGATAACACTATTTGGGTGACTTAGATATCCATTGTAAGGTAGCGGACAAACATGCTCCCCACATTCCTTACTGAATGAGATGAGCATGAAGTGGAGATAACTCGAAGGCTGTGGACCCGAGCACTGATAGCTCAGCAAACATGAGCACTTCAGTCTTGCTGGTTCTGAGATTCTGAGAGTCCAGGCCCAAACAAGAGGCAAGAGTGCCCTCGCAAGACCAAAGACTAGGGGGCAAATTATCAAGCCCCAGCGATAATTATCGCTAAGCGCACTTAGCGCTAGGATAATTATCGCCAGGTAGAGTGGATGTTCATCACTGAGATAGCGTGCTATTAGCAACGCTTATCTCAGAAGTGATAAAAATCCTCGCGCTAACTGCCGAATGAGAGATTATCGCTGGAAAACCAACGATAATCTCTCGTAGTTTGGCGTTAGGTTGATGATAGGGGCTCAGAAACTTAGCCATGATATCCACCTTCCATAGGATATCATGGCTAAGTCAGGAAAATACCAGGTGTAAAAAAAGCAGCGCTAACCGCGGCGAGCGCTGCTTTTTTTATCACGAATAGGGTTAGCGACATCCTTGATAATAGGAGAAATGTCGCTTAACAACATTTCTCCTATCATTTTTCTCTGGAACGCCCCGTTTGCATCTCATTAGAGATGCAAGGGGAAGTGTAGAGGAAAAGGGTGCTAACATGCGAATTTGCGTGTTAGCACCCTGTTGCTGATAGGGAGATAATTTTATCTCCGCTTTCTTGGCTTTTCAAGCCAAAAAAGCGGAGATAAATCCCTTGATAATATGCCCCTAGGTTGGGTGTCAGAGAAGTCATGGGAAACAGAGACAATTATTTATGTATCATCGAGATAAGATACTAAGTACAAACGTAAATGACAGCGTATGTAAACATTGAAGAGTGTGGGGCTTACTGCAGGGCCCTCTGGGGCACCACCAGAGATGTTGCCTTTATCTGCTTGAAACAGTAGTAGGGACAAGGCTTTAGTGTGAGAAGATAAAACCAAATTACACCAATTATTTGTCTTCAACCGATCACAGCTCGGAAGAGATGATGTAGCAAGATAGGATGGGATACGGTGCCGAAGGCTGCGGAGAGGTCCTACAGTATTGAGGCAGCATGGCCTCCCTGATCCAGATTGGCACGCGGTTCACCTGTGGCGGCATGGAGGGCTCTTTCAGTGATCTGGGAATCCTGATTTGGAGACATCATGAAGATCATCAATTTCTATAAAAGTCATCAATTGTTTGTAAAAGAAAGGTCCCACAGAACTTTAGAGGGAAAAGAAGCAAATAGATGAGCCAATCATTTTCTATATTAAATGAAGAAAAGACCTGAAGGATATTAAACTATTTTGTGATGATGGAATGCTACTGACTCACTGGGATATAGCTCAAGTGTGGTGGGGCCCAGAAGCTCCATCTGATTAGAAAGCATGGGCACAGAAAGGAGTGAATACAAGAGGAGGCCACAAAAGGTTTTTCAAGATTAGGTGGATATGGAGGAAGTTGGGGGGGGCTGAAGGAATGTTGTTGGGGGGTACTTTGCTATTGAACATATTGTGGAAAAATATGAGGCTTATATGTAATATGACCTGAATAATGTGTAAATAGTAATTCTGGTAGCGGGCCATAAAGATGGACAATACTGTGTTTCTTGATAATGATGGGACGAGCAGGGCTGGTGGTGATTGTTACACTGAAAATTCTGACACTAGAGGGCAGAATGTTCTAACAAATAAAACAAAGGCTTCTCGGAGCCCGAAGGGATTTGAATCTCCTTGGGCTCCGAGAAGCCTCTGTTCACAGCAGCAGCTGTAAATGAAAAAAAAAACATTACAATATCGTTGCTCTGCAGGCTTCTACCGGCCCGTAGAAGCCCAGAGCACTCCATTGCCTGCAATGGCATGCTCAACATTCTAATGCTCTAATACTCTTTGATGCAGAAACACCTATAATAACACAAGTATACCCGCTTGCATGGTTAAGAATAATTTGGAGTTAAAAAATCCTACCTCGAGAGTGCATGTAGCGAGAATAAGTGGCTGCCCACATACGCTAAATGTTGTGTTGCATTTAGTGCTAAATGCATCCTGGTGTCTATTTTAGCCACAAGAGTGCATTTTGTGCTTCAAAACTAGCCCAAAATGCTGAGAATAAGTTGGGGGGAAATCTTACCCCAAGTGAACTTTTAGTGAGCGCAAGCAGCTGCTCACACTAGCTATTTATCTTCTGTTGCATTTAGAACTATTTCTTAGAATAAAATGCATCCTCACATCTATTTTGGATGCGACTGGGCAGAAAATTGAGCTAAATGCAGAATTTCTCTTTTTTGTGTAATTCCATGTAATTTTGCAGAATTTTTGGGTAGTTCCGTGTGATTACGCTAAATGGAATTAAGCAAGTTACACCCACCCCTACTGTTAGCATGTGTTTTTTATCTGGACCTGTTTTCTCTCTGTTTACTCTCATGTGTTTGTGTCTCCAGGTGCAGGACCCAACATGAAGACCACTGTGCTGACGTTGCTCGCCGTCTACATTCTCCTGCTGGCGCACGTCGTCCCCAGCACCAGCCGCCCAATGGAAAGGAACAGTTATGATGGCTCCACGGTCAGCCTCAACAGGGTCCTCAACGAGGAGACCGCCCAGGCCCTCCTCTATTTCTTGAGGGAGAAGATGAATCCCCCTATGGAGGGTGATCCCAGGTTCCTAGTGAGTCTGAGCCGGGCCACGCCGGAGCGGCTACCGCCGGACCACCAGATGTCCATCAAGGAGCTTGCCCGCCTCCTGGGTAGCCTGCAGCCGCTCCTTCAAGGGTCCAGCAGCTCGGCAGAGGAGGCGGCCAGGAGCAGCTGGGAGGAGTTCTCTGAGCGTCTCAAGCGAGAGGACCCTCCAATCTCCATAGACCTCACCTTCCACATCTTGAGACAAATGATCGAGATCGCAAAGACCCAGAGCCAGAAGCAGCAGGCCGAGCAGAACCGCATCATCCTGGACACGGTGGGGAAGTGATGGCCTTGACTCCGCGTCTTTCCTCCTCCTGCACCAAGACGTTCTCACCATGAAGGGCAGGTGAGGCCTCCTCGGCGGGAGCCTCACTCCTGCGGCACGGCTCTGCTGGGCCATTCTCTGTCTCATTGACTCAATGCCACATCCAGCATCTGAGGAGACCTGGCAAGTAGGTCAGATGTGGGGTTCATCAGCCCTCCCTTGATCTATCACTGGAGGGAGGCCCCCACACACAGCATGAGTCTACAGCGGCAAACCTTCCAGGGGGTCGCTGTCTTCAAAACCAACATCTGTACGATGGCGGCATTGGTCAAGTGCCCCCAGCTCCACCTCCCGCCATCGCCTGCCATGCTTGTATTGACCAGTTCTTACTACTGTGTACAAGTTCCAACTTTCCACCAGTTTGGCTTTCCAGTGTATCAGTTCCAAGAGAGTGGTTTACCTTCAAAGGCATACATTCCATTTCCCACAGTCCACTGCAAAGTGCACTCAAATGTCAATGTCATCTTCTGAGGCAGCCAATGGAGGGTGGAAATAGCTGAAGTAAAGATGAGCTTGTTTCTGAATTTACGACACTCAGGATTAGGCACACATGTGCGGTGTGGGTGATGACTGCATGGGGAAACAGATGGATGAGCGTATGAATGTTCATGTGCATTTATGGTTTTGCAAATGGATGAAGAGTTTGGACAATAACTGGGTGAATAAGGAGTATCTAAATGCATGGGTTGACCTAAGGTCGGATATTTGCTTTGATGGGTGAATCGATGGATGGGTCAAAGGGTGATTGATTAGCAAGATAGGTGAGTGCCTGGGCAGGTGCTTGGCAGAGGTACGCATGGGCTAATAAATACTTGCATGTATTTGAGCATGGGTGAGCGTAGCAGGAACAAGCGTGAACATATGAATGTATTGGATACCGTTTCGAGAGCATATGGAATGAGTGAATCGTGGGCAAACATTTATGATGCTTTGGACAGACAAGACCAGGAAGGAATAGATGGAAGACTAAAGAGCTGGAATCCTGGATGGATGGATGGATGGATGGATGCATGGGTGGATGGATGGATGCATGCATGCATGCACGGGTGGATCGATGGATTCATGCATCCATGGGTGGATGCATGCCAGGATGGATGCATGGATAAGCTGAACAATAAATGCATTAGAAGTAAACCCCAACATAAGGATCCGTGGTGCATCTCGCCCCTCGAGGTTGCAGGCATCTCTGACCTTCTGCATGACACATATGTACATGCCCGGCTTTCAGGAGTTGCAGCAGGGGCTGTCCCTGGCTGGGATACCATGGAGACCTGGAAACGATGGCTGTAAGACATAACCACGCTTTTCTTTCTCACACGTTCCTTAACAACGTGGGTGGAACAACTAAAGCATTTGAACCATGCATTCCATATACAGCGCAGATCACTACAATGACTCACCTTAGGGGGGCGCTGTACTTTGGAATAGTATAATTTACTATTCCAACTCCACTCCTCGCAACAGTAGGGAAAGTGTTGGACTTTAAAGTCAAACGCTGTATGTTGTTGTAACGACTTGTATTGTAAATGGAATACGTGGTTCAGTCGCATTCATTGTTCTGCCCGCATTGCAAAGGCAACGCGTTGTTCGGCGGTCATGGTATTTGTTGTTGCCCAGGAATGAAGATTTGGGAACAGGAAGGCAGTGTGTTGGGGGGGTGAGTGGAGGGAGGGGGTCATCTGACAGTCCCAGGACTCATTTGTGGCACACTTGTGATGAGTCCCTCTGCAAGGAGGGAGGGCCCATCCGGCCCCAGTAACGCGTCTCCGTCCTCTCCCTCCCGCCAGAGGCCGCCTCCCTGGCGCCCCTCCAGCGGTTAAGCACTCTTGTAAATCAACTTCTCCAGCACTTAATCTATTGGAAATCTATCAGGCCCAATCTGCAGATATTGGTTTTGAGGCTGTGATCAGGATTCCACACACATACAGGGCCCTGGAGGGGTGGCGCCAGCGTCATGACATCACAGAGGAGGCTAGGGGCTGGGAGGTTCCATTCTGCGGGGGTGGAAGGGGAGGCCTTTGCTTCCTCACCCAGGCTTCCCACCTCCTGCTCCCCTCTCCCGCGCGAGATCAGAGCTCCATGGGGTTGCATGAGTCACTTCAAGGGGAGCACAGGGACAGCCCTCGTCTGGGCTGGGGCGCAAGGCCATGTGACGTCACAGACCACCCCCTGCCGGGCGCTCTCATTGTAGGCAGAGGAGGCGGGACTGCGGCACGTGTTCCCTTACACAGGCTTCACACCTCCTCCCCCGTGAGCGCAGAGCTGTCTGTCAGATTATAAAGCACTCCTGGGGTGCACACACAGTAATTAACAGGATCAGCTCCCGCGGCACCACCCTTTCTGTCACAATCCATTTCTGGTCCTGTGGGGTGGATATAAAGCATATGTAATTAATTATCCAGGGAGCGCGTCCCTCACTGTGCACACATCTGTATCCCACCGTCGGTGAACTTCTGAGGGGTTCCCGGCTCTGCTTAGCTGTTCTGAAAACCGAGGGTGGGACCTGCATACTAGCCAAGCAAGACTGCCTTAAACTCGCAGGGGCAGACTTACAAGCCCCTTGTGACACTTTTACGCTGCTGTTGTGCCACTTTTGTGATGCAGTGGCGGTGTAAACAATGCGCCACCATGCAACATATTTACAACTTGGTGCATCTAGTTAGATGCATCCCGGTGTAAAGCCCTGAGCTACACTATACCTGTGTCAGGTATAATGGATGCAGAGTGGGCGTTTTGTCTCAAGGAAGCCCCGTAAAAGTGACGCAATGAAATCTACTAGATTTCACTGAGTCACTCTTACGTCCCTGCTGCGTCAAATCCTGACACCTGCTTGAAGCAGGTGTAAGGAGTGCCGCAGCATATTAGGTATAGGGCATCCCAGAGTAGTGCTGGAGTTGCGTCGCCCTTGCGACACAACTCCAGCACTGCGTCACCCTTATGCTGACAAATGCGTCACGCATCTGTCTATCCTTGTGCCGCGGTGCATCGCATTGTAAATGTGGTGCATCCATGGTAGCGCAAGCGGTTGTTTGAGTCACGCAAAATAACTGGTGCATCCCTGCTAATATGCAGGGATGCGCCAGTTATTGTAAATCTGCCCCACAGGCTCTGGAGAGCTGCAGGAGTCTTCTAGGCACTGTTCCACAGCTCTGAACCCACAGGCTCTGTTGAACTGGCCAAGTCTAACAGGAGCAGTTTCACTGCCCTCGACTCACAGGCTCTGTTGAACTCGTAGATCTTAAAGGCTCTGTAACAGGGCTCTGACTCACAGACTCTGTTGAACTGCCCAGGTCTTAGAGGCCCTGTTTCACTGCCCTTAGCCTCTTGAGCGCTCATGACGAGGTCAGCTCGTCCTGAGCCACGGCGCTCATGACAAGCTGAGCTCGTCATGACCGCGCCCGTTAGATGGAACGCTCGCACGCTGGGCTGATTCCCCTGCTGTGCTGAACGTTCCATTGGAACGGGTGCAATCGTCATGAGCACCGGAGCGCCGTGGCTCATAACGAGCTGACCTCGTCATGAGCCACGGCCCCCAGCACAGCGGGGGAATCCCGCCAGTGGCGAAGGGGTTAACTCACAAGCCTTTGTGAATCAGCTCCTATGATCGTGCTGTGAAATTATCCTATTCAGATCACTTTGAATAAATGTTACGACAGAAATTAAATCACAACACAATTAGTATATACCAATCTCAGGGATTGCACAAACTTTGGGAAAAAAAGTCTATTTTGTGCAAGTGATATATTAAGAAGGCCAGAGAGCGCCAGACACCAACTGATTTCCATTCAGATCCAGTCTGCATAAATGTATCTAAAATCTAGCCTGGCTCCAGCCTTCGTCAACTTCGGTACAGTTTTGCATTGACTCAAAAAATGAAGAGAAAAAAAAAAGTGCAATTAAAAGTGGTAAAAGATTGTTTTCTCAAATGTGCTCTCATCCTTACCCTATGAAAAATCCAGTATACTAAATTAATTTTCCATAATCCCTTCTTTGGAGTTTGTCCATGAAGATTTTTAATGATTGAAAACTTTAACCTCAGAAAAACTTCGCTAGTCCAACATTCTTGCAAAAAAAAAAAATATTCTGCAATAGAATTTCCTCACCAAGACCTTATTTTGCAACATCTACTTTTGTGTGATTTCTCTCGCACAATTTAATTATTGCACCCTGAGCAAAGTTTGGACAGTTTATCAAGTTTGAATGAGTCCTACCCAAAATTTGTGGAGAAAAACTTTGAAACTTCCTAAGAGTGAATCCGATACAGTAATGTCATCGATGTCAAACGCAGATGGAAGGTTACTCACCAAACTCTTTTTGGGCCATATTATCAACAACTAGTGATATTTATCTCTAAATAAGCTTAGCGACATTTTTTTTATCGCCGCGGATCGCCGGATTTTATCACAGAGATAACGTGCTATTAGCAACATTTATCTCCAATGCGATAAAATATCCGGCGATAGCTGCGAAATGCGTGAATATCGCTGGGAATCCGGCGATATTCAGGCATTAACGCCAATAGGGTCTTAACCTGAATATCCAACTCCCATTGGATACACAGATTAAGAAGTGGTCTGAGCAGGCGTTAGTTTTCAGCGATATTCACGCTGAGCGCATTTTTTTAAATCGCTACGCCTGCGTAGATAATAGGCGATAGCGTAACAGGTTGGGTACGGCCACTTTGCATGTCATTAGCGATCAATATCGCGGACATGCAATGCGGGCCCCAAACCGCTCGCTATCACCTAAGAGCTGTCGCTAACTGATGTTAGCGACAGCTTGCTAATAGGGCGATGAAATTATCACCGCTATGCGGCCTAAAATGGCCGCAAAAGCGGCGATAATTTCATTTTGCCTGCCTTGGTAATATGCCCCTTTGTTTTTTAGGGCCTTTGCTTTTAGAAAAAAAAAATGACCGTGACACTGTAGGAGTTTTCTCCCAGGTTGTGGGGGCCAATTTTAATTTATTTCAGTTCAGTCTGAACAGAAAGAAAAGTACATTAGACGTTCCACTCTAAATAGGGCGGGTGGTCTGATGGCGCTCCACTGATGGCCCCAACTCCGTCAGGCCTTCAGAGTAAGGTTTCTGACGTGGAGCCACAAGCTGAGGGTTTACCCGACTCTAAATGCAGCGGGTGGACTGCCAGCTACTCAGGCAGGGTAATGTAACACATAAAGTGTGTTTGTAAAGCACACATACACCCAGAAGGGAATCTTGCCACTGTATAACAGATCTTTATTGTTAACCAACTCAATGGTACTCATTTTATCGACCTCAGAAGGATGAAAGGCAGGGTGCACCCACCAGGATTTGAACCTGTCACCATGAGGTCAAACAGAGCGGATGTATTAGTCCACTAAACCACCAGACCCGGGTACCCTGCTGCAATTTGTGCTGAAATTCACTCTCCACCAAACTCTAAATTAGGCCCTATGAATCATAAGAGATATTGGAGTTCAAATGGTCCTGTTGTCCCTTTGGCAGAATATTAATTCTTCTCATGCATGTAGTATGGGAATAGCCATGCTGCCCAGGGAACCTCTGTGTGCACAATAAACACTGTGCAGTCCCGAGACACTGTGGAGCAATGCCCTGGTCACCTGGGCACAATAGCACTGGAAGAACATCGCATGGCCTAGAGATAAGAACAGGACAAGGCGAAAAGAGGGAACTGTGTGAGAGCAAGAACATCTACCCACCTATGTATGTATGTATGTGTCTCAGTTTATATGTGTAAGCATGTACTTATTTACACATGGACTTCTATGTAGGTGTGGGCGTGTTTCTAAGTCTGTAAGTCTACAAATGTGTGTATGTGTATACCGGTATATATGATGTGTGAGTGTGCATGTATGTATCCATGTACGTATGTGCATGTACCTATCTGAGCGATTGATGAGCATTAGAGTCTAACAAGATGCCCACTGTGTACCGATCTGTTGGCATCTCTCCGTGTGCCTGGGTTATCCATTTGCGTATTTCCCTGCAAGGTGCTGTTGGGTGAAAGCCCGGACTGGCTGGGGGTGTCACACATGACATGGGGGTTCTTGGCACGTATGCATTCTTCTGCCACTGTCCATCGCTCACAGCTGCAGTTGATTGAGAGTGTCTTGTGCTCACCTAAGCGATGCCAGATCACTGTGCCAACAGGGCAGCACTTTTCAGTGGTCTTTCATTGAACGATTAGTGCATTCTGGGAGTTGTATCCTTGGTTGGCTTTACTTTAGAAAACACACATTTCTAAAAGGAAAACAAGGATAGAAAACTGGTGTCCATGGACGTCATTTGGAGGTAGTCAGGGGTCGCAGCTGCGACCTCTATCTTGCTCCATTCTACTCCTGGCACTTCCTTTGCGACCCCTGGCGTCAGAGGACGCAAATGCTTTGCCAGCTCTGAGGCCAATTTTGCAACCCCACGGGTCGCATAGGAAAGGCAAGGAGTGTCTGGAAGCATGCAAGAGTCTCAGCTGCGACCGCTGACTACCTCCAAATGACGTTCATGCTGGTGTCCAGCACTGCAGCATCTTCAACTCCACTCACATCCTGCAGGAAGCACTAACGCCTACCCTCTAGGCACTAAATATCACCCCTGTTGCTCTCTCCTGATTGGAACCACCAATGAATAGGGTTGCCTCACCGTTTCATGTCTTCTGAAAACACCATGATTCCCGCCCAGGATTTCGGATTGTTTTTGTTATTCTTTACATAAAAATACTGCTCAAATTAGCAAAGCACTGGTTGTGTGGCAACGATGGTTCCAACAGGCAGCCATCTTGGATTGGTGTTTCTGCTGTTTCTTGTCCAGTCCTGCTGAATTGCTGCAGTTCCTGTGTTTCGCCGCTGGGGCTCCCCTGCGGTCTACTATATCAACATTTTGGTTCCACGTTGCTGCAGTTTTCAGTTCTCAGCGCCCGCCCTGATCTTTCCTTGTAGGCCGCCCTTTCTGGTGAGAATGTATCTATTTTTACAGATGAAAAGTGAATTCCTTAACGTTCTTTGCCGTCGACGCTCTTCAAAGTCGTGTCTGAATCACAGAAACTCACAGAAACAACAAAACGAACAAAAAAAGGAACAAACAGCATGTCTGTGTGTGCGTGTACAGTTTGTGAAATAATTTATGGATTCATTAAGAAATAAAACATTGAAAAAAGAATCATAAATAGTTGTTTGGCAGCAAGGGAAATGTGTTTGCCATTTATATTTTCTAATAAAAACATCTTATATAAAAAAAATCATTATGGTTGAGTTTATGAGGGAAAAGTCCTGTGTGTTTGGGGGTGGAGGAGACACATTGAAGCTGAAAGAACAACTCCCAAGCAGTTCACAGACAGAAGGTCATGAAATGAACTTAAGACAGGCACACTCTGATATCTCAATGCGTCCGCAGGTGAGGGTGGTAATAAATCAATCAAGTAGTACTTGTATAGCATGGCTATTCACCCCGGCGGGTATCCAGGTGCTGTGCTGGAGGGATCAGTCGAAGAGCCAGGTCTTGAGTCCATTCCTGGTGACTCCCGGTCTTGAGTCCGTATCGAAGAGCCAGGTCGTGAATCCATTCCAAAAGCCCGGTCTTGAGTCTGCTCCTGGTAACTCCAGGTCTCGAGTCCGTTCCGAAGAGCCAGGTATTGAGTCCGTACCGAAGAGCCAGGTCTTGAGTCCGTTCCAAAGAGCCAGGTATTGAGTCCGTACCGAATAGCCAGGTATTGAGTCCGTACTGAAGAGCCAGGTATTGAGTCCGTACCGAAGAGCCAGGTATTGAGTCCGTACCGAATAGCCAGGTATTGAGTCCGTACCGAAGAGCCAGGTATTGAGTCCGTACCGAAGAGACAGGTCTTGAGTCCGTACCGAAGAGCCAGGTATTGAGTCCGTACCGAAGAGCAAGGTATTGAGTTCGTACCGAAGAGCCAGGTATTAAGTCCGTACCGAAGAGCCAGGTATTGAGTCGGTACCGATGAACCCGGTCTTGAGTCTGTTCTTGGATCTAAGGGACTCTTAATGCTTAGGCTAAAGACCAAGGGGGGCATTGTTCAGCTGAAGTTTTACTTTTTTACATATACTTCTTGAATGTGAACTGAGGTTTTATTGGGGAAACTTTTCTTGACTGTCTTTTGCACTCATGACTTAGTTGTGCCTTTTGTTGAAAAACAAAACTCTTCATTGCCATTTTAAGACAGAGGAAGAGAGATTAACATACACCCACGACATCTAGATGGCATCATAGGAAGTGACAGCTTATTACCTTTATTATTTTTGATCCAATCACCTACTGAAAAGTATATCAAATGATCTTTGAGTGCAATAACATCACAAAACATGACATCACAGAATTGTGACCCTTACAGTACAATAGCAAGTAGTACATGCACAAAAAATAGTTGTAAAAACAGTAAATACCGTTTATAGATGTATATGGCAGGGAGGGGGAAGGCAAGTTTCAGCAAATTGGCAAAGCTTTTGTGCCAGCCCGAGGAAGAGTGTGGCGCAACAGGTTTTTGCCCACCGTGCTTGGGATTGTCTCGGGTTGCATAAGTTCTATGTATAGATCTTACACACAATGAGTGAAATCATAAGTCGCAGCCTCCGTGCTTCACTGTATTTTTGTCTCTCTCTTGACTCGGAGATCCCTAAATCATACATTCCGCAGTTCTTGCTTGAGTTATCTCCAGACGTCCTGTGGATAGCACCTGGTTTTCAGAAAACCTACCACAAACTAGTGACTGATACATGAGGCAGTAGTATCTGAACTATACTCCGTGCGGCTGAACAGTGAAGACTGAACTGTGATGTACTTATCTAGGTGAATACATTTGAGATTTTGGGCCTCATGTAGAGTTGGGTTGTACCACAAAATCCTCAAATTGCTGCGGAATGTGCTAAATCCAGAGGAGAATCTATTGTGGCAAGTTACTCCACAAAGGAACAGAATGGCAGAGGAAATTCCACCAGTGCATTCTTCTTAAGGTATATATAGCACTTCTTCCAGAAGTTGCAGGATTTTTTGTTGATACCTAGCTTTAAATAAGGCATTTACATTTTAAGATATTTACTCCACTTAGAGTTCTGCTGTGTCTTGAGTGCCACAAGCCTGCCAACGAGTCTTTGATTAGGACACTTTGATTGTGCATTGTCCTGAGGAAGGTTTGGAGTGACACCCATCAGAGTCAACAATTTCCTTAAGAGAAAGGTATTTAAGTTTCTTCTCTGGTCAAATGAATGCAGAAAGTATTTGAGCCAAAGGATTTAAGAGGCAATGTTACTTTCTAGTCATTCACCCAGTCTACTTTTGCATTTCTAGGCAAATGAGCTGACATTATTAGTCTGCTATCTGCTATCTGAAACCAACAACAAAAAGTCTCTCGGAAGAATTATGATGTCATGTAAGTGTGCTAGAACCTCAAGCAGGTTCATGTCTCCCACGGGACATTCCATCAGTTTGTGGAAGGAGATTATGAAGACTCTGTGACATCGAATACAAGGGTCACACTGAATGCAGTGTTTTTATCTTGAGTTTTAGGTCTCATTGGCGTCTTGCAAAACATTCTTTACATATTACATATTAAGAACAAGCAAATCCCTGCTAAGCAGACAAGAACATTCTCTTCATTCAGAATGGTGGACTTGTCCAGTACTCCAGGGTTGTTAAGTGTACTACATTCTGCACATAGCCTTACAACCACATTCTTTTTTAGAGCCACCACTATGAAGGAGAACTGCATGGCTCAGTCCTTCTGATGTTTTCAGGTAGATTTAGAGTTGTGAAAGCGAGGAGCCTAATGGCACTCTTTCTGAAAGGGATGTTGATTGTATTTCATGCTTTCATATTTTTATATGTCCCATTTGCACATGGTACATCTGTTGGCTTTGTGGCAAGTTCCCTTCTCAAAGTTTTTCCCCCCCCTTGCTTCCACGAAGGAGTGACTAAAAGCCAAAATGCACACATCAAAACCTTGTATTTTTTGGAGATTGCTCCAGAATAAGCCTATTTGTTGGGTTGGAAAGTAAGGGTATGCTATGTGCCTCTTGGCAAGGAGTCCCAGTGTTCTGAGAAATTATGATAAAGATGCAGACCTCTAGGTGCTAGTCCCCCACAGTGACAAAAATGTTCTTCACTAGAATATCTCCTGGCAATTTGCCACCTACACTACAGTTAAGTTGCGCAATAAAACACAGATTCATAAATAATAATATATACAACACTTCCGTACTCTGTTCCAAGGGTTTAAAAAGAATAGTTGATTGCCAGTAAAGTGTCACTTAACAAATTGACTGTCTTCAAAGAGGGGAATAGCTGGGGATGGTAACCGCAGCACAAAGTCAACCAGTATTGGAAGCCATAAGGAGTAAGATGTCGATTTCATGTTTTATCTTGAGGACCAGATCAGGATGGTCAAAGATTCATAGATAAAAGGGGAGGGCAGCACTCTTCCCGAGAGAGGAGAGCGAGAGAAAGAGAGAGCGAGAGAGAGAGAGAGAGAGAGAGAGAGAGAGAGAAAGGAGAGCTGAGCTACCGTGCATTTCCCAGGTGTGTGGACACACAGAGACCTGCAAACGCCGTGGACTGTAACAAAAGGCTGTCCTTTAGTGAGATCAGTGTCTCTTGCTCTAGTGTCTGTGTCAGTCTCTCTTCCCTGTGTCTCTGTCACAGTGTCTGTGTCTACGTACACTGGGGTCAGTGTCTGCCACCATAACAAACAGTAATACTGCCTGTGTGCCCCTGTCCGAGAGACATTGCCTCACTGTCCCTGTGTTCAAGTCTACCACTCACAAGTGCCCCACTGTCTGAGGCATAGTGCCTCTGCCTCTGAAGAACCGGGTTTTAGAACCCAGCGGCGCCAGGGACACGCCCAAAGTCTTCGGGTTCACCTGTCTTGGCAAACAGAGACACGGAATACTTCTAGGTGGCGTCAGAGATCAAATTTATTAGCTGCAGCTAGTAATAGTAATCTCAGCAATACAACACGGTGTACAACTCAAGAAACTGTTCAATTTTCATAGAGCAAGACATCACCTTTTATACACAATATTCTCATAATAAATGTACACCCACTACGCAAAATTCTGACCAATAGGACACATTTTCTTACTGAGTATCACATTAACAAAAACCCAATTTACAGTAACCCAACCCAAAAGTTAATTATTAGGACTGTCCCAAATTCAATTTCCACAAGCCGGACAAACCCATAATTGAAAAGCACAACCCATGTAATGTAAAGTTGTAAGGAAAAAAACAATTCAGATGCTGATTAGGATAAGATATGTGCAAGGAAACTAAAAGTTAACGATATCCTGAACATTGATTGACAATCTCAGACAACGATCAGCCAGAGAAATTGGCTTCGTGAAGGGTCAGTTTCAGGTGACGAGGTCAGCGTCCTGCAGTTCACTCACAAGTCAGAAAAAGGGCCTGTTTAATGCATACATGAACAATGAGGCCCATGCAACTTTGTTCGTTCGGTTACCTCCACGGCCTACGTGAGGGCAACACAAAATGGCATCACGAACAAGGCAAACAAAATGGAGTCCAGTCCCGAAAACCACGGAACCTCAGACCCTCCTTTTGCCATTACGTAGGCAATGACCTAAACTCATGTCAATCTGAATCCAGGTCTATATCTATTCTCATCAGGTCATCAAGGTGTTGCTGTAACATCATCTTATTATCCTTCGCTTCTCTCTGGACTGGTCTTCTCACACAGATTCTAGCACAAAGACTACAAATGGCGGGACCACACTGGATGCATAAGCAACACGAGAAAAGGATCGCTAAAGCCATACCAAGGAACATCAGAATCTTCCATCCCCATTTGGACAGCAATTCCCAAAACCATCCTATCAATGACCAGTTCCCTTCGTCTACATGTATAGACTCAGCGGACTTATGTAACCTCAAGATGGCTTGGTACACTGTCGGGGCATTATCTGGTATGAAAACGCAGCAACTAGACCCGATCAATTTACATACTCCACCTCTATCTGCAAGTATAATATCTAAAGAAAAGCGGTTCTGTAATGTCATAAGGCGATCCGCTTGAAGCTCAGCTGTAATATTACTAAGGGCACCTGCAGTCTCATTTATAGTGGCCTCGACCACTCTCGTAAGCTGACGAATAGTCCTACCATTAGCCATAGGACCCCAAAAGGGCAGGAAACCCTTAAAGAAGTCTCCAACTTCTTGTACGTCAGTGTCTTCCGCATTGATAACACCTCTACCATATCTTGTCTTATGGTAGTTGAAAGCAGCTGTGTATGTAGGGGGAAGCAAAAATGCCACATAACATGTGTCTGAAAAGTCAGAAGGCAACCATGTATATGCTCTATCATATCAAACAAAATACGTGCCTTTGGCTGGCACGAACGGTGGAGATTTCTGGGACGTATAGACATAGGTGTGAACACACACACTCTTACCAAGCTGAGCTCTCGGATTCTGACCATTACCTTGCAGACAAAAATGACCTCGGTGGGGTACAATCCAAATAGGAGGAGACCTTTTCTGTCTCTCTTTCTCTGTCAGGCTAATGCTATATCTCGTCTTGTTCCAACCAACATATGCTCGTACCTCATCTTTAGGGATAGCATTATATGCATCAATATCTCTGACCATATCTACTATTCCCTGTATCAAGGCATTATTATTCGCATTATCTTTGACAGAACGTACAGGAGATGCTTCATTCGCATAGATAAACATTGATTGGAGTGCCCATACTGACCCATTAGGCGAAAAAGGCAAAACCAAATATGGCATTCCTTTATCTGTCGTATGCAGCATAAGACCACACACCCAACAATTTGTGGTATTTACAACTAGCTGATGCTGATATAACATCTGTATAAACGAATTGTTCACAAATTCTAATCTTCGTGTCTGTTCATGTTCAGGCAACGTATGAAACTCATGTGGGGAAACAGTAGGAAAAGAAAGAGTAGGTTGGGAGGTAGATGCAAGTGTCTGTTGTGATGCATAGAAAATCCAACCCAACCAAACCAATGTAATGTTCAAAAGCATAAGAAAACACATTATTAAAAAACATTTGCTACGAACCAATATACACATTTGCACTCTGAAATCAACTCTTTTAACACCCTTGTCGGACTCAAAAGACTCCATCCTCTAACGTGCTGCTCACGGCAATTTTCCTTCTTTACTTAAGTGTGCGTCAAGATCGTACTAACGACCCTAAACCACAGACCTTGTGTCAATACGCGGCTCACCCCTTAAGAACTTATACCGTGACCCTGCAGCTGAGTCCGGATGGTGACTCGAAAAAGAAAAAGTAAAAAAAAGTCTCTTGATCCGACAAGGTCTAATTCGCTACATAAATTTTTTTAGATTTATTTGTCCATTTCAAACGTCCTTTTTCGATCTCAAATTGCAGCGCTCTTTGCCAGGTACAGTTGGATCCTTAAATAAAAGTTCCGGATTGGTGGTGTCGATCTTTAGATGAGGAGGCACAGCAGCTTGCAGAACATCATCATCCTTGCGCTCTGATCATGCCCATGTTAAATGAGCATCACTAAAAGGCACGAATCTAGGGACTTTCTCACAATCTGTGTCAGCTATACCATCCCTCACCCACTTATCATACGGTAAGGGCAACAGAACTTTTTTCGTATGGGTGGCATGCACCCAGTTCTTTTTACCAGCTACTCTAACAGCAGTTCTAATGACCAGCAATACCAAATAGGGACCAGTCCATCTCGGCTCGAAATTATTGGATCGCTGAAAATTCTTGACCAGGATGTAGTGACCAGGTTGGATCGTGTGTCCTGGATCTGCAGTAGCTGTCGGCAAACTGTCATAGACCTGTTGGTGGAGAACACGTAATTTAGCAGTCAAGTCATGTAAGTAATCCACCAACATAGGGTACTCAAGGTCACTGTATTTTTTAGGACGAGGCACACCCCAAACATTCGCTGGACGACCAAAAACTATTTCGTATGGGCTAAGTCCCACACGAGAATGCACTGTCGTCCTTGTTGACAAAAGAGCCAACGGCAAGGCATCCGCCATGTAAGGCCAGTGCTCGCTTGAATCTTAGCGAGTTTCAGCTTTAATGTGCCGTTATAGCATTCAACAAGACCTGCTGACTGGGGGTGATTCGCAGCGTGGAACTTCTGATTTATCCCTAATCCAATACACACTTTCTTCATGACTCGACCCACAAATTCACTCCCATTGTCCGACCATACAATTCTCGGCAAACCAAATCTAGGGAAATACTCTTTGAGCAAAACCTTAGCTGTAGACAAGGCAGTATTATTCTTTAGGGGGTAGGCCTCTATCCATCTGGTAAAGGCGCAAACAACCACAAGGACATACTTCAGATTGTTGCATCTCTCCATGTGAATGTAATCTAGTTGTATCACTTCAAATGCATATTCCTTTCGAACTAATGTGAGCCATTCCATGAGCCATAGTAACCACTGGGAGCACATACGCATCTGGCAACAACCATCGCTGGTGTTCTGACAACTCAACCCAACAACCCGTCAAATCCAACATACCTCAGTACTATAAAATGAGTGTGGCTGACACTGATAATCTCCCTGTAATATAAAGTAGGTGTTCCTGTCACTGATAATCCCACACTAATATAACATTAATATGCCTGTTACTTATACTACCACAGTAATATACATTTAATTTGCCTGTCACTGATAATCTCACAGTAATATAAAGTAGGTGTGCCTGTCCCTGATATTACCACAGTAATTTAAATTGGGTGTGCCTTTCACTGATAGTCCTATGGTAATATAAAATGAGTGTGCCAGTCACTGATAATCCCACAGTAATATAAAGTAGGTGTGCCTGTCACTGATAATCCCACAGTAATATAAAGTAGGTGTGCCTGTCACTGATAATCCCACAGTAATATAAATTGGGGTGCCTTTCACTGATAATCCCACGCTAATATAAACTGAGTGTGCCTGTCACTGGTAATCTCACAGTAATATAAAATGAGTGTGCCTGTCACAGATAAACCCACAATAATATAAAATGAGTGTGCCTGTCACTGATAAACCCACAGTAATGAAAAATGAATATGCCTGCCATCGATAAAGTGCTGGGGTGTAATAGTCAAAATGTGAAACATACCACAGTGATGTAGGAAGGGTGCGCTTGTGATTGATAAAGCAAGAGCCTGTAATGCTCAATAGAGTTTGAAAGAAGTGTCTGTATCCAAAATCTTCATACACAATGACCCTTGTCTGTTGAGCTTCAAAAAAAGATGTACCTGTCACCAATACACCGCTGGTATCAATGGACAGGTCAGGCAGGGTCCCCTCGGCGATATTGGGGGGGCCAGGTACCTGACTCCCCAAAATGGCTGCTGACCCGCTCCATGCAGCCTGGTGACGTTCCACATTTTCTATAGTGCCAATCTCGACCCAAACCCAGACCTTTCTTCATACAACACACCCTTCCATCAATAACCAACACAACACAATTTGATGGAGAAAGTTGTTGCAGTTTTATTAGCATAAACATTATGCCAACATGTTGGGTTATCTTACGGGAGATCCAGAGCAAGCCGCCTCTCGCGACCCGCCCACCTGATGAGCCATAACCCCCGCGGTGTTAACCGTTGGGGCGTTGTCAGTTTTGGGGGGAAGGTCTAACCCCTCCCCCGGCGAACCCCTCGTCCGCCCACTACTCACGCCCCTCCCCCCCGGGGGGGAGGACCGTTGGCAACCCCCGGTTGCTCAGGTACACAACCGCCCGAAGGACTAACGGGGCGCCGTCAGCCCTCCAGGATCCATCGTGGATCTCCCTGGGGGATAATTCGCTCATGCACCCTTCCGATGCTCATGTAGAGGGTACCCTTCTGTACCTTCCTGTATTGGATCGCCCTGTAACTCCGCCGAGGCTCTGGGTGCGGCAGCCGCCGTCCCAGAGTCCCCCCACACCTTATCTCTCCTCTATTTACAACCCGCTGCTCCCATAGCTTCTGATAGGTCAAGCAGGAAAATGGCCATCCCCACCTCTGATAGATGAACGCCGTCCTCATCGAAGCAGCCCGTACATTTGGTATGTAACAAACTGTGCCTTTTGAAGCCGAATCCCCTTTGTTCAGTGAATTTGCGCATGGCTCTGTTCACTCGTCTGCGGGAAGTCTCCACTGCCACCCCTGATCTAGCGTTTTTCCAATGCAGTCTGGGGGTGATTTCAGACCACCATAATTCACAAGGCCCCAAGAGGTTGCTCAAATCGCCCAGCGTGCCCCTCATTGTCTGTAGCAAGACCCTGCGCTCCAAGTGGACCAACTCCTCGCCCCCCAGATGTAAAATTAACAAGTCTGGTGGAGAATCACCCCCGTCCAATAACTGGTGAAATACACGCCTCACGCTACTCCAGTGTAGGTCGGCCGACACTATCCACCTGATCTCTGTTGCTGAGAAACCATGCTTCCATTTTCCGCTCTCAGCCCACCGGGCTACATTTAGGATTCTCGCATTTCCTGCCACCCAAACAGATTTACATACCAAATAAAAGATGCAGATGCTTAAAAACCATGTTTATTAACAACACTCCAAGTTATACACTGCAATCAATAACACTGACTGAACGTCACACGCATAGTAATCAAAATGACAACACAAAATTCCAAAAGGCCACTCCTGTTCTAACCTACTCAGGAGCGAATGTATCGTTTATAACAGTTAGACTCCCAGCGCCCCACCTGTTTTATATTTTGCACTGGCAAACCCGACTGAAATGCCGTGGTCGCGCCTCCTATCCTAAAAGAATGGGGACAAAACCTTTTCCCCTGTCTTTTGCTGCCAGATAAGTCTAAACAAGTATCCATGATGCGCTGCAGTTGGTACTTGGTCAGGGGGGGTTTCGTCTGCGTGGATCAGCAGGTAACCGTCCACAGGGGGGCGCTGTGCAAGGTAAGCCTCGACCAGCTGTACGGGGCAGTACCTGGCAATTCCCAATTTGTTCAGCACTATTACCCTGCCAGCACCTTCTTGGTCTGTTTTGGATTGTCTCAACCTTATTGACAAGCAGTCCTCAACCAATGTAGCATCCTGCCTACACAGGTCTGTGCCTGATTTGTCATTCTTCGAGGTGGCCACAATCTCTCCTATTCTGAAGGCACCAAAGAAGGCTAGTGCAAAGGTTGCGGAAAATAGAGATGCCTCGTACGCTGAACTGGTTGCCCTTTCTGTGTTGTCCAGCATCCCCTTCAAAGTCGCAAAGTCAATCGCTGCCCTGTTGTCCGGAGCACGGGGCTCACTTCGAGACCAACCCTTCAGCGCTGACTTTATTAAAAAGAAGTTGGTTGGGTCAGGCTGTCCCCTCAGTCTAGCGCGGTGACTAATGGCCGACAAATGCCCCGCCACCCAAGATTGTGACTTGCCCTCATCTTTCGCCCACATGATAAAATCCTGAGTCCTGGACTCCAAAGTAGGAATCTCTTGTTCCCAGTCCCCGGTGACAGCACAGAATTTCTCCACTCCTGCCCGGTAATGCTTGACTGTTTGCGGGGCCAGAGCCAGCTCACCTAGACATCTCAGTTGCTTCTCACATTCAAAATGAACCACAGGTGCTCTGGGAATCTTGTCATTTCTTCCTTTGCTCTCGGCCACGCCTCCCGAAACCTGTGCCACTGGAAGCGAGAAAGAGCGTCAGCAGCTGTATTCTGGACCCCTTGGATATGTCTCTCTCTACATTCTACATTGCAAACCAGACAAACCCTCATCAACTCTCTGAGTAGGCATAAAACTAAAGGGCAAGAAGCAGACTGCGAATTGATGGCCTGTACCACAGCTAGATTATCTGACCACATCAAGACTCTACGAGCAGCTAGCTTGGCTGGCCACAGATGAAACGCTACTACGATAGGAAACAATTCTAGCACCGTGATGTTGGAAGTCACTCTCTTCTTCCGCCATACCTTGGGCCATCTCTGGGCGCACCAGTCAGTGTCAAGGATAACACCAAATCCTTCCCTACCAGATGCATCTGTGAACATAGACAGTTCAGGAGACGCTGCCCAAGGGGCCCTCCAAACTACAGAGCAGTTGAAATCAGCAAGGAATGTAGCCCACATCTTCAGATCCTCTTTCATGCCTTTACTAAGTCTCACCAAATGATAACTCTTACTGACTTTAGCGGACGCCCTTGCCAACCCGCGCGCAAAGACCCTTCCTGCCGGGATGATTCTGGCGGAAAAGTTGAGTTTCCCCAGCAGACCTTGTAAGAAACCTAGCGTCACCTTGTCCTGACCAAGAGCCAAAAAAATGGACTGTGCCAGATCCCGAACCTTGTCTGCTGGTAACCTACACTCCCCTTTCACCGTGTCAATCTCAATCCCTAAAATGGTCAGAACCTGCGCAGGCCCAACTGTTTTACCAGGCGCTAAGGGGACCCCTAAAGTAGTAGTGAGTTCTTGAAACTTCTGCAATGTCTCGCTGCACTCTCTAGACCCGTCTCCCTACAAAGAGGAAGTCGTCGAGGTAATGAGACACCCCACTGATCCCGTAGCGGGATTGCAACGCCCACTGCAGGAAGCTGCTAAATGCTTCAAAGTATGCGCAAGACACTGAGCAACCCATCGGCATGCAACAATCGTAGTAATACTTTCCATCCAATTTGAAACCTAGCAGGTGTTGACTGCTGGAGTGCACCGGCAACAACCTAAAGGCAGAATCTATGTCTGCTTTGGACAACCGCGCCCCTGCACCTGCTCTTCTCACCAGATCCAAAGCCACATCCAGCGTGCAGTAAGAGACAGAGCAAGACCCTTCCTCCAACCCATCGTTAACTGACGCTCCTTCAGGGTGAGAGATTGTGAATAAGCCTGAAAGCCCCTGCCTCTTTCTTAGGGACAACCCCCAGTGGTGACACCACAAAGTTTTCGAAAGGTGGGCTTGAAAAGGGGCCAGCTGCTCTACCTAGTAATCTCTCCTTCTCCACTTTGGATCTAACCACCAGAGGCAACTCCCTAGCTGATCTTAAATTTTCAGCCTCTCTGGGAGCCTCGCAGCCCACGTAGGGTATCTTAAAACCTTCACTAAAACCAGTAAGCAGCAGGAACCTGTCGCGTGAGAGCGGGTAATTTTGCAAGAGGGGCAACATATTACTCAAGATCACAGGCGAGGGCCCCTTACTAGCTCTTGTTGAAAAGCCTGCAAGTTCACCAGGGACCAAATCAGGGGGGCGGGGGGGTTGACGTGAGAAGGAAAGGTGCTGGAGCTATTCCTTGCTACTGGAATCTTTTGTGGGCTTGGAGGCTCCCCCTTGCTGAATGGTGCAAGATCCTGCTGAATGGGAGCCCCCACATTTGTTACAGGAATGGGCAAATTTACAAGACTTCCCCCAGGCGCAATGACCTTTGTTGAAAGAGCAACAAATGGCTGGGGACGACCTCCTGAAGGACCCTCTGTTGCCCCCTCTATTCCTGTACCCACCCCGAAAGGACTGCCTATCCTGCTGCTGTTCGCTGCGCGGCGTGAAGTTGCTAGAGTCCTTATTTCCCTGCTTCTTGTCCAAGGCCCCCCCATTGCGAAGCAGATTAGAGCCCATGTGGTCCAGCCACAGCTGAACCTCTTTCTGGTCCCATCTCATCTCAGGACACAAGGACATCCTTCTCCGAAATTCTAAGTCATATGTCACCCAACCTTGACCACCCCAACGAGCGGCTTCTTTTCTTATCAGGGTACTGTACTGGACGAGCGCCTGTGCCTGCTCTGGGTGTTTTCTCTAATATCACCCCCTGTAGAATAGCAAATGCATCTAGCCAATTTTCTATGGTCTCCTCTGGCCACTGTTGGTATTTGGTCTTTTTATCCTCCTCTTTTACCCCGGCCTTCCTGACATCCGTCCCTTCCTGACCTAACAACAGTAGCGAGAATATATCAATCAATTCCCGCCTCTATATCAATTCCTTGGCCGCTAAAGGGACTTGCCATGCCAGTTGACAGTGACCTGACAACAGGGGTGCGGCCGCTACTTGGGGCTCAGGGTTAGGAGTGGGAGGTGATGCTGTCAAGGGGACTACGCTAGCAGCGCTTCCTGTAGACGAAATGGTATTAGATGACACAGATGATACCACAGCACCACTACCCAATGTAGGAGCCACAGACGTACCGGATAATTGAGCGGGAGTGACCACCCCCGTAGCCACTGGGGTCACAGTATCGCTGACAATGGCAGGCGCTGGTAACGCCGTAGGAGCGGGCGCCTGAAGGGGTGTAGGCGCCACAATGCTTCCGCTCGACAGCGGCGTAGAAGGGCTCGCCAAAGCGGTTGGGGGGTTGAGCACTTGCGGGAGAGAAGAAGTAGAAGGCAAAGCAGCCACCGGCGGAGCGCCCCACACAGAAGCCGCCGCCTTTGCACCCCCTACATTGTCCTCATGTCTACTCCCAGTCATGGCGGTCGGGGCCGGAGGGACCTTGGCTCCAATGAGTTCTCTCATAAAGTCTTTAAGGGAATCTGACAATAGACTCAGGTCCTCCCGAGTGGCATAAATGGACTGGACCGGGACCTGGTCCTGGGGAGCAGCTGTTGAAACACAAGGCAAGGCGTGTCTTGGTGGGGGCTCGATTTGTGCGATCACAGTTCTGCTTTTGCCTGCTGGAGCGACTGTTGACACACAAGGCAGAGCGTGTCTTGGCGGGGGCTCAATTTGTGCGATCGCCGTTCTGCTCTTAGCAGCTGGAGGGTCTGGTGGGAACTCTTTGGATGTTTGCTTCTTCGCTCATTTGGATGATCTAGTCGGACCAACCTCATGCATTTCGGAATCAGACAAGGGTGCCTCGCAGATGACCCCAGAGTCCACCCCTCAGCCTCCTTCAAGAGCCCATTAGCCCAGGATAGACCCTTGCCCTTGGCCATTCGAATAAAGGCCGCCCACTGTGCCGCTTGGCTCGCATCAGGCAGCGAGTCATCCACCTGCGACATCTGGGAGAATAGCGATGGGGATCCCTGGCTTTCCATAATCGACAGAGGATCGGTTTAAAATCTGAGGGTGGGAGGATAAAAGATAATGAGAAAATGACCCCGCACTAGGGTGGCACGGGCGAACCTCCACCGGCCCATTAACGACACAGACCATGACCCCCCCTACTTACTCCATTCGAGGAAACTAGGCGTGAGTTAACTCCGGACCCGACCAAAACTTCCTCTCACACTGCTGAATGTAGAGAAAGAGAGGTTTAGCAACATAATCATTCCAAGTTTGTTCATTAGTTCATGCCCTCCTATACTTGGCACCTCCTTGCCCACACCCACAATGCGTTACACCCCCTGCCCCTTATTATACCTGCTCCTAATACTGTTTTTCCAGTCCGCCAGAGCATGTATTCTTCGGGCACTTCTCTCTGAAATTAGAAAATGAAATTAGACTCGCGCCACCATATTTCCCTCAAAGGCCACTTACTGTCCACAGTAAGCCAAGCCTGCTTACTCATGTTCTGTTCGTAATGTCCAATCCATTAACCTTCTCTTGGTGGTTGCCTGCAGCAAAAGTAACAAGACCATTAGTTATTCCACCGCCCCCTCCCACCCATACACCCGGCCCCAGTAAGCATAACAGTTATAACTCCTCAAAATTACTCGGCCTATATTCTCCCTAAATTCGTTCCCCCTGTGAGAAAAGCAGACAAGAATAACCCTGATAGCCCCGTATACCTGCGCCACCTCGTGCGTGACCGATGCGGACCGAGCAATGCGTGTTGACTGTCCTGCAGAGAGAAAATCACACATCAGTCTCCCCCCCATCTCCTCACCCAAAAGGCCCACCCGCTGCTCACCTCCCTTATAAAAACCCAAGCATCATTGATATGCACAGTCTAATATTAGTAACGTTAAAACTGCCGAACTCTCTAAAATTCAAAGCTTTATGAAAACATTATACCCACATAAATAAAACAATAGCACTCTTACAGCGATGAAAACTTGTAAACCATCGCTACTTCAATGTTATGTAGTTCACTACTTACAATAGCTTCGATTATAGTAACATATGCTTATAATCACATTAAAATTACATGTCTCCGCTCTGTTGTTATCTGCGCTCTGACACCTTGGGGTAAGTCCGCGCTATATAAGATGCACCAAACATTAATAATTACTGAACTCGACAATCGATTATCCCAGAGACAGGACGCGTGAAAAGAAAACATCAGCCCGAGGGGCGCGAGGTGGGGAGGAGGGGGTGGAGGGCGGGGTAGGTTACAGTAAGATGCGCGTGCGCGGGGGACCCTCATGCTCTGAAGCGCTCTCACACCCCGGGTTAATTCCGCGCTAAATAAAACGGAAAAAATCAATAATAGGCTGAATCGGCATCAAGATCACCCCGGCGAGATAGAGCGGTGAAGGAAAACAAAGAGTCCGAGGAGCCCGAGGGGTGGAGGGGGGGCTACGTGAATCGGACGGGGGACGCGCATGCGCGAAACGTCTGGCCGGATCGTGGCCAATAATCGCATCGGGCCGCCCACCCGCGGACTGCCGCCTCACCGGACGGCCTGAACGGCCATAATGCGTTTAAAAGCACGGGGTGAGGACTACGCGAGCCCCCCTGCAAACAAAATGCGGACCAAAATGCAAGCAATGTTGCAAGCCCCACATGCTGCCAAGGCCCAACCGCATGAGCCCCCCCCAACAACCAAGCCGGAGCGGCCCCACCGGGAGAGCGGGCCGGCGAACGGCCACCGCCGCCCACTACCCACAGCAGGGCACGAGGATGAGGATGAAGGCCGCCCGAGGACGCGACCCCAGCCGGAAGACCCCGCGCCAACCGCCGGGAAACAGGTACCCCGCAGCGGCGCCGCATCCCTGATACACCCCGCAACCCTACCCGAGGCAACCCCTAACCCAACATGTCCCCGACAGGGAGGGGCAGACCCGATCCCCGGACCTCCGAACCCCCGTCCCTGGGATGACGCCCACCGCCACGGAGAACTGAAGCCCACAACCCAGGCAGGCAAGAGAGCGCCCCTCCCGAGCCCCCCCTTCCCCCGAAACACGGTCACTGAGCCAGCCCCGGGGTACACTGGCACGCCACCCTCCACAGCTGCACTAAGTCCCCAGTCCTCACCTGAAACAAAGGCCGAAAACGCCGGGCAGTCTTTTCGACCCGCGCTGCGGGATCAGCCAGGGGGAGGGTCAACTCGCCGCTGCAAAGAACAAAGAGGGCGCTTGACCCTCGCCCCCTAGGCTATATAGCCATGCATCCCTTTCCCCAGGGCAGGAAGTGACATCACGGGGGGACCACTGGTCCCCCCAACCACTAGACCGCTCGGGGTCTGTGCCATCCTATGGCACTAAGGGTGGCCGCCCTCGTAGGTGGCCACCTTTGGTGTCCCGGGGCAGCCTTACATTGAAGTCATATTGTGGGAGCATGCGCTGGCAGAGTGTGCGTTACAAAGGTGTGATCCTGCGAGGGCCCAAGGAAACCAAGGCCTTGGAGTTAAAGGTCTCCAGTAACCAGGGAACCCTCCATTCTCTGCAACCCTGAGAGTGGATTCACTGGGCTCAAATCTGTCTAGTCTACATTTTTAGGAGCTGTGCCAGACCTTACTGTGGGCATCTGGGAGCAGCTCGCCAACGGACGAACAGCTTCCATGCATCCTATGCCATCCTCCGCTGCCGCCAACTTGTCGCCACAGTAGAGGTGGCAAAAGAAGACGCAGAGCTTGATGGTGTAACACCAAGGCAACTTGTTCTTCAAGCCAAGGGTGGAGTAAGGAGTGTAAGGGGAGAACTGAAGGTAGCATCAACTGAACTCAACAAGCATTGCACCACTCAAGCCTACACATTCCATCCCCCCAACACACACACAGAGGGCACACAGGTATTGTACACAAACTCCACAGACCACGCCACCCCACCAATCACAGGCCATGTTTTGCTAATCAGCCTTCCATCAGTGGCCTTCAGCCCATCTCCAGGGGAGGCGGTGCGCAGTGCATTCCTTCTTGTGCAGATACTTGGGTACAGATTCATTCAACCCATTGATTTCCTGAATAAGCACAAGATTGTTACTAAAACATTGTGGAGCAGAAATCAAAACTGAACTCTTTAAAGGAAAAAAAGCCCAAACGCAAGAAAAATTCCTCTGCAGCTCTAATGCAAAAGGGTGTAGAATCGTGCAGATTTCTTCTTGTACTGAAGAGGAAAGCAGTAGATTGGATGGAAGCCAAGAACATCACGCAGAGGAGCAGCAGGAAGCAGGAACAAAAACTGTCAAGAGGCACTGAAGCACATCTATTGTCTTCCTATGCTGTGTGCTGTCATGACCTGGAAGTTAAAGGCAGCCATGTTGGATTGGGTCCTAGTATAGAAATAATGTGGCGGCTCCATCTTAGAAAGGGAATTGTGTCATGATCAAAAGCCACATCTCCTTTCGATTGCAAACAGAGATGTGGAGAAAGAGCACCATACATTGCTGGCCTGCCCCTACCTTCGAGGAGCACATGGCCAGGGTAAAAATATGTAGACCAGCATGGACCCTCAGCAAAGGCCTGAGAGGGAACAACATGAGTTGAACCGGACTCTGTCAGCCCGAGCACACCGGTGAGCGAGCCAGGGACCCATGACTGCAGGACGCTGTATGGGCGACCTGCTGGGGCAGTAGGCAATGATGCAGGGATGAACCACTGGGCATTTGAGCCACTGAAGGAGTGGGGTGTGGAAAACTCTGTAGGGAGGGTGTGACAGAGGACATTGGGCTGCCAGGCAGTGACAGTCAAAAGGCACTCTGCAAAAGAGTTTTACACCGCTCCACTTTACCCTACGACACTTCACTCCTCGACACTCTACTACACTGTATGCCACTCCTCTCTACAACAATCTACTCCACTCTATGCCACTCTACTCCACTCTATGCAACTCCCTCTATGCCACCGCCTCTATGGCACTCTAAAGAAGAATGGGACGCCCAGCACTGCCCTCTCCACCAGTGGTCTGGGACAGTCCAGCCAGGCATGATCTCTATTGTTCTGATTGGCAAGTGGACACAACCCAGGTGCACCCAGGCACTTGCACGAGGCGGCAAGGGATAAGTGGCAGCAAATCCTCCTATCCAAGGAAACAATTTCATCCCAGCTTGAGTGCTCTTTTGCCAGAGTGTCTGTTTCATCAAAATCAAGTAAAAGGGACAGCTCACTAAAGCCTGGTTTCAAGACGCGTTTGCGCCTCTTAGTAGTTGCCTTAAGTATGATGTTGCTTAGCTAATAAAATGTGTTGCTTGTTTTCTTTTAAACAAGATAATGGTTTTGTTTTCCAACCCTCACTCTTAACACACATAACCATTACCTTTTACAAGAGTCTAAGCCGAGAGGTTTGTCTGCCTCCCTTCCTCTCAAAAAGCCCACTTTGGACATATGGAGTTGCTCACTCTTACCTGGACTGTTTAATCTGTATATGAGACATTTGGCTCACTCGCTCTGTCGATCGGAGTTACTTTTTACATGCATGCAGATGATAGGCAGATGTACAACCCGAATCACATAATACCAGTTATCAAAAGTCCAACAGTGCGATGGCATACCTATCAGTGGTTCACTGTTGGATATTGGTCAATTTTCCACAATGTAATAATTCTGAGATAATAACAAATTGACGGCTCTCCCACATCAGACTGGATTTACGCTAGGCCTAGGTGGTAAATTATGTTCCGCTCGCGGATTTTGCAGAATTTGGGTAATTTCTCGTACCGTGGAGAACGCGGAATTGCCAAAAATTCTGCGATCTGTAGCTTCGTGGAATTTTTTGCTTGTTCGCGCTTTCAAAATGCGTGTTCGCGAGATATTTCCCCAGAGCACGCAAACAGTGTTCGCGAGCAAAAAAAAGGGATTCAGAACGGGCAGAACAAGCAATTCCGCGTGTTCGCTGAACTTACCGTGCTCGCGGAGATTTTTTACCGATTTGCGAAGCTTTGCATAACACGACTACGCAAATTCCGCCCACCCCTAATTTACACCTTCTGGTTGCAGATCGTGGACCCTCCTCTGGAGGTAGTTCATACATTTATAGATCTGATCCACTCCAAGCTGATCATGATGCCCAGGACCCCAAAGTAGTCAAGTCCTACTCTCATCGTCTTCATTGTCTCAAAAGATTTCTTCCTCACGTTGATAGTAGTCTGCATACTTCTTCATACAAACCAGGCTGGACCGGGTCAATTCTATTTTCTTAGCGCTTCCTGAAAAATACCTACAGTGTATTCAACTGGTACAAAATACTTCTGTGAGGGTCGTAAGCCAAACCAAAATACTTTGTAAGGCCCCGTAACTTCGGCTTAGAGATCCCTCCACTGGCTACCTGTATGATACAGGATTGGGCTTAAAGCTCTTATTCTTGCCCTAAAAGCCTTTTAACAGAACTGCCTGACTTGACTGACAGATGCATTTTCCCCAAAGTGCCTGAAAAGAATTTGGGGTCAGATTTATGAACACATTTTCTGGTAGCAAACCTTGCAATTTGACAAATCTTAGGTTTTGAGACCAATAATGTGGAGAAGCGTGGCTCAGTGGTTAGAGGCGGCAGACCCGGAAGCTGAGATCAGCCGTGGACCAGGGTTCAATTCCCCGCCTTGGCGGGTCTCGGGCTCAAAAATTCCACGGACTCGACAATTCTCGCTCCGGTGCCTACTCGACTCACGGGGTCACACTCTGCGACTCTGGGCAATAGCTTGCTTAATCTCCACTACGGCCCCTCGCGGCGGGATGCCTGGCTTTCACCTTGTGGACACCCTGCCGGGGTATCTCACAGGGGAATACCAGGACGGGTTCCCTAAGCAAGCGCTTAGATACCGTGTCGGTGATTTGCGCTATATAAATACATGTACATTTACATTTACATTTACATTTACAATAAATGTTTTTGGAGTGTACTAAACCCATCTAGCGACTCAGTAACAAGTTACCAAATCACAAATTGGGTTTAGGAAACCATATCAAAGTGCTATTTGGAAGAAGCGTGTTTAGGGTGTCTCTTTCAAATAGGGATTCTTAGTGGGATGTACTAATGTTTTGAGACTGAAATTCGCTTGCAAAAGATGCTTATTTTACTGACACTTCAAAGGAGGTGGTAACTCATTCGAAAATGAAAAGGGTCTCCAAGGAACGGTTTCATCTTTGTGAAAGTTGACAAAATATTTTTTAAGAGAAGGCAATGGTCTCATTGACTTCTGTCTAGTCTTAAAAAAAGTTTGTAAAAACTTTTTTCCAAGGCACCCCTTTTTCCTTTAAGCAAAATTGGCTGAATTAAAAAAAAGAATGATTTATTTAAAACCTTGTGGTCTGATGACCCAGCAGGCCACCATCCTTGTGATGGCAGCAAATCATAGTGGGTCGCAATTCGTGACCTACTGCATTAATATTCATGAGTACGGTCAAATTCCGAACCACTACGATTCAGTATTTTGCAAACCGATCTATTAATAAGCAGGTACATTTGCAAAATACCATTGAATTCGTTAAACGTTGGTGCACAAATTGCGACCACGTTTAGTGAACCCAATGTACATACACCTGGCCCATGCTCCCTAGGAGTCACTGGTTTTAAGTGTTTATTAAGAGTAAGAATAACGCTGCTGCTCACTCTCCCTGCTGGCGACAATTGCCTGAAAGGAGAATCTTGCCATTCATCCCAGTGCTTGCATTTGTGAACCCTTTATATCTCAAGTTACTATGAGAATAGAGAACAGACGCGTCGTCAGCACTATCGGGCAAGTTACACAAGCAACATGACACTTTGCAACCAGCCTATTCCGTTCACCATCACAGACTCAGCCAAAATGTGGGATTCTCTACCTACCAGTTCAAAGAGAAATCTTTTTTGCGTCAAAGCCTTCCGGACAGCGCAGCTGTTAGGTTTGCTAACGGCTTCTTGGGGACATTCTGAAAGCTTTCCTGGGAACGCACATTACCCATTTCTTATCATAGGCTTTTTGTTTGGTAACTCACAGTTGCTTACTATCTATTTGCTGACTTTATTTGTCTTAGGCTGTCCAGCTTGAGTTTGTCCCTCCTGTGGAGCATAGCCTATTTACTGCATTATTCCACCAGTGCTCACATTCTGTAAACCGGCCGTTAAATCTTGTTCTTATTTGTCACATTTGCTGTGCATTCAAAAACAGAGGTCAAATGTCAGGCTGTGTCTTACGAGAGAGCTTGATGTTTACTTTTCTTTACACGGCTTCAAAGTGATAGAGTTTCTGAGACAATCTTGCTGTGAGAGGAAAGGCTTTTTTCCAGCACACAACAAAAGGTAAATGTCTGTAAGTGAACTGTGCAGATATTTCAGAATATATCAGAATTAGCAAAGTACAAATGAAGCACATTTTTTGTAATTTTGAAGAATGGTGGAAAGAAATATCTTAATATGACAAAAACAAAAAAATACACCAGGTGATGACATTTTCACACATTATCAATTTTGCGCTGTATAATTTTATCAGTAAAACTGTATGTTCGTACAAATGTAACGTTGTGAACGTGGGGTGACGGCGGGCTGGAAAAGCAGACAAGGAGGTCGGATATAGTGGGCAATATCGGTTCTTTTATTGCAACACAAAGTAGGTTTTCAGGGAAAACAGGGAAACAAAAGCGTGGCTCCAAGGTAAGGCGTCTTGATCTTCTCGAGGTAGGATTGGGTCTTGGGTCTTCGGGAAGTCGGGTTGTCTGGAGAAAGGGGGAAGGTCCTCGGAGGTCAGGAAGAGAAAAGAAAGAAGGAGCCGTTAGTCCTGCTGGGTTGTTCTAATCACAACCCTTACCAACACCAGGGTTCTAGTGAGGGGTGCGGAAGAAGACCGTGAGGGAAGGGAATTGGGGAGGAGACTTTCAGGGAAACAGAAAGATTGGTATCTGGTGGAGGGCGTGAAGGAAAGGGAATAATGCTTTACAGGGTGCCGGGTGCTTTACAGGAATTTACAGTGTTCTCAGATCCGTGCCTAAAAGAGGGGGACTAATTATATATACAGAGCACCTAATGTGCTTACTATGTACAGAGCACCTAATGTGCTACAAGAAGGGGGGGTGGTTTGTTGGTACTCACACGCTCCGCCGCAACTCTCCAATGAGTTGCGGCCGCTCTTCAGCCACCTCCTGAGGACTCCACCAGTCTTCCGTCCACACGTCTGCTTCTTCGTTCGCCTGTTCCTCCTTCGCCGTGGTCCGAGTCTCCTGCCACGAGATCGCTGCTCCGACGGCGTCTCTCTATCTGCTTCCGTCTTTTCCCTGCTCCGGCGCTGTAGGTGAGGTGGGATTTCCGGGGTCAGTGCGATGTGCTTCCAGTATGTGACCTCTTCCGATTGGTTCCTGCAAAAAAGAGAGGGGCGGGGTTCTTGTTGTCAGGGTTGTTTCCAAGGACGCCTCAGGATACGTTTCTGTGAAGGGTAGTCGTCCGAGGGGAGGAAATCCAGGCGGGGTATGTAGCGGGGTCACATCACAAACGTTCATTTCAATTAAAAATGTGTTGTCTGTAATGGCATTGTGCTACCACACCATGCATACTCAACACTACGCCACTCCACTGCACTCCATCCTACTCTACTCCACTCCACTCCACTCACTCTACGACATTCCACTTGACAACACTCCACTCAATGACATGCCACTGACATTCCCGTACCGGCCCAGGGGCCAGCCTCTATGCCCATTTTGTGAGCTACTCGGCCGGGGAGTTGAAGTTGTATGGAAAATATGAAATAGCTGATAATATTCGTCTCTGCTTAAAAGAGTCTGGTATTCTTAAGGAGAGACTTACTCACCCTGAAATCCTGCACATCTTTGCTCCCTCCCCCCTATAATATTGCATGACCTTGATACTCCCCAGAGCAAGGAAATAAAGGGTCTCCTGGTCATGTATCTGAATACTCGGCCCATGGTGAAACACCTACTCGAACTTTTTCAACTCCTACAGTCCGAAAAGTCAGATATACTTCTTCTCACTGAAACATGGCTTACTGAAGAGTCTGCCCCTGACATCTTAGCAGCAGGGCCAGATAACTACTACATCTTGCAATCTAACCGTCCCCCAGGGAAAGTGAGGGGTGGGGTTGCAGCTATCATCAATAAGGATCACCAGTTTAAGTCACTAGGGGTTACTGGTTTTCCCTCTGTTGATAGTTTAGTTCTTAAATTTGAATCCCCTCAGTCATCTTTCACTTGAGCTATTTTTTATAGACCTCCTTATAATATGCCTACTTTCCCCCAGGCTTTGGGCGTAATGATTTCTCATTTAGCCCTTAACCACGCCCGACTTCTTATTATAGGTGATTTTAATTATTGGCCCGACGACGACCAGGAGAGTGCCAGCTCAATAGAGCTGGCAGATCTTCTGTCCGGAATGAATTGCACCCAACATGTGTGCGAAGCTACTAACATAAAGGGGCACACGCTGGACCAAGTCTGGACAGCTAACCTGACGATCTTAACCTCCCTGATTTCCCCTTGTACTTGGTCGGATTATCATTTTATTTCTTTACTCTTTCTGATGTACGCCCCATTAAAAACCTACTGGCAAAGAATTGCATGTCCAGAAATTGGAAAAGCGCTAACAGTGATTACCTCTGCTCACTTCTAACCACTACAGCCCTGTCTGTACCGGAACCGGTTCAAACACAGGCGGCCAACCTCAAGTTATGGCTTGAGTCCGCATGCGACTGCGTCACCCCTCTTAAGTCAACTAAGATTCTGAGACCCCACGACGCACAGCGGTGGTTCTCTGATGATCTAAAAACTAAGAAGCTGGTGCTGAGACAAGCAGAATGCACATGGAGACTTCATTATCTGGTAGAAGATAAGACAACTTATATTAACTTGATGAAAGAATACAAAAATTCCATTCTCCAAACTCAGGCAGATTATTTCTCTAAGAAGGTTCTAAACTCAGCAAACAAGTCTAAAGATATTTTTTCTATAGTAGACGAGCTTTCCAAACCAGACAGAATCATGCTGAAACCGACCCCCTCACAGTCCCTCTGTGATTCTTTTAACTCATATTTTATGGGGAAAATCATTGGCATTAAGGCTAGTATTCGACCTCCGTCTCTTTTATTAACGTTCCCAATATTTGTAGACCTTCTTCCCAGTTGATTCTGACTCCCCCCATTTCTCAGGAGACCTTCCTAGCTTTACTAAAAAAAAGTTGGCTCTGGTTCCCCAACTGACTGCTGCCCTCCTCACGTCTTTCAGGAAGTTTTTACTAAATGCCCAGATCCCTCTCTCTCTCTTCTTAACAATCCACTTTAGTCTGGCATTGTCCCTGACCTTTTTAAAAATGTGGAAATGATCCCCAGTTTAAAGAAGCCAGGCGCGGATCCATCTATTCTTAGTAACTATCATCCTATCTCCGTACTACCTTACCTTGGTAAGGTCCTAGAGGGATATGTTTTGACTCAACTCAGCTCCTTTGTGGAACAGTTCCATATTCTGGACTCTCACCAGGCTGGTTTTCGACCCGCCTATTCTACAGAGTCAGTCATCCTGACAGTTATGGATGATATCAGAGGGGTGGCAGATAGGGGCCTTACCCAGGCCTTTGTTCTCCTGGATTTGTCAGCAGCTTTTGACACGGTCGATCATAACATTCTGATTGATAGTGTCAGCAATGCCGGGATTCAGGGCCTGGCTCTGAAGTGGCTCTTCTCTTCCTCAGCAACCGGTTTCAATCGGTACGTTTTGCCAACTTCTCCTCTAAGAAAATGGAATTGACTTGTGGGGTTCCCCAAGGCTCCTCCCTCTCCCCGCTTCTTTTCAATTTGTACCTCCTCCCTTTAATCTCCTGCTTGCAAGATGGGAAAGTTGGGACATGTAATTACCCTGATGGTCCTTAATTGGTTTTCAATATCAATCTTTCTCCATCCTCTGTGTCTCATTTTCAAGACACTATGATCTTCATAAGTGAATGGATGAACGAAAATCAA
The DNA here is from genome assembly GCF_964261635.1 of Lissotriton helveticus. Classification (NCBI taxonomy): domain Eukaryota; kingdom Metazoa; phylum Chordata; class Amphibia; order Caudata; family Salamandridae; genus Lissotriton; species Lissotriton helveticus. The sequence continues at coordinate 2,048,328,800 of NC_136067.1, forward strand.
TTGGATCTCAACCCTGATAAAACTGAGCTTATCCTCACTGGCGGGCTTTCTAATCCATGGAATTCCAACTTTTGGCCTTCTATCCTGGTGCAACCCTCCCCTTCCAGTTAGCTCAGCCAAAGGTTTGGGTATAGTGATAAGCAATGACCTGTCCTTGAAGGCTCAGATCAGCTCGGTGGTCTCTGCTGGGCTTTATCAATTGCATAGAATTAAGAAGATCAGCAAATTTCTGTCTCGGGAAGCTCTGACCTTAGTTATCTTGGCTATGTTCATCTCCCGATTGGACTATGCCAATTCACTCTATGTAGGCATTCCGGCTTACCAACTCAGATGCCTTCAGCTAGTCCAGAATCAGGCTGCTAGACTGATCTTTCACCAACCTATATGGCATCACGTCAGACCACTGATGAAAAGCCTCCACTGGCTTCCAGTGGCCATGCGTTGTGTATTTAAGTTGGTTTAAAGCGCTCCACGGCAATAGTCCAGTCTTCTTCTCCTCCAAGATTCTACGTTATGCCCCCACTCGTAACCTATGATCCTCCTATGTGAATCTGTTGGTCTCTCCTACCTTTAAACGTAAGAAACATGGTGGCTCTTGGTTTGCAGTCTTAGACCCCCAGTTTTGGAATTCGCTCCCTGTGGAGTTGAGGTTGGTCACTTCCTGTGCACTATTCAGAAAACAGCTGAAGACCTGGTTGTTTTCCCAGGCATATGACAACTAGCCTTCTTCCTTCCGCTGCTGCCTTACCTCCACTCCAGCACCAAGAAACCGTGTGGTGAACATGCACTTGATAAATATCTTTAACATAACATAACGTAACATTCCACTCAACGACACTCCATTCTATGACACTCTACTCTACGACACTCCACTCTATTTAACTCCACTCTACGCCCCTCAACTCCACTCTATTCCACTCCACTCTGCAACAGTCTATTCAATTTCTTCGCAATTCTACTCTACAGCACTCTACTCCACTCTATGCAACTCCCTCTATGCCACTCCATGCTACTTTACTCCACTCGACACCACTCCACTAGTCAATACACTATGCCACCCCATGACACTCTACTCCACTCTATTCACTTCCACTTTACACCCCTCGACTCTACTTCACTCTACAACACTCTGCTCCCTCCGTGACACTACACGACCCTCCACAACACTCTATGCCACTCTATTCTACGCCACTCTATGCCACTCTATGCCACTCCACTCTACGACAATCTACTGCACACTGTGCTCAGCAGACTCAAGAATAGCTTTTCACATTTATGACGCAAGTGCTGCTGAGTGCAGAGCAACTCTCCAAAGTGCTTGATAAAATGTTTCATTGCTGGAATGACCAACGATTTGCGTTAGTCTGACTTGTGACACGACTCTCATGGCGAGGCTGCAATCCCTACCTAGCAAGTGCTTGGATTTGGTAAAAAGGCGACACATAACCACTGTATGAAGCTAAAGAAGGTCTCCAGACAAATCCCTCCTCCAGCACACGCAGACCCAATCAGAGATCCACCCCCAGTTATTGAGGCAACTTGACATAATACCCACTTTTCAGCTTCATTGAATGGCCACTGTTAGCAGGTGTCTAAATCCGCCCCCCCCCTCCTTCAGCAAAAGCTTTGCGGTACAGGCCATGGCACGAACTCTAAGGGTGCCTGAGCACAAGACATTTAGGCAAACAGCAGCACCTTATTTTAGGTACAAAACAATGAGGAACCTCAACTGATAGTCCACCCATTCCAAGGTTACCAGTGGGCTCTATATCAGCAGGGCCACTGGAATCATGGGGTTTTGCGGCTGTGTCGATTTTAGCATAATTATAAATTTACCACATTTGACACATGATCCATCACCTGATGCATAATCTGCAGAATGTAATAAAAAACAATTCTAGCTCAAACGGTTCGAAATTTACTAAAAATGCAGCAACACGTGTTGCAGGCATTTAAAGACCCTTTGCAAAGCTAGGCTTGTCACCTTTTTGTTGTTTTTTGTTATATTTTGGTATTTAAATGGTACTAAGGAGGTGCAACCAATGCCCAAACAGTGTTACCAAGTTTTAAAGTGGCAAAATAATGAAGTAATACTATTACATAATGTGCTGCATTATGCCTCATAAATTGCCCTTTCTTGCCGCACAACTTACGCGACCCTGCTGCATAATGTGTTCCTCTCCTGCCTCATAATCACATTGGCCATGCATATCAGGGATGTTTAGGGCAGGTGGTTCATTTGGGGTTTAACATACCTTCAGCTGCCACATGTAGTGGGCTGTTGAATGAATGCCCAGCACTGGAACATGAAGCTCCTGATGACATGAGTCCTCATAAACCTTGTATGGCCCTTAGAGGAAGTGGAGATGAACTCATTCCACCCTTGTTGGCAGCGCGGATACTTGCGGCCTTGGTTTAATGTCAGATCAGCAGCAGAGGTGACCGGGTAATCAGAGCCCGCCCCCAGGAAGTCAATAGTGGGAGGGGACTGGCCATCAGTCATAGCAGCCGAGGCGGGCTGCAAACGCAACCACTGTAATCCATTAAAGCCAGTGGAGGCATGGAGTGTGAGAAGAACTTCTGATACAAAACCTACATTCTAGGCCTGGGCGGTAAATTTCGTTCTGCCCGCGGAATTTGTGGGATTTTCCACAAGGAACACGGAATCGCCAAAATGCATGTTCGCAAGATATTTCCCCCCCGAGCACGCAAACAGCGTTCGGGAACAGGAAAAAAGCATTGCGAACGGGCAGAAGAAGCAATTCCGCGTGTTCGCGGAACTCTGCGTGCTCGCAGAGATTTTTTACCTTTTCATGGAGTTTTGTGTAGCGCGGCTTTGAAAATTCCACCCTCCCCTACAAAATTCATGCCAGGGATAGGGGGTCTGCTCCTGGGAACAATATGGTCATCCTACAGTTGCTGGTATCCGGGCACCCCCGGCTTTGCCATAGGGATGATGGCTTCATAGGACTCCACACTAGTGAGATCCAGGAATGCAGAATTCAGTCATAGGAGTGAGAGCGTCAATAACAAATCCTGACGCAACAAAAGGAGGGATACTTCATCCTAAACAAACATTGGCAAAGCTAATAGGTCTGGCCTTGGCAAGTTCGGGCAGTGGCTAAATATGTCGGCCATGTGCTTGCCGTAAAATGTTTTTATTTTAAAAACAATAACCATCAAATACAATGTTAATTGAATAATATAGGGGTTTCCAAGCAGCCCATTGGAGATAGAACAGGTTTAGAAATTCTTCTCAGTTTTAATGCATATTACATCCAAATATGCTTCTTATTGGTGCAAAGAAATGCACTGTTGACTTAAATTACTGCAAAATAAATAGTTCACTGCATAGTTTCATATACATTATTTGATTAGATGCTTATAGTTCTCCATTTTATTTTTACACTATGTAAATGTTACCATATCTCTTTATCTACAATTGCTTCACTATTGAATTATTGAGAATACAAAAAAAGCACAAGCAAATACATTTACCTAAATTATAGCAACACTTGAAAGTCTGAGTTTATTACAGACATCTTAAATATTGACATATTACCTTCCTTATATATGTATACCTTCCATGCACTTATATATATATATATATATATTCACTGAAAAAACCATAGGTTATAGACCATATATAGTTAGGAATTAGCATTTACAAAACCTTGAAAATTCACTGAAAAAACCATAGGTTATAGACCATATATAGTTAGGAATTAGCATTTACAAAACCTTATTTTACTCACACAAAACCATTGAAATTCCATATATAGTTAGTTGCACTAACTATATATCGCGCACCCGCAATCCACTGCTGATGATGTCACATATTACATCATTCATGACATGGTCAGTGACATCACTGATGACATCACTGATGACATCTCAAATGACATCACTGATGACATCTCACTTGACATCAATGATCACATCACTGATGATATCATTCATGTGATAATACAATGCATCTCCTCACACTCTAATATAACCTCCATTACACCCAGTGTTAAATAGAGAGTATAATTTTTGAAACCATTGACACACCAATACTAGTTACTACATACGCACTCACTGATTCCTATGTCTACACACACATTCACTCATACAATCATTCATACATACAATCACTCATCTTTACAACACTATCATATGCACTCATACACCTATACAGACACTCACACTCTGCCACTCATCCATGGAGTTACTCACACACCTAGTCAGTCCTGAAAAGAATCAATCACACTTCCATTTTCTCATCTATACAGTTAAACACAGAACACCTTACATTTTTGAAACATATACTAACACATACTTACTCTCTTATAGAATCACTGATACAAGTACACATTGATCTGCACAGAGTCACACACCTCCCAGCCAGCCATACACACACTCAGTCTCCCATACAAATACTTGTGCAACCAATCAATAACCCATATAGCTACTTATATAGCTACTGATCAACACATGCAGCAGCTTGCACAACAACAGACATACTGATGCACACTTTCAGACAGTTTAGTCACTAACCCGTGCATTCAGTAAGACGCATTTAATCACTCACTCATACAGTCAATCACGCACCTACTAAAACCTTCATTCAGACACTTATACATCCACTCATTCTTCAATATGTAAAACATATTTAAACTTTACAGAAACACATAATCACTGGATGTTGTCATCAGTGATGTCATCAGTGATGTCACTGACCATGTCATGAATGATGTAATATGTGACATCATCAGCAGTGGATTGCGGGTGCGCGATATATAGTTAGTGCAACTAACTATATATGGAATTTCAATGGTTTTGTGTGAGTAAAATAAGGTTTTGTAAATGCTAATTCCTAACTATATATGGTCTATAACCTATGGTTTTTTCAGTGAATTTTCAAGGTTTTGTAAATGCTAATTCCTAACTATATATGGTCTATAACCTATGGTTTTTTCAGTGAATTTCATTGGTTATTTAACAGCTAATATCTGTAGCTGTAAAATGTATTCTTCTTTAAATCCAAAAATATATTTTATATGTTTATGAATAATTTTTTTTTAAAATATTTTTTTTTCTTCGTTCCCGCTTCGCGAATCGGGAAGCTTCCCGTTAGCTGACCTTGATGCCGCAAAATAGACCGCGAGCCGGTAAACGTTTCTTTACCGCAACTGCCGCGTTACAAAACAACATCGTGACGCCTCCCGTCCGCATGACGTTTCACGTTGTCGCGTGATACGTCATATGACGTGCTACGTTAGCGAACTGGTACGCGAACCGAGTCGCAAAGCGCAGGTTTCTGGAAGCAAACCGGGAGGCCCTGCAAAGCGCTTAACGTAAACACAGCAGGTCATGTGACTTGGTAATAACACTTTTCATTGGTTCATTTCACTTTTGGTTTCCTAATGATGTAAGACTAGGTCATATAATCTAAAATGAACACTTTTCATTGGTTGAGAACTCTTGTTTTTCCCAAATGATGAAAATCCCTCCTTCTTTCCTCACTCTGACTTTCATCATTGTGAGAGAAAGACCCTTTGTGATCACTGAGCAATGGCTTCTTTAGTAGCTTCAGCTGGTGCTTCCCCACCACCTCCACCACATCCAAGGAAGAGTGGACCACCTGCTCAAGTTATAATTCAACAAGAAGAGGAAGAAGAGGAACAGGACGACGAGCACGAAGAGAGGCAGTTTTTGCCTGAGGAGCCCAAGACGTCTCACCGGAAAGAAAACTTCATTTGGCAATTTTTTAAAATTCCCAAAGGTCAGAAAAAAGTAAATGCAAGATACGTAACTTGCCTTATATGTCAAGATAGACTGTCCAGAGGGACCGACAAAAAATACAGTTTCGGAAACTACACAATGCATCGCCATATGACTAGGTGGCATCCTAACAACTACAGTGCTGCACAGTTTCGGAACGACCTAGATAATCTCCCTATTATGGCCAGAAGATCTGTTGTACCCGAAGTGACGGGACCAGAGGGCAGGGAGATGGTGCCAAATATACAAATGAGATTTGGTGAAGTAAAACACACCTGCGTATTTTGCGATGGATTCATTTCCTACGGAGAAAGAAGCATCACTCTGATCAACAGAGCTATTGACTATCATATGCAAGTTTGTACGAAACGCCCAAAATAATAAATACTTTTTTTTTGTTTTGTTGCTCCTGTTGAGCCCTTTACAATGAATCGTTTTCATTGCCCCCTCCAAGAAAAACCCCAAAAAATATAAAACTGTTCAGAAAAATTCAAAAAAAGTAAAAAAATGTTCTGAAAAATAATAAAAAAAATAAAAAACAACAAAAACAATTAAAAAAAAGTTCTTTTCAGAACTACCTCCCCGTTATTAAAAAATTGGTACAATATTTGGAACTGTGCCAACCTCTATTTCTCTTAGTTCGCTTCCCAGTTCGCGAACCGGAAGCGAACCAAAAACAGTAAGTATAAGGGAAGGAAACAGACACTTATGTTAAAAGAAAGACAGCTATAGGGGAGTAAACTAGAGATACTATTACCCGTAATCCACTGCTGATGATGTCACATATTACATCATTCATGACATGCTCAGTGACATCATCAGCAGAGGATTGCGGGTTTTTTGGCAACGTGCCTTATCCACGGTTTAATAACGCTGCCTTTTGCTTTATATAAGTTTTCAAATTGTATGAAATATATACCAATAGGTCATTATGAACCTTTAGGTAGTGCTTTTCTTCATGAGGTCTGGTCGCTTCCATACACATACAGATGTTTCAAAGATGATCAAGAAGTTTATCTGAATGGAGAGGAATGCACTGAAACGCCAGATCATTCACTAATGTGTAGGCACATACAGTTACACGGTTCATGCAACAAACACCGACCAAATATGGCTTGCGTGTTGCAAGGCACGCCAGTTCCTGCTATCATCCCCACGTTCAAGTTGTTGGAAAATGGTAGTTATTTGATGCTCAATAATGAAGATTGTTCTGGGTTAATTAAAAGTATTCCTTTTATCGTAACAGTAAGTGAACGGGTTATTTGCTGCAGAAATGTTCTATTTCCTCCCACACATGAACATAGGGAGTTTTCAATCTGGCCACAAATACCAACCTTGGGAGCAGATTTCAACGGCATGGCAAGAATAAGAGCTCTTTTGTCTCAGAGAGAGGTGGCCTTGAGTTCGGCCCGTGAAACTTTCGTGCTTCACATAGCGAACACCCGTACAGAGGTGCAGACCCTTTTCAATTCAGATTTGCCTTTCCATTTCAGCAAGATGGTTCGGACTATCTCTAACGCATCCTCCACAAAGGCCCTGGCGCACTTTTTTAAAGTTGTTACCAGTGGTCTCGTGACTTCATTTGAGAAAATCTTTCGAGTCATCCCTACTTTCTTTCATTGTATTTTTTCCACTCTGCTTCGTGGACTGGCATTTTTACTTGCATTACCAGCGGACGCTCTTGTGCTTTTTTACATTTTTAAATATGGATGTCCCTCCTATGCAACCTCCCACCCTGCAGCTGCTGACACTGTTCCGCAATCGCATGCTAGAATATTATGGCACAATGCCGTTGGCGATATTAAGCACGGCATATGGATTATCTTTTCGATTCTCCTACTTCACCTGTGTCCAGCCTGTATTTCACTGCCTGACCTGTGATTTCGATTGGGCCATTGATTTGTGTCTCTGCGGACCGGTTTCTCCTGACGTCGACTTTAATCAGCTGATGACTCCTATCATTACTCACGAGTTGGTTTGTCCTGGCGAAAGGATTATGGCTGTGGCATTGATGCATGGACTAATTGCTCCCTGGAATTTATTGGCGGCAGCACAGTCTTTCTTGGAACAGAGCTTTCTTGAAAACCCACCGAGCTGTCCTCTGATGGTGATAGAGGATCCGGTGCTGGGAGAGCACGTATGTTCTTTTCCGCTTTTAAATTGGATGGCTGAACTGTTTTCGGATGAAGACGGTGACTTCCTATTGGAGGCTGTTGCAGCTTATTTTGCATACACAGTTATGTCATAGACCTCTTTCATGTTTGATATGCTGAGTACTAGCATTTCATTGACAATTCATTGACTTATTTGTCAAGTTTTTATTATTTACCTTGCCTATTGGCTTAAGACTCGATAAAGTACTTGGCTGTTTTATTTTTCTTTAGCATTAAATTTTCCTAGTTTTTAATGCTTTACCTTGTGGACCGTCCACATATAAACTTGCAATCTGCTCTCATGAGATGGCACTTCTATTATCTTATTCAGTTCGTTTCCGGATCATGGGGAGGTGTCATCTAGGTCCTGGATATCTTTACACCGTGTTAAGTTAGCATGGGCTCATTACCGGTTTAAACGCCATTTTTCCTTTTTTGCAACTTCTGCACACGACACTTAGTTGTTGCTTTAGCTTTCCACCTAGTAGTTCATCGTGGTTTACATGAGAATAATATGTTATTGCTCTACTATCTGCTTTGCTTGTTAAACTATATCTGTACAGCGAGTGCTAAAGTTTCAAGAACAACACGATACAGAATTGTTATGAGGTCTGATCTCCACGACTTCATACTCATAACATAAGTGCAACTTCTGCCAATTCTGGGCATGAGGCGGGTTTTATATTGCTTTGCCGAACACACATACACAGCAGTTGATGCGGTTCACATGAAGAGAGAGCTGGTGTATGCTGATGTGATTCCTTCAAATCTAAGACACTAAAGTATGGGCACGCCCTAAACCAACACAAAGAGACCTTCTTAGCAAATAATATAATATGTGTATTAGGGAGGGTGAGATATAAGCAGCCGCGGGCCGTGGAGGGAGTTACGGTGAGGCAGGGAGGCGGGGAGGGGGAGAAGCAGGGTGGAGCCCTCTCTACCCTGCCCCTCCCCCTCCCCGCCTCCCTGCCCCACCGTAACTCCCTCCACGGCCCGCGGCTGCTTATAAGTGTTGCTAACTCTTATTCATTTACAGCATGTTAACATACTGTCACCATTCGCTTTTTATGTACTAGTAACTATGCTGGTAATTTTGCTACTGATAATTTGTGTACTTGTATATCTAAGATACTACGCCTGAGAAGACGGCATTAGTAAATAAACATTTCAAATACACATGTGTTCTTCTTAACTCCATGTTCTGGTTTCTAAGAAATATATAACGACCGACTGTTCATGAGTTCCACGTATCCTGAGGTACTATAAGTTCATATTCTGGATTGTCTAAACATTGAGAGTTTGTTATATCCAATGTGACACTGTACCTAGCTTGCTAAGGAGTTTTTGATTACTAACGTGAGTTTTGGGACACCCTAATTGGCCGAGGTTCCAATCCTCTGTCCACAGTTCTGTGTGAGAACAGAAACCCTGCGACAGGGGCACCCCCGACCCTTGCTGGAGCTTCATCACACTTGCGATACAACTCCAGCAATGCGCCACCTTTACGGCACAGATACATCACGCATCTGTGCTGTTTTTGCCCCATGATGCGCCGCATTGTAAATGCAGCACACCATAGGTGACGGAACAGCGGCACAGAATGACTAACACATCCCTGGTGATGCGCCAGTCATCATAAATGTATCCCTATGCTTCTTATCTTGTTAGAGATGAACCGCCATATGTATCATCAAAGTTTTTTGCATTTCCTAAATAGCGAACTTTAAGGAATAAATAGCGATTCTTTACCATTCCTAGTTTGCGATTAGCTATTTGCTAATTACAAATTACCCATTCATTTCCTTCATTTCCATAGGGCGGTTGCACTCACTTTTAGCTCGAACGGCTGAATGGATTTCCACGAAACTTGGCAAAATTGTAGGGACTGGTAGCCCGATGTGCCTTTGCTATGTCTCAAGATATATGCTCCAGTGGTTTTTACGAAAATTAACTTTGAAAAATATATATTGGGCTACATTGGCCTATATATATGTTGGAGCCCAAATGTAGCCCAATGTAGCCCAATGAAGCCCAATGTAGCCCAATGTAGCCCAAAGATGGCCGCCAGACACACAAAAAAAACAAATGTAGCCCAAATATCAGCCAGATGTAGCCCAACTATAGCCCAGTGACAGAATGACCAATCAGCTTCGCAAACCTCCGTTACGCGAAGCGGAGCGCTGTTACAGATATATATCTTTTTTTGAACGTTAATTTCTCAAAATCCACTGGAGCACATATATTGAGACCTAGCAAAGGCACATCGGGCTACCAGTCCCTAATATTTTGCCAAGTTTCGTGCAAATCCATTCAGCCGTTCGATTATTATTATTATTTTTTTTTTTGCCCCGCGGGGCCCTTTTAAAACCTCCACATCAAACCTCCACATCAAACCTAGGGGGTCAGCGACAATCTACTATGCCCCCTTATGGTCATTTGCCCCTTCGCTTTGGCCTCCTCTTGTCTCTCGATCCTACCGAGAGACAAGATGGCGGCCGCTACGGACTGTTTGGAATGTTGACAGACGCCGGAGAACCAATCAGCTTCGCTTCACAAAGCTCCGTTGCGCGAAAAGTACACGTCCTGGAGCGCTGCCCGGTCCGCTGTTACAGATATATATCTTTTTTTAAACGTTAATTTCTCAAAATCCACTGTAGCACATATATTGAGACCTACAAAAGGCACATCGGGCTACCAGTCCCTACAATTTTGCCAAGTTTCGTGCAAATCCATTCAGCCGTTCGGGCTAAAAGTGAGGCCAACCGCCCTATGGAAAACTCAATGTTAAAAACACGTTTTGGGACCCCCCTTTTTTCTCGGCCCCCCCTTGACGAACCCCCCCCAAATTTTCAAGGGCTGCTCAGAAACAAAATGTGCCATTTTCCTGAAAATTTCAGCCAATTCCGTCCACAAACGCCAAAGTTATTAGACATAGAATTTTCAAAAAACCCATAGAGAAAAAATCCTAACTATATATACCTACTGGCGACCGCCAGTAGGTAAAATACATATACATATATATATATATATATATATATATATATATATATATATATATATATATATATATATATATATATATATATATATATATATATATACTACTATTATAAAGAGAGAACACACACCTTTGAGCCAGGTAAACTCGGGAACCACAGCGCCAATCCACACACCCGATACATTGTAGAAATTGTCAGGGTGTGCAGATGGACATAGGCTATAAAAAAAAAATTAAAAACGTACATTTAAAAATATAACTTTAAAAAAAAAGTAGTGCCCTGAAAGTAGCGCCGGCCGCAACGCTGCTCTGGCTGGTTTTGTTTTTTTCATATTTGTCTGCGGAGCCAGATACGCAGGAAAGCAGGCCCTGCAGCATCAAGTGACTATGGGATTCACTGGCAACCCGCTGCTTGCAGCACACAAACAATCGAGGTATCGATATTCCCATGAGTCCGCCAAGAACCTCAGAGAAGCGGAAACAGACCGAGGTATTTCATCTCAATTTGGCAAACAGTCTCGCATTTGACCGCCACTGTTTCCATCGCTTACCTGGGAGGAAGGGCGCAGCAGTTATCGGGGACAAGGGACAGGCACTGTGGAGTTCACTGACCATCGACCATCCCGCCCTCCTGAGCAGGCACAAACTACATTTACTCCACTCCCCTACACCAGCAACCCAGGCATGCCGAGACAGAGCATGCTGGGATTTGGAGTCCGCTACAACCAACACGGACTACAAAGGCTGCGCAGAACGCGTTAAGGGGAGGGAACTCGAGCCTGCAGATATTTAATCACAGAAGGGAACTATTTGGGACTGACTCGTTTAGGTGGAAGGCGCTGAAGAAGGCTCGTTAGCCGAAATGCATTCGCTGTTACCTGGACTGTTGGATTAAACAGCTACCTGATCCCAAACTCCCCGTGTGGCCGCTTCTCTTTTCTTTCTTTGAAAAGTGTTTTTTTCATATTTGTCTGCGGAGCCAGATACGCAGGAAAGCAGGCCCTGCAGCATCAAGTGACTATGGGATTCACTGGCAACCCGCTGCTTGCAGCACACAAACAATCGAGGTATCGATATTCCCATGAGTCCGCCAAGAACCTCAGAGAAGCGGAAACAGACCGAGGTATTTCATCTCAATTTGGCAAACAGTCTCGCATTTGACCGCCACTGTTTCCATCGCTTACCTGGGAGGAAGGGCGCAGCAGTTATCGGGGACAAGGGACAGGCACTGTGGAGTTCACTGACCATCGACCATCCCGCCCTCCTGAGCAGGCACAAACTACATTTACTCCACTCCCCTACACCAGCAACCCAGGCATGCCGAGACAGAGCATGCTGGGATTTGGAGTCCGCTACAACCAACACGGACTACAAAGGCTGCGCAGAACGCGTTAAGGGGAGGGAACTCGAGCCTGCAGATATTTAATCACAGAAGGGAACTATTTGGGACTGACTCGTTTAGGTGGAAGGCGCTGAAGAAGGCTCGTTAGCCGAAATGCATTCGCTGTTACCTGGACTGTTGGATTAAACAGCTACCTGATCCCAAACTCCCCGTGTGGCCGCTTCTCTTTTCTTTCTTTGAAAAGTGTTTTTTTCATATATATATATATATATATATATATATATATATATATATATATATATATATACTACTATTATAAAGAGAGAACACACACCTTTGAGCCAGGTAAACTCGGGAACCACAGCGCCAATCCACACACCCGATACATTGTAGAAATTGTCAGGGTGTGCAGATGGACATAGGCTATAAAAAAAAAATTAAAAACGTACATTTAAAAATATAACTTTAAAAAAAAAGTAGTGCCCTGAAAGTAGCGCCGGCCGCAACGCTGCTCTGGCTGGTCGGGACGTGCGTGATGACGATGAGGAGGAGCGGCGGACATGGAGCGGCGGTGAAGTGAGGAGCGCGGGTAGAAGCGGCGGCTCAGGTAAAGTAAAGTAAAATTGAAATCAGGGCGGGAGGGAGTCGGGCGGGAGGGAGTCGGGGCGTGCACAGAGGGACAGGCAGGAGGAGTGGGGGCGGGAGGGAGTCGGGGTGGGAGGGAGTCGGAGCAGGAGGGGGTCGGGGCGAGAGCGGGTGTACTGCCCCCAGCCCCTTTCTGCCCAAGGCAACGCTGGGGCGGGCTGCTAGTATATATATATATATGCAAAAAAAAAAGGAGAGAACTCTGGGTAGTTTTCCAGTTTAGGTGGAAAGCGGCTCCTGTTAGAGCACTCTCAACACCAGCGACACTCTAGATCTGCTCACCTCAAATGTCTGTTTTTCTATCAAAGTTTTTAAGCATAGGAGTAGCACAGTGCTATCCACGCCGAGATAGAAAATGACAAAGTCTTTTGCAATTTATACAGCAAAGTCTTTAAGCATAGGACTAGTACAGTGCTGTCCTTGCCGAGCTGTAAAATTACAAAAGCCATTTATCACTCCAGGCACAATATTATGTGTCACTCTATGCCTGAAAGGATTTTGTTTTGACTTAATAATGGGTGCTCTCTTGTGCCTGCACAAAGCTATACCTCTCTGAAGAGCTCTAATTAGAGCGAAACACTGTGTCAGGGGTTGCTTTTACTCATTTCAGGTTGGCTTGAGTTGGTTTTCCGATGCACATCCAATGTACTTGTGGTGTGTTCCAATATACTTGAATTTACCCTAACATACCCAGACAGACATCCCTTATCCTTGAGAAGGAATTCTGATATCCTTGGAACCAAAACATTATTCTCAGGCACACGTCCCCTATCTCTGCAGTGAATTTCAATATCTTTGGAATAAAACCTTCACTCCCTAATTCCAAACCCCTGTCCTTGTGAGGAATTTCTATTTCTGGGATTTCATTCCACAATACTAAGATTGAATATTTAATTATCTCATCTTCAGAAAAAAAGCTCACATTCATGAGAGAAAGTGAGAGGTGTGGGCAAAATCCTCACTACAGCTGTGATTTCCTCCATACTAAATGAGGAATTTCCTACCACTCCCATCACTCCTCTGCAAGTTGGTGAACATTCAGACATACCCACCTATACAGAGGTATGTCATCCAACTGACTTTCTTCTTCCGTTCTCAGGAGGAATTACAGCCGATACCTCCCAAACATTACCCTGAAAAGCAAAATTTGCAAAAAAACTTTGCTAAAAGCTACCTGGATTATTAAGAGCCTCTGCCGCTGAACTGGCACTCACCGGCTTCATAAAGTGGTGAGTAATCACTAAGTTGCTGACAGTGAAGCCTCAGGTAACTCTGTCATTGGAAACCCTTACCCTGCACTCCTTCCTCAGCACTACCGGGTCAGAATGGCTGTCACTCTGCTCTGTTAGGGCGGGTTCAACCATCACTGATTTTCCCTGCATGTGTCTTCTTTGCAAGTCGTGGCAGTCCCAGGCAGGGAAAATGAAAAGTGGCTGTGACAAAAGGAGAAAGAAAGCTCTCTGCACCTCGGGTCCAGTGATTTTTTTACTTCTGTATTCGGCACACAGCTCTGCCTACAGAGCACCCTGCTCTAGAAAAATATCCAGGAGACAGTCTGCGGGAAGTCTAGTGGATGTCTACACTCCGGGACTCAGGAAGCCTGCGTCTACAGCCTCTCCTTTGGGGTGTCTCCTAATGGACCATCTCCTAAGTTTCTTACAACCTTCTCTATTGATCCCTCTGGAAATCTACAAAGATCTCCCTGGATCTCAAAGTCCTCCATCCCCTGTCCCAACTAGGGGTGGGTGGATAATTTTGCACGGCCGGAGGAGTTCGCAAAGTTTTGCCCACTCCACGTTCTGCGTGGAATGCGGAGTTCTGGCAAAACTCCGCCCACCAATGCATGGCAGAGTTTTTTCTTGGGCGCGGCTCATCATCATTAAATTGGTGAGCACGAGCAAGAATTTGCATTCCCTAGCATGATTTGTGGGCACTAGAATGCCTCCTGGTAAGATTTCTCAGCAAGGGCAGTTGCTGCAGGTCACGACCATTCATGTTGAAAAAGCTGACACTTGAGTAGAAAATCTACTCAAGCGACAGAAAGAAGCAGCGCCCCATTGGCACACCGCGTGGTGCCGTTTGCACTGATTTTACAGTACGGAACAAGCTTCTGGCATTAAAAATCAATGCAAGCCGCGCGGCGTGCTGAATTTTGCCTGCTCGCGGATCTTCACAGAATCTCGGCGAATTTTGATGTAATCCAGCAGAATTCCGCGGAGTGAAACTGCGAGTTCTGCCCTCCCCTAGTCCCATCATAGCTAATTCTACTTATCTAGGGACAGGTTTCTCTGACTTTGTTCTTCTCATTTACTGTTTGCCATTCTTTTCCGGAGGTTATGGGTGAAGAAATCAGGATTCAATTACCACTTGTAGAAGATAGACAGCTAGATTCATGAAAGACCCGTTTTGCGAGTCTATAATAGCGATTCATAAGGAATCGCTATTACAGACTCGCAAAACGGGATTCATGTAGGAATCGCAATAATTATTGCGATTCCCACTGATTCCTTATTTGCGATTAGCTAATTGCTAATCGCAAATAAGGAATAACTCCCCATGCATTCCTATGGGCCTAAAGGCGGCCCATAGGAATGCATGGGGAGTTATTCCTTATTTGCGATTAGCAATTAGCTAATCGCAAATAAGATTGCGATTTCAAGGGTGCCAGGGGTGTCCAAAGGACACCCTGTAGCACCCCTGAAATGTAAATTTACACAGGTGTTGCGCACACACATGTCCAAAGGACATATGTGTGTGTAACATGCAATTGAGAAAAATGCACTAAAGTGCTTTTTTCTATTTTTTCGCTATTTACCACGAAGTCAGACTTCGTGGTAAATAGCGACCAAAAATTGCGAATTCGCAATGTAGAAATGGTTAATCGTCACTACTTGCTGTCAATTGTGGTAACTTTTTCATGAGCCCCAGGGCAAATATGGGTTACTGGGTTCAGATTGTGAATATGTGAGCCTTTTAGGCAGGGGTTTAAGCTTACTATTGACTCCAAAACTGAGCACAGAGTACACCCCTTCGGTACATGATCCTCACGATAGCGAGGTTGAGCAGTCCAATGCTTACTCAGGGAGGGGGCGTGGGGTTAGAAACTCAGGGCTCAATAAATCGCATAACGCACACCAATTAGAACAGTAAAAGTACTTTACTTAACTTGCCCTCAGCATATCAGTGTACACAATAGTTTCAGAAGCAGCAAATTACATTGAAAATTACTAATACTCTCACAGCTCACACTTTTTTTTACATTCACAAAAGGAAAGTGGTCTTAACAGAACCTCTTTTCTTTTGAGAATGCTTTACCATCCCAACTTGGGAGTCAGTAACTTATAAATGTTTTTTACGACTAGGTTGTGATGCCAAAATATTGATACATCACAAACCAGTTTTCTGCTTGAAAGCAACACCCACAACAGGCCCCTTCCAAATCCTGAATCTGTGTGGGGTGACAATCCCTTGTCAGGGGGTCGCTAAGATTTTACCAACTCCCGAAATGGGATTGGTACATCAAACGCATACATTTTTAGGTTTTGCCTGCACAGCGCTTGCGCACTTCTTGCAAAATATATTGTTTTTAATAGAAACTTAAAAGGGATTGAAATCCTACCTCCTCTCTTTCCTGCATTCTCATTGGTTCCTGTGCATGTTACTTACTTTTCCTCCATTTCTATTGTCTGTAGCATATTTTCCTGCATTTACCAATGCTTGTTCCCGGTCTGCTTCTCTTATCAGTTTCCTGCAGCCGAAATACTGTTAACATCCGCCTTGGTGGAACTATTTTTTCCTAAAGTTTTGTCTCTTTTTGCGTGTAACTCTTGCAGCATATCTATACAACAATTTATCACCAGAGATTAAGTGATTTGCATGGATTCACAGGCTGTTCCACCATCGAGACTCGCGCCGGATCTCCAACTCTGGAGTCAGCAGCTCTGGACACTGCGCCACATCTTCTCCATTCCCGTGTTATTTGTCAGGGAGCTCCTTCCTTCTCCGGAAGATGATTGCTAAAACAGCACTTTATTCATAAGATAGGCAACCCCGATGCATTACCAATGCTTGTTGCAGTTGCAAACTCAGAGTGTTTGTGGCCGTAAACATGCATTGTACATCTGCCCCTAAATTCACCTGATTTTCTCCTAGGTGCTTCCAAATGTTGCCGTGCATGGTAGCATAACATAGTGGGTAGAGACTGTTTCCTGGTTTGATTCCCGGTGGGGCCAACTCAGACCTCGATCCTTCTGAGTTGAATTAATGGGCTAGAAAAGTGTGCCGGATGTCCTCTCGTTCCGTCCCCTGCCTCTGCCAGGCCCCTGTCACATGCTGGTCTCTTATGACCTAAAGGGTTTAACCCCTTCTGTGTCTATGAGTTAATGTGCTGACGCAGAGGCGCCAAGCTTTGCCGTTACTTTGGAAATGACTTCTTTCAGCCGAGGCGTTACTAGTGGGGTGTAAATCACAACAGGTGCTGGAAGGGCCTGTTTACGCTACATGGTAATTATAAAGATTAAGTTACTCTGAGTGGTGTTTATCGGAAATGTAAAGCTTTTTATCTTCATGACAAACTCTGCGCAGAAGCCAGAAGGCTCTTCATGGCCCCAACGTGTTTGCAGCAACTTTACTCTCCGGTGCTTTCTTTTAATGAGTGTTCTTGTCAGTGGAAGGGCGAGATTTTGATCGATACCTTATCACTATTGATCTAAACCCCGATCTGGTCGACTGAACCTTTGTTGCCTGTCATTGAAGGAAGAAAGTGCCTCTGTTACCAAGCTAGTTCACCCAATAAAGGACCCCGCTCCAAAAGATCACAAACAACTTCTAGCTTTCAAAAGTTTATTGTAAGGATAGGATAAGCTGCAAATACAGGCATCTCAGAATGAGATTCACGAGATACACAGGTCCAACTACATACATGTGCTCTCTGAAAGCCCTCAGACGAGCAACGGAAATTACCAGCACAAGTTCTAAGAATAATAAAGCTATCAGCATTGACGCATATCTCTCCTTCATTTAAGTTGGAGGAAAACACACAGGTTAGGCTGTCCCTACCCTGCTCTAGATGGTATCCCTATTTAACCAAGTCTCAACCTAACAAAAGGTGTCAGCAGTGAATGACCCCCAAGGGAAGTCACTCACTCTTAGTCTCTTGGTGAAAACCTATAGTTCTCCAGTCATGACCCCTCTCTGCCTACCCATCCGCTCTCTAAAGGGTCCTCAGGCATCTGCTCTAACTCCACCCAGGGGTGCTGTCCCTAATACAAAACAGTCAACAACATTTGAGACGCCCCTCATGAGACGCCCCTCACGTGGTGTAGCTTCTGGCTTTTTCCATGCTGCTTTGTATTGGGCCTCATACGTTGGAGTTGACCTTGCTTCTCAGACTCTTCTCCGGCCCGCTGATACCCCTTAAAACATTCCGGAACCCTCCTCCATGTCTGGGCCGTCTACTGAACAGACCTCTATTCATATTATTTATAATCGGATCCTCCCTTTCTCTTGCAGACAGACATCTGCAGCCAAGAACCCAACTCTCATAGACTTCCAAAAAAGGTTCGCAACATTTCTCGGCCCAGACATGTACGTGTAAATCAATGTTAAAACATTTCAGGCCTACAGCATTTCTCATAATGATTATAGCATTCAACTTCTTCATTAATTAAGCATGTTAATACTCTTATTCTATTATTCAGTAAACACATCTATAAATCATGGCCCATTAATGCAATGACCAAAACATTAGTTCATCTATGTCGTGAAAAGAAACTCCTTCCCCTTCCCTTCTAGCTCTGGCCCTGAGGCCTACCACATTCTGCGTTTAACCACATGCCATCTTACATTTTAGCAGCTACACGACATGGATTCAGGAATAATCACATCTAATAAAATCATATAGTGTCACACATTTCTGTATTAGTTCCACTTTTACTTAAATCTCTACATTAGCTATACATTCAGAATATAATTGCAGATACTACTAGCACTCATGGCATTTCTCCTCATGATTTGTGCTTACTACGGGTAAGTGTGATGCACTCATACATTTAGGTCAGTTTGCGCTCTCTCAGTTCCCCCCTTTGATGACCTCTCGGGGTCATCACTAACATTTAAACTGCAGTTATTGCTAGCATAACTTGTCTCTGCGTTTCCAGAGCCCTCAGACTCCTGTACTGATTATCTTGTATGGCAGCCAATCTCTGCAGCTGCTCTCTTTGGGCCCTTTCTGACCTTCTTGCTCTGTACCATTTGAATACCCTCACCAATCCCCACAATATGATCCCACAGATCAATATTATGATGATAGGTTTTAGTATATACCACACAAAGCTTTTGCCTAAGGTGGAGATCCACCCTCCAACTTCACTCATTCCGTGGCCCACCTTTTCCCAGACATTTTCTCTACTCAAGTCTTCGATCTCCTTGTGAATATCAGTTATGTTCCTAATAACTTTCTCAAGGGGCTTCGAATTGTCTGGAATGTAAGTACAACATTCCTGGACCTTCAAAGCCTTACAGACTCCGCCCTCTTTTGCTAGTAGGACGTCTAACGCAAGACGGTTCTGAAGAACCATAGCCCTTATCGATTGCATCTCTCCCTCTACCAGCATTAAGGACTGAGCAGTGCTGGCAGACAACCTGTCGACGACTGTTGCCAGTCGTCTAATTTTAACATCATTAAGGATTAGTCCCAAAAGAGGGAACATAGCTCCAAAGACATCTCCAACCATTTCTGCATCTCCTATATCTCTCCTTCCCCTCGATGATGTCTTGCCCTCGATGATCACTAAGTCTTGTGCATGATATATTTTGGGGAAGACAATTGCTAGGTAACATGATCCATACCAGTTGTCAGGTAGTCTCACGTAGGCATTTCTTCCACATACAAAATACACATTTGGAATCACTTGCATTCCCTTCAGGAAATCTTTAGTATAGTACTCTATATTGAAAGCATGTTCACAGTCGACTTCTCCCACGTATACATTTTCATAATACGTTTTGGCTCGGTGAAGACATAGCTTTCCTCTCTGCGTCTTATCTAAAGCTATTGGACCACTACTACCCTTTCTCTTGTGTGCCTTCTCTTCCTCGGTCCAATCTGTTTTCCATTGTCCTGATTTTTTCAAAATCTTTTGTCTCCTGTAACGATCATCCACCTGCCCTATGAACTTCTTCTCGACTTCTGACACTTTGCATGTCAGGTTATTTCTACGGGCATGTGAAGTATCTAAGGTAATCCAGGGAATGAAGAACTTGGCCAGTCTGTCTTCACTCTTCCAGTAGTCCCATTTGTTCATCTGCTTATAATTTGGGACTTCTGGCAACACTGAATCATAGTTGGAGAAATAGTATTCAAAACTATCTCTCTCATAAAATATACTAAGCAATAAGCTACATGTAATGCCATATGTCAGCGGGAGGTGATGATATCTAATGCCTTCATCTACAGACCCCGGCAACTGCATGCAGACGTAACAGTCCTTAACCTCCATGGCATCCACGTATTCATATAAGAGTTTAGCATAAGCATTTGACCTAAAGTCTCCTTGGGACTCATCTACGTGTAATCTGCGGGCTTCTGCAGCTAATAACGCTTTCTCTTGAGTGTTTTCCCTTTCCTCACCAGCAACAGTGGGTGTAAGCGTTTCTACAGATTTCACATCAGTTACCTTCGCCTCTTCCTCATGTCCCTGTACATAAGAAATTGTTACCACTAAAGCTATTAATATTATCACTCCTACTATTAGTGTACCTATTATACATTTAGCTCTGCGGTTCTGGGTGCCGGCTTCCATTTCGTCAGACAATATGGCTCTCTCTTATCTTGGCACAAAGTTCTTTTCTTCTCGTTCCTTTACAGTCTCTTTTTACTCTTTTTGTCTTTAGAATCCACACAACTGGAAGCTGACAACCTTTTTCGCAAAAGTCCTTTAACAGTTCAATAAAGACAACCCTAGCCCTTCTCCATCAACTCAAGGGAAGTTCCCTAATATTCTCTGCTTCCTGGGCGCTAGGTAATCTTCTTTGTTTCTGCTCGCTTTATTTACAAAGTCCTTTAAGCATCTACTATCAGGTTTGTACCTGCAGCTTCGATAGCAAAGTTCAGTATTTCCAAACGAAGATTGTGCTCTTCATGGGCTGTTATCGTTGTACCAAAGTCGGGGAATTGCAATTCTGAAAGAAACATGTGTTTTAACTTGCTGAGGCGGGGAGGTCTGGGGAGCATGAATGTTAGTGACCCTTCTTGTTCGACTCCGGGTACCAACAGTCGTATTTCCACGGTGACGATGGGCTCAGAACTGGACACCACCACCGCTCGAATCCTCCCTGTCTCCTGTTTCAAAGACATTTGTCGCCAGATATGTCCACTCAGGGGTGGAGTATCTTCTGCTAGGCACACGCACTCTTCTTGACCTTCTTCGGTCCGGTGCTTCAGCGCCCTGAGCACCTTCTTCCGGGTCTGAGTCTTCTGATATCGGAGGAAGGGTTATCTCTGGAGTTGACCTCAGGCTAGAGCTCCTTCTTTGCGGCCAATTAGCTTCTCCACGTGCCCTTCTACTCCTTCTCCTTCTTGTTTGCTCTCGCTCTCTGTCAGACCTGTCAGTGTCTGACTCGTACTCCCAGCTACTTTCTCCTTCTGTAGCGTCGTCTGTTTCGCTGTTGTACTGACCGTCCTCAGCTTGGTCAGACTCGTTCCCTGCTTCCGCTGGCACCTCTACAGCTTGGCTAGCCCCCTCTATGGCTTCTCGGTCCTCTGCTGGACGTCTATCCGAGAGAGGAGCTGTTTCTTCCTGAGGTGCTGGAACCCTTCGCGTATGTGACGCGTGGATCCAATTGGGCAGGCCTCCCACCTTCACAGCCGTATTCGCGATCAGAATGATCTGGAAGGGCCCACGCCAACGAACATCCAAGCAGCTTCTTCTCACATGTTTTTTCACCAGGACCCAGTCCCCAGGATACAGGTCATGGCACGGGCCCTGGCACGATGGAACCTCGGCAGCCTGCACCTGAAGGGACACAGAATGAATGGCGTCAGACAGCCCCTTACAATAGTCCAGGATCATATCATCTGTGATATTTAACAGTGCAGTAGTTGGGACAGATGGCAGCCTCATTGCTCTCCCCATTAACACCTCATGTGGTGACAACCCCGTTCTTCTGTCCGGGGTACTACGAAGGCTCATGAGGACCAATGGCAGGGCGTCAGGCCAACTCAGGGTCGTTGAGGAGCACACTTTTGCAATTCGGGCTTTGATCGTGCCATTGATCTGCTCCACAATTCCTGAGGCTTCTGGTCGGTAACTGCAATGCAATTTCTGATCTATGTTCAGAGCCGCACAAATCATCTTCACAAGCTCGCTGTTGAAATGCGTTCCCCTATCTGATTCCAAAGAGGCCGGCACCCCGAAGCGCGGAATGAGTTCCCTAAGCAGTAACTTAGCCACTGTGAGGGTGTCGCACCTACGTGTAGGGTATGCCTCAACCCATCTGGAGAATACACAAACAACCACCAGGACATAGCGGAGGCGGTTGCACCTCGGCATTTCAATGAAATCTATCTGCATTCGATTGAATGGACCTCCAGACCTTCCTATGTGACTCAGTGCAACTGGTGTTCTTTTCCCTACGTTCAGCTGCTGACAGGTCACACAACGCTGGCACACTGCTTCTGCTGCTATTCTAAACTTAGGATTGTACCAAGTCTGTCTAAACACTCTCAGCATAGCGTCTCTCCCTAGGTGTACGGGACCATGTATGTGTCTGGCCATTGGGCTCACCATCTCATTGGGCAACACTGCTCTGCCATCTGCTGAGACCCAAAAATGGGACTCACCCACTAGACATCCTGCCTTTTCCCATGTTTCTTTTTCAAAATCAGGAGCATTTTCTTGCATGTTTGCCAGTTCGTCCCAAGTATCAACAGTTTCCAATATCATGGCTAATTCAGTCCTTACATTTATTCCACCCACTTCCACCTCTGTGAAAGAGTACCCTTGTTCTGCGCAATACCGCGCGACTTCGTCGGCATATCTATTGCCTTTCGAGACGAAGTCCTCATTTCTGGTATGTGCGGTGCACTTTACAACTGCGATACCTGCTGGACATTGCAACGCCTCTAACAACAGGCGCACAAACTCTCCATTGCGAATGGGAGAGCCTGAAGAGGTCATGAACCCTCTTTGAGACCATAACTGCCCGTAATCATGAACCACCCCATAACCATATTGGCTGTCGGTGTATATAGTGACTCGAATTTGATTGCTTGCCAAGCAAGCACGTGTCAAGGCAATAATCTCGGCTACCTGAGCGGAGTGTACTCCTTCCAGGCACCCAGCTTCCACAACTCCAGTAATTGTACAAACAGCGTAAGCTGCTCTCAACTGCCCAACTTCGTCTCTTACACATGAGCCATCGACAAATAAAATTTCGTCTGGGTCGGTCAGTGGCTCATCTACGATGTCGGGTCTGGGTTTGGTGCATAGTTCAGTCACATCGAGGCAGTCATGGTCTGTACATTCATCATCATCCTCGATATCATTTGGGAGTGGCATCAAGGTGGCAGGGTTCAAAACAGAGCATCTCTTGAGGGTCACATTCTCTGCAGCAAGAATAACTTGCTCATAGCGCGTGAGCCTGCTGTTGGTCAGATGCTGTGTTTTGGTCCTGGTCATCAACAGTTCAACAGAATGGGGCACGCACACCTCTAACGGGTGCCCCATGACGATATTTTCACATCTCTCAATGCTGACACCCGTTGCAGCAACGGATTTGAGACATCCGGGCAACGCTGCGGCTACTGGGTCTAAAGTAGCCGAGAAATAAGCAACTGGTCTACGGGCATTCCCATGGATTTGGACTAACACAGACAACGCGCAACCTTCTCTCTCACAACAGTAAAGCAAAAATGGTTTATTGTAATCAGGCATTCCCAATGCCGGAGCACGACACAGGTCCTCTCGCAGCTGTAAGAATGCCATCAAACAGTCTTTGTCCCATGGTACCGGATCGCTCACCTCCTTATGCGTCAGTTTTTGCAAGGGCTTTGCTTTCAGTGAAAAGTTCGCGATCCACTGTCGGCAATAACCCACCATCCCTAGGAACATCCTGACCTCTCTCTGTGTCTTAGGCGCATTCATTTTCATGATCGCCTCTATCCTGTCTGGTGACACCTTTCGCTTGCCTTTCTCTATTCTGTGTCCCAAGTACTGCACTTCTGTCAGGCAGTACTGCAACTTTCCCGGGGACACCTTGTGCCCATTGGCAGCTAGGTGATTTAACAAAGCAATGGAGTCCTCCCTGCAAGCTTCTTCTGTTTCTGACGCCACGAGGAGGTCGTCTATGTACTGGACCAGAACTGACTTCTGGGGCAGCACTAGACTTTCAAGATTTTTCTTCAAAAGCTGGTTAAAGATCGATGGGCTCTCTGTATACCCCTGAGGAATACGACACCATGTTAGGACGCGACCTTCCAGCTTAAATGCGAAAAGAAAATGGCTTTCTTCGTCCAGAGGGATCGAAAAGAAAGCCTGACAAAGATCAATCACAGTGAACCACTCAGCTTGGAATGGAATCTGAAACAGTATCACTGATGGATTCGGTACCACTGGACAACACGAAACGACTATGTTATTAATCTTTCGAAGGTCCTGTACTATCCGGAATTTCCCATTTGGTTTCTGCAGACCCATAATCGGGGAGTTGCATGGACTACCCACGATTTCTTTCAGTATTCCCTGTTTAATCATGGACTCGATCACGGGCTTTATGCCTGCAATCGTTTCTGGAGTCAATTTATATTGGGGTGTTCTTGGGAACTCAGCATGCGGTTTCACTACAATTTTCACTGGGTCCACCCCTTTGACCAATCCAATCTCTTCCCCAGTGAAGTCCCATACTTCTGGTGCCACTGTCTCTCTCAAGTCCCAGGGGAGCTCATCTACTGTCAAAGTAGGGTACAGCTCCACGCATATTCTTGAGTTTGCAACTTTGAAGTCTGCGTCATCATCATTGGTCAATACCTCCACTCCCCGAGGTGTACAGTATATTGTACAATTCAATTTACACAACAGGTCTCTGCCTAGCAGACACACAGGACTTGAATCGCAAACCACAAACTGGTGCTCATCGCTGTACTTCCCTATTTTCACCTGTACTGGTTCTGTCAATTGGCTGGTTATTCTCCTGTTTGCGACCCCCACCACTTGTATGGTCTCTCCAGACATGGGCAGGTCTGGAACTGCAGCTGATCTGATCGTGGATCTAGTGGCTCCTGTGTCCACCAGAAATGTCGTGGGGCACCCTGCTACTTCTGCTTCGACATAGGGTCCCCTCTGGTCCACCTCCAAGGCTGCCCCGAGGGTGCAGTCTTCTCTTTCCACTCTCTGTCCGGTTAATGGGTCCACATAATAGCACTCTTCTCCTTCTACAAACAGAGGCATCTGTCTATAGGTCTTACCCATATTCCCTACTCGAGGAGGTTGCGGGAACTGGGCTCGGGGAGGAGCCCCCCCCCCTTTGAGCACCTTTCCCTGGTATGGCATCACCCCTCTTGTAGGCGCGCTCTGGACCTCTTCCTCCTCTATCTCTTGTTCTCCTATCTCTACATTGTAGGGACACTCGCGTTTCCAATGCCCCACCTCGTTACACTGGTGGCACCTAGTCGTTTTCTTCAAGGCAGCTATGTCTAATCTGGGTCTAAAGGTGGAACTCTCCTCATTGCCCTTGTTCTGACTGTACTGCTTCTTTCCTCCTATACCTATTCCTTGCTGCTGTTGCTGCTGTCCCCCCTTTCCTGCTGCCTGCATCTGTACCACCATCAACTTTTCTTTTAGTTTCTTAGCCTTGGAGTCTATCTCATCACAGCAGTACCTGGCATACCTCAGTATTTCGTCTAGGGGTTTATTTTGCCAACAAATCGAGTGTTGCTGAATCATTAAACTAATATCCGGTCTCAGTCCCAGGACGAACTTGGACACGAATTGCCCTATGTCTTTTGGATCCATTACATCCAGGCCGCTATACTGTTTAAACGCCTTCAGCAATCTCTCGTAATATTCGTGGACGGTCTCTTTGGGTTCCTGTCTGGTTCGGTCTATTCTGACCCAATCTATGTCTTGCATTGGCACTTTCTCTTTCAGCCAAGTCATCACTCTCTCGAATTTTGCCATCACAATCTCGGACGGCCCATTAGTCTTAGCATCTCTCTCCGGCTCCGTTGTGGGCCACTCAGCGCTAACCTTGCATGCTGTCCACAGATCTCCTGGTACTACAATGTCGAACAGCGTGTTCAGATCTATCCATAGGACCTTTGAGATTTTTACAAATCTCTCGACTTGCTTGTACCACTCCACTGGGTTTTCCCGCAATTTGGGGAAGGAGGTGGTAAAAGCAGCTAAATCTCCCCTACTCCAAGGGACATGCACATAGTTCCCATTGGCGACTTCACGCAAAGGGTATGCTTCTATTCCCTGCAGCCTTCCTGGTGTCATACCAAGCGTGCTTCTCCTGACGGTCCCTTTCTTGGACCACCTCTCTTCCCACTTATCTAGTGCCCTCCATGTCCTTATTCCAGTGATCAGTTCCCTTATGTGCGTTTTCAGCCCGATCGTTCTCCTCTCATCTAGGTCTCGATCTGTATAATGTAGCCTGTGGTTACCCTGTAATGCTTTGGTTCTTGACAGGTCCACCATATATTTGCCTGCTAGTTCGACTAACTTCTCATGGATTGCTCTCGCTTTACGAGTAATGTCCTTTGCCATATACAGTATTTCATCCTGCTCATACATTTCCATTCTTTCTAAAGGCAGGGTACCATCTACCATGTCATCCAGGTCTGACCTTAAGCTGGCGACATCGAGTCTCTTAGCTTTTATCTCAGCTCGCAATATGTCTTTCGAAGGGGGCTCACTGGTCTCCCTACCATCCCAACTCCGAGCTCTACGTTTGGGCTCGGGAGAGTTAATGAGTGCTCTCCCTTGCTCCCATCTCTCCAGGTCCCATGCTCGGCCATCCGATCTTGGAAGGTGATGGAACACGGGCCTGTTACCCCCACTCTTGCTCTGCCCACTCTCTCCTGCTTCTCTCCTTTCACCATACTCCTCTCTGTTATTTTCCCTCTGGTCGCTACTCTCCCTTTGCCTAGTATCGCTCAGTATCCGATACGATCCTTCCTGGTTCCCCATATTCCCTGGGCTGCGCTCATTTCCGTCATCACAGGGACTATGGTGCGACCTCTCACAACTCCCATTCTGTTCTCTGGTGCCGGGCACACAGTGTGGACACTTAAAGCTGTTTCTGTACTCTTGCGCTCTCCTCTCCCCTTCACTGAGAATTGGGCACGCCATCCCTCCACTCCCGGGGCCCCCGTTTTCCAGGTCTGTTCTATTCCCACTCCGGGCCCAATGGGTGACTCCCCTACTATCTCTCTCTCTCCAGTCCCACTCCGGGCTGCTCTCCCCAGCCCCGCAGTGAGTCCGAGCTCTGCTGTCCTGACTTTCCCTTTCAGCTTCTGCAGCTATGATGCTCTTGTGAGCCTCCACTGCCTCATCCCACTTCTTCATGTACTCATTTAGCTCTTGAAAGGATTTTCGTCCAGATCCCCTCAGATCCACTGGCCATCTAGGGCCCCCAGGATCCCCTCCTGGATCCCCTGCTGTGTGCATCGGGGTGCTCCACTCTCTGGGTATCGGCATCTGACTTGGGGAATTGATCATATCGTTCCTCCTTGCCGTCTCTGCTCTTTCTCCGTCCTTCCGTACCCGTTCTTCCCCTCTTGCTCTCTCTTGGTCATATATCGATATTATAGGACCTATGGTAACAGGTACCTGTAGTGCATCTGGTAATGCGTAGGATGTGGCGCTCTCCGTTTCCGGTGCTCTTTGTACCACAAACCTCCCGACTACCTGTTGCACCTGACTAGGCTGGGACAGCTCTTTCTTTGCCTCAGGATCCCACTCTGAACTGGGAAGCGGTCCATGCTCTCCTGCATTGCCCCCCTTTTCTCTTTCACTATGCTCGACCTCTCCCCCTGCTCTATTATACGGGGGTGGCCTGTCTGTCAATAATCTGTTTATCAGGCTGTCCTCTGTTTCGCTCTCATCATCTTCTTCTAGGGGGCTTTTATTTCCGGGCACCTCTAACACTGGGTACAGTTTATTTACTTCCATGTTATGCACTCTCCATCTTTTAGCATCCGCATCCCACCTGGCATCCTGCACTGCCCTTACCGATCGTTTCACCCTTTCTTGTCGTCTGTTCATATTTTTTTCATGCGCTGCCCTAATCCATGCATCAAGGGCTTCAAACTGGGTCGGTCTAGGCAAGGGTCTCATTGAGGTCATGACTGATTTTAATCGATGTAACACCTCTAATCTGAACGTCCCGTACTTCGGGAACGTCAGTTCCTCATTTCCTTCCGTGATCTTACTCCACTCTGATATCCAAAGGATCGTATGCAGCCCAACATTCACTGCCATGTAACGAGCCGGCGTACCCTCCGGCGGGGCTTCTTCCCCTTCATACGATCCCCGCTTCTCTTTTTTAAACGCCGCTCTCAGCCATTTAAAACACTTCATAATTATGCGCACAATATCCAGCCTCGCTACTCTGTTTACTTCCTGATGACAATCCACCAATCCTGTCGCGGCTTTGCTAACTTGGCCTATCGCAGCGCGGTCTTTCTCCGGTCGGCCAATCACAGAGCGACACTTTCTGACGTCTTTGCTAGCTGGCCTATCACAGCGCGGTCTTTCTCCGGTCAGCCAATCACTGCGCGACACTTCCTGACGTCACTTTTCTCCGCTTCGCAGCAGCACCCCTCCTTTCTCAACTCGTCTCCCGGTCATGCATGCGTCCCATTCATACACCGAAAAATGACTACTTCCGACCAAGCGGTCACTTCCCTCGACTGTACGTCCACAGTCTATATGTAATTGTCAACACAACTGACGAAATGTCTATCGTCTCTCTGATAGGTTGCTTACACACACAGTAACCTCCGACCAGCGTCCGTTACTCACGCACTCACTCTTACGTTCCCCCTATCTCGGTCTTTCGGGTGATCAATGGTACCTCATGACCCCCTTCACACTATTTGACAATTACTCTGGGTGTCCGATACACCCGAACCACTTAAGCTCTCCTTGAACTTAAGATTTCCACCGGTTGCGCGCGCTCACAACCTGTTCCACAGTCACTCTACAGACATTCAACTCCGCCAGACATTACAACATAGATACAATACAAAAACACCGCAATCTAACACGCATGACCCTTTATACTCACTCTCGACCGATACTGCTGCTTTTTCTGTCTCACGTCATCCGGATCTTCTTCGGCGGGCGATTCTTCCGATCATCGATCTCTAGGGGCCTTGGGGTAAGATAACCTGGCCTAGGTCACCGTCCTCAAGAAGGCAACCATCCTCTGCTACCAACTGGAAGGGCGAGATTTTGATCGATACCTTATCACTATTGATCTAAACCCCGATCTGGTCGACTGAACCTTTGTTGCCTGTCATTGAAGGAAGAAAGTGCCTCTGTTACCAAGCTAGTTCACCCAATAAAGGACCCCGCTCCAAAAGATCACAAACAACTTCTAGCTTTCAAAAGTTTATTGTAAGGATAGGATAAGCTGCAAATACAGGCATCTCAGAATGAGATTCACGAGATACACAGGTCCAACTACATACATGTGCTCTCTGAAAGCCCTCAGACGAGCAACGGAAATTACCAGCACAAGTTCTAAGAATAATAAAGCTATCAGCATTGACGCATATCTCTCCTTCATTTAAGTTGGAGGAAAACACACAGGTTAGGCTGTCCCTACCCTGCTCTAGATGGTATCCCTACTTAACCAAGTCTCAACCTAACAAAAGGTGTCAGCAGTGAATGACCCCCAAGGGAAGTCACTCACTCTTAGTCTCTTGGTGAAAACCTATAGTTCTCCAGTCATGACCCCTCTCTGCCTACCCATCCGCTCTCTAAAGGGTCCTCAGGCATCTGCTCTAACTCCACCCAGGGGTGCTGTCCCTAATACAAAACAGTCAACAACATTTGAGACGCCCCTCATGAGACGCCCCTCACGTGGTGTAGCTTCTGGCTTTTTCCATGCTGCTTTGTATTGGGCCTCATACGTTGGAGTTGACCTTGCTTCTCAGACTCTTCTCCGGCCCGCTGATACCCCTTAAAACATTCCGGAACCCTCCTCCATGTCTGGGCCGTCTACTGAACAGACCTCTATTCATATTATTTATAATCGGATCCTCCCTTTCTCTTGCAGACAGACATCTGCAGCCAAGAACCCAACTCTCATAGACTTCCAAAAAAGGTTCGCAACATTTCTCGGCCCAGACATGTACGTGTAAATCAATGTTAAAACATTTCAGGCCTACAGCATTTCTCATAATGATTATAGCATTCAACTTCTTCATTAATTAAGCATGTTAATACTCTTATTCTATTATTCAGTAAACACATCTATAAATCATGGCCCATTAATGCAATGACCAAAACATTAGTTCATCTATGTCGTGAAAAGAAACTCCTTCCCCTTCCCTTCTAGCTCTGGCCCTGAGGCCTACCACATTCTGCGTTTAACCACATGCCATCTTACATTTTAGCAGCTACACGACATGGATTCAGGAATAATCACATCTAATAAAATCATATAGTGTCACACATTTCTGTATTAGTTCCACTTTTACTTAAATCTCTACATTAGCTATACATTCAGAATATAATTGCAGATACTACTAGCACTCATGGCATTTCTCCTCATGATTTGTGCTTACTACGGGTAAGTGTGATGCACTCATACATTTAGGTCAGTTTGCGCTCTCTCATCAGTCAGCTCGTAAAGCGCGTTTACCGCCTGTGTAACCGGCTCCAGGTTCTGCAGGGCTAGCAGTGCCGCGGTTGATGTGATCAGGCTGTGCGCCAAGCGCTCATTGGAAACTGCTTCGAGGCGCTACAGGGATGGAAAGGAGAGACGTTGGAGCCACAAGAGAGATTGGCAGCTGGTAACAGTGGGAAAGATGGAACTCCAATGCCTGGTGGAGGGTGGAAGGGGCTTTAGCATTGTACTCGACGAAAAAAAGCGCTTTAACACCCCATCAGGGGTTACAAGCACTATATAAATGCAAACCTCTCCTCTATCCCTCTGCTATCCTTCTCAATCCAAATAACTGATTAATATCCACCACTCAAATTACTTTCATATTTCACTATACTAACTCAACACTTAATCGTTTATGGTATCAGGAGTAGCGTGCTAGTTGCCGAAAAAACGCTTTGACGCCTCATCAGGGGTAGTAAGCGCTTATATAAATGCTATTACAATACAATACAATATATTATTAAACAACAAACAGGACAGTGCAGACACTGACTCCAGAACTCTTAACCAGAGCTCAGAGGTGGGCTTGAATAAGGGTGCCCCCAAGTGCCCCCACACATACATTCTGTACTTAGGGGGCATCAGTCGCCAAAATGCAAGCTATTGCCCTAGCGTAACTGCAGCTACGTTTGAATGCTTTCGATAACCGTGTCTAACGTCTTAGCTGCAGACGTTATTTCGGTGCAGTGATGGCCGATCCAAAGAGTGGATGGGGCCGCGTCGTCCGTTGAACGTTCGCAGCACCAGCCAGGTAGTGCTCCGAACGTTCAGCGGCCGACGGCAGCAGCTATGAGGTTAAAGGAAGCAGTGCTTAGTTTGTAAAAATAAAATACATGCCAGGGCTCTGGTCGGGAGGCCTCTGCAGCTTGCACCACCTATTGCCTCTTCCGTCATTGCCAATGACAGCACTTACACAACTACTACTCACTAGTACACTACAGGTGTGACAATTCAGCCTATTCCAGGCCCCAAAGCTATAAAAATAGCCTGGGCGGTAGGTAATAGTTGTTTTTAATGCATACTAAATGAATAAACAATTACTGCTCTGCTCATCTCTAATTTATACAAACAGCGCCACCACGTGGCAGCTGTCATAAGTGCCAGTGTCGACAGTTAAGTGCCGGTGCTGAACCCCGGAAACCGCTGGCTCAAATTAAGCATTGAAAGGAAGTGCATCTCTAGGACGTTAACAACCTCTCTTTCAAAGGCTGAGTCAAGAAAGGGAGTTCAGTTCGCTCAGCCCTGAAGGCTGCCCCTTCCTTCCTCGTAATCACAGACTCAGCCCCTGTGAACCCCTTTGTTTTACAAAGTCCTCGGATCTTTCCTGGAAGTCTGCGTGCAGTACTTCATACATTTGTGTCTCGCTTTTGCTCCCCAGGTTTACTCGAATCCAGTTGCTGGGGGGCCCATGGCTGACCAACTCTGTGATTCGCAGATAATCAATTTTACTTTTGTCAATGAGCCCTTTCCAAGTTGATTGGTCAGTGTGCGGAGTTTTTTAACCCCTCTCAACCCCACTAGTAGGCTGCAGATACCCATGAATCCTTTTTGGGGTGCAGCGGGATGGCACCGTCCGGGGGTCCCCTGTAAATTCTCCTTTTCACCCTAAATATGAGTGTGACTCTTGTGAGTGGTGTTTCAATGCCCCCCTGTGTAACTACCTAGCCGGAAGGGAGGACATGTTTCAGATCATGTTTAACACAGCTGGGTTCCCCCCGTGAGCGAATGAATATTTTCTAGTAAATTCCCTTTCTTTTCTTAAAGATGATTCTGTCTTCCACTTGATAGAGATGTGTTATTCAGTGAAAGTCTTAGCTGGCCCAGCCAGGCGTGCTGTAGAACCAGAAGAAATCAAAGGTCTGTACTTTTCCTGTGAAGCTCTTTCTTTTCTAAAGATGGCGTCTTTGAGGCGAGGGAGCGCTGCCCCCTAGCGGCGGCTGCACCGCAGACAGCAGCTCCACAGCTGGGCCCGACGCTGCGGGGAGGCGGCACCCGACTGACCCTGCCATGGGGGGAACAATCCGACAGTGTTATTATGATGGTGGGAATCAGGAGGGCTGTCAGGAAGGTCTAGGTGCTGTAATAACTGCATTCACTCACATGTCAGCATGGGGTCTTGGTGCCCCCCCTCGCCCCCCCCCAGTTAATCAGGGTTGGATTGGGATCAAAAATCGGCCCGGGCACACCAAAAAAAGTGGCCCACATTTGAATATTTCCTTTCCGCAAAACACTGCTTCAGCGAAGTTTTATGAAAAGAAGGGGGTGGGAGTTTTATTAACTTCACTTAGATACAAAAAAAATGCACAGATTAGTTCACCCTGCTGAGCCACACATGAATGCAAGTGAGACCACCTCTGCCCCGGTCCCCTGCCCCGCTCAATCAGCATACATTAATGGCCCGGCCCAGCGAGAGAAAAGGAGTGACACCTCCCCCATCTGCCTCCAGAAAGGCCACTTAGGCACCCACTGGGCCACTGGCGGCATCCTAACGGCACAGACCGCCCCCAGGCTGCCCAAAAAAGCAGTCCACAGCTGAAACTCGGCTACCGGCCCTTCGGCCATTTCCTTTGTGCCCGCGTTAACAATCTGACCCTGGAGTGAATGCCTGACCGGTGCCAGGACGGCATCCGCTGGTCAGTGGAATCTGTCAAGATGGACGAGGCTCTGTCTGTCCTTTTGAGATTCAGGTCGAGAAGAGCCGCAGCGGAGTAGGCACACGCTGGGTCCTAGGGCCCTTTAATTGCTTAGATTGGCACCCTATGAATATTATTGAGGGGGTACCTACTGGTCACACTTCTGCCCCGGTCCTCCCCAATGCATTCTGGTAAATGCAGTTTAAGATACTCCACACCTTTTTGTTGCGGTTACTTGAGGGTTGAAATGCGGACTCTGCAGTGCAGCCTTTGACGCCAGTGTGTTCTTCGTTTGAACTCCTCAGAAGGGCAATAAATGTTGGCGGAATAAGATCTACTGCTTAGGCCCTCATTACAAGTGGTATTTCACCCCTTATTGATAGCTCTGGGTTGTAGCGTCCCCCCCAGGCTGGGAGCAGTCAAATGAATACGCCCTACATGGAGCTCTGTAACAGACATCTTTATTCCTCTGCATTCGATCACACAATGCACTCTCATTATTTCATAACTGCTAATAACCACACCTTAACACCTCACAGCAAGTTACATAATTCCTCTGTTGAGTACACCCAGAACCGTAAGGGTGCTAGCATAGTCTCACAACACTACATCTCCCCCTCTGTTAAATAAAAAGTACAAACAACAGTCACATTACATTTCCTCAATAAGTCGTTGAGGTGCTTGCGCTGGTCGGCCATATCGAGTGGTATGAGACAGTTGAGACACACTCTGATTGTGCACCGATGGCATAGGACTGGTGCTTGATCTGGACTGTTAGACAGGGTGGCCTAATTCATGATTGCAAGTGCTGACGAACGTCGAGGTAGGTGCTTGTGCCATCACCATGTGTCCTTTGCAAGTCACATCCCTCAAAAGATCTACAGCAAACGGAGTGTCCGTTTTCACCCTTTGTTTCTCGTTGACCAGGATCCAGTCAGTTTCATTGAAGACTGTTTCCTGAACTTGTCGACACCGATAAGCACATGTTTTTATTTTGAACTTTTGAGAAGTGTCTGTGACACACACATGTTTGTGCACTCAAGGATTGGTCTACAGTCTACTGTGGTAGTTTGGTTACGATGGCTCTTCCAAATAGCAAGGTGGTAGGACTCCCATTAGTGGTGGAGGGAGCAGTTAAACAATATGCACTTAGGGCTTGACATAGGGCCTGGTTTCACTCGATCCCCTCTATTAACGCTCATTGATTTACCCATTGAAGGATACCCATGAATCGTTCCACAACACCATTGGCTTGTGCCACAGAGGTGTGCTCTTTTGATGCTTGACATTTAGTCTGACTCGAAACTCCTTGAATTCTCTGCTATTGAACGATGGACCATTGTCAAATTTGAGAATGGAGGGAATACCTCATGCTGCTAAAATTTCACCAAGCTGCTCGATGGCTTTGTCATGGGTTGGTGATGATAATTCGTCTGCTAAAGAAATGCTTGGATACTCTTGAATGACTACCATGAGATGATGTCCGTTTCCTACAGACCCAAAGAAACCAACCGCAAGTCTTCCAAGCATGTGCAGGAAGGTCAGGCATTGCCAATGGATGCTGCGTCACTTTGGAGGAAAGGCAACTGCAAAGATGACATTCCCACTCCACTCACTCGTCTCGGTGAGGGAACCGCACTCGGTCTCTTAGGGCTATTTTGGTGGCTGCAATGCCACGATGTCCCTCATGGGCTCGTTCAATGACTTGCTACCTTAGGCTCTCAGGTATGACAATTCTGGAGCCTCTCAATGCAACACCTTCCCTGGTAATGGACAGTTCGTTCTGTAGAATTTTTAATTTTTGAAATACAACCTCGTCAGCAAAAGGTCAAACACTCTTTTTCCACGATTGAGTTGAAATTATGTCTTTGAGGATAAGCATGTTCTTATCAGCATTTGTAGCAGCAATAATCTGCTCAATGGATAGGGCTGCTTGCGTGCAAGACCTAACAATGAAGTTAATGCATTCCTCAGCTTCTTGGATGTCGAACTGTGACAATGTAGAGGAACTCATAAAAAGTAATCATCAGGGTTCGGATCTTTATCCAGCTTGACTATAATTGCATAGTCATACTCTTGCAGTCGCAACTCTCACCTCTCAATGCCAGGGGGCATCTTGGCTTTCGGGTTTCCAAAGATGGTGAGCAGCGCTTGAAGGCCTTTAACACCATGCGTGCGGTGCAGATTTCCACGGTGCGCTGAAGTTTGCAAAAACCCGCGGTTCATGACGAGCTCAGCTCGTCATGAGCGTACGAGAGGTGTACCTCATGACGAGCAGAGCTCGTCATGAGCGTCGAAGGAGTTAATGATAGTAAAACGACTTCCGTATAGAAACACATGAAAATGTTCATAGGCCCACACTACAGCCAGACTCTCCTTCTCTGGCTGAGAATAGGCTTGTTTTGTGTGTCAGACAGGCTCTGACTAGCATGGGCCACAATGTGTTTCTGAGCATTCGGATGGCCATTATGTTGAACAAGGATTGACCCCAGCCACCCCTGTGATCTCAGTATGTACCTTTGGCGTCAAAATAGGCCACCTCGGTTGTATTCTCAATTGCATTTTTTAGTCTTTTGAAGCTTTGATTACATTCAGCAGACCACTGGGAAGGGACATCTTTTTTTTCTTGCAGAGTTTTATATAGCGCGAACTAGACCCGAACCGAATCAGGTATCAGAGCGCTTTACATAGCACCAGTTACGACCAGTTATGTTACATGAGGACACACATTCATTTTTTAGGCACGGGGAGATTAAGTAATTTGCCCAGAATCACAGGTGGCTTTTTGGCGTCGTTACCGAGACTCGAACCCAGATCCCCAGGTCCGAGGCCGAGCGCCCTGGCCGTTAGGCACTTGTTTTGTCAAGTCAGTCAATGGGGCACTCACAGTAGCAAAGTCACAAATGTACCTTGAGCAATAACTGACCGTGCCTAAGAAGGATCTCAGCGAGGTGGCATTTTGTGGTGGGTAAGCTACTGAAAGTGCTTGTAGTTTATCAGGGTCTGGGGTAATTTCCCCATTAGAGAATGTGTGCCCAAAGAAGAATTTTAGTTTGGTCTTGTGAAACTTGCACTTTCTTCATTCCGAGTGAGCCTGCATTAGCAAGTAACTGGCACACTTATGTAACAGCGTTGCTCCAAATACCAGTATGTCATCACTGTAATTGAAAATATGCGTGACAAGTTAAATTATTCAACATATAACATCCTGAAATATTTCTGCAGCTGACAACACCCCAAAACTCACCTTTTGTATCTGAACAAGCCAACACGAGTCGAAACAGTAGTGATGTGCCTTCAGTTCTCTTCCAACTCGAGTTGATGATATCCCTTGTTTAGGTCAGGAAGGGAGAAGATTTTGGCACTGATCTGTTGCATGATCATGTCCGCTATGTGTGGACCAGTGCTGGCTGGTGACATTTCAAAATGGTGAGGCTTAAAAGGTAAGGCTGAGTTTTATGTAGCAAGCGAGTGAATTGCCGAAGTCTGAT
Organism: Lissotriton helveticus; assembly: GCF_964261635.1. Lineage (NCBI taxonomy): Eukaryota > Metazoa > Chordata > Amphibia > Caudata > Salamandridae > Lissotriton > Lissotriton helveticus. The sequence continues at coordinate 2,048,365,729 of NC_136067.1, forward strand.
GGACATAAGGAGTGAGAGGGGTTTCTCTCCTGAGAAAAAGAGGGGGAAATGAAGCATTAAAAAGCTATTTTTTTCATAAAGAATTCAGTGAGAAGGCAAGAAGGTTTATGAAGCAATTGTGATTATGGGTCTTGAAATATTTAAAAACAGGAAAAACGACCTCATTTCTTACTGCATTAAATATGCTCAACATGGTACCGTAGTGTGCAAAGTGTACATTGTGATAAGTACGGTTTTAAATTATCTTACCTGCACCCACGGTCGCCTCCGCACTGCAACTGGTTGGTAAAACTGAAACATCTTCATGCCATATTGATTGATGAGCTCTTAAGAAGCATTGTCATTGCAAAATTAAAATGTAAATGTAAGTTATGTTCTCACCACCCCTCCACGTTTCCATTTCCCTGTGTCTTTCTCCAATATTGTTTGCCTCTCCCTCTATTTTACACCTTCTGAGTCAAGTTGGTTTCTTTCTCCCTATCATTTTCTCGTCCTGACTCTCTTCATGTGGCTTCAAACTTGTCACTTACGCTCTAACCTCATGGGAAACAATAAAAGAAACAGCATTTGCCTTTGATGTAAAATGGGAGAAAGAGATACCTAATAGCACAATGTGATCCAGAAAACCTTGGGTTAATCCTGGATTAAGGGTGCAACCAGGTTTGTGTGTGATCCTAGCCAAATCTTTTACTTCACCAACCCATGGTTTTAATTCATTATCACATACGAAAGTTCCTTCAAATACATGAGTTCAGGATGTGCACTGTACAAGCACCTCTCTGCAGTGGGCGCTTAACCTACAGAGCTAGTATTCCCTATTCCAAGTGCCCTTAACCCCTTCGCTGCGGCGGCTATTCGTCCGCAGCGCTAAGGGGGCAGGGGGGCCGCGCGACGCGCCCATGCTGGTGACGGAACCGCTCCGTCACCAGCCTCGGTTGAGCTGTGCTCATGACGGAGCGGTTCCGTCATGGCCCCGCCCGCTCAATAGAACGCGCCACGCAGGCGCAAAATCAGCGCCGCGCAGGCGCGTCGAGCGGGCCATGACGGAACCGCTCCGTCATCAGCACAGCGCTACCGCGGCTGATGACGGAGCGGTTCCGTCATCAGCGTGGAAGAGGTTAAAAGAAATCACTAATAGGCAACACGTTTAGCATTTAAGATAGACTTATGGCCCAGCTTCACTGCTCTGATGACAAAACTACAGGCCCCAAATCTGGACATCTTAGTGGACAACTTTGCCTTTCATCATTCAAAAGTGTATAAACATTATATGCCCTCTGTGTTAAGAAGTAATCACTGAAGTTCTGAGAGACATATTTTTAAAGAGTGACAATGAAGGGTCACAATGAGAGATAGAAAGAGCGCTGTCTGCTCCATAAGCCAGCACACTACACATATAAAACCTAAAATAAAAGAACAGGTCATATCAAAGACAGTAAAAGCATAATAATCATATTATCGACCTCAGAAAGATGAACACCGAGAGCCACCTGTCCTCACTGTCGCTTCCAGAGTCGGTTTGCGTAATGTTGCAAATGTGATCCCTACCGTACCTTTATCTGCTTATGTATTTGTTATTTACTTCACCTATGCCTCATTTCTATTAAAGTACCTATTTTCTATATAAAGCGCCCAGACACTAGACTGGGCTGGAAATGTGGGCAGTACGGGGCAGGCGCATTTGGAAAGCGATGGAAAAAGGCACCGGACCCATCATGAAGGCTTTGGCCGAGTGAAGCAGCTGAACCGGAGCTCGTTTTAGTTCTCCAGTTTTACCCCCACCCGGTGGGTCCCTTTGAGTGTTCGGGCAATCAAAATGCCCCAACATGGCAAACACCTACTGGCCAGTAAAAGGCAAGCAGCTATTCACAGCTTTTTGGGGGGCAGTTTTACATAGCGTGAACTTGACCCAAAGGCATTGGAGCGCTTTACATGAGCACCAGTTACTTACACCAGGACACGTTCACTGTTGCAGTAATGGGAAGATTAAGGGGCATATTATCAAGCATGGCGTTATAATTATCGCTGCTTTAGTGGCAGAAAACTGCAGCTAAAGCGGCGATAATGGGCTTGATAATACGCCCTTGAGAATTCCAATAGAAGCCCAGGTTCACACCAGAACATGGGCTTCTATGGGAATTCACAAGGCCATATTATCAAGCCCATTATCGCCGCTTTAGCTGCAGTTTCCTGCGCTAAAGCAGCGATAATTATAAAGCCGTTCCTTGATAATATGCCCCTAAGTGATTTACCCAGGCTCACACGATGTTGAGCCTACACCTAAAACACCTGTAATGCTGCACTCCTCTCTGAGATTAAAACTCAAAATGTGTGAAAAGCTGCGACCCCCGCTGGCATCCAAGCTAAATCAAATGTGACCTGCAGACAAAACTGCCATATAATTCAAACATGAAAGGTGTGATTGCAGCCACTGGCCCTCGAACACTTGATCTTCATTCCACGCCATTTAACTTTTCCCCCTCTACCTTCTTTACCCCATAGGACATGTCTATTCGCTATGCTATGCTCTATTAACTCATCTTTTATTCTTCTGAGATTATATAGTTCAGTGACCAACAGCTCACGCAAGCCTAACAGTATCCAGCAGGAACTATTGGGAAATGGGTACTTGGAACTTCCCTCAGTGAGGGAGGGAGTTTCCCCATATGAATTATGCTCCAACAGCGAGGGCCATATTATCAAGAAAGGGCGATACATTATCGCCGCTTTTATCGGCAGCAGGAAACGGCCGCTAAAGCAGCAATAATGTGCTTAAAGGCCCTTAAGAGTCGGTATTTTACCACACAATCTCACAAATACCGAATTCAGGTGTGCATGCACATCCGTGCATGCACACCTGTGCCATCTGACACACAGACATGCCCTTAGGGCATGTATGTGTGCCACATGTCACACATGCCTGTACTTGGGGTGCTAGAGGGTGTCAAAGTGACACCCCCTGCACCCTTGCAGGATTCGGCATTTACCGATTCGGTAAATACCGAATCGGTATTGTCCATTGATTCCTATGGGCTTCAAGGCCCGTAGGAATCAATGGGCAATACCAATTCGGTATTTACCGATTCGGAATTACCTAAATCTGTCCCCTTCCCATTTACAGACTCTTAAATACCGAATCGGTAAAATTCGGTATTTAAGAGTCTGTAAATGGGAATTACCTACATCTAGGCCATGATTCTCCATAAAACCAGAAATTCACTCTTATCAATGAGGGATTTCCTTATCAAGTGTAAAATTCACCCTGAATGTTGAGGTAATCATGCAAGCATGTAGATTCACTCGAAAAATAAGGGATTCATCCATGGTAAGATATATTTGCTATGTTTAATAACGTATTCCGCCCGGGGTGAGAACTGAACCGCAATTAATGAGAATATGGTGTAAAAATCGCCCTTAAGAGGAAAGTATTTCCCAATGTTATGGGAAATTTACCCTGATTACTGCTTTACTCCCTAATTAAATGATAAATTCACCTTGATTATGGAGGTGTTTGTCCATGGACCAGGGTATTTACTCTGTCATTTACAGATTGCTTCATAGTAATAAAAATTCAGTTTCTTTTTATATTTATTTACTTGTGTTTTGTTAAAGCGCTGTTTGCATTTGGTAGTGCCCTTAGAGTGCTTTAATTGAGAACCTTCAATTAAATATGAATTTTTGTCTGATTAATGAGAGATTTAATCACAGAATTAGTGAGATTTTCCTTGGAATGATTGATACACAATTCCTAATCGAACTGGGCAATTTTCTTTGATAATTAGGAAATTTAGCAATGGGGAGAAAAGGTCACGTTGATTAATTCAGTGCTCCTTATGGGCTTGGATTTAGAAAAGTGTCATGGTTTGTAGAACAATCCCCCATCATGTGAGAAAGTCATCCAAATAATGTGGTCATGCAGCAAGGAGTGCGTCTTTCACCCTGGCGAGTGTTGCATTCCCCATGGCATGAGAATTTTGCTGCAGAAAATGCAACACGCACCCATTTTATTAGGGATCTACCCCACTTTATGCAACATAACTAAGGAATCTTACTGACCCAGAGTGGAGGGACCTAAGTGAGGTTGTGAGGACATGAGCCCCAGATAAGAGGGTGCAGTAAACGTACTGCACGCATCCAGGTCTATTGTAGGGTTTCTCGCTTGTGATGGCCTCAGTAAATGTTCCTCATGGCACTCTTGGTTTGTCCAGCAGATCTTACATTCATGCTTAGGGTCCCTTAGATATAAGGGCCGCACTTTGAGTTTCTCAGATGTTATGGTCTAGCTCATGGGTACAATCGAGAGGGCTTCAGTCAGAGTCCCTCAGCTTGAGGCGTGGTCCCAGCTCATCAGTGAAGAGCTTGAGGCGTGGTCCCAGCTCATCAGTGAAGAGCTTGAGGCGTGGTCCCAGCTCATCAGTGAAGAGTTTGAAGCGTGGTCTCAGCTCATCAGTGAAGAGCTTGAGGTGTGGTCCCAGCTCATCAGTGAAGAGCTTGAGGTGTGGTCTCAGCTCATCAGTGAAGAGCTTGAGGTGTGGTCCCAGCTCATCAGTGAAGAGCTTGAGGTGTGGTCCCAGCTCATCAGTGAAGAGCTTGAGGTGTGGTCCCAGCTCATCAGTGAAGAGCTTGAGGTGTGGTCTCAGCTCATCAGTGAAGAGCTTGAGGTGTGGTCTCAGCTCATCAGTGAAAAGCTTGAGGTGTGGTCTCAGCTCATCAGTGAAGAGCTTGAGGCGTGGTCCCAGCTCATCAGTGAAGAGCTTGAGGCGTGGTCCCAGCTCATCAGTGAAGAGTTTGAAGCGTGGTCTCAGCTCATCAGTGAAAAGCTTGAGGCGTGGTCCCAGCTCATCAGTGAAGAGCTTGAGGCGTGGTCCCAGCTCATCAGTGAAGAGCTTGCGGTGTGGTCTCAGCTCATCAGTGAAGAGCTTGAGGCGTGGTCCCAGCTCATCAGTGAAGAGTTTGAAGCGTGGTCTCAGCTCATCAGTGAAAAGCTTGAGGCGTGGTCCCAGCTCATCAGTGAAGAGCTTGAGGCGTGGTCCCAGCTCATCAGTGAAGAGCTTGCGGTGTGGTCCCAGCTCATCAGTGAAGAGCTTGCGGTGTGGTCTCAGCTCATCAGTGAAGAGCTTGCGGTGTGGTCTCAGCTCATCAGCGAAGAGCTTGAGGTGTGGTCTCAGCTCATCAGTGAAGAGCTTGAGGTCTGGTCTCAGCTCATCAGTGAAGAGCTTGAGGTGTGGTCCCAGCTCATCAGTGAAGAGCTTGAGGCGTGGTCCCAGCTCATCAGTGAAGAGTTTGAAGCGTGGTCTCAGCTCATCAGTGAAAAGCTTGAGGCGTGGTCCCAGCTCATCAGTGAAGAGCTTGAGGCGTGGTCCCAGCTCATCAGTGAAGAGTTTGAGGTGTGGTCTCAGCTCATCAGTAAAAAGCTTGAGGTGTGGCCACAGCTCATCAGTGAAGAGCTTGAGGTGTGGCCTCAGCTCATCAGTGAAGAGCTTGAGGTGTGGCCTCAGCTCATCAGTGAAGAGCTTGAGGAGTGGTCTCAGCTCATCAGTGAAGAGCTTGAGGTGTGGTCTCAGCTCATCAGTGAAGAGCTTGAGGTGTGGTCTCAGCTCATCAGTGAAGAGCCTGCAGTGTGGTCTCAGCTCATCAGTGAAGAGCTTGAGGCGTGGTCTCAGCTCATCAGTGAAGAGCTTGAGGCCTGGTCTCAGCTCATCAGTGAAGAGCTTGAGGCGTGGTCTCAGCTCATCAGTGAAGAGCTTGAGGCGTGGTCTCAGCTCATCAGTGAAGAGCTTGAGGTGTGGTCTCAGCTCATCAGTGAAGAGCTTGAGGCGTGGTCTCAGCTCATCAGTGAAGAGCTTGAGGCGTGGTCTCAGCTCATCAGTGAAGAGCTTGAGGTGTGGTCTCAGCTCATCAGTGAAGAGCTTGAGGTGTGGTCTCAGCTCATCAGTGAGGAGCTTGCGGTGTGGTCCCAGCTCATCAGTGAAGAGTTTGAGGTGTGGTCTCAGCTCATCAGTGAAAAGCTTGAGGTGTGGTCTTAGCTCATCAGTGAAGAGCTTGAGGTCTGGTCTCAGCTCATCAGTGAAGAGCTTGAGGTGTGGTCTCAGCTCATCAGTGAAAAGCTTGAGGCGTGGTCCCAGCTCATCAGTGAAGAGCTTGCGGTGTGGTCCCAGCTCATCAGTGAAGAGCTTGAGGTGTGGTCTCAGCTCATCAGTGAAGAGCTTGAGGTGTGGTCTCAGCACATCAGTGAAGAGCTTGAGGTGTGGTCTCAGCTCATCAGTGAAGAGCTTGAGGTGTGGTCTCAGCTCATCAGTGAAGAGCTTGAGGTGTGGTCTCAGCTCATCAGTGAAGAGCTTGAGGTGTGGTCCCAGCTCATCAGTGAAGAGCTTGAGGTGTGGTCTCAGCTCATCAGTGAAGAGCTTGAGGTGTGGTCTCAGCACATCAGTGAAGAGCTTGAGGTGTGGTCCCAGCTCATCAGTGAAGAGCTTGAGGCGTGGTCTCAGCTCATCAGTGAAGAGCTTGAGGCGTGGTCTCAGCTCATCAGTGAAGAGCTTGAGGCGTGGTCTCAGCTCATCAGTGAAGAGCTTGAGGTGTGGTCTCAGCTCATCAGTGAAGCGCTTGAGGTCTGGTCTCAGCTCATCAGTGAAGAGCTTGAGGCGTGGTCTCAGCTCATCAGTGAAGCGCTTGAGGTGTGGCCACAGCTCATCAGTGAAGAGCTTGAGGCGTGGTCTCAGCTCATCAGTGAAGAGCTTGAGGCGTGGTCTCAGCTCATCAGTGAAGAGCTTGAGGCGTGGTCTCAGCTCATCAGTGAAGAGCTTGAGGCGTGGTCTCAGCTCATCAGTGAAGAGCTTGAGGTGTGGTCTCAGCTCATCAGTGAAGAGCTTGAGGTGTGGTCCCAGCTCATCAGTGAAGAGCTTGAGGTGTGGTCTCAGCTCATCAGTGAAGAGCTTGAGGTGTGGTCTCAGCTCATCAGTGAAGAGCTTGAGGCGTGGTCTCAGCTCATCAGTGAAGAGCTTGAGGTGTGGTCTCAGCTCATCAGTGAAGAGCTTGAGGTGTGGTCTCAGCTCATCAGTGAAGAGCTTGAGGCGTGGTCCCAGCTCATCAGTGAAGAGCTTGAGGTGTGGTCTCAGCTCATCAGTGAAGCGCTTGAGGTGTGGTCTCAGCTCATCAGTGAAGAGCTTGAGGTCTGGTCTCAGCTCATCAGTGAAGAGCTTGAGGTGTGGTCTCAGCTCATCAGTGAAAAGCTTGAGGTGTGGTCTCAGCTCATCAGTGAAGAGCTTGAGGTGTGGTCTCAGCTCATCAGTGAAGAGCTTGAGGTGTGGTCTCGGCTCATCAGTGAAGAGCTTGAGGTGTGGTCTCAGCTCATCAGTGAAGAGTTTGAGGCGTGGTCTCAGCTCATCAGTGAAGAGCTTGAGGTGTGGTCTCAGCTCATCAGTGAAGAGCTTGAGGTCTGGTCTCAGCTCATCAGTGAAGAGCTTGAGGTGTGGTCTCAGCTCATCAGTGAAGCGCTTGAGGTGTGGTCTCAGCTCATCAGTGAAGAGCTTGAGGTGTGGTCTCAGCTCATCAGTGAAGAGCTTGAGGTGTGGTCTCAGCTCATCAGTGAAGAGCTTGAGGCGTGGTCTCAGGTCATCAGTGAAGAGCTTGAGGTGTGGTCTCAGCTCATCAGTGAAGAGCTTGAGGTGTGGTCTCAGGTCATCAGTGAAGAGCTTGAGGCGTGGTCTCAGCTCATCAGTGAAGAGCTTGAGGTGTGGTCTCAGCTCATCAGTGAAGAGCTTGAGGTGTGGTCCCAGCTCATCAGTGAAGAGCTTGAGGTGTGGTCTCAGCTCATCAGTGAAGAGCTTGAGGTGTGGTCTCAGCTCATCAGTGAAGAGCTTGAGGTGTGGTCTCAGCACATCAGTGAAGAGCTTGAGGTGTGGTCTCAGCTCATCAGTGAAGAGCTTGAGGTGTGGTCCCAGCTCATCAGTGAAGAGCTTGAGGTGTGGTCCCAGCTCATCAGTGAAGAGCTTGAGGTGTGGTCCCAGCTCATCAGTGAAGAGCTTGAGGTGTGGTCTCAGCTCATCAGTGAAGAGCTTGAGGTGTGGTCCCAGCTCATCAGTGAAGAGCTTGAGGTGTGGTCCCAGCTCATCAGTGAAGAGCTTGAGGTGTGGTCTCAGCTCATCAGTGAAGAGCTTGAGGTGTGGTCCCAGCTCATCAGTGAAGAGCTTGAGGTGTGGTCTCAGCTCATCAGTGAAGAGCTTGAGGTGTGGTCTCAGCTCATCAGTGAAGAGCTTGAGGTGTGGTCTCAGCTCATCAGTGAAGAGCTTGAGGTCTGGTCTCAGCTCATCAGTGAAGAGCTTGAGGTGTGGTCTCAGCTCATCAGTGAAGAGCTTGAGGTGTGGTCCCAGCTCATCAGTGAAGAGCTTGAGGTGTGGTCTCAGCTCATCAGTGAAGAGCTTGAGGCGTGGTCTCAGCTCATCAGTGAAGAGCTTGAGGCGTGGTCCCAGCTCATCAGTGAAGAGCTTGAGGTGTGGTCTCAGTTCATCAGTGAAAAGCTTGAGGTGTGGTCTCAGCTCATCAGTGAAGAGCTTGAGGTGTGGTCCCAGCTCATCAGTGAAGAGCTTGAGGTCTGGTCTCAGCTCATCAGTGAAGAGCTTGAGGCGTGGTCCCAGCTCATCAGTGAAGAGCTTGAGGCGTGGTCCCAGCTCATCAGTGAAGAGCTTGAGGTCTGGTCTCAGCTCATCAGTGAAGAGCTTGAGGTGTGGTCCCAGCTCATCAGTGAAGAGCTTGAGGTGTGGTCCCAGCTCATCAGTGAAGAGCTTGAGGCGTGGTCCCAGCTCATCAGTGAAGAGCTTGAGGCGTGGTCCCAGCTCATCAGTGAAGAGCTTGAGGTGTGGTCCCAGCTCATCAGTGAAGAGCTTGAGGTGTGGTCCCAGCTCATCAGTGAAGAGCTTGAGGCGTGGTCCCAGCTCATCAGTGAAGAGCTTGAGGTGTGGTCCCAGCTCATCAGTGAAGAGCTTGAGGTGTGGTCTCAGCTCATCAGTGAAGAGCTTGAGGTCTGGTCTCAGCTCATCAGTGAAGAGCTTGAGGTGTGGTCCCAGCTCATCAGTGAAGAGCTTGAGGCGTGGTCTCAGCTCATCAGTGAAGAGCTTGAGGCGTGGTCCCAGCTCATCAGTGAAGAGCTTGAGGTGTGGTCCCAGCTCATCAGTGAAGAGCTTGAGGTCTGGTCTCAGCTCATCAGTGAAGAGCTTGAGGCGTGGTCCCAGCTCATCAGTGAAGAGCTTGAGGCGTGGTCCCAGCTCATCAGTGAAGAGCTTGAGGTCTGGTCTCAGCTCATCAGTGAAGAGCTTGAGGTGTGGTCTCAGCTCATCAGTGAAGAGCTTGAGGTGTGGTCTCAGCACATCAGTGAAGAGCTTGAGGCGTGGTCTCAGCTCATCAGTGAAGAGCTTGAGGCGTGGTCCCAGCTCATGAGTGAAGAGCTTGAGGTGGGGTCCCAGCTCATCAGTGAAGAGCTTGAGGTCTGGTCTCAGCTCATCAGTGAAGAGCTTGAGGTGTGGTCTCAGCTCATCAGTGAAGAGCTTGAGGCGTGGTCCCAGCTCATCAGTGAAGAGCTTGAGGTCTGGTCTCAGCTCATCAGTGAAGAGCTTGAGGTGTGGTCTCAGCTCATCAGTGAAGAGCTTGAGGTGTGGTCTCAGCACATCAGTGAAGAGCTTGAGGCGTGGTCTCAGCTCATCAGTGAAGAGCTTGAGGTGTGGTCTCAGCTCATCAGTGAAGAGCTTGAGGTGTGGTCTCAGCTCATCAGTGAAGAGCTTGAGGTGTGGTCTCAGCACATCAGTGAAGAGCTTGAGGCGTGGTCTCAGCTCATCAGTGAAGAGCTTGAGGCGTGGTCTCAGCTCATCAGTGAAGAGCTTGAGGTGTGGTCTCAGCTCATCAGTGAAGAGCTTGAGGCGTGGTCTCAGCTCATCAGTGAAGAGCTTGAGGCGTGGTCTCAGCTCATCAGTGAAGAGCTTGAGGTGTGGTCTCAGCTCATCAGTGAAGAGCTTGAGGTGTGGTCTCAGCTCATCAGTGAAGAGCTTGAGGTGTGGTCTCAGCTCATCAGTGAAGAGCTTGAGGCGTGGTCTCAGCTCATCAGTGAAGAGCTTGAGGTGTGGTCTCAGCTCATCAGTGAAGAGCTTGAGGTGGGGTCCCTCTAATGTGAGTTTCTTGGTAATGGTCCTTCTGTTATTGAAGCTTAGTCTTGGTCAAAGTCTCTTAGAGGCGAGCGTCTTAGTCAAGGTCATTTATGTCTGGGCGGTCCAGCTGTGGCCCTTCAGATATGAAGGATTCAGTGAAGGCCAATGAAATGTGGGGGTCACAAGGCCCCCTGAACAAAACTAACAATGAGGGTTAAACCACCCAAGTGAGAGTCACTTCAGAGCTATGCTCATCTCTAGCAGCATCTGCTTCCAATCGCTCTGATGCAGGTTTGCTCATGCCCTGTCTGGAGGCAGAGTTGAGGCGTGACCCCAGCTGGGAGTGGGTAGAGACACCAGTGAATTCTGGCAAATACTCGCCTACCACTGGTTGTTAAATTCCCATTTAGTTCTATTTTGTGTTTTGAATTAGCAGAGTGGAGTATAGTCCTGAAGAATACCTTCACACCTCTCTTTTGAGATTAAGCCTCAGGCAGAAACATGTTGACCACCTGTATCAGGTTGCTTTCCCTCTGCAATCTCATCTATTCATACACCCACACCTATCCTACAGAGGACTACCTCTTGATTTTCCAACACCCTAAAAGCTCCCATCCTCTGAGGGTACTGACCCACTCAGCTGCCTCTTGTGAAGTTGATGTGAGGAGGGGCCCGGTGATGAAGCATACCACCTCAGGGTGGGTGAGGGCTTCCATTCTTTAAAATAATAAAACTCACACACCTCAGAAAGACTTTCTGTCCCCTTGACAGTTACTACAAGTACTTGTCGTTGTCGGTAGTATATGGTCACCAGTGGTAAATGGCGTCAGTTGTCACCGTTGACGACCAATAACCCTTGGATGTCCCATGGTCTTTGTCTCTTAAATGCACTCCTTCCCTTTGCCAATTTTTGCTCAAATCCTTATTGATCTTTGTGGGAGCCCAACCTTGACTGTTCCCAGAACCCTCAGGCCCTGCACCAGCTTCAGTGGGCCCAGGGCCAGAGTTAATGTCCATGAGACACACTTGGGTACCGTGGCCATGCCATCCTGTGCACGCTGCCAGCACCCCGCGGCTCTACCAGGTCAGCCTAGTCCTAGTATCCATCATTGTGCATGTGGACGCATTGATTAACCCTGAGATTCAGACCCCTGTCTGCCCCTAGAGTTCCAAGATCTGTCCCTCCAGTCACTTCTCCTTCCCAGACATGAAGCTGCTGAGCCAGTGTCCTCAGGTTCCTGGGCTGTCGAACCCTAACCTTGAGCCAAGAGGCAAAGCTAATGATTTCAAAAGTGTGTCAGGACAACGCCCAGATACCCCTAAGGGCGGCAGTACAGCGCTTTATAAATGCTGCTAGATTGATTGATTGATTGATTGACAGACATACGGTTTTCATGGGAAGATCACAGTTCTCCATGTGAATGATAGGTTGATGGGCAGGTGAAAGTGTAGCAGAGTAAATAGATGAATGGATAGTGGATGGACTGGTGAAAGGATGGCAGAGTAAAGGGATGGATGAATGAGTGGGTGGAAATATGAATGAATGGATGCTTTGTGTATGGATGGATAGCAGAGTGGATGGATGGATGATGCATGGGAGGGTGGATGGATGGCAGAGTGGATGGATGGGTGAATGGCAGAGTTGATGAATATATGGATGGGTGGTAGAGTGAATGGATAGATGGATGGTGGCAGAGTGAATGGATAGCAGAGTGGGTGCATTGATGGATGAATGGCAGAGTGGAAGGATGGAAGAGTGGATGGGTGAATGGTAGGCAGAGTGGATGAGTCACCTGCAGCACCTTGACACCCTCATTGGTGATTTGCCGGACTTTATACAGCCTGATTAATGGATGGTTAGATGGATGGATGGATGAGTGGATAGGTGATGGATATGTGAAAGTATGGCAGAGTAGAGAGATGGATAGGTGAAAGGATGGCAGAATCAAGGGATCGGTAGATGAGTGGGTGAAAATATGAGTGAATGGATAGCAGAGTGGATGGATGGGTGGGTGGATTGATGGTTGAATGGCAGAGTGGATGGATGGGTGGCTGGATTGATGGTTGAATGGCAGAGTGGATGGATGGGTGGCTGGATTGATGGTTGAATGGCAGAGTGGATGGATGGGTGGCTGGATTGATGGTTGAATGGCAGAGTGGATGGATGGGTGGCTGGATTGATGGTTGAATGGCAGAGTGGATGGATGGGTGGCTGGATTGATGGTTGAATGGCAGAGTGGATGGATGGGTGGCAGAGTGGAAGGAAGGTAGAGTGGATGGTAGGCAGTGTGGATGGATAGAAGGATGGCTAAGTGTATTGGTGGGTGGATTGATGAATGGATGGATGGAAGGGGAAGACTGAATGATAGGTGAAAGAATGAATATATGGCAGAGTGTAAAGATGAACGAGTGAATGACAGGTGAATGGAAGGGAAAAAACACATGGATGGAAGAGACAAGGAAGCTGCTCTGTGATGGGTCTGGTCGTTCTTTCGTTTTAGTTCAAAGTGGGGGCTTTTTTAATTTTCTGACTAGTCTCTTGGCCAGGAGTGCTTCTCGTGTCAGCAATGGCCACTTCTGGTTAGCAGTGCAGGCGTGGGCTGGATACATGTCATCTATGGCCAACTACTGTGGAACAGTTACAGAGGACAGTCTGATGAGCATGGGTGTATCTACCACCACGACTATGTGCCATATACACTCTTCCTTCACCTCTTTACTAATCCCAGCTCCACGTTCATGAGTGGACCCGACCTCTGAACCTCATGCGTGACCCCGACACTTCTGAAAGAGGCAGCACTGTCCTACCACACCCCACCAACTATCCCAGCTATAAGAGTAACCTCTTACACGGCCACCTGAAAGAGCTTCAAGGCCTCTACAGGGATATGAAGCACTATACAACTACAACAATACAATGCACACCTGGTGAGTCCGTGAAAGACACAGGCCAAGGGCCATGAATGGTTACCCACTGCTGAAGGCAAGCAATAACTATTAGGAAAGTCTAAATTGTCCATTGCTGACAGTTCACACCCTGCTTCCACAGGCTTCAGAGATCAGCAGAAGAGACATTCCATGGGCCCATGGCTCTTTCATAATGTGCCACTGCGATCCCTGCCCTCTGGGAACATAAATTGCAAAGCCCCCACATGGTGCGTTGGAATGTCGAGGCAGAACTCTGCTGTCCCACGCAGGCCACCATCCTGACCTACTAATGTGTGTAATGAGGCACCAGGGGGATTCCTGTCCCATTCATGTAATGAGGTGGACTGCACAACTCTTGTTCACAGCGTGGAATGAGTCAATCCTTCAGTGCGCATGCGGCGAGGCTGCAGCAACGCAGCACAAAACATGGCGCTACCACAACCTCTTCATACAACTAGCCACAGGCTCGCAGAGCCAGAGACCAGGGGGCTCAGATGCAGCAGCCCTTCAGAAGCAAGACGTCACCGGGGCCAGGAACAGATGCTACCACTTGAGTCATTGGTATGTGTCAAAATATGCATTGATGGTCAGTGTTAGATTGACCCCAGGAATGATGCTTTCCACGCAAACTTAGAAGGTTTCACGCTATGCAAGCCATACCAAGGCTCTGCGGCTTTGTTGTCTGTCATCTGGACATTTCTGATCTATGGTGCCGTCACACATCTAGGCCTGCGGTTGAAAACCTGCGGTCCGCGGACCCCTGGCGGTCTGCGACACTTACGTAAAGGGCCAGGGCTATTAAAAGATTCTCAGAATTAAAGCAGATTAATTAAGTATAGATACATAGAAAAAGCAAAACTGAAAGTTTTGAAATGTTCTCTAAATGTGAAGGAATTTGAAATTGGAAGCTAAAAATTGAGTTGGTATCCTTATCTTTAATTTGTGGGAGAAGTGCAAAGTCAGCAAACTGGATCTATTATGGGCAATTAGAGGCCTCCATTGCACCACTGGTATGCACTGACAAAAAGGGAGCATGCATTAGGAGCAAAAAAGACAAAGCGATATGCTAGCAGGAAACATATTACTTGGTCTTTAAGAAACAAAACTGTAGGCCCGATTTAGAGTTTAACGAGCAGAATACTTTGCCAGAAAAATGCCCCAGAGTACCCTGACCGCCAAACCCCTGGTCTGCCGGCCCTGTTGAGATTCAAGTGAACCATCAGCTTTGCCCGGTGGAATAAGAGCCGTCGGAGCAAGGGCATATATACTGCCTGCTGGATTTAGGGTGAGTGGTGAGGTCTTTCCATTCTGTCCATCACAGCCAGGCAAAAACCTGCCATTGAGAGGCAGGGAAAAAATGCAATAGTTGCCAACACCCAGGGGAAACCTCCCTGGGTGCGAGTGTCATTAGTAACTTGTTTTTCCAACTCCCACTTTAGGAGTGTTTTTTTTTATTGAAAAACAAAAACTTAGGTAATGTTTGGTGAGTGAGTCGCTGTCAAAACCGATGCCGGCTGTCCGTCAAACTCCTTGTACGATGACAAGAACCACCACGATGGCGGTTCCTACCACGGTCCAGAGATCATCACTGGGCGGGCGGTGATCTCTTAATGTGGTAGACGATAGGCCCTCAGGGGGCAGATATAGTGTCCTCCACCACCCGGACGGACTGTACTCCGTCTCCCAAACTCTGGATCAGGCTCTACATTTTGAAAAGCTCCAAACTTCCCATGAAACTTAACCTAGAGATCTTCGCATATTTTTTTGTTCGCAAATTAAATAATTTCTTCCAAGATGTATGTACTTGTTTGATGCATATTTGTTTCTGCCTTTTTGCCTATTTTTTTGTTGTTCAAATCATAGACATTGCTTAAGCTTCCAGTAATGACTCAGTGGGGGTCCCCATCTTCCAGTAATGATTCACTGGGGGTCCTCAGAAGTCAAAAGTTTAAGAAGCGCTGACCTGGGCAATGTATCTATAGCCCGGTGAGAGGAAAACTATGGCAACTGTTGTTACGAATCAGCCAATATTTTCAACACCATGTAGTCCTTAAAGAAGAATGTGTAAAGGGAGCTTTTTAATTCAGTGAAATGCTGCATATATGCTGGGTTTATTCTATTTATCATTTAATTATGTATGGCATTTTATGCTATTGTTTTCCTAATTTCTGCAGGGGAGGATAAAATTCCAGATAATCTCAGTTCCTGCAAATCTAGATGAAATCCTCTCCCTCCTGAACTTGCAACACCTGCTGAACATTTTGTGAAGGATGACTTTCAGAAAAAAATCCCACTCTCAAGCAATGTTCATACAACTCAGTTTCCTTGTGTGCTTTTTGATACACAATTTGAAAGCTACAACGCGATAGTATGAAGGTGGACGGCGAGAACGGTGGATGCTAGAGGTGAAGCGAGTAGGAAAGTATAAGAGAAAACAGACACTCTGGAAAACTGACTGACGTCTAACACATTTAATGCAGCGCCTTGAGACCCTCACGGGTGAGTAGTGGCGCTTTACAAGCTACCTGAGTGATTGAATGTAGCGAACAGCTGACAAGCATCAATTCTAAGTGTAATTTGTCATTTCAATGCTGTCGCTGTCTTATCAGTTGGAGCACATTATGCTATTTTCCCTACATTGGTTGTGCTAATTTTATTTAACAAAATTCTCCCTGGAGTAAGCGGAGTGCATGATACATGCTCAAACAGAAACTCCAGAGTGACACCAGGGAGCAGGTGACGGGCTCTTTCCGTGGTAAGAATCCATACATGCGGACACACCCGACTCAGGCAGGAGACACATGACTTTTGAATCCAATAAATGATTTATTTTAGCGGCCAATGAAAAGGAACGCCCCAGAGCGGGATTGTAAGCTCACTTCCGGTCGCGCCACTGACTCAGCACTTTATTTCCTTGTTGGCCCAGCACCATCTGGATCTATTTGAATTTAAACCCAAAAGAAGCCACAGGCATAGCTCTGAAGTTTCTAAAGGTCCGTGCGGGATTCCCTGCCCCAGTCGGGGTTTTTTCTTTGAGTCCTTGGACCTGTTGCCCTGGTTTTATAAAACATACATCCAAGCAGACCCGGTTCAGGTAGGAGACTCCCCATTTTTAAAGCCGAAAATGGCTTTACTTTAGCTGCCGCCCACCTAAAATGGACTCTGTTTTAATGTTAGTCAATGAGGATAATAAAGTCCACCCATATTTTTCAGGTTTCTCTTTCTTTTACAATGTGGGCATGGATGATAATAGGACATACACGACCACAAATCCCAGAATGCAAAGAAAAAACCTGGACTGGTGCAGCTGGTCATGCGTGGATGTGGGAAAGTTGGAAGGAATGTGGAACGAAAGATTCTCTTATCCAGCCCGGCTACGCAAACAAGAAGCCTTCCTGCCATCAATGTGGCACCCGCTGCCCCAATATCTAGACCATGGGTACTCACAAACATTTGCCCGGGGGTTGCAAAGTACAGTCTGTGGTGTGACCGAGGGCCGCACTGATGGCAGCAGGGTGGCGGTAGGGGGTCTCGGTGGGTCAAGGACTGTGTAAGGAGGTTTTAAAACACGTTGAATAAGCGGGCAAGCATCTATTTGCAGGTTAATAAATGCTTGCCTGTTTATTGAACATTGTTTTCTGAATATTATTGCTCAGCCACTTGAACAGCAGCTTGTGCTGCTGTTCACCAGGAGGGCTGAATGTAAAGGTCAAGAGGGCCGTAAGCGGCCCCCGGGCCGTACTTTGAGTATCACTGAACTAGACAAAAGATAGGGCCACTCCCACCAAGTACATACATCCCTACGCTCTGGATTCAGGCGGGGGACTACCGATTTCAAGGCTAGACTCCCGCCTGCCGATTCCTGCATGCAAAAACCAGATTCTTCCACGGGCTTCTGCCGACAGGGACCGGTGTCGTGTGACTCGCAGTATGCACTGCCAGGAACTTTCTCCTGCAGGGCAGTGCACATTTTTGTTGCGCTCTCTTTGCCCGCTATAGTGCTTTCTTCGTGCTCCCGATGATAGATAAATATGTTTGAGCTTTTCGGATATCCAACCCTATAGCAGCACAGTTGCAAATCCCATACATGACTATAGACCCTATTAAGCACTCGCCCTCAGTAGAAGTCAATGGGAGAAATACATTTTCCTGATTATTTTTCAAAAATCTCCCATTTTCCTCTTCTAAAATGTTGCCATGTATGTGAGGACCATGAAGCAAATTACATCTTGTCTTCTAACACAGCCTCCAGGGGCCGGAAATAGCCATGTGGACATCCTGCTTATGTACT
Source organism: Lissotriton helveticus (assembly GCF_964261635.1). NCBI lineage: Eukaryota > Metazoa > Chordata > Amphibia > Caudata > Salamandridae > Lissotriton > Lissotriton helveticus. Next base: position 2,048,383,081 of record NC_136067.1, read on the forward strand.
ATTTGGCTTGAGGTCATGCAACAGCAGGGCTGTCTGGAAGCGGACACGCAAGGGCAGGGGGCGCAAATTGAACATGGCCAGGATGTGAGCTGGCATCGCCTCTGAGGTCTCGCCACCCCAGCTCCCCCTGCCCAGCACGGAAAGCAATTAAAAGGAGCCCAGTGCGCATGTTTGCCTAAGAGCTTATTTCAGGCTTACAGCCGAGGCCTCGATGTTCGGCTCTTTAAACAGGAAATGACGCACCAGGAAGTGTCCACAGCTGCGTGATCTCCCCCAGAGAGGCCTCACTGCTGCTTCTCTCAATGTCAGCGCGCGTAAACCGAGTAGCGTAACGAAACTTGATGGGGCCCCCCTGCAAAGTACATGAAGCCCGCCCCCTCCGGAGTCAGTCAGGAGCTCTCCGCCCAGCGTACTGTGCTGAGAGGGCCCCTTGGAACCTGCCCCCCCTATGCCGCGGGTGTTGTGCGCACCTATGTTACGCCGCGGCCTAAACCAACCAGCACCGTTTACTGAGCTACACGGCGTGAAGGACCACTCACGCGCTTACTTGGGGGAAAATGAGGCCACTGAACAATTGAACTGCCTAACTGGGCCCTTGTTTAGAGTGACCAGATTCTCAAAACAAAAAAACGGGACAGGTGTCATAGACATAGACGTAGGACTGACAGAAGTACCCATGGCTTTAAGTGGGATGGAAAAACGGGGCGCGGAGGGTCTCTCAAGGGCCGTGGCCGAGGTAATTAAGGACGGGGCTTAAAACACATAAGCTAAAAAAAAATTGTACTTAGCATAGCGTCCCGCTCGAAAATTTTGCTGCTTTTGTCATTGTATCCAGGTAAATATAACGAGTAACATCACACTTAGAACAAGCCTGGACTATTGGCTTTGTCAATGGTTGTTTGCTACAACTTTGGCTTCGCTGTACATAACATTGAAAATGCCTCAGTTCTGGAATTAAGAGACAGACTGAGAAATAACTATAACGGGTCTCTTTGAAAGCAGTAAAGGGTGGTACTGCTGCAGCAGTAAGCTTTTTTTTCCATGAGGGCAAAAATGGAGCGCCCAATAGAGACCCGTCCCAGGCTGAGAGACGTAAAGCAGACGCACCGAGACGCTATTAAAAAACCGGGACATTTATCTGTTTAACCTGGACACTACGCAAAAACCGGGACATTTATCTGTTTAACCTGGACACTACGCAAAAACCGGGACATTTATCTGTTTAACCTGGACACTACGCAAAAACCGGGACATTTATCTGTTTAACCTGGACACTACGCAAAAAACGGGACATTTATCTGTTTAACCTGGACACTACGCAAAAAACGGGACATTTATCTGTTTAACCTGGACACTACGCAAAAACCGGGACATTTATCTGTTTAACCTGGACACTACGCAAAAAACGGGACATTTATCTGTTTAACCTGGACACTACGCAAAAAACGGGACATTTATCTGTTTAACCTGGACACTACGCAAAAACCGGGACATTTATCTGTTTAACCCGGACACTACGCAAAAACCGGGACATTTATCTGTTTAACCCGGACACTACGCAAAACTGGGGCATTTCTTTAATTTGGAGCAAAGTGTCGGGACACCAGGACACTGCTCCAAAAACCGGGACCGTTTGGGGAAAACCGGGACGTCTGGTCACCCTACCCTTGTTACATGGCTGCCACTATGCTGTGCAGCCAGAAACTGTGGTTTGCCCCTTTTAGGTCTGGCTTGACAGCAACACTGTGACCTATTGTTAACAATTCTTTCAAATATACACAGTGGGCTTTGGCTCCGACCAGAGCATTATTGCTCTTTCACCTCATGCTATTGGTTGGTGTATCATTCCGCCTCCTACGGCACGGTGTAATGTGTAAAGGTCTTCTTTATATCTCAAAAGTACACTGAATCATAACACATTAAATTATTTAACCCATAGAAGCATTCTATCCAGAAAGCAATCATTAGTTGGTTTGGTTTTTATGGACTGCAAGCTCTTTTAATATTTTAATTAGGACTCAAAATATGTCAGACCTATTGTATTTGACAGTGCCTCGTATATATTGAAGTATTTCTGGTGTAACGCGAAATTGCCCAAAGTTCTGTGTACTGTGACTTTTGCGAAATTTTTTGCTTGTTCACGTTCTCAAAACGCGTGATCGCGAGATATTTCCCCCCGAGCACACAAACAGCAATTGCAAACAGGAAAAAAGCATCGCGAAAAACCAATTCCGCACTTTTGCGGAATTTCTGCGTGTTCGCGGAGATTTTTTTACCATTTCGCGGAGATTTGCGTAACGCGATTACACAAATTCTGCCCACCCTAAATAATAGTAATATAGCTTACAACAGTTGGTGCATCTGCACATATTATATATGTTATGTTTCTGTGGTTTTATTGCACCAAGTGCAGCGCTATAAAATCTTTACATACCTCGAAATTAGTCATAGCTTATTGTTTAATTAGTAACCTCTTTGTGAAAGCGGGGGTACACCTGGACATTTTGAACTCGATCATGGACCAGTGTTGGGTCTGCCTAGCTGGCAGTAACGTATTGTTAACAGAACAGGCTCGCCGCGAAATCCGAACATTCCACGCGCAATCAGCGCCCAGTGTTAGCGCCGCTTTGCTAGTAGAGCTTGTTTCTACAGCCAGAATACGTTTCAAAGCCTGTTTTATCTGCAACCCTCCATTATTACCTACTTAATTAATTTACTTCACACAAAGCCGTCCAGTATTATCAATCAACCTCCCACCGTTTAAAAAGAATCAGTGTTTTCATACTGACTGCCCCAAAATATTATGACCAATACATAACAGGTAACTTTTGTAATATATTCCTATATTACCAACTACGGGTGCAGGTGACATTTAAAGGCTTTCTGTCATTGGCCATGCGGTTTATGATGTCACTAGAACCCCCAAACGGAAATATAAGATCGAATGACATGGTCCCACGTCATTTATCCTCTATATGTTTATGTTATATGATTGGTGCTTTGGTGGAACAAAATGCAGCGGTGTCAGGGCCGGACTGGCCATAGCAGGCACCGGGCACTCCCCTGGTGCGCCGCACGGGTGGGACACGGTTTTGGGCCCCTGGGGGCCGTTTTTGTTACATGGCCGTTTTTGCAGCATAGCTGCAAAAATCGGCCCTGTACCAAAACCGTCCGAAAACAGGCCCCGGCACAGAGCTCGGCGGCACCGACAACCCCTCCGAGTGGGGAAGGTGGGGCCAGCCGAGCACTTTATCAGGGCCGGTTGTGGTTCCCAGTCCGGCCCTGAGCGGTATCGAAGTCTATATTTCGTAAGGAACAGTGAAACATGGGAAGTATTTCTCTGGTCTCTCTGGCATCTGTATTTCATCATCATTCGACAGCCATATGCCCAGCGTTTCCACTGTCAATCCTGTAGCAAACATTGAAACATTGGAATGTTGGGAGCTCCTTTGAAAACAATGGAGTGCTCTGGGCTTATAATGGCTGGTAGAAGCCCGGAGCCCCAACATTCCAATGTTTCTTTGTTCACAGCTCTGGCTGTGAACAAAGGCTTCAGGGAGCCTGAGGGGATTCCAATCCCCTCGCGCTCCCTGAAGGCTTTGTATAATTTGTTAGAACATTCTGCCCTCTAGTGGCAGAATGTTCTAATAGCCTTATAGCCCTTCATAGCATGGCTATACCGGCTATTAAAGTCCTGCTGCCTTGTTAAAGTCACTCGCCTTCGGCTCGGGCCTTTAACGCTGCAGCAGACATTTAATAGCCGGTATAGCCCGCTACAGCAGTCTATAAGGCTATATTCTAATTCCAATCGGTGACCATTGTTAGCGACACCTTGCAGTGAACTGCTCGTCAGTGTGAAGTTCGAAGTCTCTCTCTACAGGCAGAATGCATGTTTTAACAGAGGAACTTTTGTTTTCTAAAATTGTACATCCTTCACCTCTTGGATGTCGCCATTGAGGTGACGTCCATGTCAAGCGTGCTCCAAGCCAGGCACTGTTGATGTGGAGGTCACATAAAAGCGCAGAAGGCACTGAGTCCCTCTGGTGCTGGTACCAGAGGGATTCTCTTTTTTATTTTTCAGGTCTGAGCTTCCCCAGCAGCAAGACGCTGTTTTTTTATATGACGGTCAGCGCACATGGCGCGCTGACATCATAACCGATAAAGTGAAAGTAAAATGAGCCAATTGACTCCTTACTTTCACTTGCATCGGTGCTCAGTGTATATTACTGCCCCCCCCTTGTACCCATTTCAATAGGGGGGGGGGCGACGTTGGAAATGAAAGAATCTCCACTTTCCTAAGCTATCCCTCCCTAGTAGATCCCTGCTTGCTGATTAACCTCAAAGGGAGATTCCAAATCAGGGATCCACAGCACAAGATAACAAGGATCCTCTTTGTTGGAGGGGGGCATCTCCCTACGCCCCCCAACAAAGAGAATATGCTGAGGCACAGGTCTTTGCTCCCCCATAGGCACAAACAGTCTTTCTTCCCCCACCCCCCGGCACAGTCACTGGAGGTGGCCACTGGACACACGGATTTGCATAGAATGAAAAAAAAAAAAGGGGTGGAGGTGGCCCACCCTGGCATAGTGCCATGCCCTCACCCTAAAGGCACCCACCCCCAGATCTGTTTGGAGGCCTCTATTGTTGGGGGCAGCATCTGTTTTTTTATCAGAACAAGTGTGGGAACGCTGGATGGTGGAAAATGTGTGGATCTCTTTCAATTCTGGAACTTTCCCTTCACCGAAATATGAGGAAAATGCTTGTTTTGAGCAAAAATGTGAGGATTGCAATGGCTTCTGGGCAAAAAAACACTGTGAGATCAAGGCAAGCCATACCAGTCTTGTCTACCCTGCGTGTCTAGTTTTTAGAAATATCTGGGTTTGGTAGGATTCCTTGAGGAGCAGGCGAGCCACAACTCAAAATTCCCAGTTACCCACATCACCACACCAAGTTATGTTTTCCCTCTGATTTTTGATGTCTGCATGCCCTGACGTTGAGTGTTTGATATTATAAACTTTAGGCCTAGCCAGATAAGTTGGAGTACCATTTTCATCAGCAGTGTGGAAACACTGGGTGGTAGGGATTTTTGGTTCCACACAATTTCTGGATCTTTCGCTCGCAGAGATGTGAGCAAAATGTATGTTTATAGTCAAAGGTTGAGGTTTGTTCGGCAATCTGGGTAAAAAAAACCATTGTGGGATACACAAGTCACCAGGCCATGGAATTCCTGGAGTGTCTAGTTTTCATAAATGCCTGGGGTTGGTGGGTTTCCCTGGGTGGGGGCTGATCTAGGGCCACATTCCACAGCCACCCACATTGTAAAAGCAGCATTGACTTTTCTAGGTGCAATGTGATATAGCGAGGTCTCGTTTTAGGGCATTTTGGGGCACAGGGGCGTGACCCAGCCACACAAGTATGGTAACCTTTTTATTGGGAAACAAGTAGAAACAAATAATAGTAGAGGATTTGTTATTACCAATTGGATTTCCTGACGCTTTGGCTTTCAAGTATAAATCATTCTGCAAGTAAGAAGATATTTTACAAAATGCCTTCTGAATCATGATAGTGTGGGTAACCCCAAATTCAGAGGTGTCCAAATAACCACTGCTCCTAAACTCAGTATCTTGTGCACATTTCAAAACAGATAGGTTTCCCTCATTCCCATTTTTCATTCATTATATTTTACCCTAAGAATTGATGTATGGTCGGTACACCATGAGAAATCATTATAATCTGAGTTGCTGGCTCTGGGTGTGGCATGTGTTTAGAGAACCTACAAAAACTATATGTAAGCGAGACCAAAAGAGTTATTTTGACATGAAATTACAGATGAAAACGTTGTCATTAATTACTAATAGTTCCTGCTAATTTTCATTATTTTCTTTTATTTCAAGGATTAGTTTCCTTGGCAAAATCTTGAGGGATCTAAACAAATAACAAATACACAATGGCAAATGCTGAATTCAGAATGTTGTCATCTTTTTAGAAATGTGTAGCTTTCTAGGATCACTCATAAGCTTCACACCTGTATTGAGGAAATGTGACTTAACAGTCAGAGCTGCTAACTTTGGAACTAGGTAACCAGGTTTGCGTCCCGGCATTGGTTCACCAGCATGTCATTCTGGGAAGGTCACTTAATCGCCCCACGCTGGTAAAAAAAAAAAAGCCTCAACTTGTGTAATGCAATCTGGAGCACATGTAGAGAGCTCTAACGCCCCGGAGCTAGTCTTATCAAGGCTGTTGGGTATATGGGCACCCATTGACTGGATTGAATGATTACCACATTAGCTGGTGCAAAAGGTTTCTCAAAACTTGACATGATCAGCATACCACCAAGTGGTCCTTGCTGAAGAGTCTAAGCAACCTATTGCTTTTGTTGCATCATCTGGAATTTGTCAATTTTGCAGGATGCGTTTTGGACTTGCTTCGTCCGCTTGTTGCTGTATTTCAGCGACTTATTATAGGGGTTTTGAAGGGGTTGAGGGCTGCCTTGGTATTCCAGGATGACATTATGGTGAGTGGGAAGGATTACGATGAGAATAGTTCAAGATTAAATGCTGTTCTTTCTGCCCTTCAAACTAGAGCATTGAGATTAAGAAGGGATAATAGTGAGTTTGGTGTACCCAGATTCAACTATCTTGGTCAAGTTGTATCAGATGATAGAGTTGGCCCATGTCCAGGCTTTCTCAAAGAGATTGAAGAGGTTCCTACACCATTCGATTGTGCACAGCTTCAGGCTTTTCTTCGTATGTGGCAAACACATGATGATGGACGGAGTTCTGAAACTTTTCAACTACTCACCCCCAGTCAAGAGATATGGGTTCAAACCATCATTCTTTTGCGCACTATGGAACCCCAGTTTGGACCGAGCCATATGTAAATTAGTCTTGACACTGCTCCCCATGGAAACAGTCCAGCCAAAACAGCCTAGCCAGGTCCTCCCTTTACTGGAAACAAGCATCCCGGGCACAGTTTCGGGGTATCACCGCTCATCAGCCAGGCTAACTTAAATCCAGTGGTACAGCGAGCAAGAAGCCTATGTCTGGGCAAACCCTAGGCCACTTATGGCAAACACAGCATATAAAACAAGATGATGGACAGAGTGCTGAAACTTTTCAACCACTCAGCCCAGCAAGAGTTCTGGGTTAAATCCATTGTCCTTTTGCTCACCATGCCACCCCAGTTTGGACCCAGCCATATGCAAATCAGTCTTGACCCTGCTCCCCATGTGAACAGTCCAGCCCAACCTGCCAGGCTGGGTCCTCCCTGGACAGGAAACAAGACTCCTAGGACTGATTTCGTGGTTTGTAAAGTTGATGTGGAGTATATTGGCAGATGGTCTGTCTTGTCTTCTATGGTCTGGTGATGAACTGGAAGAAATATTAGACGATCAGCAGAATGCAGATTATTTGATGGCAAGTATTGTATGGGGAAAAACTGTGTCAGTGAAGGTGAATGGAGGAAAGAAATTGCTCATGATATCTTTATGTAGAAATATATGGATTATGTGAGTAAAGGTTGGCCCTGAGAAATAAATTTGCCAGTAACTTTACAACCTTATAATAAAGTGCAATCAGAGTTATCACTTGAGGCGGGGTTGTTCGTTAGAGAGAACAAGTTAGTTCCACCAAGTGCCGTCAGATGCAAACTATTACAAGTTAATCATGAATGTCATATTTACATGAATCTTAACAAGAAAAGATTAAGACAAAAATATTGGTGGCCAGAGATGGACAGGGAGGTTGAAGGATTTATTCAGAAATATTCATTTTGTGCGTTACATCTCATATGGTGGAAGTTGATACTCCAGAAAGGGTGTGGAGTATAGTGAGTTTGGATTTCCTTGGTCCATTTTATATACTTCCTAACGCTCAACGTTTTGCATTAGTCCTTATTGACCTTTTATCTTGTGAATGGAATTCAAATTTGTAAGCAAAGCATACACTAGGCAGTAATTACGTTTTTGATGGACATAGTCTCCAGCGAGAGTTTTCCATTGAAGTTATCTCTCATAATGGTATGCATTTTATTTTGGCTGAAATGATAACAATTTTAAAAGAAGCAGGTTATAAACACGAAAAATTTTGTCTGTATTATCCTCAAAACAACGGCAAAGTGGAACGAGCCAACAGACTAGTAAGTGAACGTGTAAGACTTGTAGTTTTCAAGAGAGTGGATGTTATAGATGCAGTACATGGCATTTTGTTGTCTTATCACAAAGCTTCTCTTAGCTTTATGGGGGTGTCTCCTTTCCAGACATTAAGAGGGAGGTTTTCTCAGAATTTTCTTAACCTGCTTAGTTGAGTGATTTATCTAAACTAAGGTCAGATTTTGTTGTCACACAAAACATTGATAAGATGCTTTCCAAAATGAAACAAAGTCAATTAAACAGTAAGAGCAGGTAAGATGTATGCAAAAGAACTAAGTTGATTTCTGTTGGAAAAGGAAATTGGGTGCGGGTCAAACTATCTGATACTAAGATAGAAAATGACAGGGTAAAGTTTGGCACACCATGCCAGATTTTAGAAGTGAGTCAGACTGGCTGTACTTTGAGATTGGAAAATAGGAAATGGTAGAATGTTGCTCATGTAGTGAAAGTGACAAAAGTTTCCAAGAATTATGTCTCGTCTTTAAGAATAGGAGTAAAGATAAGGCATCTCTTTTTGTAGTAAACAAACATCTAGATTTCCTGCTAAATAAATTCAAAGACTGTTATGAGATACATGAATGTAGTTTTAAATGCTTATTAGTGGAAGTTTAATATCAATGCATTATTTGTGTATGCAATATAGTGAATGTTTATAGTTAATGCATTGTTCATCAAATTTGAATGTTATATTTTTATAATTGATTTCCATTTTATTTCGTAATTTGTTGTGTGAAATGGATCCTATCTTATTGTTGAGAGAGGAGATGAGTTATGACCTGTCATCTCGCTTGTGCTCGTGTTCCTCGCACTTACATAGAATGTTTGAATCATGTAATGACTGGGACTCTAGAAAAGACGAGGAGAGGAGATGTGAGGTAGAAGGTTGATCAGCCATTCAAGTAGTTCTGTTGGTGGGTACCTATTAACTTGCCTTATTAAATAAACTCTTACTTACCTTACCTACGATTGTGTCTCCAGTGTAACATATAAACTACCCTAAACAAAGGTTTAGCACCAGGGGGAAGAACCCTAGCAGTTAACTGGTTAACTACATAAATATGTATTTTGTTTATTTTCCTACAGACAACCAAACAGTTTAGTTCAGTATTTCACTTACTGTTTTCAATAAACATTTCTCTGTTTAAAAAAAAAACACATTTACAAGGTAACCTCTCCAAATAAGAATGTAATATAAACAATACATAACATGCATAATATGGTTCTATGTTGCCATCATCGGTGTAGGTGATCAAACATTTATACTTCGGCCTTAAGGTTTATAACATCACCAGAACCCCTAGCTGACAATACGTAATCGTTTTACACAGTTACCCATTGTGTATCCTCTCTCTCTCGCTCTCTCTCTATCCCCTCTCTATATATATGCACAGCTACACACAGAGGGGCTTAGTTACCATCCCCTTGCGCCATTCATACGTCACTTTTTCCATGTTAAAAATGACATAAAAGTGGCATAAGAGCTTTGTAAATAAGCCCCTGAGGATTTATTCCCTGCGGTTGATGTCGATCAGCTTATGTCCATGGACCCGACGGGCCACAATAATCAAGGGTTATTGGAGTGCTGTGACCTCCTTCAGGGGACTGAGCAATTAGGTGAGGTTCTTGGAAAAGGAATTTGATATTGTCTACATCATAACGGATGGAGGAAGACAAGATCTTAAACAAAACGAGGATTGGAGGGTCCAGGGGAATATTTACCGACCATGCACCACTATAATCCCCCAAGGAAACAGTATATAGCAACAACAAATAGTGGTGGGTCAAAGAACTGGAAGTGACTAACTATGCAACTGACGACTATGATGATTAACTATAATTTTCTCCAATCAAGATGGCGCTTCATTCATGATTTGAAGAAAAATACCCATCAGAGTTCGACCTGTGACGCCCTTGTCATCATGTGGGTGCCTTCATACCACGAAGGAAGTTAGTACCAGTCATATAGAGTATTAGACTGGACCTGGGCACAGTGATATATATCTGTCGGCGACAGGGAACTACTGTTAAGCAGTGCAAATGAAAAGTGTGGGGTGTAATAAAGTGACAGAGTGCTGTTTAAAATTAGATAGACAGGAGGAAAACAATTTTAATAGACACCTCACTGCTTCTAAATCAATAAAAAAGTAGTGCGAATCTAGTAGATCAACAAATAGCTACTAGCATCTTATGTGGTGGTCAACATGTTTCTGCAGGTATAAGGACCCCAGCGGTGTCCGCTGCTTTCTTCAGGACCTAAGTCGCTACTGCTTAAAGTGGTGAAAAATAATATATAAAGTGAATATCACCTGGGTTTTTTTGATGATAGATAATTCTCCCATCTATGTGTCGTGAGCCGACCCAACAGGACACAGACGACAGTTGCAAAACAAGACAAAACACAGTTAGTACATACTAGATATTCATTCTGCACATTGTTTAGTATCTCTAGTATGTTGCAAATAGGCAATAAGTATTTCACATTGCCCTCATTCTGCCAATTAAATTTAATTATAGCAGAGAAAATGCGTCATCCTCATCTCGGTGATTAACTTACCGACTAGAGTAGGAGAGATAGGCTCCACCTCACCTGGCTACGGCTCAGGTAATTGAAGCACCGCTCTGAGGGGAAGGGGAGAAACAAACAGACATGTCAGCAGCCGCTGACTTCACAGACAACATTCACGCGAGCTCGGTGTGCGCCGAGACTGACAGACTCTCAATGGTCTAATAAAAAGCCCTACATATCTGGGGGGCAGCTAAGGTGACCAGCACTGGTCTACGTTGTCCGGTGACATAGTGTGGAAAGCACATTTGTAGTCCCGACTATTGATCATACATTCAGGGCCACCAATGTGCTTCATTCTGTTTCTTAATATCATAGACATTTATGTGTAGTCTCATCAATTGGTAATTGGACCACAACGCAATTAACAAGTTTAAGAGAAAAATGGCTGACAGGACATTCTGTCTTGGTAGTTCACGTCGATCAATGAGTTGGTTTTGCATGTCTATTAGTCAAGCTACCGCACACGAGGCACTATCGTAATATACACTGTTTACCTTTAAGGACAGAGAGCGCTAATGATAAAGCCCCGCTTCAGGCGGGTCTCGTAGGTCTGTCAATGTGCCGGAAGACAGACAGTATCATTATGCCCGAGCAGGATTATCAGGGCAAAAGACGCTATCATTGCTGTCCCTCCGGCGGGTCATTATGCCCGATCAGTATCATTATGCCCGATCAGGATTATCAGGACAAGAGACGCTATCATTGCTGTCCCTCCGGCGGGTATCCCAAGTCTGTTAGTATGCTCGTGATCGGCCTAGGGGGGACGGTGTCTAATGTCCTTACCTGGCCGTCGATACTTCAGGCGTCCCTCCGAGCCGTTCGGGGAGGTGCCGAGCGGCCGTGTCAGTAAACTATTTACTTCCTGGAACGGGCTCACGTGATGACGTCACGTGGGCGCGTTGCACAGGATCATGGGAGTTGAGGTTTTAAGAGCGGATGCGAGATTATCGCGTTCGTAATCAGAATACTCTTATGTTTATTAAAAGTGCTCACTCTCTATCGCAATTACAAATGCGGGCCTCAAAGGAGCTAGCCCTGAGTGGTCGCATTCGTTACAAGAGACAACATATGTTCATTATTATTTTGAATTTTTTGAGATCACTCCCCTTCGCAATTATAGGTAAGGGCGTCCAAAGAGCTAGCCCTGAGTAGTTGAATCAAAAGGGGATTATTAAAGACTGTTATTTAGCAGTTTATTCGCCGTTTTATTCAGGACACACAGATCTTATCCTCCCTTCGCACCAATAATGGACAAGTAGTCTAATTATATCGGAGAGTACAACATGTATACAACCATTTTATTACAATGCATTGAGTACTGGGGACATCTTGATCTTGGTCATAATTCATTACTAGATGTCCTCTGTGGGTATTCGTCCGTGTTTATTTGTGTTAGGCACAATATCTCTTTTTCTGGGTTCCATTCAGAGTCACAACCAAGAGAAACAGAGAGACGGAAAAGGGGGAAGGCAAAATGTCTAATTATAAGGACATCCACGGAATGTCATCATTCAGGCCCTCTTTGTCTGAATTGAAAGTGTATACCCATTTCTGTTCCTTCCTGAACAGGAATTTATGCACATCGGTTGTATGGCTAGGTATCTGGGGTTGTTCTATTATAGTCCATGTGAAATCATTATGGACATGCCCTACCTCAATGAAATGATTAGTTAGTTTGGTCGATTGTTTTCGGCATCGGATTGTGCTCTTGTGCTCAGAGATGCGGATCTTTATTTTTCTTGTGGTCATGCCCACATATTTGAGGTTGCAGGGGCAAGTAATTAGATAAATGACATTATGGCTGTTGCAATTTGTGAACGGTCTCTGCTCCCAGGGACGCCCACTGCCAATATCAATAGTTGTAGTCTTCGTCGTTTGGGGGCATGCCACACAGTTCCCACATGGGTGGTGGCCCTTCACAGCTGGCATGTCCCATAGTGTGCCCACTGCTCTCGGAATGACTGTCCGGGGTCTCGTGTGGACCAATTGGTCTTTGAGGTTCTGTCCCCTTTTAAAGGCAAACATTGGAGGAGGCAGAGTGTCCTTCCCCGTATTGAGGATAGCCCAATGTTTCCTAACAATCTTCTGGATCTGATTGGAATGGGTCCCAAAGGTGTTCACACACGTGATGCGTTTCTGTTCAGTTTTAGTTGTTTTTGGTTCTAACAGACTCTCTCGGTTGTTATTGAAAGCCCGTTTTTTTGATTTTCGTATCAGATCTTTCGGATACTTCTTTTCAATCAAATTACGCTCCAGATTCTTAGAATGTTCTTGAAAGCTCTCCCTCGTGGAGCAATTCCTCTGTATTCGTAGAAACTGCCCATAGGGCAAATTGTCTCTTAGGGCTTTAGGATGACAACTGTCGTAGCTTAACAATGAATTCTTCGCCGTTGGTTTGCGGTAGAGTTCTGACTGTAGGCCCATTGGAGTCGCTATAATCTTTAAATACAAAAAGGCCAGGTGGTCTTTATTGTATTCTACTGTGAAACGTAGAAAATCATTTCTACTGTTCAGCCAGATATGGAAAGCCGTGAGTTCTTCTGTAGTGCCACGCCATATAACCAAGACGTCATCAATGTAACGTTTCCATTGGCGCAGATGGTTAAGGAAAGGGTTGGAGTTGTTCAGGATAAATTCTTGTTCAAATTTATGAACATACAGATTCGCCAGGCTCGGGGCAAAAACGCTGCCCATGCTGGTCCCGGAGACCTGCAAAAAAATTGAGTCTTCGAACTGAAAAAAAATTTCTGTCATGGCTAGAGTTGCCAAAGACATGATGAAGGCGACAGGTGTGATCGACCCTAGGTCACGTTCAAGCAGTAGAGTCTCTATCACCTCAAGGGTCTCTCTCTGAGGGATTGATGTATATAGAGACTCTACATCGAAGGACACCAATAGGTCCAAATCCATATCGAACTCCACATCAGGTAGCAACTTTAGGATATCTTTGGTGTCTTGTACAAAAGTAGGCATTTCGCGGACCATAGGTCTCAGAAAATGGTCTACGAAGGTAGAGAGGGGTTCCAGTAGTGATCCTATGCCTGATATTATTGGACGGCCCGGTGGGGGTCTTTGTGCCTTATGTACTTTCGGCAGTACGTAAAAATAAGGCATCACCGGATGACTGGTTTGCAAGTATAGGGCCTCGCTTGATGTTATCCATCCCTCTGGAAGCGCCTCTTCAACGTAGTGGGCGATAGTTAGTGATAATCTCTCCGTTGGATCAGCATTCAGTTTTTTGTATGACCTGGTGTCACTCAGTTGCCGAAGACACTCTTCCTGGTAGACGGAAGTGTCCAATAGGACAATTGCTCCTCCCTTATCGGCAGGTTTGATCACTACTGTTCCATCCATAGTTAGTTTCCTTAAAGCATCCTGTTCTTTCTTTGGAAAATTTATGTAGGGTCTGTGGTTCTGTTGAAACAGACTGTTTATGTCACTGTCTATAGCTTCTTCAAAAGCTAGGACCTTTGCCGGGAGGCCTGCGCTTGATGGATTGTATGTAGATGGTCTTTTCAGGCCTGTATTCTTATCTTCCATTGTCTGGTCCATTGCCTCTTCATTCTTTTTTGCAAATAGAAAATGAAGGCGGATCTTCCTAAAGAATTTACTCATTTCGATGTGAGTGAGAAAGGGATCGCCAGAGTTTGTAGCCACAAACCCTAGGCCCCTGTTTAGTACTTTCAGTTCAATCTCAGAGAGTGTTCGTGAGCTCAAGTTTATTACGAACCCGTCCCCGATGTCGTCGCTGTTTGTTCTTGGGGGATTTTCTTCCCGTTCCGTAAGTCCATCGTCTGTGGTGCAGTGTTCCACTGTGCTTGGCCCTGTTGTGCTCGTCTCCTCCCCTTCTGCCTCCCTCTGCCATGCCCTAAAAAAGGCTGGGAATTAAAGTCAGAGTAGAATTGTGGTGGGCCAAAAGGGACCATTTGTTGGGGAAAAGGAGCTCCTTGTGGCCAGGGATTTGGTTGCCACCACGGTGGGAACTGTGGTTGGTTGTAACTCTGATTGGGCCCTCTCCAACCTCGTCGGTTACCTCTGTTTCGATTCCTATTAGTGTTCGTCCCTACGTTCGATGAGTCTGAGTCACTTGACCCTTCCCCTGAGCTAGAGGTTCCATAACTAGAACCACCTGAACGCGCCTTAGTGTTATAAGAAGCTGGGACATAAGAATCGCTTGTGTAAGGGTAAATCCGCTCTGTCGCGAACTTGGCCAGGTCTTTTTTAAACTTCTCTAGTTTCGTAAAGAGAATAGAGTCCCTGAACTCTTTGTTGGTTTTATTGTTCTCATCTTGACCCTTACTGAAAGCCTTGGTAGATAGTGTGGTCCTGATCTGTCCTTCCAACAGTTGGATCTCAACCATGATACTGTCGGCTGCTTTCTTTGCAGTTTTTATAATTAACACGAGCCAGTCGCGGGTACATTTCCACGCGATCAATGACCAGTGTTTCAAGAAATCTTTATCATCCAAGAATAATCTCGGTATGTTAGTCACGATCAGGCCACTGGGTGCGCAATTACCACGCAGGTATTCCGCCATTATTATCCCGTGGACACATGTGCGTGACTGGTTCTTTTTCAACATTAAGATTTTAGCCCAACCCTCATCGCTATTGATCTGAGGTGTTGGTATGCTGTCCAGAATACTCGGATATTCGTCCAGAATAGACTGGATCTCGGCTTCATCAAAAGCCAAGCCAAGGTTGGTTGCCATGATTAATTAAGAGATTTCAGTCTCCAGACGCACACACTGAGAGAGCAGGGAAAAAGTGTTGTATAGTCTATGGTTCACATCTATCCTCAACAGGGGTAAATGCTGTTTTTTTCTAAGATATAGGACCCGCAGCTGAGACTGCACAAGAACATAAACAAAACGAGGATTGGAGGGTCCAGGGGAATATTTACCGACAATGCACCACTATAATCCCCCAAGGAAACAGTATATAGCAACAACAAATAGTGGTGGGTCAAAGAACTGGAAGTGACTAACTATGCAACTGACGACTATGATGATTAACTATAATTTTCTCCAATCAAGATGGCGCTTCATTCATGATTTGAAGAAAAATACCCATCAGAGTTCGACCTGTGACGCCCTTGTCATCATGTGGGTGCCTTCATACCACGAAGGAAGATCTGCCTGGGTGGCCTGGTTCAGGGTGCTGTTTTTCCAATTCTACATTCAATAAACGTGTTGATGCACTTAATACGAATAAAAGATAATGATCATCATAAACACACAGGACGGATACGTCCACCAACTCTCTCTCTAGTTTGATTATTTTAAAATCATGACAATTAGAATTTTAAAAAAACAAGCAAGGAAACACTGTTCATCTTAAATGCAACAGAAAAAAGTTAAAAATATTTACAAGATGCAGTGGTACAAAATATTTTAAAAAGTGAGCAAGAAACAGCTAAAATATGTTAGAGCATAATAACCTTGAAAATGGGTGTGCGGCCCAGCCCTCACTTTCAGTAAAACAAGCACAGGACCATCAATAGGTATCTAAAGATATAATGAATCACACGGGAATCCCAGTCAGTTCATGAATGTACAAATTACGTCAATGGTTCTTCTAAGCCTGCAGATGTATGTTTTTTTGCAGTTTTAATAACAAATTTCGTGAACCTGACGTTAAGAATACTGGGGCATATTATCAAGGACAGGCGACACATTATCGCCACTTTTATCGGCAGGAAACTGCCGATAAAGCGGCGATAATGGCATTGATAATATGCTCTATGAATTCCAATCGAAGCCCATGTTAGATGTGTTCCCATCTAACATGGGCTTCGATTGGAATTCATAGAGCATATTATCAAGGCCATTATCACTGCTTTATCGGCAGTTTCCTGCCGATAAAAGCAGCAATAATGTATCGCCTGTCCTTGATAATATGCCCCAGTATTATTGGGATTCATTGCTACTATAATGGCTTGCCGGCATGATCGAACTCCGTGTTTGATCTATTCAGTGAAGACCGCAGCCCCTACATTTAATGTCATCACTTGAGCGGCGCCATGTTGGCAGATGTTTTAAAAAGAGCCATTCGCCCATCCTCAGAACCATAAATCTTTTCTTCCAGACGGCTGCATAAGTGCTCGAAAGATAGGGGGCCTCTGATCTGGGTTTGAGCTCCACGATTATGGACCTGGCATGTTTTCTTTTAGACAATTGTGCCCTGTCCCGATGGAAAGACAAGAGTCAAACACTTTTTTAATAGACAGTTTTAATGCCTGCTGAGGCGGATTAGTACCCCAATAATACACGACTTCAAGCAGTTACAAGGAGTGTTCAAGGTAACGTCGAGGTTCTTGACTAGATTGGCCGGATGATATTTCTCTCTCTGGTCCCTCTGCCTCAGCCCTCTCACTTACTACAGGGAAATGCCATTCAGGGACCCTGGAATATCAATGCCATGGAAAAGGGACAAGAATGTGAGATCTGCTTCACCTTCGACTGCAGCTAACAAGCGGTTCCTGTTGCACCGCAGAGCCGCGCCACGTTACGCGGTGCTTTCAGTGATGACCACGGTGGCATGATGTACAGCAATGGATGCGTGGAAAGTGCTTTCTTGTACAGCCAAGAAGTGAGTCAAGGATATATGGTGTGGTTAGACATTTCACTCTTCTTGTAATAGAAATGCAGATGTTATATTGCCCCTCCATCAAAACTAGAACAAGTGCCAAGGTTCCATCAGTATAGACAGCAAACACCGGGTGGTCATCAATATGAACGTTGACATATGTCATGGGCTGAGCGTGGGTTTGGGTGGGCCTGGGACCTATGGCGGCTGCGCATTAGTATCTCTTTTATGTCTATGGGACCTGCTCCAATCCTGTCCCTCATGGAGAATGAATGTTTCACAAGTTGGAGAGGAGGAGAGGTACAAGCAACAGTAGTGGCATTATGCATTGACCAGTGCTATTTTGCATAATCAAAACCAATCACTCAGACATTCAGTTATATGCACTTTAATTGATAACAGGTGATTGCCAAAACAAAGTCGAACATCAAATAGAATACAAAGAAACACTCAACAAAGGGTTTTGCTGGTTATTTTGTCACTGACACCGCAAATGTGCCACCAAAGGGCATAGAAACTAAGATAGATACTGCCCCTAACTACTGTCTGCCAGAGCACTCCCAGGCCCTGCCACCCCGGCCGGACTGCAGCCAGTGTGCAGGACATAAACTCCTCCTCAACAGTAGTGAGACATTAAAAAACAACATCCCTAGACTCCAAGGGGCATATTTTCAATATTATGCCATAGGGCACTGCCGCAAGCCTTCTAGCTGCGCTGCTCAACATCAAACAAAAAGGGCAGGAATGCGACGTATCTACAAGATATGGCTCATTCCTGTTATTTCTGCCAGCACCGGCGGACAAACTGCAGCCGAGCACTAGCAGGCACCCTTGCACCATGGTGCAAGGTGTCTGTGTCGTTGGCATGATGCTTTTTGCGCTTTTTGTGACCTTCCTGCACGAAAACAATCCATAGAGGTGTTTCCCTTGTTCTATGTGTGCTGTAGAAGGATGTATGACGGTACAACGTGTACCGTTACAACGCGTCCCTTTACGACGCAGTTTTAACAACGCAAGTCGTTACAACGACTTGCGTTGGGGGGCGCTGATAGTAAATAGTTTAATTTACTATTCCAACACCAGTCCCCGTGGATAGTAGGGAAGGTGTTGGATAGTAAATTAAACTATCGCCTATCCTAGAGCGCCCCCCAGCGAAAGTCGTTGTAACGATTTTCGTTGTTAAAGCTGCGTCGTAACGGTTCCGCGTTGTACCAGTTACGTTGTAAAGGATGTTTCCCCTGTAGAATGCAGCACATGGGGAAAGAGGAGAAAACGATATGTCTGGTTTGTGAAGGTGTTAGCTTTGTCGCTGCCCCAGATTTACGCTATGTTCTAATTCTGAGGTAGTGTCAAAATCCATGGGTGTTGTGTGGGAACACCCACAAGGAACGCCCCTACCACGTAGAGTAAGGCATTGCCTTACTCCATATTTGCAAGACCATAAAAAGCCAGGCCGGGTGGCTTTGAGTGGTCTTGTAAACATGGGCCGGCACACTGCGCCTCCAGACCCTCACAAAAGTGATGCTCCGGTGGCGTAAAAGTGCCTCAGTGGGCATTGTAAATATGCCCCTAAGTGTCCCGGAATGAAGATGTTGGCTACCCCATGAGAAGGCACACTTTGCTGCTCTCCCCTGGCATTGGCCCCCTTGGCTATTTCCAGAGGCAGCTCAGCACCATGCTGGTGGCGCGTCGCGGAGGGAAGTAGATCCAGCACTCTCTGAAGCCATGCAGCCCTTCCTCTTTCCAGACACTTACCTCTGGCCACTCTTTCTCTTTCACTTTCTAGTAAAATCCCCTTCATTTTTGTCCAGCGCGTTACATGAATTAAAAAAACATATTTCCCCGTCCTCCGGCCTCATGGACAAAATTCTCTTCCCTTATGTTATTTTGTTTTGGAACAGTGGTGCGGCATTACCAGTTACATTACACATCTACCAGCAATGTGTCTTGGTGTCTGCCCTCAATCCTATCCCTCATGGAGAAGGAATGTTTCACAAGTTGGAGAGGAGGAGAGGTACAAGCAACAGTAGTGGCATTATGCATTGACCAGTGCTATTTTGCATAATCAAAACCAATCACTCAGACATTCAGTTATATGCACTTTAATTGATAACAGGTGATTGCCAAAACAAAGTTGAACATCAAATAGAATACAAAGAAACACTCAACAAAGGGTTTTGCTGGTTATTTTGTCACTGACACCGCAAATGTGACACCAAAGGGCATAGAAACTAAGATAGATACTGCCCCTAACTACTGTCTGCCAGAGCACTCCCAGGCCCTGCCACCCCGGCCGGACTGCAGCCAGTGTGTAGGACATAAACTCCTCCTCAACAGTAGTGAGACATTAAAAAACAACATCCCTAGACTCCAAGGGGCATATTTTCCATATTATGCCGTAGGGCACTGCCGCAAGCCTTCTAGCTGCGCTGCTCAACATCAAACAAAAAGGGCAAGAATGCAACGCATCTGCAAGATATGGCTCATTCCTGTTATTTCTGCCAGCACCGGCGGACAAACTGCAGCCGAGCACTAGCAGGCTCCCTTGCGCCATGGTGCAGGGTGCCTGTGTCGTTGGCATGATGCTTTTTGCACTTTTTGTGACCTTCCTGCACAAAAACAATCCATAGAGGTGTTGTCCTTGTTCTATGTGTGCGGTAGAATGCAGCACATGGGGAAAGAGGAGAAAACTGTATGTCTGGTTTGCGAAGGTGTTAGTTTTGGAACTGCCCCAGATTTACGCTGTGTTCT
Organism: Lissotriton helveticus; assembly: GCF_964261635.1. Taxonomy (NCBI): domain Eukaryota; kingdom Metazoa; phylum Chordata; class Amphibia; order Caudata; family Salamandridae; genus Lissotriton; species Lissotriton helveticus. The sequence continues at coordinate 2,048,403,135 of NC_136067.1, forward strand.
AATTCTGAGGTAGTGTCCAAATCCATGTGTGTTGTGTGGGAACACCCACACGGAACGCCCCTACCACGTAGAGTAAAGCATTGCCTTACTCCATATTTAAAAGACCATAAAAAGCCATGCAGGGTGGAGAAGTGTGTCTCAATGGTTAGAGTGGCAGACCCTGAGGCAGAGGTCTGGCCCGGGACCAGGGTTCAATTCCCCGCCTCGGCGGGTCTTAAGCTCAATTTCCTCGGACCTGATAATTCTCGCCTCGGTGCCTATTCTAATCTTGGGTCCCACTCTGCAACTCTGGGCAATAGCTTGCTTAATCTCCACAACGGCCCCAACAGCGCTGGGATGCCTGGCTTCCCCTTGAGGGTGCCCTGGAGTGGACACTTCACAGGGAAAGGCCTGGAAGGGTTCCACAGCGGTATGTGTACAGTGCCTTGAGATCCCTTCGGGGGTGATACGTGTGCTATATAAGCACTACATTTACATTTTTACATTTTGAGTGGTCTTGTAAACATAGGCCAGGCACACTGCGCCTCCAGACCCTCACAAAAGTGATGCTCTGGCGGCGTAAAAGGGCCTCAGTGGGCATTGTAAATGTGCCCCTAAGTGTCCCAGAATGAAGATGTTGGCTACCCCATGAGAAGGGACACTTTGCTGCTCTCCCCTGGCAGTGTCCCCCTTCGCTGTTTCCAGAGGCTGCGCAGTACGATGCTGGTGGCGCGTCGCGGTGGGAAGTAGAACCAGCACTCTCTGAAACCAGGCAGTCCTTCCTCTTTCCAGACACTTACCTCTGGCCACTCTTTCTCTTTCACTTTCTAGTAAAATCCCCTTCATTTTTGTCTAGCGCGTTACATGAATTAAAAAAACATATTCCCCCGTCCTCCGGCCTCATGGACAAAATGTTATTTTGTTTTGGAACAGTGGTGCGGCCTCTCCTTGTGCCACGCGACCCAATCATAAATTAGCTATAAACAATATCTGCCTCTGCGCCTACCTCAAAAAACACATAGCGGGCCCAATTCACAAAGGGTCTCTGCACTCGTGGCTGGGGACCCCGCAGTCGTGGCAGGGGGTCCTCAATCGTGGCAGGACCTCTTAACTACAGTTTGTCATTGAGGAGGTCCCACCATGAGTGAGGGCCCTTTGACATGACTGCGGGTTCTCTGCCACAACTGAGGGTCCTCTGCTACAAGTGTGGGTCATCCGCCATCCATGAGGGTCCTTCGCCACCAGTGAGGGGCCCCACCACAAATGTGGTCGTCCAGAACAATCGCGGCTCCTCCGCCACGAGTGCGGGTCCTCTGCCATGACTGCGGGCCTCTGCCACGAGTGTGGGGCCTCTGCCACGAGTGCGGGGACTCTGCCACGAGTGCGGGGAGTCTGCTACGAGTGCGGGGAGCCTCTGTCACGAATTTGGGGACTCTGCCAAGAGTGCAGGGCCTCTGCCATGAGTGCGACGAGGCTCTGCCACGAGTGCGACGAGGCTCTGCCACGAGTGCGGGAGCCTCTGCCACAAGTGCGGGGAGCCTCTGCCACGAGTGCGGGGACTCCGCTACGAGTGCAGGGACTCTGCCACAAGTGCGGGACCTCTGCCACGAGTGCAGGCGGCTGCCACGACTGCAGTTCCTCAGCCACAAGTGCCGGGCCTCCGCCACGAGTGTGGGTCCTCTGCCACGAGAGCGAGGCCTCTGCCACAAGTGCGGGCCTCTAGTACAAGTGAGGGTCTACAACCACAACCGCGGGGCATCTGCCACCACTGCAGGTCTTCCACCACGAGTGCGGGGTCTCCACTATGAGTGTGGTGGCCGTTTGTGAAACGGGCCCAAATTCTGGAAGTTTCCGCAAACCAAACCACAAGTCGAAGGAGTTGAGGAATTTTTGCATTTGTAATTAAACTCAAAGAAATATCCATTTTGATGGTGTGCGTAATATCACTAGTCGTATGATTTTAAATGGTAAGAATTTAAACAAATGTGCATTAATAACTGAGTGTAAAAAACATAATTGCATTGCCTTTTTTTAAAATCTTGCTACAGTCCTTGCTCAGAACTTCGAAGTTGTCCATCGCTACAACAAAAAACCTAGAACGACTTTCTTTTTGTGTTCCCAAATGAGAAACAAGATATCGACTTCAAAACTGTTCCAAAAAAATTATTAAAAAACAATGTTTTTCAGCAGTATAAGAAAAAAGGTGGAGGAAAGCACATTTTGGTAATCTGGGATATAGGGGCGTTGCTCGGCTTTGCAGACTTGAGGTGCTGTCTCCATCATTGGTACGTTCATCGGTAGTCACCGGAAGTTCCATGCCTGCTTCTTGCACTAATGCGGAACTGTTCCTGAGAGGAAGAAAAGAAGTGTCAGTAAGAAGTCAAATACTTACACAAACGGACCTTATTTAATTTGAACCTCGTGCCCACCATTAGTTTAAGCATTGGTGCTGGAACATTTTTCACAAAGCAGGTGCTGAATAACCCTGGGCAAAGCACTACGCTAGCGTAGTTTGCGAAGTTCCGCTACTTCCCACTACGCGAACTTCACGTAGCACAGTGCAAACACGCGTAGTGTAGTGCAGCGGTCATTTTTTGCTTGCTTGCGGTCCTCAACATCAAGTTGGCGACCACGAGCAAGCAAAATGACATCCCTGCGAGACTTTTTCCTCGTTTGCGATCAGCAACATCAAGTTGGCGATCGCGAACAAGGAAAATAAACCTCCCGGCGAGATTCACATCGCGGGGAGGTCAGGTTTCTCATTGCGATCGGTCGCGTATGCTCGCAACTGCTCGCGATGAGAAACTACCAGTCCGAGGTGAGAAATCTCCAGCTCAAGTAAAAATCTACTCAATCGGCAGAAAACTACAGCTCGCACTGTGCAAGATGCCTTTTCAATGATTGCACAGTGCCGGATGCTTGTCCGCACTGTGCAATCATTGAAAACGACATCTTGCACAGTGCGAACAGGGTACTAAGCAGTTCGCGTAGTACTATTCGTAGCTCGCGTAGTGAGAAGTGCACTTCGTGTAGCTACGCGTAGCGCTACTTTGCGAACTATGCCCAGAGTTAGTGCTGAAGTCAAAGAAAGGGCCCAGATTAGCGCCCGCTCCATCAAAAATTAGTTTTTGCTTGTAGTGCTGAATGCCCACCTCTCTTTAAAATGGCGTATGCGTAGCTGGCAGTTATAAGAGAGCACTCTTTGCTGCCAGCTGTTGGTGTAGGCAAAGCACCTCCATTAAGGATGTCTCAGCCATACTAAAATCATGAATTTTAATGGAAGAAAACAACTCATCAATAACTGCTCTTAGCTAATCTTGTAATGCTTCAACCAACCAAATTCACACGACTGATATGTTTCCTGTTGTAAAAACTACTGGCCTGGTTTAGATTTTAGCGGGTATGCCGGCCGCCTTATTACAAATTCACTAGGATGCTGGTGCAATAGAATGCAATTATAGTAATGTGGAGGTCATATCCGTCATGGTTGTGATCGAGTACCCGTCTGCCAAACTCTAAATCTGGCCCTGTGTTCTTTTGAGTAGTCCTTGTTGTCTATCTCTGTTTTTTCCTCGCTCTTTTCAATTCTGCCTTCACCTCCAGAGGTCAAGTGTCCAGCGACATCAATTTTATGAAGCATTTTGGCAAAAGTGCTTCAAAACTTCTATAATGAGTAAATAAGTGCTGTGGGTCTGGGTCAGTGATACTTCACCGCCAGGTCCACAGCTTCTAACACAAGTTCACGTGGGTAAGGCAAGGGAAGGGGGTCATCTTACAGGGAAACACAATTCAAATCAATTAAAAAGACAATAATAAAGAGAAATTTTAAAAGGAGTCCATGTGCCTAGCATTGTTAAAGAGTAAATGTTTACATGATAAGCGCTTTCTTAACTTTTTATTACTGCAGATAAGTCTTTGACAGAATGCTGAGATATTTACTAGTTTGCAACGTGCCCTTGAGCTTTCTCAGGTATCCCAACCTATTTATTCCCAGAGACAGTGATCTACAGTCCAGAAATACATTTGACAGCTTATGATGGCTGGCTGAACCTTGGTGACAAAGGTTTGTGTATGAGGGCTATCCCCACTGGAGGCGGGATCTCACCCATCCTCGTCCACCCCCTGCGAAAACAGACGCAGGGAAGGAAGCCAAATTAATGATTCAATGACTTACTTTTAATCTTGAAGGCACGGAGTCCAGATCTTCTTCGTCACAGTTCTAACAGAACAAGGTGGATGCCCTCCATGGAAGCATGACAGCGATGCAACACCCTTAACTCGTTCGACGCTCATGACGAGCTCAGCTCGTCATGAGGCACAGTGGAGCTGTGCTCAGGACGAGCTGAGCTCGTCATAACCGCCGCGGAACGCCCACGCGGGGATAATTCCCCTCCTGTGGGCAGAGTCGTGACGAGCTCAGCTCGTCATGAGCACAGCTCAACTGGGCCTCATGACGAGCTGAGCTCGTCACGAGCACCGCAGCGCCGCGCGCAGTCCCCCTCCTCCCGCACAGCAGGGGAATTAGCCTCGCGGGGAAGGGGTTAATAAAGACATAAACATTTCAAAAAACCACCCTGTCCCACCACTCCTGGCCTATAGAGTGCGCCCTAGCCTTCTTCTCCAGTATGCACTGTCATACATAGCAGTAGACCGCAGAACTCCCAGTAAGGGATCGGAGAAAGCCGAACTATGACGAAGGTGGTTTAATTAAGATTAACTGGACCATTAATGCCTTGTGCATCTTCCTAGTCAGTCATAAAAGAATACAGATTTTACATACAGGATGAGTAAGACCAAGCCAGAAACTCGAAATGCCAACATAAGCGATTAAGAAACTAGAAGCATCATCCAATGCCACCTTACCAAAACTCTCTGAAGCACACTTCACAAGAGACGGCTGATAGAGCTAAGTAAAGAATGAGGGATAGACCAGGTGGCTGCATAACTGATGTGTCTGCATTTGGTCCAGGAAGTTACCATGCTCCTTGTGAAACAGCCTTACATCTTCTCAGGCCTGGTTATATGTCCTTGATGTTTGCAAAATACATCCAGGAGTTTAATACCACTGGTTTTGGCTCATGACCTCCAGGCCAGAGTGGCTAAACTAACAAAGAAAGACATGGACACTAGACAGAAACCTGATGATAAGATTCAATAGTATTGATTTCACATTCAGTAAGTGGAGTCCCTCCTACTCGTGAGGTCCCGGGCTTTGAATAAATACATAAATCGTGGCAGAACTCCGCCTTGGCTCAAATTAGATGAGGAGCAGAGCTTCGACATAAAGGATGGGCAAAGACATGGCCCTATCAGGGAAGATCCTAAGAAATGATTCATGGTCTAAGAATATCCCCACCTCGCTGCCCAGCCCAGCTCATGCAAAGGCCACCAAGAAAAAGTCTTATCCCGGAAAAATGCATAAGAACATCCTCCGAAGACTCAAATCGCAGATGCTGAATATATTGCATGACTAATGAGCAATCCCAGGGAGCTACTGGAGAGTAGGCCACCAGAAGCAGAAAGGAAAACCCTGAAGATTGCCAGAAACAAATTCCTCCCCCACTAAGGAAGCGCTGAGCCAGATCCTTGGAATGCCAGGATGGCAGCCCCTTGGGTGCACAAAGAGGAAACCAACAGAGCTAATCAGATGTAATCACCGAAAAATTGAAGGGCCCTTAGTGGATCACAGAGAGAAGAAAAATTCACCCACTGCGGCCCCTATCAGGTCATGGTAGAGCGGGGTCTGGACCGCAGGATGTCCGTTGTTACTTGCTTCAAGCATCTCCGTCTCAGTAGATAGAACCCCACACTCTCCATGCAGCCGGACAGAGGAATGGTTGTCTATCTGGAAAGAGGGGGAAACCAACTGGCAGATGCATCAACGTAGCCTTTTGCTATTCCTAAATAGCGATTTTTAAGGAATCGCTATTTAGGAATAGCAAAAGCCTATGCATGTAGGAATCACTATTAAAATACAGATTCCTTAACATTCCTCAATTGCTACTCGCAAATTGCTAGTCGCAATTAAGGAATGCTGGCCCACATGCATCAAGCATTTTTGCAGTCGCAGACGGTGCGATTCCTTAAAATCGGCCGTTTGCGAATGCAAAAGTGCTTGTTGGGATGCATCATGCCATTTTAGAAGTCGCATCTTTTTTACGATTTCTAAAATTGCATTAGCATTTAAGAAATCGCAATTGTGCGATTTCTTAAATGCTATGCATCATTATAGAAAAATATGCTTTTTTTAAAATTGGAAGTGCAAATTACCACGAAGTTCAACTTCGTGGTAAATTGCGAAATTGATTAAATATGCACAAAAATGCATTTTTTAAACTGTAAAGTTACACACACACATGTCCTTAGGACATGTGTGTATGTAACTTATGCTGAAAAGTACATTTCAGGGGTGCATGGGGGGGTCCTTTGGACCCCCCCCTGCACCCATGAAATTTTCTAAGTGCCACTCGCAATTTCCATTGACTCCTATGGGCCTTTTGGCCCATAGGAATCAATGGAAATTGCGAAAATTAAGTTAAGAAATCGGTATTTCTTTGGGATTCGGTAAAAAATGCGATTTTTACCGAATCCCACGAGAATACCGAAAATATTGATGCATATCATTTTGCATTTCTTAATTTGCGATTCCTTATTTTTCGCAAATTAAGAAATGCAAAAAGACACAATGATGCATGTGGGCCGCTGTCCCATTCCTTCCTATGGGCCTACAGGCCCATAGGAATGTATTGGAGATTGCATGAGCAATTAGCGAGTACCAGTAGGTACTCGCAAATTGCTCATGCAATTTCAAGGGTGTCAAAATGACACCCTGTTGCACCCCTGACATTGATCTGTGCACATATGTTGCACACACACGTGCCCTAAGGGCACGTGTGTGCGCAACATGAAGCTTTGAAAAATGCACAAAAGTGCTGTTTTTCAAAGTTTTAGCAAATTACCATGAAGTTCAACTTCATGGTAATTTGCTACTCCTATTAGCGAATTCGCTTTTTTTTTAACTTTCATGCATTGCATTTAAGGAATCTAAATTTGGGATTCCTTAAATTGCGATTTTTGCATTTGGGATGATGCATCCCAAATGCAAAAATACCGGGAGCAAAGGGGCAGATTCTGAGAATCTGCCCCTTTGCTCCCGGTATTTACTTTGATGCATGTGCCAGCAAGGGAAGAGGCTGGTAATATCACAAGCAGTAGTAGAGCCTGAATCAATCGAAAGAACCAATATATTGAGGTCACCTGGAAGCAGCAGTGATCACCTCCACCCGTTCCAACTGGAACTTATGAAGAATACCGGGAAGCGAGGGAAACAGAGAGCTGCACAGACAAGGCATTCCAGCCACTGAAATGACAGTCCATCAACCTGCCATGCTGTTGACAACATGGCCATCATGCAGAAACGGGGGGAGAGAACTGGATTATTTCACCAAAAGATTGGGCCATAGAGCCTTCAGCTTGTGAGAAATGAATTGAAAAATATGGGGAAATTACAAAAACTAACAGACAAAGAAAATGCTGGAATTCAAACAATCTGTTGGAAAGTTTTAAATCAGGGAGAAAAGCTGCTGACGATGAGGAGAGATGTCCATCTCCCCTAGGCCAATCAATTCTGTCAACTCCACCAGAATGCTAGATCAAGTTTGTCTCAGGAGGATGATGTATGCCTTAACAAACTGACTGTCCCTGCAGACCAGGACTGCACCTCCACCCACCCGAGTGAAGAACAATTCCAGTCCCCTCCAGTCGCATGAATGTTGGATCTCCAAAAAGGACCACTAGTTATGCAGGAAGAGAGGGCCCAGCACGTGCAACAGTTGGAAATACCAAAGAGCATTGATATGCACGGAAATATTTGTAAATGTGAATGTACAGAGCTTTGCATACATATGTTACCCTGAAGCAACATTCGGAGAATGACAAAATGGCGAGCCGCGCCTCGCAATGTACTTGCGTTGAACAACAGAAACTGCATTTCGTGCCATCTCTACTATCTATTAAATGTCAGACTTCAGGAAGAACTAATCAGCAGTTTGTTGCTAACAAGGTTCTCATTGAATTTCCAAAAGAAGCCCTGTCTCCATCCTCCCTCACTCCAGTGTCTGAGTCTCCACTCTCGGGACACAGGAGTGCAGGGAATACACTTCCACTGTCTGCGGAAGCCGTCCTCATCTTCCACTGTGAGCCACGTCAAAGCAGTGACATTCACAATGGATCCCGCTGGCACCGGTTCTCAGACTCACACAACACACAGCGTCCCAGTATCACCCAGGCACTACATACGCACTGCACTTACACGCACTCGATAGGCAGACAGGATGGGTGTGCCAGGTTCTGGGCGGTCGCAAACAATTTGTACATGGGGTTGCGCTCGCTATCAGGAAGGGAACGCCTCTTCCTAATAGTGACTCGCAATTCCAAAATAGCGAGTCGCAAATAAATTGCGACTCGCTATTTTGGTATCGTGCATACCCCTATTGGTTTTTGCATTCGCAAACAGGTTCGCAAACCCGTTTGCGCTTGTAAAAATCATCGTACATCTGGTCCTATGTTTCTATTGCTGAAAACTTAAGAAACCTACTACAGCAGACCATGGGATCAACCATCAACCATAAGCGAACATAACCCAATTGAAATTATGTTGTAATTTCCTTTTAGGGGGAATCTAGGAGAGATGTTGGATCCTGTAAGCTCCATCCGTCGTAGGCTGATGATTTTGTGTTTGTCCGAAGAGGCCACGGGCCTCCAGCTGGTGGGAGGTTGTTTCTGAATTATGCCATAAAATAAAGGAAGACTTAATGAAACCAGCCAAACCCGCTCTCGACACTCCAAAATGGTTTCACAGTGATTGTTCTATTGCTAACAGGGCCCCAGCTCAGCACTTAGGGCCACATCAAGAGACCCCAACCTAGTGTATGTCGCGCAAGTAATACAAACAAATAACCACCAAACGCCGGCAGGAAGTTGTAATGTCCAGTTGGGAACTACGGTTGTAGGCGGCCCATCAGGGCAGTGGCAAGACATTTTAGTGCACTGTTTCTGAACTCAAAACTAGTTTCAGGGCCCCTACCACGATCCCTTGTCATATTACTAGCGATATATGGAATGAGCACTTTAGGGGCGTCTATGCTGCATCTTCTGCGGCAGATACCTTTATGGATGATATGTCCTTAGTTTCTTATTTCCATACATCCCTGCCGGAGGTTGAGTACGCGATTAAACAAAGCACCGGTGGAGAGGAACCTGGCCGCAACGAGGTGCCTATCGACCTGATTACATTTAATATACCCTTTTGGGTCCCCTCTCCTCACTAACATCATCAATGGTCCTGGACACTCTGTCCTACCCAGCACATGCCGCTTGTCAACCATAGTTCCTATATTTAAAAAGGGGGCTCGTTCATCACCATTGTGTTATAGGCCGATCTCCCTCATAGACAGCTCTGCTAAATTATTGGGCTGAGTCATATATATTAGGATCATGGAGAGGGTGGACACCGAAACTGTTTTGCAGAAATGCCAACATAGGTTCAGGCACAAACTGGGTACAATCAAGAAATGCCTTAATCTTACCCTGGTGCTAGGTAAACACACAGTGGCCGAACAATCACAACTTCACCTAGCATTCATGGATTGAACTTTGGCATTTGATTGCGTTAACAGGGCTAAACTTTGGCACAATCTTATTGTCCTGGGACTTATCACTGCCCTGGTAATCTTCCTGGCCCACCTACATGAGGGAATGAAGGCAAGGGTCCGTATTAGCCAGCAGAGGGAGGTTTCAGGTGATATTGGGATCCATCGCAGAGTCAGGCAGCGCTGTGTGTCGGCTCCTCTTTTATTTATCCTATAAGTTAATGACCTTCATCCTTCACTTTTGAGAGCCACTCAAGATATACCTAAGATGGGGGAAACCACTCCCAGCCCTCCTGTATGCGGATGATGCAATACTCATATGACGCACTCTGAGAGTCCCCTAGTACAACCCTTCGTTAACTATATGGGCCTCCCTCGACCTCCGGACTAATTTAACTAAGTCTCATATTATGTCCTGCGGTCTCAAGTGTTGGCCCCCACCAAACCTGGTAATCGACCACAATACACTGGATAGCACCAGCTCTTTCCCTTATCTAGAAATCTACTTTTCTGCCAAGAAATCTTGGTCCCCCAATGTCTCACACCGTAAAAATATTTCCTATGGCTAATGGGTCTTTGTGCCGCCTTACCCAGCCCTGGGGAAGGGTTTCCTAATAGCGTTGCTCCAAATGTATGGATCTCAGTGCTTACCCATAGTTGAGATATGGGGGATTTCTAAATGCATCGCCATTCAACGACAAGAGAATAGATTTCTTAGAAGGGTGCTATCCCTCACCATATCTGCTGCCACGTATATCTGCCACAAGGCACTTGGGCCATCCTATCTTGAAGATTGGATCCGGGTACCAGCGGCTTTGCTCTGGCCATCAATCTGGAAAAAGTCTGAAACTGCCCTAACCAAAGAAATAATATTGGACTGCCTCTGCCTTGACAAGGGGCTACACACCCCTTGGATTCGGTATGTTAGATCTGTATATATCGCTGTATAGAGTGGAATCCTTATCCTCTGATCCCCTCACCTGTGCCTCCTAAAGCAAAAGATGTGTGGTCGATGCATTTCATCAATTTGAGGAATCTCAGGGGATGAAGAGTCTTTCTGGGAGACTGTCTGTAGACATGTACCTGGATCTATGGGACTATGGGACTTGAATAACCCTACTAATTATATCTGGACTGCGGGCCGCAGGCGAGAACGCGCCCTTCTATCTCAGACACAGATACCTGCTCTGTTTCCTGCTGGGCTTCACCCACCACTTCGAACTCTTACCTTCTCCCTGCGATGATATATCTGAACAGACCATGCTCCATTTTATCTTTTTCTGCACATTTTATATATGTTATAATAGACTCTTCTTAAATCCAATCCTAAAGAAGTATTGCTACAACCTCAGCCAAAGCAGACCTGCTTTTAGATTTTTATTACTTTCAAATAATGTGTGTGCGTAGCTCGATGCTAGGATAAATATGCTGCCATTATTAGATACACTACTATTCTGCATTTATTTTGTATGTATTTTACTTGATGTAATTGCGAATTTTATCTGCTTAATTTATTGTGATTTACTTTCATGGTTGCTACAATGCTACTGAATAAAGTTTGTGAATTGAACTGAATAGTTGATCAGTTATACATGGTTTCTATCAGATCTACTTGCTGGGATGTGTGTCTTTGGGAACCTAATAAACTACTATGGAGAAAAGCCCAGTTGTTTGCTATGGCTGGTTATTGGGCTTTAATCATGTCAGTTGGTTTCCGTTAGTATTTTTATTGAATCTGCAGAATTTCACATAATTCTCATGTTTTTCCAGCTGTGTGTGTGAAGTACAATGTCCAAAAACTCAGTCGAAACAATTTGTAACTGTGATTTGGGACTTCCTCTTAGAATGCCATTCATGTGATGTGACTGAAACAGGGAGAGAAACAAGTGATCTGGCAATGCTGCAAGCTGTGAGGTTTGGGGGTGTCAGAGAAAGCAACAGGACCTGTCAGAGGTGCGGCTAGAGGTGTCTGTGGCAAAAGAGACAAAGGACTAAACTTGGCGCGTGTAAGCGGACGCGCAGGCGCAGGGCTGGTGAAGGCTGTGAGAAAGCACCAGACAAGGTTCTGAAGGCCATTGCTAATAGCACCACAGCCTCCAGTGGTACAGCAGCTTCTAGCATCTGTTTCCATGAATGAAACTTTCCTTTCCTAGGTAAACACACTATACAGTGTATACATTTGGGATTCTTGAGGATTCCACAAGCTCCATTCTTTGGGGACTGCCAGGGAAATCCCCGTCCGCGACGCCCCTCATTTTGTGGTCACAAATACATGGGTACATTTTATATTCTACCTAAATTGCAAAGTACAGGAGTTATTTTTCTTCCATTGAGTTTGCAAAGCCCAAACTATGTTTGTGACAAAAAAGCCTAAACAGGGTGTCAGTCTTGCTGTCTGAAGAAACCCAAATGTAAAGGTGAGCCCAGGGGATTAAACATTGCTATGAGGGACAGTAACTCACCCTCCGGGGCGTCCGGCCGCTCCTCGTCCACGACAGCCTCCCGCTCCTCGACATCGAAGGCGTCTTCCTCATCCTCGCTGACTACACCTGAAGGAGAAAGACCACAGGGTTGAGGACACGGGTCCAGTCTCAGAGCAGAAACAAAGGAGGCGCTGGCTGGCACCAGGAGTACCAGGGCTATGTACCAGGGAACAAGACTCACTGGGTTCTGTGTGTAAAAATGCCTTAGAGAGAGGAACTTACCTAGTGCTGCTCTATATGAAGCAAGAGGAGGCAAGAATATACGAAACACTGCACTATTACAATCAAGCACATGGCAATGGCTTTGTATCAAGTACTGCTCTGCTTTTAGCACCAGGAGACAGGAGCTAACCAGACACTCGCATGTTATAAGTACCAGGTATGATATGGCACACGCGCTTACAAAGGCCCTGCACTTTCTTTCCCTGCACTTTCTTTCCTTCACGAGTCTCGTCTCTTTACCATGTCCTCAGCTTCCCTCGGGACATTGTGGTTTTTGCCTCCTTTGCCAGAAATGGGAATGCTTTCTTTAGTCCAGAAAGAGACTGGAGTCTTTTTTTATTTGCACTGTCGCTGCAATTCAGTATCGAGTATTAAATATGCAAAAGGCCAGCCCACTCATTCTATTCCACACAGCTAAAGCACTCATGAATTCCACTGTCCCAAGAAAACTGGCTAGTGTAACACTCCCTTGGAGGGCCCCTGTGAGAAGTTGAGTTGTTGTTTGGAGGGGTCAGGATGGACAACAGCCACAATCCTTGTCAGGGTGAACCACAAAAATGTCACTAAATTAACCTGTGCTGAACCCTCTGATAGCTTGGCGCAAAAGCCGTCAAGCTTAACTTAGAGGCAATGTGTATAGGATTTACTCGGTAAAGTAAAAATCCCATATCAATCTAGAAAAATAGAGTAGAATGTGATACAATATTTGACATCAAAATAATACAAATCCAGTTAGTAGAGGTAGAGATATGAAGTGTTAAAGGTTTAAGTAAAAATAGTGCTTAAAAGCACAAAGTGCAAACTGTGGTAATCTGGTCGCACCGGTCCGGGACAACGTCCCAAGTTCAGGCAGACCACGAAGGAGTGTGGGCTGGATACAGGGACTAGGTTAAACCTACTGAGAATTATACCTTATGTCCTGGATGTGAGGCAATGTACCGCACACCAGAGGTACCCAAGGAGTAATGCCGGGTACTGCGCTGAGGTGCGTCACGCTGCGTTGGTTCGGATGAGCAATGTGAGACCTATTGCATTGCAAATGCTTGTTGTGTTTGACATGGCCACGGGAACTTTTTGGACAATACCAGTTTGCTGCTTTTTAGCGCCACCTAGTGGTCACTAGAAACACTTCAGCAGAAGCGTAGACGACAGAACACCGAGTTATGGCTGAATTGGGAAATTCGCAGATGCAGAATTATTTTTTGCACGAACACCTGCCGTGTTGCCAGGCCGGAAATGGGATGGCATTCCGTTTGTTATAATGTTTGGGTCAAGAAAAAACGATACCTCATAGATGCGTGTTGTCTGAGGACCGGAGTTAACAGTTGTTTATTAACCCTGGCTAAGGTGTGGTGGAGGGAGTCAAGTCAAGTCATAAAATTTGTATAGCGCACTACATACCCGGAGGGTGTCAAGGCGCTTAGGAGGAGGAGGAGGATTATTTGTCAAATATCCACGTTTTAAGCTGTTTTCTGAACGCTAGGTGGTTCTGGGTGAGGCGGAGGTAAGCGGGGAGTGAGTTCCATGTTTTAGCAGCCAGGTAAGAAAAGGATCTGCCTCCCATGGTGGTCTTGTTGATGCGAGGTACAGTGGCGAGGGCTTGGTCGGAAGAGCGTAGTTGGCGGGAGGGGGTGTAGAAGGACAGTCGAGAGTTGAGGCAGTCTGGTCCGATGTCGTAAAGTGATTTGTGTGCGTGGGTGAGCAGTCGGAAAGTGATCCTCTTATTGACGGGTAGCCAGTGGAGGTCTTTAAGGTGACCAGAGATGTGTTCGTTGCGTGGGATGTCTAGTATGAGCCTGGCTGAGGCGTTTTGGATTCGTTGGAGTTTCTTCTGGAGTTTAGCGGTGGTACCTGCGTAGAGGGTGTTTCCGTAGTCCAGTCGGCTCGTGACCAGGGCGTGGGTGACTGTTTTCCTAGTTTCGGAGGGGATCCAGCGAAATGTTTTTCTGAGCATGCGAAGAATGTTGAAGCAGGAAGAGGATACGGCGTTGACTTGTTTGTTCATTGAGAGTGAAGAGTCCAGAATGACGCCAAGGTTCCGTGCGTGGTCTGTCGGGATGGGTGCTTTTCCGAGGGCTTCTGGCCACCAGGAGTCGTCCCAAGCAGAGGGGGATGTGCCTAGGATGAGGACTTCTGTTTTGTCTGAGTTCAGTTTCAGACGGCTTTGTTTCATCCATTCGGCGACTTCTTTCATTCCTTTGTGCAGGTTAGCTTTGGCGGCGCCGGGGTCATTGGTGAGAGAAAGGATCAGTTGAGTGTCGTCCGCGTAAGAGATGATGTTGAGGTTGTGTTGGCGTGCGATGGCCGCGAGGGGGCTCATGTATACGTTGAAGAGGGTGGGACTGAGTGAGGATCCTTGAGGTACGCCGCAGATGACTTCAGAGGCCTCGGACTTGAATGGAGGAAGGCGGACTCTCTGGGTTCTACCGGTGAGGAACGAGGTGATCCATTCCAGTGCTTTTCCTTGGATTCCGATGTTATTGAGGCGTTGTAGAAGGGTGCTGTGGCAGACTGTATCGAATGCTGCAGAGAGGTCGAGGAGGATGAGGGCGACTGTGTCTCCATTGTCCAGTAGAGTTCGAATGTCGTCTGTTGCTGCGATGAGGGCGGTCTCAGTGCTGTGTTTTGCTCGGAAGCCAGATTGTGAGGGGTCGAGGGATTTGTTGGCTTCGAGGAAGGCGGCGAGCTGGTTGTTGACGGCTTTCTCGATGACTTTGGCCGGGAATGGAAGAAGCGAGATGGGGCGGTAATTTTTGAGTTCGGTGGGGTCCGCTGTTGGTTTTTTCAGAAGGGCGGTGAGTTCAGCGTGTTTCCAGTCTTCAGGGAAGGTAGCGGAGTTGAAGGAGCAGTTGATGACGTCTCGGAGGTGCGGTGCTATGACGGAGTCTGCTTTGTTGAAGATGTGGTGAGGGCATGGGTCTGTGGGGGATCCTGAGTGGATGGAGTTCATCAGGCGGATGGTGTCCTCAGTGGAGATTGGCTTCCAGTCGTTAAGGGTGTTCACGGGGGGAGGATGGACAGCAGACGGAAGGGTGGGTTGGTTTCCGGGTTGGTTGTCAAAGCTGTTGTGGATGTCTGCAATCTTGTTGTGGAAAAAAGAGGCTAGATAGTCGCAGAGGGTTTGAGAGGGGGTGATGTCGTTGGCCGAGGGATTGGAAAATTCCTTGACGATGTTGAAAAGTTCCTTGCTGTTGTGAGCGTTGTTGTCGAGTCGATCCTTGAATGCTGCTTTCTTGGCTTTTCGGATTAGTTGGTGGTGAGTGCGGGTGGCGTTTTTGAAGGCGTCCTTGGTGCTGGTGGTTGGGTCTTTTTTCCAGGCCTTTTCAAGGGAGCGGCAGAGTTTCTTGGACTTCTTGAGATCATCGTTGAACCATGAGGCCTTCTTGCTGCCAGGTTTGTTTTGATGTTTTTTCAGAGGTGCTAAGGTGTCAGCGGTGTTGGATAACCATAGGGTGAGATTAGCGGCGGCTTCGTTAGCGTTGGAGGAGGGGGCTGGGGTGTGTTGAAGGAGCGATGCGGAGATTTGGTCCGTGGTGATTTTGTTCCAGTTCCTTTTCAAGGTAGGTTGGAGGTGGATGCTGGGTTTTGGTTTGTTGTAGGTGAAGTGAACGCATCTGTGGTCAGTCCAGATGAGGTCCGTAGTGTGGCTGAAGGAGACATGGTTGCTGGAGGTGAAGATGGGGTCGAGTGTGTGACCTGCGATGTGGGTGGGGGAAGTGACCAGTTGTTTAAGTCCGAGGTTGGAGAGGTTGTCCACGAGGGTGGCGGTGTTGCGGTCGTTGATCTTATCGAAGTGAAAGTTGAGGTCTCCCAGAAGGATGTATTCTTTGGAGGGGAGCGCGTGTGGAGTGATGAAGTCCGTGATGTCTTCACTGAATTTTGCGCGGGGTCCTTGTGGCCTGTAAAGGAGGGTGCCTCTGAGTGTGGTCTTGGGGTCGATGTGGATCTGGAAGTGAAGGTGTTCAGAGTTGGTGAGATTGACGTCAGAGCTGGTTGAGATGCGGATAGATTTCTTATGGACTATAGCGATTCCTCCTCCTGTGTGGCTGGTGCGGTCCTTGCGTGTGATCTTATATTCATCAGGGATGGCAATGGTGATGTCTGGTGCTGAGGAAGCATTCATCCATGTTTCCGTAAGGAAGGCGATGTCCGGAGAGATGGTGTCTAGTAGGTTCCATAGGTCGATGGCGTGCCTGTGGACTGATCGGGTGTTGAGAAGGATACAATGTAGGTGGTTGGGGTCGGGTATCTGTGGTGAGGTTGTAGCGGAGATGTTGTCGGTGCCGATGAATTTGCAGGAGTAGCAAGAGAAGGGTCCATGGGTGTGTCCAGGAGCGGCTTGGACGCAGTTGGGAGCGCGACCAGGGTTAAGGGCTAGGAGGGTGGCGGCATCGTAGGTAATGCGGGAGGGCTGGGCAGCGCGAGGGGCAGGGGGTCTGGCGCTGGGCGCGGTCCAGGCGCGGACGGGCGTAGACGGGCTTACCTTTGGCGCACCTTCGGCGAGGCCGAAGCGCGTGGACGCTGCGCGTGGAGGCATTGGCCATAAATGGATGGTGGAGGGGGCGGAGGGTGGGAGGGTCAGCAGCTGGGAGGCGGTAGCGGGGAGGAGGGGCAGGGAAAACAACAACAGCAAACAAGATGGAGGTCAGAGGGGAGGCGAGGCAGGGAGGGTGGCGGTTGGGGTGTCAGTGCCGGGGGGGCCTGTTCAGTCCAATGTTTTACTTCACGGAGGAGTGGCCCCTCTCTCCTAATCAATCATCGCTCGTGCTCACCAGCAATTACTGAACTGATTTAAGTGCCTGGGGCCAGGGCCGGCTCTAGGCTCATGGTGGCCCTGGGCAGGGAGCGTAGGTAGGGGGCCCCGGAAGAGGGGGTCCGGGCGGGAACCAGGGGGAACGCAGGCGCGGAGGCCAGTGAAGAGGGGGGGGGGTCAGGGTGTTTGGAATTTGAACAGAGCCGGAGGCTGCCAAATCCCTGCCAGTGGCCGCCACGCAAATATGTATCCATCCTCAGAGGATTATTATATTAAGGATATATATTGGCGTGGTGGCCCCTGGGGTTTGGTGGCCCTGTGCAGGTGCACAGCTTGCACATGCCTAAGGCCACCCCTGCTGGGGCAGGTGTGAGATTAGCAAGGATGGCAGCTGCTGATATCAGACAGAAATGAGCAGCAGGGGGCGTACTCTGACACCCCCAGTTCAAGAAAAGACACTGCAAACTTCCTTCAACAAGGGACTCAACACACGAACATTCGACCAAGAAAGAAAGAAACATTTTTAGAAAACTATTCTGTCTTCCAAGTAAGTGTAAACGTATGTGCTATTAGAACTCAAATCTTAGCAGTCCATTTTCGTGTTTTTCTCTATGTAAGCTCCAATCATGACTTGTGGTCAATGTTAACAATAGGTTAAGTAGTAATAACGATGGCTTATATAATGTGCAAAACACCACTATTCTGCAGTTTCGGAACCAGTCTGCCACCAAACCCACAGTTTATGTTATCCGAAACGCACAGATCCTGTATAGGGTATATAGGAACTACACAACAATGCAATATGATTGCTTCCCCAAATGAATAATGCTTCTTTTATTGTCAATTTACTTGGTCCATGTTGAGTTGAGCCCTATAAAATGATTTTTTTTGTGAATATTCATTGTTCTAAATGTACTTTCTTTTGCGCCGTCCTACCTACATTCATAGTTTCAGATATACTGTGTTGGCTTAATTGTACATTTTTTTTACAGCAAATCTATACTTGCTTGTAACTTCTTAGGCTCGTCACAATTGGCCATATGCTGTCAGTACCTAGAAGAGTTGGGCCTGTATGTATCAAGCCGTTTGCGAATCGCAAAGGCCGAAATTCGCAGAATTTTGGCCTTTACGAATCGCAAACGGTCTATTTGCATGTTTTGGCATGCATCCAAAATTCGCAAATTAAAGAATTGCAAAAATTTGCGATTCCTTATTTTGCCATAGCATTTAAGGAATCGCAATTTTGCGATTCCTTAAATGCTATGTATGTAGCATTTTTCAATTGCGAATGTTGGTTAAGAAATCGCAAATTACCACCAACTTGTAGTTGATGTTAATTTGCAAATTCTTTTAAAAATGCACAATTTGGCATTTTTTAAGGTGGCATGTGACGCACACACATGCCCTTAGGGCGTGTATGTGCGCCATATGCACACACATGTACATTTCAGGGGTGCAGCAGGGTGTCCTTGAGACACCCGTGCACCCTTGAAATTAGTCTCAATTTGCAATTAGCAAATTGCGAATCGCAAATTGAGATTAATTTCACAATCATTCCTATGGGCCTCCTGGCCCATAGGAATGAATGGGAAATTATTCCTTATTTGCGAATTCGCAAATTGCAAATAAGGAAGATTAAGAAATCGCAAAAAAATATCGATTTTTTACATACATCCCATTTTGCGATTTCTAAATAGCGATTCCTTAAAAATCGCTATTTAGAAATCGCAATGGGGTATGTTGATACATCTACCCCTTGATCTCCACACCCCGTTGCGTCTTGCCTGCTCTTCCGTGCATCTTTTTAGCCCACCCAAGTTTCATCCCAGTCCTCCCAGAGGCTGAACTTTGTCGTCAGGCCTGTGAGCTTTAAGTGGTGAACCTCTTAGGGCCCTATCTCTCAAGGGGGTTGCCTCGCTTTTGCACCAGGCAACGCAATTCACCCACAAAATGCGATTTATCAAGGCACGCAATGCCATATTGCTTGGCCCTGACGGCTTGATAAATCAGGAGTGACGCAACACAATCGCTGACTTGCGTTACTCTGCCCCGGGATGGTGTGCCATGGGCATCGCGTGGGTGAACCCACGCAACTCCCTTGTATCTTGATGCATTCCAAGATTTCCCATTCCTGGGAATGCGCCAAAGTGCTACGCCTTTCCTGGGGAGGAGTAACGAGGAGAAATATCTTTATTACCCCTCGTTACTCCCTCTTTCTATGGAAAGAGGAATATGCCCCATGGGGTTGTTTTTGTGCAGGAAGGTGCCCCTTACGGCACAAAAACAATGCTGCATGCAGGGCAGGCCCCGTGCAGCGTGGTGCAAGCGGGCACGCTTTGGCGCCAGGCCGCCCATTGTGCCCCAGTGCTGGGAAATCGCAGATATGCGCCGTATTGTGATACATACGGTGCACGCCTGCCCTTTCCCGGTAAGGCAGCCCAGCTGTGTCTTGGTGTCCGCCCTCTGTCTGTTTCCCAAAGGATTTCCCTCCATCATTAATATTTGAGCGGCCAAATAACTTGACCCCACAAACAACAGCAAACCTTACAAAATACATCACACCTCTGCATCTAACACAATTTAAGGAGTGCCCTTTCCACCTCCAGTGCTGCTTGCTGCTTTTCTTCAGGTCTGACTGCTCATCCTTCAGAAGGGCCTGCCTGGTAGGACAAGAATATCGCTGCATCCTTTATTGTATCTTGTCACATCCTGCTACGTCATCTTATGTTCTCTTGTAGCAAAGGAAAACTGTTGCATAACTATAATAGGAATGGAAAAGTGATGTATTGCTTTGTTTCATGTTATGTCTTGCAGTCATGTGTTGCTGCATTGTCTTGTGTTCTATTGTCCTATTGCATGAGATGAGGAATGTGGTATTCTACTGTGTCGCATGTCATGTCTCGCGGTCATGTCATGCAGCAATGTGTTGTGTTTCCTTACCGTTTGGGAGGAGTGTTGTGGCCTGCAGGGTGTCATGTCTCGCTGTCATGTTTGTTGTAATGTCTTGTGTCACTTGTAGGACTGATCGAGTGTGGTATTCTACTGTGTCGCATGTCACGTGTTGCTGACATCTCGTGCAGCAATGTGTTGTGGTTTCTTACTGTTTGAGAGGAGTGTTGTGTCCTGCAGTGTGTTATGTCTCGCTGTCATGTTTGTTGTAATGTCTTGTGTCACTTGAAGGACTGGAGACTGGATGAGTGTGGTATTCTTGCTGGTATGTCTACCAGCAATGTGTTGTTCTTCCTTGCAGCTAGGGAGGAGTGCTGGTTCCTTCAGTGTGCAGTATCTTGCAGTTGTGCCTTGCTGCACTCTCTTTTAGGACTAGAGAGGCATGCTATCTTGCTGTGTTACATGTCGTGTGTTGCTGTCATGTCTCACTGTCATGTTTGTTGTTATGTCTTGTATCACTTGTAGGGCTGACGGAGTGTGGTAGTGTGGTATTCTGCTGTGTCGCATGCCATGTCTCGCGGTCATGTCGTGCACCAATGTGTTGTGGTTCCTTGCAGTTAGGCAGGAGTGTTATGCCCTGCAGTGTGTCATGTCTTACTGTTGTGTTTGCTGAAATGTCTTGTGTCACCTGTAGGACTGACGGAGTGTGGTTGTGTGGGGTTCTGTTGTGTTGCATGTCATGTATCGCTGCCATGTCGTGCAGGGACGTGTTGTGCTTCCTTGCAGTTAAGGAGGAGTGTTGTGCACTGCGGTGTGTCATGTCTCGCTGTCATGTTTGTTGTAATGTCTTGTGTCATTTCTAGGACTGGAGACTGGAGGAGTGTGGTATTCTGCTGTGTCGCATGTTTTGCAGAAATGTGTTGTGATTCCTCGTTGCTTCTTCTTGCCGTCTGTCATCTCTTGCAGCCTTGTCTTGTGTTCTCTTTTACGAAAGGAAGGGCGTCACATCCTGCTGGGAGTCATGTCACTGTCCCACACGTGTGTTTGTGTGTGGCACCTTGCCATTCATTCCTTTGATGTCATGGAGCCCTGGTCCTGCCTGGGTTTCACCAGCGGTGCTTGGTCCAGAGAGCCCGGTGCTGAGCGACTGGCAGTCTGACAGCCCCTGGTAGGGCAGTGCGGTGTACATGTGACATGTGAGTCCTGTCACACCAAGCACAGCTGGGTGCAGACACACCAAAGTGCGCTGCTACTGAGAAGCGAGCAAGGGGAGAGGATGTGGTCCATCGGCTAGACTGCCGACTTTGGTGCTGGAAACCAGGGTTCGAGTCTCGGGGTCGCGTCCACGTCCTGTGATTCTGGGCAAATCAGTTAATCTCCCAGCACCTGATGTACAGATCTCCTGCATTTTGTATCGACCTGCCTTTTGTATTACTCTATGAATCTGTAAAGCGCTCTGATACCCTCACGGGTCAAGTTCGCGCTCTATAAAACCTTAAAATAAATAAAATAAAATAGGTAACCGGTGCTCATGTAAAGCGCTCCAATACCTTTGGGTCGAGTTTGCGCTATACAAATATGCAAAAAAAAGGCCCCCACTCACACCAATCGCGCTGGACACACCCCTCCGCAGCATGGCCGCCTACGTATGCGTCACATCTGTAGCCGCTCAGATGCTGGTGGGTGAGCACCAGCCGGGGTGGAGGAGAGGGGGCTGTGGAGAAGGTCGCCCAATATTGATAATCACTCCCATTGATTGATGAAGGCTGTCGCCTGGAAACGGTAGATTGATGACATTTTGTACAGAGCGGACACCTCCAACAACGGTTCCCGCCGCCGCTGAACGCGCAGGTCGCCTCCCACAGGGGGGCGGGCGCGACGGACTCTTCATCTAGTGTGATAATGATGTATCATTTACAGGCATGTGACGGTAAGTGCACAGCGGGGTATTAATTCATCCCTGCACCGCTCTTCATCATTCATGGACAGGGGCTGCCTGCCATGATCTGACGGGCCTTCATGGTGAATGTTTATTTCTACTGCACAGTGGATATTTTTAATATTAAACAAATTATAATAATATATATACAAATCTATGACCTTAGAGGGGTTTCAGTCAGTTTTTTCTTCACCCATTGGTCTGTTTGAGTGTCATTTATGTTTTGTTTCCGCCCACCACACTATACAGCATGGGATAATGGGTCAGCCTCCATCAGCTATTGGCTGGCTTCACTGTGAGTGACGGAATTATGTTCTTGCCTATCTGCACATTCACCCAAAAGTAGTCCACTCCAGTACCAGAGAAAATAGGGCAATATCTTTTTTCATTTCTACTTTCATTACTTTTATTTTTTCCAATGGGCACTTTTTTTACTTTTTTTGCAAACATATACATGCCACCTTTATATGATATTGATTTTGCCACGGCTTGTTTTCAAAATGTTTGTACTCATCAAACTACTAAGACTGGTTGCTTATGCTTCAGTTTCATTACAGGCAAAACTTGTCTGGCACAGGATGAGAAATGACTGTGTTTGTTGAATATTTTTGAGAGATATATGCAGTGTGGCCTGTCCTTAAGGGCGGAGGCGCTCCGCCCCCTCACCTTTTTGCAGACATGAAGAGTGTGAGGAAGAGGCAGCCTGACAGACACTCTTCGTGTTCGGGTCAGGCAGCCAGGCGCTGTACAGGTGCTGATGCACAGGCACGTGGCTGCCTGGGCTGAGCTTAGCCGGGCTGAAGATTTCACAGCCCTGTGGGTGTGACCGCCTCAGTCCACTCACCCACCTCTGTCTGATGCAATGAACGTGACACCTGCTGGGCTCACCTTGTGAACTGTGGGAGGTGAATTGTCTACAACCACATTTCTATGAGGCCGAAAGCGCTCCAGTGGTTTTCAACGCCTGAGCCTTGACGGCAAGGATGGACTGGCTATAGCAGTGCTTAATTTGTAAAAAAATAAGTGTCAGGGCCCTCGTCAGGAGGCCCCTGCAGTTTGCACCACATATTGCCCCTTCCAGTGCTGGCAATGATAGTAACAACACAGCTACTAACCATCACACATCCTACTAGAGTAACAATTCAGACTATTTCAGGCCCAGAAAGATAGAACAATGGTGTGGGTGCCAGGTAATAGTCATTTTTAGTGTATATTGAATTAATATCTGATTGCTGTTGTTGTCATCTCAGACAGCACCACCCTGTGGCAGATTGTCACAAGCGCTGGGGTTGACAATTAAGTGGAATGCCGAGCACCAGATACCACGGCTCAAATTAAGCACTGGGCTATAGGACAATCTGTCAGTGCCAGAAAGGCCGGCCTGACAGGTGCGTGTGTGGGCCTGATGTGTGGCTGCGTGGTTAGGGTTTGTGGCGCCATGAAACATCTCGTAGCGTTAATGCACCTGCTGCACAGCACTGGAAGTACCCTCTCAACTAACATTTCCTAGCCCAGAGTAAAATGCCGTAGTTACAGGAAGAGCAGAGGAAGAAAAAACTAAGACAAGAAATGAGGGGGCAAGACTGAGAAAGTGAGGACTAGGAGAACGCATTGTCGGTGCCATTAACCCTTTTGTACCACTTTGTTCGCCATAAGTTGGCAGGGTATGCTCAGACGTGAGTCCTTTGCTCACTTTGCCCCTGGATTCAAGCAAGTCTGGCTGAAGACGGCTTAAATGCCAGAAACCGGTCCTAGGAAGCTTGTTTCCGGTCCAGGGAAGGCATGGCTTGGCAGTTCGGGCTGGACTGTTCCCATGAGGCACAGGGTCAGACTGATTTGCATATGGCCATGTCTGAACTGGGGTGGCAGAGTGGGCTAAAGAACGGTGATGGATTAAACCCAGATCTGTTGACTGGGTGTGAGTGTTTGATTGGTTCAGATGCTCCGTCCATCACCACCCCCTTTTGTACCGCTTTGTTCGCCATAAGTTGGCAGGGCATGCTCAGACGTGAGTCCCTTGCTCACATTGCCACTGGATTCAAGCAAGCCTGGCTGAAGACGGCTGTAATGCCAGAAACCGGTCCTAGGAAGCTTGTTTCCGGTCCAGGGAAGGCATGGCTTGGCAGTTCGGGCTGGACTGTTCCCATGAGGCACAGGGTCAGACTGATTTGCATATAGCCATGTCTGAACTGGGGTGGCAGAGTGGGCTAAAGAACGTTGATGGATCAAACCCAGATCTTTTGACTGGGTGTGAGTGTTTGATTGGTTCAGATGCTCCGTCCATCACCACCCCCTTTTGTACCGCTTTGTTCGCCATAAGTTGGCAGGGTATGCTCAGACGTGAGTCCTTTGCTCACATTGCCACTGGATTCAAGCAAGCCGGGCTAAAGACGGCTGTAATGCCAGAAACCGGTCCTAGGAAGCTTGTTTCCGGTCCAGGGAAGGCATGGCTTGGCAGTTCGGGCTGGACTGTTCCCATGAGGCACAGGGTCAGACTGATTTGCATATGGCCATGTCTGAACTGGGGTGGCAGAGTGGGCTAAAGAACGGTGATGGATTAAACCCAGATCTGTTGACTGGGTGTGAGTGTTTGATTGATTCAGATGCTCCGTCCATCACCACCCCCTTTTGTACCATTACCTCGTTGAAGGCAAGGCTGACGGACCAAAAGCCCTTTGTGAGCAGAAGAGCAGGCAAGAGTGAACACAGTCACCTTTGCGCAGTGAGCACAGGGGGTGTCGCCCTCTCCCCTCACACAGCACCCAGGCAGCAGGAGCAGGTTTTAAAAAGCTCAAAGTTTCTTGGTTTACAAATGGGGGCCACTCGTTTTACTCACCGAATTCGCATATGGGGTGCACTATTATCTCTGTACCAACCTGACCCTGGTTGGGGGCGGTTATGGGGGACAAACAGGTGATCTGTAATCCCACTCTCTTGAGAGGGGACCCCAGTAGATGCTTCAGGGCGGGGTGTACTTGCCTGGCTTGGGTTTCTGTCAAATAAGAGAAGGTTAGAAATGGCACTTAAAAGCGCACTTTATCTATGTAGATCTCTTGGCAGTTTTCGCCCTGCTGCCTGCAACGATGAAAAAAAGGACCTAATAGAAAAAGAAATGACAAACCGGGGATTGTAGAGTTGGCGCCTACAGAGGAGACTTCAGCACCAGAGCCCAGCGTTGGAGCTTCCTGCAGCAGGGTCCTGGCGCCCCCCAAAGTAACCAGGGTTCAAGGCTTGCACTGAAGGAGGTGAGCGCCACTAATAAATAGTGCTGATGCAGAAGCCCCCGGCTTTGAACTATGAGGGGGGGGGGGCAATGAAGGTGGTGTCCACCACTAATGCATAGTGTTGATGCAACCCCCCCCCCAGCTCTGAACTATAAGCCAGGCAAGAGTACCACATTTCCCAGCAGCCACCTGAACAGGAAGTGACAACACCACGTATCCCGACATCCACCGCCACAAAAAGTGGCATCACTGGTTTACCAGCAAAGCTATCTCTAAAAAGAGGAAGCTAAGACAGTGGAGCCTATTGGCCAGCATCCTTCTGGAAAGGAAGTGACGTCACTGCATTCCCAGAACACTTCAGAAAGGTCTTGCCCTCCTGCCCTTTTTCAGTCAAGTCCTCGTGGTGATCGTCTATCCAGACATCTTCAGCACTGGACAGACGGACACCAGGATGTCTCCTGCTAGGACAGACTGATAGAAGTGTCTGTCTCCTGTCTGGGCCTGTTGGGGAGAGTAGGGGCCTTGGACTAAAGCCTTTGGCAACCCAGAACTGGCAGACGTTCCCTGAAAAGAAATCTTCCCTTGTGGAGATCAGGGGAATATTTGCCCTGAATCCAGCAATAGAGGCCATGAAATTATATTTTTGTGACCCAAATGAACTGTCTGGAGACCCCAGATAATATGACCACAGATAATCCTGGGTTGGTGAGAGTGATCCCAGAGGACGGGGGGGGGGGGCAGCTGCCACACTTGCTCACGGCTGAGACCAAAGAGAACTAGGAAATATCTATAGAAGCCCATGAAAGCATCAGGGGTCGGATCACATAAGGATGTCATGGGTTATGTTCTCGTGACACTGACCGGAAGTGACGAGAGCTGCTCCAGGGCTTCTCAGGAGACTCAGATTAACGTCGAGGTATAAAAACACCAGGCAGGTGGGCATTGGGTTACGTAATCCAGATGTTTCTTAAAATGGACCTTATTGTCTGTCTGCCTCACGTAACCCCTTCCTTTCATATATACACCCCAAGTCACAATAAACTTCAAGGAGTGAACCTCAGTGTGTTGGGACATCTTCATTTATTGGGAACGGGGTTGTGGATATAAATATATATTAATTATATATATTTTTTGTTTTGTTTTTCCCCGTCTAGATTTTATAGTGTGAATATCTGTTTCACCATTTTACCTCTATACTGCAAAGGCTTTCAGCTGATTGAAAATAAACAAACACTCAGTTAATCGACCTCAGGAGGATAAATGCTGAGTTAGCCAAGTCTGGATTCAAACCTGTGTCCTGACTGTTGTGCACAGATCACTATTTAACAAAATAGGATGTGAAGAGACAGTGTCCAAGACCGGACAGTGGAGGTGGCTACGTCCTCCTCTTGCAATGTATTATAAACAATAGGATCCACTCTCAGGAGGTTCAAAAAGGCAAATCACGACTTAAAGGTCATGTGCATTACCTACAACGGTGGGAAGCACAGTGTTTCTTAAATACCCCTCACACACCAAAAGCGCCCTTGGTGTCATGCTTCATCATAGGGGTCTTCCCGCCCCGCTGCGGGACGGGGCGTGCTACGACCTACGGATACGTGGGAGCACTGATGTCACAGACTATGTGCGGTGTAGGAATGAGTGAGTGAAAAGGGCCAGGGGTGAGTGAAAAGTGAGTTAAAAAATATCTAGCTCTTGTGGATTAGAGAATTGTAATACTCCGTTGAGCCGGTATTACTAAAAAGGTGAGTCAGAGGTATGTTGCTTCAATGTGCAATACCTCCTGTGTGCGTCAACATGTTTCGAAGCGTGCTGCTTCTTCTTCAGGACAAGTTTCTGATCCCTTTCTGCTCTCACATAACTATTTAAAAAAATGTCAAACTGTTATACAAAGGGTATATGTATAGGTACTCAATACTACGTGAATAAAAGACCGACTCACAACATACCTCCGACCGGTGCAGCGGGCGGAGCGAGAAGACCCGTATGATGAAGCATGACACCAAGGGCCCTTTTGGTGTGTGAGGGTATTTAAGAAACACTATGTGCTTCCCACCATTGTAGGTAATGCACATGACCTTTAAGTCGTGATTTGCCTTTTTGAACCTCCTGAGGGTGGATCCTAATGCTGTGCACAGATGTCAGACGTGGGTGATTAGTTCATCCACAGGTGCCACGTGACCCATCTCACCTGTAAGTGATGAGCAACACCTCCACATACCTGAATGGAACTCGATGGTTCTCAGCATCTCGGACACGTAATCCACGTTCACGCTGAAGTGGTCCATGGTCTCGTAGCCGGGCTCCGGGCGCTCGATGGGGGGCTCCTTGGATGTGTCCGTGATCCTACAAAGATGGAGAGGTCTAGATAAGTTGGCTGCTTCACAAACCTTGACTAATGAACAATCAGTTTACAGTCACAGTGTGGACTCTGTGGTACCACAATGGTAATAGGTGAATTGATAGAAAAACGAAAACACAGAAACCACATTGGAGGAAACGAATTCATGGAAAAACAATTTTAGGAAAGACAATTTTAAAGGAAATATAAAAAAAAAATTAAAAAAAAAATTCATTTTAAAAGAAAGATAATTGTAAAGGAAATCCAAAATTACATTAAACCTGGGTAGAGTCTAGGACTACTGTGGGATATTTGGGCTCAGGGATGGATCATGTATAAGGTGAGGAGGGGGTTCTTAGAGGTCAGGAATAATTGTTGTTAGGGCATAGAATGGGTTGTATAGAGGTCAGAGATGTGTGGAGTGCAGGGGTGGTGAGAGCTTTTTAGGGTTCACAGATTAGTGGTTTTTAGGTGTGCGAGGGGTTTTTAGGTTTCAGGCACGGGTGGAGTGTATGGGGGTCGAGAGATTTTAGGGTTCATGGATAGGCAGAGTTTAGGGCTGGTCAGTGTTTAGGGTAATGAAGGGTTTTAAGGATTAGGGATGGGTGGAGTTTAGATGTAGAAATTGATTTTTAGGATTCAGGGGTGAGTCATTTAGGGTCCTGAGTTTTTATGGGTCATAGCTGACTGGTGTTTCAGGGCTGTGAGGGTTTTTTAGAGATCAAGGAAGGGTGGGGTTTGGGTGTACCGGGCTGTTTTGAGGGGTTTCGGCATAGAAAGGGGTTTTAGGGTTCAGGAATAGGTGGGGTAAGAGGTAGTGAGGGATTTTAGAGTTCAGGGATGATGGATTTTGTGGGCAGAAAGGGGTTTTAGGCTTCAGGGATGAGTGTTGTTTAAGTTTGGTGAGGGGCTTTCGGAGGCAAGGATTGAAGGTGTTTAGGGGTTGTGAGAGGTTAGTGATGGACTTTGTTTACGGTTGGTGATAGCTCAGAAAATTAAAAGCATCCAAAGTAATTGTGTGACAATGTAAACAATATAAATATGAAATAAATTCCCCTGAAGTAAAGCACTCAAATAAATATCTCAGGCAAAAATGTTTCCGAAATTAAGACCTGCATTCATTGTACTTACATATATTAAACACTCAAAAGGCAATTTCGACCAAAAAGACTT
Organism: Lissotriton helveticus; assembly: GCF_964261635.1. Taxonomy (NCBI): domain Eukaryota; kingdom Metazoa; phylum Chordata; class Amphibia; order Caudata; family Salamandridae; genus Lissotriton; species Lissotriton helveticus. The sequence goes on from NC_136067.1 coordinate 2,048,431,788, forward strand.
TCTATGAATTAAAAGTTAAATGCCAGCCTTTCTGAAAATTGACATTTTAACAGTTTAGATGAAATGGATTCTTAGTAATGGTATTCTTTGAAATCGTTTTCTATGAAATCACATACAACCACCAGAAGCCACAGCAGCGTCCTATTGCATATGGTATTTCAAACACATCGTCCAAACTCAGGGAGACCACAAGTTGACTGGTAAGTAAGAATAAGACCAGTGCTGACTGGGAAACACAGTCTCTTTCTTTCTTTCTTTGTTTTTTTCTTTCCTTTTTCCTTCTTTCTCTCTCTCATTCTCTCTCTCCTTTTGCTCTTTCCCTCACCTCTATTTCAGTTTCCCTTTTCTCATTCTCTGCTTATGCCCCCGTATTCCTGCTACAATACCCCCGGGGCACTGGAGAGAGTGGCAGAGGGAGTCGTGGTCCCTTCCAAAGGGGCCTCTAATGGCTGTAGCAGCCCGGGGAGATGCCGGATGAGATCAATAGCCAGTCCAGCGCTGAATAAGACAGAGTGAGCACTGGGTGCTCCCCATGCAACACTTGTTAAAAGGGATGTTTGCAGCACCCCGAAAATCCAACCAAGCATATTTATAATAAGGGGGCAAGGCTCATGTAGTGTCCTGCTGGACACAGTCTAATTGTTCTAGTGTTGCTCTACACCGTGCACCCACCCACCACAGACGTCACACGTCACTGGTCAGGTGACGCTGATGTAATAAAAGTGGCCGAACGCACGTGCTCGTGGCCAGTTCCACCCAGTACCTCACTGTGTCTGTGTCACAATTACTTCACCCAGCATGCGGGCCTAGCACCCGACTTTACAGCTCAGTCAAGGCCATCCACATGGAATGGAAAGAGGACGTGTTCTGAAGCACGGGGTATCTGAAGGGCATCGTTTGACGAATGTCCATGGAGGAATGGCAGGGAGTGAGAGCCAACGGATGGAGTAAGGACAGAGTGAGAGCCAACGGATGGAGGAAGGACAGAGTGAGAGCCAACGGATGGAGGAAGGACTGAGTGAGAGCCAACGGATGGAGGAAGGACTGAGTGAGAGCCAACGGATCGAGGAAGGACAGAGTGGGAGCCAACGGATGGAGGAAGGACAGAGTGGGAGCCAACGGATGGAGGAAGGACAGAGTGAGAGCCAACGGACGGAGGAAGGACAGAGTGAGAGCCAACGGATGGAGGAAGGACTGAGTGAGAGCCAACGGATGGAGGAAGGACAGAGTGAGAGCCAACGGATGGAGGAAGGACAGAGTGAGAGCCAATGGATTGAGGAAGGACTGAGTGAGAGCCAACGGATGGAGGAAGGACTGAGTGCGCACAGATGAATGGAGGAAGGGAAGAGTGAGAGCCAACGGATGGAGGAAGGACACAGTGAGAGCCAATGGATGGAGGAAGGACAGAGTGAGAGCCAATGGATGGAGGAAGGACAGAGTGAGAGCCAATGGATGGAGGAAGGACTGAGTGCGCGCAGATGAATGGAGGAAGGGCAGAGTGAGAGCCAACGGATGGAGGAAGGACTGAGTGCAAGCAGATGAATGGAGGAAGGACAGAGTGAGAGCTAATGGATGGAGGAAGGACAGAGTGAGAGCAGATGAATGGAGGAAGGACAGAGTGAGAGCATCTGGAAGAACAGATTACAAACTTTGATCTTTGCCTTTTCTCTAAAGGGTGTAGAATGTACACCCCCAGAATTTTTCAAAGGCTACTATGATTAGAAGATTACAATTTTAAGATGGAGTATCTTCCTAATTCACATACTAAGGTGGTTGACTGTCTATCCCGGATACCGATTCAAAGCAGGGACAGTGTTGATGAGCAGTTACAAAACGATATGGTGCCAATGATAATGGAAGGACAAAAAAAAAGATTAGAAGGGAAGTTCAGAAGAAGTTGAGGAACTTAAAATGTTAGAAATATACATAAAAAAGGGTCGCCACTAAGTCGTAAGTATATCCCTGACCAGGCAAAGGGATTTTAGGAAGTGAGATATGTCTAGTGGGTGAGAAGGTACTGAGAGGCAAGAAAATATTGCTCCCAGATCTCTGAGAGATAAAATAGTTGTCTTAGCTCATGAGGGTCATCAGGGCAGAAGACTATCCAAAAACAATGTCCATCACCAGTTTTAGTGGCCTTTCATGAATAACATGATAGAAGCAAAGAGATTACATACGGTGTGCTGATAGCAACAGGTCTAAATGTACCAGAAATACTCCTTTGTCACCAGTGGAGGTACCCAACAAACCTTGGATCAAGTTAGCTATGGAAAGCATTGGCCCCATTCAATAACCCAGGTTTAGGGGTAGATATATTATAATCCTGGTAGACAACCATTCCAAATGGATAGAAGTCTTACCTGTTTTTCACATCACCAATGGTGTCCACATAAATTTCCGTACAACTATTTTCCTGACGGAGGGGACACCCAAGACATTGATAACTTGAAATGCAGTACAATTTACTTCAGAGCTTTTGCAGAATTTCCTCCAAGAATAGTTGGTAGAACATCTCAGGAGAGCGCAATATTGTCCACAAGCTATTGGGTTAGTTGAAAAAGTCAATAAAATGACCAAAGAATGTATTTTTAGTAAACATTGATGAGTCATACACAAGATGTTGTGGTCTTAGGGCATCACCCCTAATAGGGTCACAGGGTTCTTAAAGAGTAGACCGCCTATTACTAAAATGTTTCTTGTGTGGTTATCAGAGAGTGTAGCAGTAACTGTTGATAAAGAACGAAAAAGGGTCATAGAAAAAATAAAGAGTTGCCAAAGGAAATACAAGAGCAGATATGACAGAGTGTTTTGCATTAAACACTATAATTGACGTTTTGGGGAATCTGTGAGGCAAATGAAACCAGGATTTAAGAAAAAAAACAAATGTCTCTTTCCTATACCATAGTGATTGCGGAACTCAGATGTAAAGTTGTCAAATTGGAAAATGGACAGCTGTGGAATATGGACTGATCGATTTAAGCAACTCCACAAGAATTACTCGCAATACACCTATTTTGATCAAGAAATCTACCAGAGCCAAATACCCACCTGTTTGGCATGAGGCGTTTTGTAAAAATGATTGTTTATGTAGTTCGCTGCACTCTTTATATGATTTTAATCCAAAAGTATTAGCATATACATATGTTTACTTTCCTCCTCCTCCCCTTCCCCTCCTGCCAGAGATATGTTATAATTATGAACTTATATTATATTGATTTACTCTAACCTCATAGTAGGCTCTTCCACCCTGTCCGCTGCTTTCACTTGGAACATCCCTGGTATAGAATGTTTCTGATCAAGATTCTACTCAGTCAGATTATGAAGAACTGTGAAGCCACCTGCCACTTGGTTTTGGAAGTCGAATCGTGGTGTAGAAGAATACAAGCTCTTTATTCAGAAGACCTTTTCTCCTGAGGCGGAAAGCCGGGAGCTACAGGCACGAGCACTCGCTCTTTTTTTTAAAACATTGAGAGTCACAATAACTTGTATTTTAGACAAAACTACGATCTGACAAAACTGTGTGAATGTGTGTGTGTTGATTCCACAAACCTCACCTTAAACACAGCTCCACTCACCCGCCCACAGCCTCACAGCGGATCTTAGCGCTGCCGAGGACTCGCAGGGTAAACAAACATTGCCGCCATTTCCCGCCGCACTCTGAGGCCACGCCCCTTTCACGAGGCCACGCCCCTCCACCGAGACCTCCTCTCTCTATAAAATATGTGCATATACCGAACGCGCAGCGGGCGCGACGTTTGCGCGCCGAAGGCGCGCCTAAGGCAAGCCCGTCTGCGCCCGTCCGCGCCAGCTCCGGGCCCAGGGCCATCCATACTGGCGGTACCTTACCAGCCCCGAGAATCACATGGACCAGCACACAGCTACTAGACCTAAGCAAGACAGCCTGCCCGTCTCCCCTCACTTGTAGCTTTCCTCTATCTTGCCCCTTCTGGCACAAATGCCCTAATTGTCCTTTCTCCCTCTGTCCCGATTGGTCTTATACCAGAAACAGCACACCAGCAACTAAGCAATCCCCCCCCACCAACTCCTACTCCATGGGTTTGGTTAATTGTCGCTCCCTACAGAGCCATGCCAAGGACATCTGGCTTTTACTGTCCACTTCATCCTGGGACGCGCTGTTTCTAACAGAAACTTGGATTAAAGACTCCTCCAATCCTGATATCGCCCTAGCTCTTCCCACTGACTACAGTTTCACAGGACTCAGCCGTGAAGGCTCCAAAACAGGAGGAGGAATCGCGATGATTCTAAAGAAACATCTGAAAATCACCTCACGAAAAATCTCAAACATTAACCCCATTGAAGCTCTGTACTTCTCTATCACCGACTCCACCACAGCAGTTTGCTCAGGGATTCTGGTTTATAACCCCCCGAACTCCCCTCAACCTGCTATCCTAGAGCTAATGGCTGTCACAGCAGATCTCTCCCTCAAACATCCCCACTTCATGGTACTGGGAGACTTCAACCACCACGTTGATGTAAGTAGCTGTAACCGCGCCTCCCAACTCCTCAAATCTATGCAAAACATCAATCTTACGCAAAAAGTAAATGGCCCCACTCATAAAGCAGGTCATACTCTCGACCTCATTTTCTCGAACAGCGAGAAACTCATAATCCTCCCCTCCCTTCCCCTATCCTGGTCCGACCATTTTCTTATACCCTTTGAGCTATCCCGAACTCTAATTACAAAACAGGAATCTTCCATCAGATCTCAGGGCAGAAAATGGCACAAAATCACACTTACTGCCATAGAACCTAACTACCATAATAGTTTATTCCCTCTCCCGGAAGACCTTAATGAAGCAGTGCGTACATTAAACAGCGACCTTACGTCCGCTATCGAGAAAATCACGCCTCTTCAAAGCCTCTTCTCCCGTAGACAACAACCATCGGCCCCTTGGTTCACGGAAGAACTACGAGCACACAGAAGTTTGTGCAAGAAGCTGGAACGTCAATGGAGACAGAACTATGATACAGGAGCTAAGGCCCTCTATCGACAAAGTCTTAAAGAGTTTCGCAAACTCAAACGCCAATCCATGAGCACATACTTTTCCGAAACAATTGCCAAGGCAAAAAATTCAACCAAGACCCTATTTAATATAGTAAAAGAATTTACTCACCCCAGCGCGCTCTCCATTCCAGTGCCCATGTCACAGACATTATGTGAAAACCTATCTAACTTCTTCGAAGAAAAAATTGCCAACATAGCGGCAGCGATCCTTCAGAAAGATTCCGATACCACCAAAGATTCTACCCTCAACAGCTCTCATGCATTTACTGCATTCCAACCCCTCAGCAAAGAAACGGCCCTTAAACTATTTCAGGACTGTAAATCTGGTTCACCCCTGGACCCTGCCCCAGCGCTGATCATGAATGAAATTACCCCCATCATCATTAACCCCCTATTGGACATCTGGAACGCCTCATTACTCACTGGGGTTGTTCCCTCTGCCTGGAAACACGCCATGCTAATTCCGCTTCAAAAAAAGACCGGCATTGATCCCTCCTGTCTAAACAACTACCGACTTATTTCACTCCTACCCAAACCCGCAAAAGTTCTGGAAAAAGCCGTTCAAAAACAACTGTCCCACTACCTGGAATTCCACTCCTTACTCCACGACACTCAATCAGGCTTTAGACCAGACTATAGCACTGAGTCGGCGCTACTTGAGGTATCCGAATCCATCCGGGAATGCACGGACAAGGGAGAGGAGGCCATGCTGGTCCTCCTCGACCTATCCGCTGCGTTTGATACCATCTCACACGACAAACTTCTGATTCGACTACAAGAAGTTGGTATCGGCGGGCCCCCTCTCGCATGGATAAAATCATTTCTCACAAACAGAATACAGCAAGTGATGCTAGGACCTTTTCTATCCTCCAAAAAACAGCTAATCTGGGGTGTCCCACAGGGCTCTGCCCTTAGCCCACTACTATTTAATGTGTACCTCAAACCGCTGGCTAAAGTTGTTGAATCCTGGGGCGTCAAAGTAACCTTTTACGCTGACGACACGCAACTAGTGTTCTCCTTCAGAGAACACACTGAAAAATCTTTTAACAACTTTTGCCTCTGTATGCTCGACATCGCCTCTTGGATGTCGGCTAACAATCTAAAACTCAATACTGACAAAACCGAGGTCCTGTTCTTCAATCTTAAATCGCCCATACCCTCCAATCTCTGGTGGCCGACTGAACTCAACCCCCCCCCAGAACCAGTTCAAACCGCCCACAACCTTGGCTTTCAATTCAAACCTCCCTCTCCTGCAAAACTCAAATCAATAAAGTTACATCAGCCTGTTTCGGGAAACTTCGAATGATAAAAAAAATCATCCCATACCTACCACTTGAGTCCCGTAAAACGGTAGTTCATGCCCTCATCACTGCTCATCTGGACTATGCCAACAGCCTATACGTAGGCGCCCCTACTTACCTCATCCACCAACTTCAAAAAGTCCAGAATGCTGCGGCCAGATTGATCTGCAATATCCCATACCGTCATCCCATCTCACCCCACCTAATCAAACTACACTGGCTCCCTATAAAACTCCGTATTCAATTCAAGGCCTTAACTCTGGCCTTCAGAGCGCTTAATGACCGAGGCCCAACCTACCTACGTCGCAGAATGAGGTTCTCACAAGCACCAAGAAACTTAAGATCCAATCATCTCCGCCTGATGATCTACCCCCGTTTTTGCCTTTCACGTACAGGAGGAAGGGCCCTGGCAGTAGCCACCTCCAAACTGTGGAATCAGCTTCCCATAGAGTTAAGATTCCTGACGTCGGAACCCCAATTCCGAAAAAAACTAAAGACCTGGCTATTCTCACAGATCTAATGATCTCACTTCACTCCTTCTCGACCCTCCTGAGATTATGTCTTCAGCGCCGGGACACCTCCGTCGGAGGTAGCTGTGCGCTCTACAAAATCCTAAATAAATAAATAAATAAAATTCATCACCTCTCCATGTAGGGTGTTACAACAAAGTGGTAAACCGGCCAGTCAGACTGAGGCACCATCAACCCGCATCCAAGGCGTTCAGTTCACCCGGCTGTTACGCATATACATTGCAAGTGATGCGTGGGAACCATTTAAGCCTCCAGGCTCAATGCATCACTGCTGCAATACCAAGGCCGCAGGCGCCCTCTAGTGTCACTAAAGCAACATTACTTCAAAATTGAAAATATGGAGGTGGTGAGGATTTGGGTTAAAGCCAACAAACAGCATGCTTGGATGAAAAGCAGCAACCTGCTCCAGTGTAAATGCTGCAAACTGACTGATTAATAGCAGCCGGAAAACGTGGCACAAGTAATGAAAACATAAGTTTTATTCATTAAAGGTTGCAATGTGTGCGAATGGAGTCAACAGCTGCTACAGGGGTCAGAAGGTGTGCATCTAGATGTTAAAATATTAGATAGTTGACCAGGTTAAGTCTGCACATAATTTTCAGTTTCTTAAGACAACAAAATTAATAGCTTTGGGGATCATACATTGATCATGTGAATACAACACAGGAGGGGGCACTTACTTCTTGTTCAGCTCTTTGGCGTGCTGCAACGAGAGAAGAAAGACATTCATTTGCAAACGCAGTTTATGATTCACTGGCCTTCCACCGCCCTCCAACCTCAATTGTTCCAGGCTTTTTTGTGGCTTTTTAAAAATATAATTTAAAACGGAGGTCGCTTTTTTCCACGAAGTCTCAATTTTGGCAGATGCCAATACTGCGGGACCCACGACGAGTGATTTGCCCAGGATCATGCCATTTTGCCAAAAGGAGAAGCCAGGATTAAAATTCAAGTGATCTCTTTCCCAAGCCAACAGTTCAGCCACTAAGCTGATGTCTTCCTAGTTTCATTGGATGGAAAACCCTATGACATTAACCCAGCACTCACTGCTGAAGCACAGACCCATGGTAATTGAGGAGATGGAAGCTAGAAGAGGATTTACCTCCTAGGACCCCACACCTCTCCCTGTCTAATGGACGGCACATCGACAGGTCATGACTAGAAGGAACATGGCCTGTAATCCAAATCACCTCCCTGACCAGCTGATTCCCTTGAAACGTCCTATACCGTGGCCCTCACAAGCCCCTCGTGTTATCCCTCCACGTACCAACAGCCTAGGAAGGTGCTGTGGGAATTGTGCACAGCCAGCTGTGTGAGGGATTTCAGTTTAAATCCATAAAAACTGGTAAAACCCCACCAGAGATTTTCCTTTTCAGTTTACACCAAGACGCACCATTTTCCACACTTTTTTTCAGGATAACTTTGGCTGGAACTGGGGCCTCTGTGTGTGTGTAATGCATTCAGGTGTGTATTTTGGTGCGCCTTAACCGTTGACCTCCTGGTCCAGCAGAAGAGGGGGAAAGGGAGAAGAGGTTCTAGCTGCCATAAAACTAGTTTGTGAACATCTCATCACAACCAGGAATGGACTACTTTAGTTGACACTACAGATGTGGGGGGACATAAATTCTAAAATATGGGAACCAGTGTTCCAGCTGCTGGTGGTTGTGAAATTAGCAATCAAGGACCTTCAAGATAATACAGACTACAGATGTGTACATGTGGGTCTTGAGACCATGAGACACCAAGGCAGAAAAGAGAAAGGTGGGCAGGGATATGTATCTAGGCATGTGTCGACCACTGATGGCGTATATGATGTGGAAGTCATGGGTTCGCCTAGATTGAGAGCCTTGAGGTTATTTGACCAAATGGCTGCTAATAGCAGGGCCAACTACACAGACACAAGCCTTACAGTGTGAAGAAAACGTATGGGGCATTTTGTTCCCTCCCTGTGGTTCTTGGCTACAGATGTTTGTGTGATTTAGGGTAACTGGTGGGTATAGGTAAATGACGGGGGTAGGGAAGCTTCCAGATGAGAGAGGTTATCTTCCCTTACAGGATCATTGTGTTCATTTTTGTGGAATATGTGGGAAGGCACCACCTCAAAACCCACATTGAAGAGGTTTATGATAGATCTGAATTGACTTTTAAAAATTAATACAAATAAAATTAGAAAAGGCAGGTGAAGGTGTCCCAGATAGCAGCACAGCACTTGTCAGTTAGCACAATATTTGCATCCCTTCTGTATAATGTGCCTATATGGTAACAAGACAAATATTAAATTCAAAATATAGAATTACCAAAATATCGAAGTCAAAATATAGAATGGACAAAATATCGAATGGACAGAATATAGTGGTGAAAAATATCGAAGTGATGGTAAGTAATTTAATATCGAATAGTAATGTTTACCCTTACGCTATCCAACGCTTTCCCTACTGTTGCACTCTCTGGAGTGGGAATAGTGATTTTTACTCCTACGCTATCCAACGCTTTCCCTACTGTTGCACTCTCTGCAGTGGGAATAGTAATTTTTACCCCTATGCTATCCAACGCTTTCTCTACTGTTGCGCTCTCTGGAGTGGGAATAGTAATTTTTACCCCTACGCTATCCAACGCTTTCCCTACTGTTGCACTTACTGGAGTGGTAATAGTAAATGTTATATTTATTATTTCATTAATTTTAAATTACTTTTAAGACATTTAAAAAAAAATCGATATTTTGACTAACTATATTTTTAAAACTATATTTTTGTTTGGATATTTTTGTAGTTACCTGTTTGTAGATAGGAATTCGATATTTTTGCATTCTATATTTTTTCTTCGATATTTTGGTAATTCTATATTTGTGAATTCGATATTATGTCAGTGATCCGTTTATATTGAAGCAGACAGTGTACCCAGAACCCCCCGGGAATTTAAGGGATCATGTCCTAAGGCACCTGCGTCCTAGTGTCAAACCTGAGAGACAGCTGTAAATTATACAACATAAAACAGGCTCATTTTGCTACACCCAGGGGAGCAAAAGATTATTCGGTCCTGAAGGATTCAATCTTGTTATCGTTCACCTCCACACTTCTTTTGTGGACTCCGCGTCTTTAATGGAACTCTTACTATCAGAGCGCAGAAGCCTTTCTGAGAAGGTAGAAAAATAACAAAGTCCTTACGGTGCCCGAGCTCTGGTGCGGAACACAGGGCAGAACAAAAATGGATCCCTTTACTTTGGAAGCTCTGGCTGCAGATCTGCTAGTTAGGCCATATACTAGCCTCCCCCTTAATCCTGCACTGGAAGCTGTTTAAAAATGGCAGCAGCAGCCCTGCCCAGGAAGTCTGCACTGTATCCTTGAGAATGTATATTCTTATCACCATTAACCATATAGCCCATCTTTAAACTGAACTTAGCTTCTCGTTATCGCCCCTTGAAATAGATAAAAGCTGCCCGTGCAGGACCAGCTCTTGTATTTGTGTGGACTTCAGAAGTAGCTCAACAGCCCCAGCTTGGAAAGACACCTGACCAGCACACTCTGTGTTACTGCTCTTCCGGTGAACAGGGCCCAGTGTTCTTTATTTCCGACCACAGATCTGTGGACCCCCTCACCTCCCTCAGGGCCTTGAGGTCCTCACGGGCGAGTAGCACGCTTACAATTCCATGACTGATTTATTGACTGGATCCTCAGTGTTCCTGTTAACTGGACATTTGAACTTTTGACATTACATCTTTATGGGTGGAAATTTTCGTTCAGGTTTTTGTTGGTGGGCTTTTGGATTTTACAGACTTATTACATCTTTATGCGCCCACCCCATGACCTTTCACACCTGTATATTTCCCACCCAACTCTCAGAAGTAGTGCTGGGCTCCAGTAATGTGTAACAAAGCCACGCACTGAACCCCAAAGGTGGGCGCTCAGGTCACCTGCAGGAAGGCGGCCATCTGCGGCTCCTCCATGGACTGGATGGCGGTCTCCACCAGCTTTGAGGTGACCTCCAGGTGGTCACCATGCTGGCGGATGAGGGCGCGCACGTGCCGCAGCTTCTCCTCCTGCTCTTTCGCGATGAACTGCAGCAGCTCCTTCTTGCGCTCCTCCAAGATGGCGTAGAGGGAGTCGAAGCGCTGGCTCAGGTGCTGCTTCTGGCGCCGGCTGTTCTCCTGCGGATGAATCCAGAGGGTAAAGAGGTTAAAAGAGTGCACTTCACACTGTTCAGCTGGAGAGGGGCCGTGTTTTAGGGTGCACAATATCTGGTTATATAATAAAGTATATATGGAGAATAGGGGGGTTATCCACACGTGGGATACAGTTAAGACGCATCAACGCTCTTCCCTCGTGTACAGGGTAAAAAGTGGTACTCCTTTTAGTAAATGTAGATGTATAAAACTGAGACAAAAAGAAAACATTGTTGAAGCCTGAAAATCATGTTTGGTTTCCTGTCAGCAGTAATCATAGGGAACAGCATTTTGGATCTGTACTTTACAGTGCTTTAAATGGGCAGGTGCTCTCCGGTTCTGAGTACCTGCACTTCTTTAATTTAAAAGGGAGAGTACCTGCACTTCTCAGCACTGCTGCAATGCATTTAATGGGAGAGAACTAGCACTTCTCAGCACTGCTGCAAAACATTTAATATATTTACACAGAGACAAGGGAACCCAGAAGGTATGCCATAGGGACCTTGGGCAGTATCATATTACACAGGACAGTGGTCCCTACTTATATGTTATGTCTTTTGTCAAGCCGGACAAGAAATTTATTTTGGCTTTCTAGTCAATTAACCATGATGTGAGAACAATTCAATAACAAGTGGGCACAGCCGTGAACAACAACATTTAAGACAGAACAATGAAAAAAATAGCTAAAAAAGGGCAAAGCAAAAGTATGTCTGTGTACTTGTAGTCAGTGTTACAGACGCAAATTCTTATAAACACACCATTGCATTTTTCAATATTACATTATCTTATTGCATATGGGGTTTTACGGTCGACGACGTTTCGATGCCTTTTTTACATGTGGGGCATCATCATCAGGACAAGAAATTCCATCATTGTTGTCTTTAGACATTAATTATTTACACTATGCCTTTTCTCACATTACTTAACAATAAAGGATTACATGGGAGGAAAAGAGGGGGGGAAAACAAGAGATATACATAAAATTAGGCATGTTGTTTCGAGAGCTTAAATATTCATTTAGTGTGATCAAAACGGCGAGTGAAGAAGTGTTTCTTTAAAAGTGAAGGTAAGATGATTAAGAACGGCGCAGAGTGCCCGTGAGGTCGAGGAGAGCAATGATACATATGGTCTGTGCCCGTGAAGTCAAGGAGAGCAATGGTACATATGAACTGTGGCCTGTTGTTTAAAAACCACTGAGCGTCAAGTGTTGGAGACGGCGAGTGAGGAAGTGTTTGTTTTAAAAAATAATAAATGAGTCGATTTATAAACAACGTGGAGTGCCCGTGAGGTCAAGAAGAACAGTTATACGTATGCAGTTGTACATGTGAGTTCTATACTCTTGGACATGAGTGAAGTGATGGACATGGCGAAAGGAGAAGTGTATGTTTAAATTTCGGGTGAAAACGGCGCACAGTGAACGGTTACGTACATCATGCCAAAATGGTGGCCGAGGGCAGACGGTTATTACAGTTAAACCTACGTGCATGATTGAGTTCTTGATACGATTAATAGTGGCTGGATGACATATCTGGAGAGGAGAGAATATTATAGGTTAAAAAGGCGTGGGCCCCCAGGGTGATGGCTGGGAGTGCGAAGTGCATGCTGGAAGCATAATTACCAGTCGAGCCGCGTCCAGAGCAAATGTTGACTGGATCCGGTTAGGTGCGAGCGTTATAGCTCAATCTAAAAGAGGGAGGTGAGGTATAGACGAGTTAGCAGGCTCTGGGCAGCGTACGGGATTGTTAGCTGGATTTGGGAAGCAGGCGAGGTAACTTATTTGGCAAAGCCGGGAGTGCTGTGGCAGATACGGCAGTCTGATGATTAATGACAGCGTGCCGGAGGAGCAGTTTATCAACCCGCGCGGGCTACAGACATCGAGGAAGGACTGTGCCGTAAAGTTCTAAGTGATAGTTGTGCACAAGTGGGGCGGCCATCTTAGGATGGTGAAGTGATCATGGTGGTGAAGGAATCAAGGTGGCAATTTGGGGCACTGATTGCGGGGTGCATAAAACGACGCAAGTGACCTAGAAGGAATACATTTGTATGATATCATATATACAGGGTTTACAATAGGGAGGTCCAATCTTCAAGGCGGTTCAGGCCGTTTCTGATGCTGTTTCTTTTCAAAATCCAGTGGAGTTCCTCTTTATTGAGCAGTTGAGAAATGTCCGCTCCCCTGGGGGGGGGGGTTGATGGTGGTTACAACTGTCCAAAGTAGGTCTTTTTCACTGTGGCCTTTTTCTGAGAAATGTTCCACAAGTGGTGCATTGGCTGTTTTACACCGGATCCTGCTTCGATGTTGACCGATTCTCAGTTTCACTTTTTGGCTTGTCTGCCCTATGTAGATAAGCATGCAGGGAAATAAAATTGCGTACACCAAGTTTGCCGAATTACAATTGGAAAAGAATTTCCGGTCGAATTTAATGGTGCCATATTCAAAAGTCTTGCCTTCAATTGTAGAATCGCAACATACACAGTTTCCACATTTTGTATGGCTCCTAAGAGGAGGGAGACCCCATGCATCATTTATAGTAGTTTTAAGGGGTTGTTGCGGCAGGGATGCTCTTACTAGGTGGTCTTTATTATTCTTGGCCCTTTTAAAAGCGAACATAGGACGATCTAACGTCAGTTGGCCTGCGTTAAGACCTGGCCAATGTTTAAGCACACTTTTTCTAATCGCATTTGAAACAGGAAATGTGGTCACACGGATTCGCCTATCTTGTTCTTTTTTCTGTTTGGGTTCCAAAAGGGCTTCTCTTGGACAATACCAAGCCCTTTTGAGGGAGCGGCGTACCAATTTGCGCGGATAGCCTCTGTTTCTGAGTTTTTTGCTGAGGGTTTTTGCTTCAGTGAAATAGTCATCTTTGAAATAGCAGTTGCGCCTGATGCGTAGAAATTGGGAAAAGGGGAGTGAGTCATGTAAGGCCCTGGGGTGGTGGCTGCTATATTCCAAAAGAGTCTTACGCTCTGTTGGTTTGCGATGCAGAGAAGTAGTTAAGCGGCCTTCGGTGTGTCTTATTTCTAAATCCAGAAAAGGGATGGATTCTTTACTAGTGGACAAAGTGTATTTGAGTCCCCCACTGTTATTGTTCAGCCAGTGTTGGAACAAGATGAGATTGTCAGAGGATTCGGTCCATATTAGAAAAATTTCATCTATATAGCGTTTCCACAAGGCAATGCCATTATAGAAAGGGATAGATGCATCCAGGATGTTATTGGTCTCAAGATGGTCCATGTACAGGATAGCTAGGTTTGGGGCAAAAATTACTCCCATGGAGGTACCCCTGACCTGGCCATAGAACTGTCCTTCGAAAAGAAAAAAGTTTTTTGTGAGGCAAATTTCTAATAGCTGAAGGATGAAAATGGATGGGACATTATGTGGGCGTGTGCGTGTTTCTAGTACCTTTTCAATGACACGGAGGGATTCGTATTGTGGAATGTTAGTGTACAATGATTCCACATCCAGCGTGCACATGGTGCTGGATGTGGGATCAAACGGGTGCTCCTCAATCATGTTAATCATGGCCATACTGTCCTTGATGTAACATAGGGTCTCGGGTACAAATGGTTTGATAAAAAAATCTATGTAGTGGCCCAGTGGCTCTAGGACAGAGCCGCAGCCTGAAACTATGGGGCGGCCAGGGGGGGGATTGAGAGTTTTTATGGATTTTGGGGAGGTAATAAATGACAGGGATGCGAGGAAATTTTATGTTAAGGAAATCAAACTCTTTTTTGGACAGAAAACCTGAGTCAAGTCCCTCTGTGGTAACTTTAGTGATCAGATCCTGAATCTCTGCAGTGGGATTGCGAGGGAGTTTTCAGTAATGCTCGGTGTTACTAAGTTGCCGTAGTATTTCACCTTTATATAGGTCGATATCTTGGATCACTATGCCCCCTCCCTTGTCTGCAGGTTTTATTATCAGGGACTGGTTGTTTTTGAGGGAGGAAATGGCATTTTTTTCTTTGAGCGTGATGTTGTATGGTATGAAAGACCTCTTACTCTCGAGGTTGCTTAGGTCCTTGAGAACCAATTTCTCAAAGGTAGGTATCTCAGGTGGAATCATACCGGCAGTCGGGGAGAATTTTGACGGGAGTTTGAAGGGGGTGTTGCCGTGTTTGGAAGGGGAGGGATTGAGAATGAAAAAGCTTTGTAGGCGAATCTTCCTGAAAAATC